>NC_071506.1:228260294-228967794 GCF_027887155.1 Malaclemys terrapin pileata
CAATGCAGATCTTGGGTGATCTCTGGAGTTTAGCCCTAGGGCTAGAGAAGGACAGAAACCTCATTCCTGACAGTGATAGGGGAGGAATCTCCATGATAAGCTTGCAGAGATTTCTTCATTTTGATGCATGTTTCTGAACCCTTCAGAACCCAAGAGGGAGCCCTGCGGTCATGAAGCCCCATGTCCCAGCTTCTCTAATGAGAAGAGGTAACATCTGCATACAGTGTAGGAAATCAGGACCCAGAGGAGTTTCCTTAGGAGTTCAAGGGCAGGAGGCAGGACAGCTGCATCTAATTTTCAGAAGCTCATATAAAGAGATCAAGCTCTTAGGAAAGCTACTGCTAGGTGAAAATTCCTGTGCATTCCCTATAGGACTGTGGCAAATGTATGTATCTTTGTTTATTCGTTTTGTCTATAAGCCTTTTCTGAATAAGCAGCCTGTGAAATAGCCTTTCTGAAGGAACTTAATTATGCTGGCTTGAAAATAACCAACTAAGCTCCTTTCTCAAAAAGGGGCTCCGGTTTGTGGGATGGACTTTATAGCTGGACCTGCTCACAATCCCCCTAGCTCTCCAGAGTCCTACAATGGGTTTTCCTCTAAAAAGGATGATAGAGCCCATTGGTATTTAGTCTGCAATAATTTCTGGATGCAGGAAAGAAAAGAGGTTTTAGGATGATAACAGATGGTAAATCCAATTCAAGCTTACAATGTGATGGTACCAGAAAAAGATCCCAATGCAAAGTCATAGTCCTTCATGACTTTAAGGGTCCACTCAAAATCTTGAACAACTCCTGCATTTCTTTACTAGAAAGGTGAAGAGTAACTAGTGGGATTACAGAGAAATATACACACACACACACACACACACACACACACACACACACACACACACACACACACACCCCCCCCCCCCAAAATGAGAGGGACTGCAGAGAGTTATTTATGAGGCAAGATTAGCAGAGCTCACTATTGCTAAATTATAACAAAGAGGATTGTAGTAACGGATAGTTGTTACAACCTGTATATTTGTGGGCAAAGGACGGGGAGGGAACACTTAACATGGGGTAAGTTATGTCTATAACTATATGGGCTTTGACTACACTCTGCTTTCTCTTAAAATTCCCCCACCATTGCATTACTACCATTACAGATCTATTGTGTTACTAATGGTGAGAGAGCTAGTGTAGAGCAGCTGATGGTGTTTTTTAAGATTTTGGAAAAAAAGTATAGTGTAGACACAACCTCTCTGTAAACAGTAATTGGGCATGCTGAGATGAAACTAAGAGCAGGGCCAGCTCTAGGTTTTTGCCGCCCCAAGCAAAAAAAATTTTGGCCACCCCCCCTTTTGGGGGGAGGAGGGGGCAGCTTTTACACATGTTTGCACTTTGCAATGATTTTTTTTTTTTTTTGGCTGTTTAAAAATAAAAAAAAACTGAAACTAGAGAATTTGTAGTTAGTGAAATAAAACAATTTCCTACTAGTGTACTCATTTAATTTAATTTTAACAAAATCACAATTACAAATGTTTTTGTCCTGGCATTTTAGCCCTATAACCACTGGCACTGACGCGACACAGAAATTGGCGCGAATGGTGCCAATAGGGCAGCACAGTAGACACAAGTAATCGTGATTCCTGATTTAATTAATCAATAACCATTAACGTTTACACATTTATGCACGTTCACATTATGCGTGACCGTGTCACAACATGACACGATATTTTTCATGTCACGCTCCTATCGCACTACTGGAGATTTTTTTGATCTTCATGTAGTATTTTTTTTCATACATTGGTGGATTTTTCCGGAAAAAAAAAAAAAGGATGGCCAGAAGGCCACCCTGGAAATGTGCCGCCCCAAGCACATGCTTGCTTTGCTGGTGCCTAGAGCGGTCCTGACTGAGCATGAAAATCTAGACTAAGGAAAACTTCCTGACAGTGAACTCTATTGGAGTGTGGAATTGCCTCCCAAGGGAAATGGGGTAGGGAAGAATATTAGTTAGGATAAAAAACTGATGCTGAAGGAATTCACCCATTTAAAGTGAGTGGTGAAATGTCCCTTGAGACAGTTATCATGAGCTGGGACAAATTACTAGAAAATGAACTGTATGGAAACATGCTTCACTGGAGGGGAACTTACTGGGGAAAGTAATCGTTTTTTATCTTGAATTTTTTTTTCTGATTCAGAAATAGACGCAGGGGCTCAAACCCCAAACACACTCCGAAGCACAGCTGTGGGCAAATTATACTTACCTCTGACAGATGCCTGAGGGATCAATCTCCCTTTTTACACTTTGACACCACTTGTGTTTGCTTGGTATGCCAATAAAGTGTTATCGAATTGAAACTGATTCTAGTACTGGCTTGTCTCCAACAAAGAGTCTCAATTGGTTAGGGATTAAACTGTGTTATGGGCAAACTTTCACTGGGGGTTGCAATAAACTTGAATCCCCAGATACTTTCACTTGTAGTTTAAGTATTGGAACAGAGGTGAAACATCTTCTTAACAACGATAGTAGTGAAACCACAGTGCAATTCTTTCAGATATACCATTTGATATTTCAGTTGATTTTCAGCATTCCAGAGAATTCTTGCTAGTATAATTGGTACAGTAGTTATCTCCTTTAGTTGGAAATATTTGATCAAAGACCTGCCCTCCCTACCATGTAAGGAGACTTACTTGTGCGGGAAGGTGTAATGTGCATCTCTGTGCCATCCGCAATGTATCTGGCTCTTCAAGAGAAAGTCGGTGACCATTTGCATGCACAAATCAGGAAGCTGAATGTAGATAGGGTACAGAGGCAAAAACTCTATATGTGCAAATGATTTCATTCAAAAGTAGGCCCTGTCTACAATACAAAACTGAACGTGATTTCTGAACACAGCTTGTCTGTCAACATTTGCAGCTGAATTGTGTTCAGCACTACCAGCTTTACCCGTTACTGACATCAGTTGTCAGCAATGGTGAAGTTCTATCATGCAGACAAGGCTTGTAGGCCAGACTGTGGCTACTTTCAGAATGTGTTCCTTCTTGTTGTCTATCAGGGCAGTGGATATTTGTGGCTTCAACTTGCTGTGTTTTGTTTATAGGTCTTATCTGTAATCCAAAAGATAATAGAATGTACTATCTCTTTGTACGACAGTCTACCTGCACACTTGACTCCATACAAAAAGCCAACAGCGAAATGAGGAAGATCTGCCAAAAGTGCTGCCAGGTGGTGGTCAGAATTCATATAGCAGGGGCTTGCAAATAGTCTGTGTGCTCAATTCCTTAAGTAGAGGAAAGTGTCTGTTCATGATGGGGCTCAAGAACAAGAGCAGGTAGGACTGCCATCTGTTATACAAATCATGACATTTGTATATATGACAGCCCTTTCAAGACTGCTGCCAGCCTAGCTGGGTCCTTGAGCATCCACCTAGGCTGTAGGCAATGATTGCAGTTATTCCCCTGGCTACTGTGGTAACTTGCCTTTATGCAGCCTGTTTCTTTCCCTCTCTTTCTGCCTCCCCTCTTGTAGGAGGTCAGCATGGAACCCCAAGGGGGGAGAGAACAGGTGGTGACAGCAGCAGCAGCTGGTAGGGCGTGGGGACAGGAAATAGGGGTATGTTTGGAAGAGGCAGAATGGGGGCAGGGAAATAATATACAAATCTTATTAAAATCTCCATAAGTCACATGGAGCAACACAAGACTTTATAGGTATGAGATGGGGCAGAGTAAGGGGAAGAAATGACCAGTCCTGAATGAAACAGTTGGGGGGTGGAGGGGGGCACCTGCTCTCACTGACACGGTGTAAATCCTGAACAACTCCATTGACTTCACTGCATTATTCCAGATGCATACAAGTGTGAAAGGAAGCAGAAGTTGGCTTAACAGTGGCAGCATATAGGTACAGGAATGACTACCTGGCTTGACATTTTAAAGAGAGGGCTGGATTCTGCTCTAACTTAAATCAATGTAATTTGAATGACTTCAGTGGAGCAACTCCTGATTTGCAAAACTGTGAATGAGAGCAGAATCAAGCTCCGGTTTTCTAAATGTTAAGATTTCAAAGGAAACTGAGCTAAACTAATATGGCAAAACCAGGTATTGGCTACTTCTTCCCAGCAAAACTAGAAAGACTGGGCTGTATGTTGCATTTTATTTTTAAGAATAAATCATTTACAGTGCTTTTATCAGCTGATCTCAAAGAGTTTAGGGCAGGACTCCCACAGGGAAGTCCATGGTGAGCCCCTCTGAGGACCAGATGCATCAGTTGAGCTAAGGAAAGCTTTCTGTTGACTGAGCCACTGGGGATTGTGCTAAGGTTCTTTCAGAACTAAAAGCTCCTCTTGGGGTACGTCTATACTTACCTCCGGGTTCGGCGGTAAGCAATCGATCCCGGAAGTGCTTGCCGTCGACACCGGTACTCCTGCTCCGCGAGAGGAGTACGCGGAGTTGACGGGGGAGCCTGCCTGCCGCGTGTGAACCCGCGGTAAGTACCTTGTAGTTCGAACTAGGATACTTCGACTAAGTATCTTAGTTCGAACTGGGGGGTTAGTGTGGACCAGCCCTCACAGTTGCATCAAAGTCGGAGCTTCTGGCTAGAACAAATCTTCCAATAATTAACTTGTTTGCAGTGTTGTAGCTATCTTGGTCCCAGGATTTGAGAGACGCAAGGTGGGTGACATAATATCTTTTATTGGAGCAACTTCTGTTAGTTGGTGGAGGGGACAGCTCTTCCTCTCTGTGACACTTAAACTTGTCCTCTCCATCAACTAATAGAAGTTGCTCTAATAAAAGATATTACCTCACCCACTTTGTCTCTAATTCTCTCTCCTACTCATATGCATTTTCTTGTGGCTGTTAAAACTTCAGACATCAGTGACATCTAGTGGTCGAACCTCATGCCTTGTTTATTTCATTAAACCTAAAACTGTACCAGTGTGATGTTAAGGGATTGAAGGGGAAAAAATGCCACAGTAAGAGGCTATTCTATGATCCATTGATCTCGGTTTATTAGATTTGTCTTGGATTCTCATGTAAATAGACTGATGGAAATATCTGTTCAGTTTTTTTGTACACTTTTCCCTGTGGATTTAGTTTTCTGTTTTTATGATGGAAAGTGCATATTCACTTATGATAGAAATGGTCTGTGCCCATTAGCTTCTTTCTGCTATGTTATTCTCTTATATGGAGTCAGCATCTCAGCAGAGTTTTGCTACAGTATGCTCATTTGTTCTAGGACAGCTCCTTCAATCGTGTGCAGAATTGTCTGGATGAGTTGGACCAAAGTAACCAAATCCCTTGCCTGCTGCGTTAGTGACATGATGCTGAACTGACACCGTTTAATCAAAGTTACAATCTTGTGTGCAGTGGGAATGGACTTTCTCAGAAGAGCATTGCAATACGTGTGTTCCTTGTTATCATTTGGATGTCTCTGAGCTGATCACCTATACTCATTTGACCCTTGGAAGTAAGATTGTTGTGTGACAAACTGTTCTGTATCAATAGTGGACAATAATTGCAAAGGACTTATCTAATACCATTAAGGGAGTTTAAATGAGATGCATCAAAAATGATCACTTCTGTTTTTACAGTCCTAAATCAATAGGTACCAGTGAAGAGTTGAGAATCCAAAATATTTGAAGTCAATAGGAACTTTCAGGTGCTCAGTAATGGGGGATTTCCACTGTCCCCATATTGATGGAGTACGTGTCACCTCAGAATGGCATGCAGAGAGAATGTCTAGACACCATTAATGACTGCTTCTTGGAGCAGCTAGTCCTGGAACCAACGGCAGAGACAGTACTTGATTTAGTCTTAAGTGGAACAAAGGATCTGGTGCAAGAGGTGAATAATGCTGAACAGCTTGGTAATAGTGAGCAAAATTAAATTTAAACTTCCATATAGGGATGACAATACCAAAGAAACCGACCACCGTAGCATTTAAGTTCAAAAAGGGGAACTACAGAAAAATGAGGAAGTTAGTTAAACAGAAGTTAAAAGGAACAGTCACAAGAGTGAAATGCCTGCAAGCTGCATGGAAACTATTTAAAAATGCCATAATAGAGGCTCAAACTAAATACATGACCCAAATCTAAACAAGATGATCAAAAAATTGCCACCATGGCTAAACTGCAGTATAAAAGAGGTGATTAGAGGTGAAAAGGCATCCTTTCAGAAGTCAAATTCTACTAAGGAAAATAGAGCATAAGCTCTGGCAAGTCAAGTGTAAAAGTATAATTAAGCAGACCAAAAAAAAAAACTTGAAGAGTAACTAGCAAAAGACACAAAAACTAACTGCAACATTTTTAAATACATCAGAAGCAGGAAGCCTGCCAACCAATCAGTGGAGCTATGTGGATGATCAAGGTGTTAAAGGAGCAATCAAGGAAGACAAGCCTGTTGCAGAGAAGATAAATGAATTCTTTGCACTGGTCTACACAGCAGAGGATGTGAGGGAGATTCCCCACCCCTGAGCCATTCTTTTTAGGTGACAGATTTGAGGAACTATCCCAGACTGAGGTGTCAAGAGGAGGCTTTGGAATAAATTGTTAAATTAAACAATAAGTCACCAGGACCAGATGGTATTCGCCCAAGAGTTCTGAAGGAATCCAAATTTGAAATAGCAGAACTACTAACTGTGGCATGTAACCTGTTGCTTAAATCAGTCATTGTAACTGATATTTTTTTTAAAAAGGCTCTAGAGGCAATCCTGGCAATTACAGGCAAGTAAACCTAACCTCAGTGCCAGGCAAATTGGTTGAAACTGTAGCAAAGAACAGAACGATCAGACACCTAGATGAACACAGTATGTTGGAAGAGTCAACATGGCTTTGGTGAGGCATGATTTCCCTTTACAAATCTATTAGAATTCTCTGAGGGTGTCAACAAGCATGTGGGTAAGAGTGATCGATTAGATATAGTGTACTTGGACTTTCAGAAAGCCTTTGGCAGGATCCCACACCAAAGGCTCTTAAAGTAAGCAATCATGGGATAAGAGGGATCCTGTCATGGATCAGTAACTGGTTAAAAGATAGGAAAAAAAGGATAGGAATAAACGGTCAGTTTTCACAATGGAAAGAGGTGAATAGGAGGGTACCCTAAGGATCTGTACTGGGACTTGTCCTGTTCAGTATAGTCATAAATGACCTGGAAAAGGCGGTAAACAGTGAGGTGGCAAAGTTTGCAGATAATACTAAATTACTCAAGATAGTGAAGTCCAAAGCTGACTGTGAAGAGTTACAAAAGGATCCCACAAAACTGGGTGACAGGCAACAAAATGGCAGATGAAATTCAGTGCTGATAAGTGCAAAGTAATGCATGTTGGAAAACATAGACCCCATCATTTTGTATGTAATTAGGATTAATTTAGGTGTTACCCAGAGCTGACCCTAGGGTATGGCAAATAGGGGTGACTGCTCCAGGCCCCATGCTTTGGGGGACCCTGCGGGCCAGCATGATTGGCTGGCGTGTGAACCACTGGCTGGGGGAGGCTAGCCCCCAGCCCTGCCCCTTCCACCCAAGGGAGAGCGCACCGGGAGGGAGAGCGCACAGCGGCGCCGCTGCAGCCTCTCCAGCCCCAGAGCACTGGGAAGGAGAGTGCTTGTCGTCGTCGTCGTCATCCCTGGAGCCCTGGGAGGGAGAGCACGCGTCGTCATCCCTGGAACTTCCCCAGCTCCGGAGCGCCGGGAGGGAGAGCACACATCGTCATAATCTCTGGAGCCTCCCCAGCCCTGTAGCATGGGGAGGGAGAGCGCCATCGTCGTCGTCCCTGGAGCCTCCCAGCCTCCTTCTGCCCTGGGCCCCGCACCGCTCTAGGGACAGCCTGGTTTCACCACTCAAGAAAGAGATCTTGGCATCATTGTGGATAGTTCTCTGAAAACATCTGTTCAGTGTACAGCAGCAGATAAAAAAGCTAACAATGTTAGGAACCAGTAGGAAAGGGATAGATGATAAACCAGAAATGATCATAATGCCACTATATAAATCCATGGGATGCTTGCACCTTAAATACTGCATGCAGTTTTGCTTGCCCAATCCCTGAAAAGATATATTAGAATTGGAAAAGGTACGGGTCAGAGCAACAAAATGATTAGGGTATAGAACAGCTTCCATATGAGGTGAGATTGAAAAGGCTGGGCTGTTCATTTTAGAAAAGAGACAACTGGGCGGGGGGGGGGGGGGAAGGATATGATAGAAGTCTATAAAATCATAAATAGTATGGAGAAGGTGAATAGGGAAGTGTTGTTTACCCCATCACATAACTAGGGTTGCCAGGTGTCCGGTTTTTGACCGAAATGCACAGTTGAAAAGGGATCCTGGCAGCTCCGGTCTGCACCGCTGGCCGGGCCATTAAAAGGCTGGTTGGTGGTGCAGCGGGGCTAAGGCAGGCTCCCTCCCTGCCCAGGTTCTGCACAGCTCCCCGGAAGCAGCTGGCATGTCCGGCCCATAGGTGCAATCAGGGAAGCTCAGTGTGCTGCCCATGCCCCCGGCACCAGCTCCACAGCTCCCATTGGCTAGGAACTGCAGCCAGTGGACGTTGCGGGGGCGGCGCCTGCGAGTGCAGGCAGTGCGCATGGTGCAGAGCTGCCTGGCCACACCTCTGCCTAGGGGCTGCACTCATCTCAGCAGCAGTTTGTAAATCAGGCAGCAGGAAGTGCTGGGACTCCAGCAGCAGGGAAGGAGAAGCAGTCCTATGTGGCAGAGCGGGGGTTGGGAGGGGGGGAAGAGCTCAGCCAGCCGCCCTGGTGCTTCCTCCCTCCCCTCGCTGCATGGACACACGGTAAGTGCTGCTGCCAGGGGGAGCTGCTGCTGCCTCGCTGCTGGGCATCCCAGCGAGAGGTGCCCAGAGAAATCTGGGAGGCATGTGACCCTGTGTGCCCCCCACACATCACCTCTGTGGGTGTCCCTAAACCTCTGACTGCTAGAAGCTGGGGACTGGATGACCGGATGGATCACTCAATAATTGTCCTGTTCTGTTCATTCCATCCGAAGCAGTAGCCCCTGTCGGAAGACAGGATACTGGGCTAGATGGACCATTGCTCTGACCCAGCAAAGCGATTCTTATGACCATAAAGTTGGACTAGATACAGTCTAGGTGAGATTTACAGAAATGCTCAGTGTTTGCTGCTGTTGAAATCAGAATTAAGCTGAGTTAAGCCAACACTAAGCACTTCTGAAAATCCCATACTATGTGTATATTTCAGGATTGGGATGGGGACTCCAGCAGGTTTTAGGATATAATTTCAGTGCTAAGAAGAAACTTTCTCTAAAATTTAACTTTTATAAATAACTACTCCAATGGAGCATTTTAAGATTAGGTACCATGGGTCATATATATATGTATCACATAGAACTGGAAGGGACCCTGAAAGTTCATAAAGTCCAGCTCCCTGCCTTCACTAGCGGGGCCAAGTACTGATTTTGCCTCAGATCCCTAAGTGTCCCCCTCAAGGATTGAACTCACAACCCTGGGTTCAGCAGGCCAATGTGCAAACCACCGAGCTATTCCCCCCCCCCCCCCCCATTTTTTTGCCCTGACATATACCTTGTACAACCCCTTTGGTTTCAGTGGCTGTGCACATGGTTCAAGTCATGGCAGAATTTGGCCCATAGCACATTTGGATTCCTGTACAAACAGATCGGCCTTATAAATGTCTACATGATAGTTAATTCCTATTAATTAGTAGACATAGGGAAAATGTACATTCCACGGTATGGCAATTTAAAAAGAATCTCAACAGAAAGTAACAACTAATATTTTTCATTGCAGTTGCACCTCCCTTCCAAGATCTCAAAACATTTTGCAGACATTAACTGGCTAAGGTCAGGTCTATGCTACCACTTAAGTCGATCTAACTTCCATCACCCAGGCATATGAAAAAAACACATGCACCCCGAGTGACGCAAGTTACAGCAACCTAAGAGCGTCCACACCAGTGCTCTCGCACTGACATAGCTTCTGCCTCTCATGGAGGTGGAGTAATTATGCCGAAGGGAGAGTGCTCTCCTGTCAGCATAGTGCATCTTCACCAGATGTGCTACAGTGGCACAGCTACATTGGTGAAGCTGTGCTGATGTAGCATTTCTAGTGTAGACCTGCCCTAACTCTGTCAGCCACCCTGGGAGAGAGGTGGTTATCCCTATTTCACAGATGAGGAAACAAAGGCCTTGTCTATACTTGTGGCAGAGTATAGCATACATATAGCTACGTGCCGCAATGAAAAGCAGGCAGAGTCCACACTGCAATGTGTAGCTGCACACAGCAGTGAAAGACTCTGGTGGGAGAAGGTGGTGAGGAGCAACTAGAGCAATGGTGGGCAACCTGCGGCCCATCAGGGTAATCTGATTGTTGGCCGTGAGACATTTTGCTGACGTGGCTGTCCGCAGGACGTGCTGGCCGCTACTTCCCACAGCTCCCATTGGCCGGGAACAGCGAACCGCGGCCACTGGGAGCTGCGGGAGCCCGTGCCTGCGGACGGCCAAAGTCAGCAAAATGTCTTGTGGCCCGCAATCAGATTAGCCTGATGGGCCTCAGGTTGCCCACCACTGAACTAAAGCCTTTCCCTGCTGTTGGAGTCTTTCACTGCAGTGAGGAAAGACTCTGGCATGGGGGAGGCAGTGGGATATTTTTAGCAGTGTAAACATGGAAGGTATTGCTTGGGTTTGTAGAGAGCCATGTGCAGTACGTTCCCTAATGTTCTGGTATGTCTGTCTACTCTACTCATCTAAGCAGTGCCTCATAGTCTATACTGCTATTTATACCCATGAGTCTGTATCCACATACTGCCACAAGTGTAGACCTTCCCTATGAGGCAGAGGCAAAGTGACTTGGCTAAGCTCATGCAGAGCTAGGAATAGAATCCAGATTGCGTTTCTCCTAGACTTGACTGATATTAGACCACTGGTGGGTGTCTCATGCCTGCTCAGTAAACCAATTATAAAGTGGACAAAAGTAAATGAAAGCAAAAGAGGCTAGAACAAAATAAAGACAAATGCTGATCTGAGATACACAGAGCACCAGGCATTAGTCATTGTTCCTTTCTGGCTGGCAGTGCATGGCCTCTGTGTCTCCAAACAACTGTTCAGTTTTCTCTTTAGTACAGCAGCTTGGTCCCCTAGCATTACTTGACTCTGTTTATTCACAAGGTTTAAATTCCTTCCTATAACAAAAAACTGGCATAATTTGAAAAATCTTCTCTCGGGATTACAAATTCCATTGTCAACCACTGTTGCTCTTCCAGTCACTGAACTTTCAATGACCTCCCTTTCTGCTAAACCACCTTTCATTTCTTTTCTTCTGGTTTATATTTTTTAACTGAATCTGGTGCTCGTGAAATGTACCAGATTAAGACCCCTGGAAACCTAAGTTCTCATACCCTTTAGAACAGTGATACTCCAACAGGCTCACAAGCTGCAAGTGTTGCTTTAATGCGTCTCCTGCGGTTTTTTGCAGCGTGTGATATTAAAACACTGATTTAATTATTAACTGATCTAAGTTATTAATCAGGAGACTTTTACTATGTTAACCAACTGTAGTTGATGATATAATAATACTTGGTCAGTCATTTTGTTGTGATAATTTTATATAGTTTAAATTAAATATTTCCCATCATACAATTTAAATATGCATATATATTACTATAGTAAATGAAACGATGAATTCACACTACTACTGTGGCTCTTTTAGGTAATATTGATTGCTAATTTGGCTCCTGAACCACTGAGGTCTGAGTATCACTGCATTAGAATAACATAGTGGGCACCACCTGGCCTAGAGAGACCATCTTCATAAGTGAAAGAGTAGTTCAGCATCTATTCCCTTCCTTCCTTCCAAAGCCTACCAATAAGGATAACTTCTGTTTACATGGCTTCAGCTTATTCTATATCATTCAAATAGCTGTTTGATAATAACTTCAGTCCTATTACCACCACCCTGTGCTTGATCTGACTGTTACCTGGAGACAGAAGGATCTGTATTCCATCATGACTGTCCTGAGCCATTCAATACCCAACTTTCCATCTGTACGTTTGGTACAGCATTAAAAGGTGGCACTCAAACTATTGTTAATATGGGTAGTGCTCTGGCTATCTAAGAAAATGGAAACCATTGGTATAGTACAAAGCAAAGAAACCCTTAAATGTTAGAGTGTAACTAACATAGTGATGTTTCTAGGCAGGCTGAGGCCTGGTCTACACTTTAAAGTGTTACCCTTATAACAATGTATGTTAGTGGTGTGGGGATTAACCAAAATGGGTATATTAGTACAATCCCTAATGTGGATGTGGTTATACTGTTAGTGCCTTATACTGGTATCATTAGCCCCTTTCTTGAGGGTCTGTAGGTGTTCCTATAAGCCTACTCGAAGCAAAGTAGCAGCTGAAGGCTGGAGACCTGGGGTCTCCAATCAGCTCTTCCACAGACTTCCTATGTCATTTTAGGCATGTCACTCAATACTTCTGTTTTCTCATTGGGAGAATGGAGATTAAGTGATGACAATGTACTCAATCCAGTCCAAGTTAAACTAGACCCTTTCCTGGAGATTTTACAGTCTAAAAGATAATACCTTACAGGGGTTTTTTGTTTTGTTTTGTTTGTTTGTTTTTGAGACTCATTTAATGAATGTGCATAGAGTGCTTTAAGATTCTCATTTGTAAGGAGCTACAGAAATACCTCATATTACATTGCCAAGCAAATGTTCTCTGAGTATAACAGTGACCGGCTTCTTGCCTATAACACAAACTACAATAACATGGAAAGGCAATAATACAAATGTGCTTTATATACTGAGACATTGATTTAAAAAATAACTTCACAAAAGGTGCTCCTAAATGTAGTGGGTCTGAAAGGGATGAGATGGAGCATCCTATCTTGATTTGAAGAGTTTTGCATGGAGAAGGGAGACCTACACTGTGTACCAAAATTGGAGTGATAGTTTTCTGTCTTCCCTACTTTGCAAAAAGAAAACAGAGGCAAATCTCCAAGCTATAATGTACAACTTTCACCTGTGCAATAGGAGTCTTCTAGTACCATCTAGTGGCTACTGTGCTTATTACTAGAGCACTTTCTTTTTACAGAGCAGTTCTTCTACCAGCTAGTAGCTGGGAATGCATTCTAAACACACTCCTCCCTGGCCAACAGCAGTCCAGCAAGCCAAAGACCCCCTGTTATTACTTGACCAGATCTCCTATGAACAGCTGTAATGCTGACCAGTAGGTTATATTACAGCATTTTTAGATCTTGGGAAGTATATCTAACACTCTAAGATAGTGGTCCCCAAAGATTTTCTGTTGAACCCCTCTTACCCATAATGGAACCTGTCCTCGCTACCCCAGGAGCTGTGGCTGGGGATCAGGAGCAGTGGCCAGGAGCAGAGTTGCAGCTGGGAACTGGGGGCTGAGGCCAGTGCCAGAGCTGCAACTGAGGGCAGAGCTGGAGTGGAGCTGGGTGGCATTCCCTCCCTGCCCCCCATGGGGGCTGGCCGGGCCTCACTGTGCCCCCTGAATATTCCTCTGTCCTCTCCTAGGAGGTGTGCCCCACAATTTGGGGACCACTGCTCTAAGATCTGTAGCATGTTCCATGTATTAAAACTACTTGTATCAATGTCATTTTTCAGGAAACCCTCTGAGTTAGTCCTATACTCTGCATGGGAAGCCAAGAGCAACCATTCAACCTTGGTTCTAGAAGGCATCATTACCAATCATTTCTCCTTCCTGATGTAGAGGCAAGACCTTGTTTTTTTTTTTTTTTTTTTTTTAAAGTCACCTATTTCTCTCCATTGAGGATACCCTGAGCCTGATTCTAATCCAATTTACATTAAGGAAAAACTTTTCAACCATACGGTTGGTTAGTTAAGCACTAAAACAGGTTATCTAGGGAGGTTGTGGAATCCCTATTACAGCGTATGACATTATAGTAAAATCATTATCTGTCATTATAGACTCATTCAAACAGTCCTTAACACTACAGAAGCAGGTTCAGCTCTCTCGTTTTATAAATTAGGGATTTCCCTTTTGTGACTGAGTGTGCACACCCCTGCATTGGATGAGATAGGATTAACCCCACAATATGGGTAGTGGAAGTCCCACCCCTCAGACTGTGCTGAGCATACTCCAACTGCTGCCTCAGTATAAAAGGGAACAGCTGACCACCGAGGAGGAAGGATGCTCGATGGAGGCTCCAGCCCAGGAGCTGCTTCAGCCCCTGACTGCAGAAACCAGAGATCCCAAGGCCCAAACCAGAGACCTATTGCCTACGTCCGGCTGACTGGAGTCGGAGTCCCAACAAGCTACCTGTGCCAAGGAGCTCGGAGACCCCGACAACCAACAGACCTCAGCTTCAGGACTCACAGTAGGAAGTGGCCCAGGGAGGCAGGGTGAGTGGTATCTCCCACCTGAGGAAAGTCAGCATGTTGCAGTAGGATCCCTGTTGACTGGGTGGTGACCACATTCACCGCTGATAGGGCCCTGGGCCAGGGCCCAGTGGCGAGGAGGGCCTGGGTCCCCTTACCCCAGCCACCACCCACCCCTAGGTGGCAGCCCACTTTCCAGATTCTGGCCACTAGGCTGCGCAGACCTGGCCTCAAGGGCAGTGGTATTGACTCGGGCCACCAGGTCACATGACCCTTCCCCAGAGGCAACCATCTTGACCCTGACCACTGAGTCATGCTGCCTTCAGTCTAGGGATGGTCTGATAGACGGTAATTGCGGTGGTATCACAACTCCAACCAGCCCTAAAATAAGATGGGGTGGGCATACCCTGTGACATCTTTCTGTGTACGTGTTCTAAACATGAGATCCTGGACTGTGGTTTGGTTTACTACACTTTAGTACTTATGGGACTTTCAGTGCAATGCAGCAGTGTCTACATGGGATGTTACTGTGTGATGAGCTGGTGCATTGTAGATTCACCCCCTGGCTTGGCACATAACAACTTGCCCTGAAGACAAGCCCTAGTGAGAAAATATTTAATACTGGTCTTAGTATGAGAGAGGCTGCAATCTAAGGCAGAAGAATTAGCTTTCATATTTAATGGGCTGGATTTAACGGATAAAACAATAGAACAATGAAACCTATGGAATATGGTAGAAATTCCATGTCTCATCATTCAGGTTCTTGTCTTGAGATATTTCCGTCCACAAGCTGGGGTGAATGTACTTCATGTTTCAGAGATAAAAAAGCTCAGTTCTATTCCATCTCTTTTTTCCTATATAAAGACAAAGCTAGTCATATGATGACTGGATGGCTGAGGGGGAGATGCAACATATTCCAGGGGCCGGAGCACAGGTCTAGCCGTCAGAAGCTTCTGAGTTTTAATCTTGGCTATGCTGCTGATTTACTCAGGGCCTGGGGCAAGTCCCTTTAGAATAGTTCAAATCAAATCTTGTTCAAAAATTACCAGCTGGTGATTGTCCAGTGGCTTATGCAAAGTGAATTAGTCTCTGTTCAATTCCTAGTGGACAAGCCTCCATATTCTAGAAACCATCACAATTGGTACCCTTACTAGCAGTCTAAAGAGAAAGGCCAAGGACTGTGTAGACATATCAATTACTGCTAATAATCAGAACTGATACTCTAAAAATACCTAACTTTGTGAGCTCCATAAGTCAGGATTGAAACTAATAATGAAATGGCTAGTCCAATGCACTAGAGATGGCATTCCCTCTTGCCAGCTTGTGGAGAAGGTGAAGACTCTTCCTTTTCATTGAGCAGGAGAAATTATAGTTACTATGCAACTTAAAAGATTGGAACTGATGAAGCTAGCTACTGAATGGTTAGATGTCTGTTTAGCACCTATAAAGATTGACCCCAGTCTTTCAGAAGATTTATATACCGCATATTGAGACTGCCAAAGACACGAGTGGTATTTCAGTTCTTTGTGGATAACAGTGTTTATTAGTGAAGGCTTGGCAACGATTAGAGTCCTTTACACACGGGTAGGGCTAAAATGATAGGGGGTGATGGTAGTGGCTAGAATCACATACAATGGTAGGGTCTCAATCCTACATCCACTGAAGTCAATAGGAGTTTTGACATTGATGTGAACAAGATCAGGTCCTATAGCACTCAGTAGGAAATGCTTTTCATAAGGTACAGCTTTGTACAGGCTGAGGACACAAAGGGCTAGATTCGCAAAGAAACTTCGGTGTGGTGATGCCTACCTTTAGGCATCTAGAAAAATCACTAGGATTTACAAAGCCTCGGTTTGGTGGCTAGGCTCCCTATACGGTGATGGAGAGAGAGAGAGAGAGAGGGCCTAAAAATGGCATTCCCAAAAGGCAGGGAGCCACCTAAGCTAGCCAATGGGAGATTCTATGGAGAGGGGGATATGCTGAGCCCTGTGCTTCTCTGAAGAATTAAGCATCTATCTCTGCTTGGCATTCGTTGCTGGGTAGCCTCTCCTGGAGCCAGGTGGCTAGGGTGGAGAGGAGGGTGACGATGATGACAATGACCTCCCTCATAACTTTTAGCGTAATGATTACAGTGTTCACGGGGGAAGTGGGAGACTACCAGTTCAAGTACCCTCCCCACCTGAGAGGGAGAAGGGACTGGAACAGGTATCTGCCCCCTCCGGGGAGTGCCCTAGCCGCTGAGCTATGGAATATTCTGATGTGCGGCTCCCTTAGTCTCTCCACTTGAAGTTGTTCCTCTTCAATTAAATAACTGAAAAGTTAAATATTAACTGGGCCAGAGCAAATGCACCATAGCCATGGGGTGAGGCACTCACTCAAGAGGTGGCTGAGCCCTGTTCAAGTCCCTTCCCATCAGGCAGAGTACCCTTCATCTTGGGTGAGTAGCCTAATCATTGGGCTAAAAGTTTTGAGGGAGATCCTCCTTTTCTTCCTCCTCCCCTCTCTGTTTTCTGTAGAGCTAGATGGCTTCTGAGCACACCTACCAGGTGAGTTAGGCTCCCCTTTGCTTATCTTCCCCTGGCTCTTGGATGGTAATGGGGCTTAGGCACCCAGGCATACAGCATGAGGTAGCAGTGCACAGGTCCAGAGGCAGCAACATAAGATACCTAGAGAACTAGACAGTGTGTGTTTGGGCCCTTACAGGTGGCAGCTGAGCAGGGTTTTGTGAATATCAATGATGCCTAAATCTGGGACTCAGGTGCCTAATGTGGCAGTTAGGTAACTTAGGCCCTTTGTGAATCTAGTCCAAAGATGCACACATGGCCAGTGTCTTGGAAGCTTTGCTTAGGGTGAGATGCTCTGCCTCCTACTTTAGAAGCTAGTCACCCAGTGTCTAATCCCATAAAAGGATTCATGAGGACAATTTAGGACTTCCCATTCTGAATGAAATCACTGGGGCAGTAGGTTAAGAGCACCACTGGACAACAGTGACCCAAAGATTACTGCACTACTAATGTTATGGGTGTGTGTGAGTGCGGGGGGCTCTTGAGAGCCTGAAAGGGGCGGGAGAATGGCACCTTCATTAACTTGCCGTACACAAGGGCAGTGAGGCACCAAAAGAGATTTTGGCTGGTGGCACCACAAACATCAGGATCCCTTGGCACTTACTATGACTAACTTCCTTAAGAACACCTTTCCTTTCTCACCACTAACGTTTTGAAAATACCTTTTTCCCCTTTCTTTTCTCTTTCTCCACTGATCGGATTAAACTATCTAGTCCCTAGGGTCCCAATTTATGTCAGAGTCCCATTGTGCTCAGTGCTGTTCATACATATAATAAGAGAGTTACCGCCTAGCAATCCTCATTGTATAAATAAAGACCAAAAGGGTGGAAGAAAGGAAGGAAGTATTATCCTTATTTTATCTTCTGGGTCACACAAAGATTAAAAGACTTGCACAAGGTCACCTCTGAAGTGTGCGGCAGAGCTAGGAGCTGAACCTCACTCTCCTGACTTCTAGTCTGGCTGGTGGCTTAAACACTGGATTATCCATCCTCTCCAAGAATATCACAGGAGCCATTTTTTAGGACCTATATACCTTCTGTAAAGGTAGCGCCTAGTTCTAGGCATTATCTGCTATGTAGCAACTGTTACGCTTCCCCTCTTTATATTTTGTTCAGTAATTCTGTTCTTATCCGTTACTGTGATATAGTAATAGAGGATAAAGTACTCACAACAATGTACAGGATGTTTCTGGGTGAACACAACAGCTGTGGTTCTGTAATGTACTTTACAGCCTATTGTTCTGTGGAGAAAACCGTTATAGTGCAACTCCGGTACCATACAATTTCAGCCAGTGTCACTGTGGTAGGGGAAGTGCCAATTAGTTAAACTATGGTCACTAACTGCAGCTGTGAGAGAATGGGGGAGCAGAGCTAAAACGAACCACAGTAATACAACATAACTGAAATTCTAAGTGTTCCAAAAGATAATTCTTCACATCTCATATCAAGTTATCGTCATGATATTCATAGCAGTGTATGTAGCTACTGTAGTTAACTATCTTAAAAATAAGAAAGAATAATGATCACTTAAACCACCCAAGTTTTCATCGGTCAGTTAATTTGAACAATCAAAAAGCTCTGACAACCTTCAGAAATATGGGGTGAAATCCTGGCTCCATTGAATTCAACCATAGAATTCCCACTTCCTTCAATGGGGCCAGGATTTAATCTACGTTTTTTTCCTCTCACTGTCTGTCTTTAAACAGAGTGTCATACGCAGCCCTGGTTGGAGAACCCTCCACTAGCAGGCCGCAGCATGACCGGCACGCCTATCAGACTCAGACCCAGAGATAGTCCAAAGCATCTTTCTGGATGCAAATAACTCTTGTGGGGTTAATTTATTAGAAAAGAAAACTCCACGCACATGACAGATCCCAACACCATAATCCAGGCAATATATCAAATACAGTCCTGATGTCCCTTGGTGCACCCTGGGTCTCTGGCTCCAAAAGCCAGTTAATATCTCCCTCTGCTGCTCTCAGCCTTCATCCTTTTCTGGCCATGGCTCTCTGGCTCAGGAAGGACAGCTGGCTAGCCCCTCTGCTGTCTTGCTAACTCCCCCTTTTCAGCCTCCTGGCACTGGTTTTGACTCAGGAAGGGCAGCAGGTTAACCCTCTACTAGCTCCCTGATAATTCCTCCCTGGATTCTGCTTTGCTACCCCCCTCTTGCCAGGGGCTGATTTGAGATGCCCATTCTCCACCTCAATGTCACAGGTGGCCCTGCCTGGTGCACTGTCCTGCAGCAGGCCACAGCACAACAAGCGTGCCTGCCTCAGGTTCCCTCTTTGGGAGTCCCAGAATTAGCCCAAATAGTCTTTAAGAACAAATGTAATCCTTGTGGGATTCATTTATTATAAAAGCCCATGCACATAAACTATAAGAAAACAAGTCCCAACACCAAGTCCCACAACCATAGTGCAGAGAGTGCATCGAGTAAAGCCACAGCATCTCTCCAGCGCAGCCCAGGTGTCCCTTCAGCCCTCTCTGACCCTCTGGCTTCAACTCTTGGCCTGCCACAGCCAGCAGGTATCTCCCTCTGCCTTCAGACCTTTCCAGCCGTGGCTCTCTGGCTCAGAACGGCCAGCCAAATAGCTCCTCTCCTGGCTAGCTTCCTTATCCCCAGCCTTTTTCCAGACAGTTCCTGGCAGTGGTTGTGACTGAGGAAGACCATCTGGCTAGTCCATCCCCTGGCTTCCTGATAATCCCTCCCTCTTTCCAGGGAGGACCTGTAGAGAGCTCTCTGCAGCTTTCACCAGAGATGACCTCCTCCAGGCTCCCAAGTCTGGTCTTCTATAACCCCTAGGTCTGCCTCATCCTCTTAATTGGCCAAACTGGGAGTGCTTATTCTGGTACATGGGAGCTGGACCTGCTTCATTTACAGGGGCCAGCCACCCAGTGACAGAATTTATATGGGAATAAAATGGAAACCTATGTAATCCTAAGAAACAAAACTTAGCTTGCAAAATGAGCCACTTCTCCCTCCCTGCCTACTGTAGGGCACATCTGTCAGTGAACACATTGCACCCAGCGATTTGGGATCTGCCCTGCTGATTAAATACCAAGTAGAAATTAAGACGTTGATTTTGATGTATCAAACATGGGCAGATTCCAGTCCACCTGTTTAAAAGATGTCCTTTCTCCCTATACCATACTGCCACAGCTGTGATCAGCGGAGGTGCCTGAGCAGGAGCCTCATTGCTATAAAAGAGAAGGAGCTGCTAGCAGGACATTACACAGTGATTGAAGAATGAAGGGGCTTTGCCGCTCTCCCCCTCTCGAATCATTAGCCGCCTTGCTCCTTCCAGCATCTCTTGCTTCTGTGTCCCCACCCCCAGCATTTCTTGTTAATGTGCTTTCTTGCCCAGATGCTCTTCCCAACACCCACCTGGCCCAGCTGTGTCTTTCAAAAGCATTTGCACATTGCCAAGCCAGCGTTTTAATCTTTCACTTTTCCATGAGAGCTAAATTAGGAGTTTATAATGAACCTCACTTATCTTGATTTCTTAGCTACAGTATTAGAAGAGTTAAGTGCTTTGAAAGGCCCAGCTGCCAGCAGAGAGTGGGTCTGATTCTCCCAGCGCAGTTGAAGGCACAATCCTTCCATGGGCTTCACTGGGGCTGGGTAGCTCTGCACGGCCCTTAATGTTGCCCAGTGCTGTACTGGTGCTATCTGGCCCTATATAGTCCCTGGATATCAAATAGGCAGATACTGGAGTATCTTTGACTGTGTCTACCCTACAGAGCCTACGCCAGCATAGCCCCCAAATTTTCCTGTCGGCTCAGTGACATCACCTCCCTGAATGACGTTTGCTGTGCTGCCAGAAGCACTCTTCTGTCCGCATAGCTGTGTCTTCGTTGAGGGTTGGCATAGCTATATCAGTAGGGAGTGTGGGGGTTTTTCACCTTCTGACATTAGCTATGCCATTGTATGTTGTAAGGGTAGACCAAGCCTTTATCTCAAGTATTTTTAATTCATCAGTCACCCGAATATCTAGGTGACCACTAAGCATCTTTGCAGATCCATTATCCTGGTTTTGAGGGTTATTTAGGAGGTAAATCTAGGGGATAGTTTACTCTCTTCCTTGCATCTCTCATCTGTAATGCGGTGCTTGGTATGTTGGGATACTGACCTTTCCATCCTCACTGAAGGACAGACCCCCCCCTGCTCTCCTGGGGAGTTCTCATCAGCACAAGAGCAGAGCATACCCACTAGGAGGAGAAGCTGCTGCACCCCTTGGTTCATGCCAGCAGGAAGCCAATGCCAGGCTAGTTGAAGATCCTGAGCTGGGAACTGTGTATCCTATACTATAAGTAGCACGTCAAAGGAAGCCTGGCAGGCTATCTGCAGTGCTGTGTTGCTGAGACCGTTGCCCCAAGGCAAGCTGAAGCTCAAAGGCTTTCCTAAGACTCTTTTTGCCCCAGTTTGAGAACTATCTTGCAAATATTCCAGACAGTCTTGAAGACGAGAATGAAATCTTTCTAAAGCTGAACAATCCGCAGCATATTCAGAAATTTGCCTTACACACACACTATATTTATGCCTAGATGTATATCTCCTCCCTATCCAAACACAACACACAGGCGCACTCACAGCTCTTTTATCTTAATAAAGAAAGGGTGTTCTATTCATAGGAAAATAGTTGGGTCAGGCTCTCTGGGGCTTTTTGTTTGTGCTCCACAGGGTGCCTAATAGCACTGCAGGGGTAGGAATCCAGTCATGCAAGCAACCTACAGTACATAGTGCCAACCAAAAAAAGAGTGTTAATTAAAGGGTGTCATGACAGGATTCAGGGAGAGAAAGAAGAGGTTTTTTTAGGGGAGGGGGACACAAATTTTGGAAAGAGAAGGAAATAGAGAGATGGCTTGATCCAATCTTTATTTTTTGGAGGGAATTCTCTATTTAGAATTGTATCTCGACCCTTCTGCCCATTGCTCTATAATAACTATGAAGCAGTGTTTTAGCCATGACAAATATAAATCTGTGTGATTTATTTTCTTTAATATAGCAAAAATAATGTTAAACACATGGAAGACACCCCACTGCTCTCTATAAAAGTCACACACAGCTGCATGTAGGATTTTCAGTATTTCATGTAAAATCATGGTTCGGTTATTGTTTAAAATTTGGATATCTCATTTTTTTTTTGTTTAGGTGATTTGATACAACAGCTATAGCTTTCATTTTGAATTTCATGCCACTATGCAATATTTTAAAAAGAACGAAATCGAACAAGTGTTTCTGAGTCTCTCGTAATGTGGCATAAATCAATATTGTACAGAGCAGTAGCAAGTTCCTGTAGAAGAATATTAATTCTGCAGATTGATTATTTTCTCTTTAAACCAGTGAGCTGAAATTACTAGGATTAACTTTCTTTTTGAATAAAGACAGAGGAAGTGGGACACACATCCACGGAGAAAAGGCAATTCCACTTTGTGAGAGATTCATAATATTATATCACATATATTGTAGTAGATAGTAAGGGGGTTGTGTTTACCCTAGAGAACTGAGCTGTAAATTGAACTGATAGGATAGCATCAGTGTAAGGACCAGTGGTGCAGTGTGTTCATGTTTCCCATGGTTTTCAATCTGTTTTGCCCCATAGCCACACTTGTGTTGTGCTGTACCATTGCAGTTGCATTGTACTCTGGGTACCTATCCCTCAGTTCCTGGCACTCATCCCTGGCAGACCATGTGGGAGCCTGTGAGGAGCATAAACAATGTCTTACGATATCTGGAGTTTCACATGGTTTCCTTATTCCTGCCTCCCTTCTTGCAAATTTTCTTTTTTTCAATATGACCATCATCCAATAGTCTTAATGGGCTAATATGAGGCAATATGGCCACCACTTCCTGCAGTCTCTGCATGTGGAAATTAAGCTGCCCCAGTAAAGTTGGTCACCAATTTCCATTTTTGACAATAAGACTGAAACCAGGGTTTCATCAGGGAAAAGTGGCTGTGACTCTATAGTTAAGGGGCCTGCCAGGACACTGAGGAGACAGGGTAATGTGAGGAGCTGAAGAGAGGCTGAAAAGCTGCAGAGGGAAATGGAGAAGGGGGAGGTGAAGGTGTGGTGTCAGGGCAAGAACAGACAAGTGGGGCTAAGGGATCATGGGAGTGGAGACTGGGGAATGTGAGTATGGGAGGGAGACTGAGGGGCACGCAGCAAAGGGTAGTGATAAAGGAGGGGGATAGAGAAGGTAAATGGAGTTTCCCTTTGAGGAGCCAGCAGGGAGACTTGCATTTTTTGTACATGCACTGAAGATTGAATAATGAAGCTGAAATGTTCAAAGCACTTCGGAGGCTTGTGGTATCTCAATAAAAGCTCAGACCACCAGGCAAACTTTTAAAGAAAACAAATACGAATTTAGTATTTTTTTTAAAGTCATGATTTTTAAGATAACCTTGTGGTTTGTGTAGACCCGACTCGTGATTTTTGAATGCTTGGCATTGGCAATACTGCACAGGGGAATTATGGGAGGGGAGCCTGAAGCTCCAAAAAAAAAGTCCAGATACTAGCACCATTTCCTAGCCCTCTCAAAATGGAGCCAGCCAAGATGAATACTCACTTCTTACTCCTTGCTCAACAGAAGCCCTTTTTGCTGGAGCTATTGAATAGCAGCCAGGACTCATCTGAGATGGCGAGGATGTGAAGGAAGATTTGGCACTTCAGTACCTGTGAAGAGATTAATCAGCTCAGGGGTTTGAGTTTTTACTGCAGCAGTCATGCTCCCTTTCCCCTTGCAGATGCTGGCTCCAGGGGGTGCCTGAATATGATGACCAATCTAGTGTCTGGACCACAACCATAGATTGAGTTGTACTCAAGACCAGAAAGGAGTAGCTGCAACTTCAACACTGCAGAATGAGAAGGAGGTTTCCCTATATCTCCTTGATGAAGTAGCCCCAACACTGCAGTGCTAGCACTCCAGGATGAGCGCTATCGTGGGTGGGCAGGGTCGGGGGAGAAGAGTGTGGCAATTACCTTGTGGACGCTAACTGTGCTGGATAGTTAGTAGTTTGTTGGGTACTGGACCACTTTGGGGTCAGAAAATCCATAATGGGGATGCTGTTATCCTGGATTTTTTTAAGTTGCTTTGCCTTTAGTTTTGGTGCATCTTTGACATATAAAGCAGGCCTGAAAAATTTATAACATCTCTTTACATTTCTAATGTTGAAAAAAGCCTGTTCTCTTGTCATCCTTGGAGGGCTTCATACAGATCTCAGGGGTATAATGTGAGTTTTCTCTCTCTCTCTCTCTAAGTGAAGAGGCAGGATGTCAATTTTTTTTAGCAAAGACATACTTTCTCCCAAGTGACATTTGTAGTAAGAAGGTGTTAACAAAAACAAACCAATCGAAGTATTAATCAGGCTTACTTTCTTCTCATGGTTCAGTTGCTGAGTTTTCCATTTCTAGTCTTTTATCTCACTTGTGATATCAGTCCCAAATGATAAATTTATGAACCAGATTATACCAGGGGACTGGACTCGATGACTCATGAGGTCCCTTCCAGTCTTATGTGCTACAGTAGCAAAAAACTATCTTCATACTTTCCTTATACATTAGAAAGAAGGAGAGGTCACAAGCCCATTTACCTTCCTCCCCACTTCACAGGTCACATTTAACATGGCCCACCTAGCACCACTGTGATCCATGAAGAGTGAATAGATGATGGTAGTAGATGTTCTCCGTTATTTCTTTTTCAAAAAAATTCATGTGTAGGGCCTGAATCTGCAGTCCTTTATTCGTGGGAAAGCTCTCACTGACGTACATGGGCTTAGTCACATTCAGATAGGGTTTGCAGGATTGGGCCATTAGTAATTCTACTAAAAACTGTAACATAAATGCACCACATTCAAATCCCTCCTAAAAATGCACTTATTAGATAATGCTCACAAACTGCGAGTTCATAATCGCAAGAAAATAACTTGGTGTTCCCTGCTCCTGATTTCCCAGTGTGTCCTATTTTCTCTTTCAATCTTCTAGTTTATAAACTCTGCAGGGCAGAGACTGTCTTTGAGTCTTATACAGAACCTGCTGAGGACATTGTTGGTGGTAAATAATAAGCAATAATAGAATTATATTTTAACCCCAAAGCAATTGGAAGGGCTGCAGGGATAATGCTAAATGACCAGTAAGAGTGGCATAGAAAAGGCTGAAGATTTTTCAACTTGAAACTGTATTTATTTTATCTGCTTGATTTCAGTAGGTCTTTTCTAGAAAATGTTGGTCTAAATTGAAAACCTAGAAGCCTAAAATATGTTATGTTGTAGTTGCTTGCTAACTGGAAAAAGTGTGAGACTGATTTCTTAATGCCCTGATTTATGAAGCTGTTGCAAGTTTCTTCACTCTCCACATCTAATCTGCATAGATACAAAGATCACATAGCAATGTGGAGACTTCTTGTTTAACCAAAGGGGAAAAAAACAACAAAAAGATGGGAGTAATTAAACCACAAAAAGTATATACAAATATATTATTGTCTGAGTGAAAGCCATAGGGGCATCTTCCTTTGTATTTCTTGTTTTAAATTGCAGTAGTTTTAAAAGGAAAGAGAATGAAACAGAAGACTTCTGGAAATGTCTGAACATTGATCTGAACTTTGCAGTCTTTTTGTTTAAAACAAACAAACTCCAACAGATCCTTCATTGTCTTAGTCTACTATTCTGTCTCCTTTAGCTCCATTACCATTCTCCACATAAATGTACCAATGAGTTCTTGGTACAAAGCTGTGGAGCAGATAGAAAGTAATGCTTCCTGTAACTTTCTATCATGCTCATTAACTTTAGATTAAATATTAATAAGTGCCCGAATGGAAAAGTGTGTTAAGATCAGCAGTAAAATACATTAGAGGGCATGCAAAATACTCCCATATAAAATCAGAATATTTTGGTCATTGCAACGCCTTTTTTCTTTGGAGGAGGAAACAACTAGTATAAATATGAAATCCCATGTTACAGAATGTTAAGGAAACAAAACCTTCAATAGAAATAGGCAAAATCTCTTTTTCATTTTTACCCCAACTACACAACTATTAACAGCAAAAACATATTTTGTAGCATCACTATTTGCGCTGTAGAGAGTGTCTTTGCCCAGCTTTAGCTCAGAGATCACTCATAAGCCATAGAGTCAAAACAAGAAAATGTCAGCACTTTCAAACGTGGCTGACCAGCTCTTAAATCTAAATTTAGGCACTTAAACAAGTTACCTGATTTTCAAAGGTGCTGAATAACTGCAGCCCCTCTAATTTCCATGGAACTAGACATATGCTTAAAATTTAGCATGTGCTAAATGTTTTGCTGGAGCGAGGCCAGAGTGCTTAGCACCTTGCAGGATCGAGCCTTCAGCTTCTCCTTCTCATCTGCCCTTTCCTCAGCTCCCATCCCCACAAAGTGCCCTTTGCATTGTCTCCCCAGTCAGTAACCTAATGTGTGCAGGAATTTATTTTGTGTATTTCAGTGATGAGGGTCTACCGGTGCATTATGTAGAAATGGAGGTACTGACGTTACTTAGTAAAAAGGATCAAATCAGCAAGGCGTTAGACTATCTGTGTTAAGAGCCAGCTTCTAATATTGAGGCTGAAGGCAGTGCCTTCAGTTTCCTGAGACAAGCACTAGTAGTTTATTAATGCACAGCCTGAAAGGGTTTAAATAATCTATTAATTTAATAGCAAAAGTCAGAAGGGACTATTGTGATCATCTAGTCTGACTTCCCATGTAACACAGGACATAGGACTTCCCTGAATTAATTCGTGTTTGAACTAGAACAGGGGTCGGCAACCTTTCAGAAGTGGTGTGCCGAGTCTTCATTTATTCACTCTAATTTAAGGTTTCGCGTGCCAGTAATACATTTTAAACGTTTTTAGGTCTCTTTCTATAAGTCTATAATATATAACTAAACTACTGTTGTATTTAAAGTAAATAAGGGGTTTAAAATGTTTAAGAAGCTTAATTTAAAGTTAAATTAAAATCCAGAACCCCCCGGACCAATGGCCAGGACCCAGGCAGTGTGAGTGCCACTGAAAATCAGCTCGCGTGCTGCCTTTGGCACGCGTGCCATAGGTTGCCTACCCCTGAACTAGAGCATCTCTTTTGAGAAAAATGTCCAATCTTGATATAAACATTTCCAGAGATGAAGAATCCACCAAAAAACCTTGGTAAATTGTTCCAATGCTTAATTACCCTCATTGTTTAAAAATCTCCACCATATTTCTAGTATAAATTTACCTGGCTTTAACTTCCATCCATTTGATCTTGTGATATGTTTGACTGCTGTATTGAAGAGTCCATTATCAAATATTTGTTCCCCATGTAGGTACTAATAAACTTTGATCAAGTCACCCCCTTCACCATCTCTTTGATAAACTAAATAGATTGAACTCCTGGAGTCTATCACTATAAGGCATGTTTTCCAATCCTCTGATCATTCTCATGGCTCTTCTCTGAATCTTCTCCAGTTTATCAACATCCTTCTTGAATTGTGTCCTTATTTACCACTTCCCCAGACTTTATGACATCTGCAAACTTTATCAGTGATGATCATATCTTTTCTTCCAGGTCACTGATAAAAATATTAAATAGGCTAGGGCTCTCCCTACTCTTTTGCCTCAAAAATATCTGTTAGAACTCTTTTTAACATAATGAACTGAAAGATTTTCCTGATCTTCTGGGCCATGAGTTCCCAATTGGGCATAGTTATGACATCACCAAAGCAGTCCTGGTGGTCAGTCAGAACATGGTTTTGGATAACCACTGCCTCTATTAATATTAGCAATATTCTAATAATGATGGAATTATTCCATGAAACTCTAACTTCAATGGATGTAAACTATTGATGTTATTATTTTTAATACTATTATTTGGCTTTATTTGCCAGGGGAAAAACACTTCATTAAAATCAGTGGATGAGGGTTTTGGGTGTACAAGTAAGGCAGGACTCAACCATTACATTTTGTATGTTTAGATCCATGCCAACACCAAGTAAACGTTTGCAATAATTTGACTTACCTAATCTGTCTTTATACTTCTATATTAAATATGCATATTCAGAGACCTTGGTTTAAAGTATTTCTCTTCTATCCTGATGAGCTCTGTATATGTTCTTATGTTTTGGGCTTGCTAATCCAATAGTCATTTCTGAGATCCATACAAACGAAAATCTTACCAATAAGATACCAAACCTTCAATTACTGTAATGTATGTACTGAGGATTTCTTCTCCTCCCCGTTTCCCTCTACCCAAATCTTCCTTAATTCCCTTGGGCACAGCCTACTAACTGAAGCATCAGACCATCACAATGCACTTAAACGGCTGCACGAAATTTGTTTTACAAGGCTGGTTTTAACTGAACTACCTGCTGTGCACCACATTGCTACTGTTTGTGAAATGAATGATGGGAAAAGCAAGTCTGTGATTTCATTTGTTCAGACCGATTAGTCACACGTTGCATACGGTATCATTTGCTTGTCACTTAATGACTGACCAGCCTGCCTGAATCATTAGTGCTGCAGCGCAATGAAAGGAAGACATCAGCATAATGATGAGCTGAAGGAAGCGGAGTGCTGTTTTACCTAAAAGAAATGGTGCGCAGAAATCCAGCACAGCTGCAGGTGTTCCGATGACAATGTGGGAAGCAGTTAGCTTCCAATTTAGCAGAAAATTAAGAGCGAAAAAACTGTTATTTGTGAGAGAAGATACTCATGGCAAGCAATCATCCATGCTCTGTATCCACAAGATGAGCATTCAGCTGTCTTTGTCGTGACTTAAAACAATTGGTATCTTGGGCTGCATTCAACACCAGATTGGTACTTATTATCTGCAGTTTATTCTTTCTTCGAATATTCCCCCCCCCACCCTTTATTTTATGGTTAATTTGCTTGTTTGAATGTAAAGCCATTTAAACTGAAAAATCTGGATTGTGGTTTATCATTGTGCCAGTGCTCTGAGCTGTGTGATGCAACATAATTGGCAATTTTCAAATTCATAATCCATTTTGTTTCATGCATCCATACACACCCCACCACATCCCCTCAAATTGGTAACAGGCAAGATTGGAGCATGCAGATGCCTTTAGTCAAATAACATGAATCACTGAGAGCCATGTTTTTTATGAAGTTTAAATTATGAATCCAACAAGCCAAGCGTGCACCGCTCCCAAAGCAAACCAGCCCCCTGTTCCAAGAACTAGGAAGAGAGAATCTGGGCACTGTCCCATAGTCCTTCTGCTGGCAAGACTTCCATTAACTTCAACAGGACCTTTCCTGAGTAGAGAGTGATGAAATCTGGCCCAAAGGCTGGAAATTAACAGTCATAGAAGATTAGGGTTGGAAGCGACCTCAGGAGGTCATCTAGTCCAATCCCCTGCTCAAAGCAGGACCAACACCAACTAAATCATCCCAGCCAGGGCTTTGTCAAACTGGACCTTGAAAACCTCTAAGGATGGAGATTCCACCACCTCCCTAGGTAACCCATTCCAGTGCTTCACCACCCTCCTAGTGAAATAGTGTTTGCTAATATCCAACCTATACCTCGCCCACTGCAACTTGAGACCATTGCTCTTTGCTCTGTCATCTGCCACCACTGAGAACAGCCGAACTCTATCCTCTTTGGAACCCCCCCTTCAGGTAGTTGGAGGCTGCTATCAAATCCCCCCTCACTCTTCTCTTCTGTAGACTAAACAAGCCCAGTTCCCTCAGCCTCTCCTCGTAAGTCATGTGCCCCAGCCCCCTAATCATTTTCATTACCCTTCGCTGGACTCTCTTCAATTTGGCCACATCCCTTCTGTAGTGGGAGGACCAAAACTGGACACAGTACTCCAGGTGTAGCCTCACCAGTGCCGAATAGAGGGGAATAATCACTTCCCTCGATCTACTGGCAATACTCCTACTAATACAGCCCAATATGCCGTTGGCCTTCTTGGCAACAAGGGCACACTGCTAACTCATATCTAGCTTCTTATCCATTATAATCCCCAGGTCCTTTTCTGCAAAACTGCTGCTTAGCCAGTCAGTCCCCAGCCTGTAGTGGTGCATGGGATTCTTCCATCCTAAGTGCAGGACTCTGCTCTTGTCTTTGTTGAACCTCATCAGATTTCTTTTGGACCAATTCTCCAATTTGTCTAGGTCACTCTGGACCCTATCCCTACCCTCCAGCATATCTACCTCTCCCCCCAGCTTAGTGTCATCTGCAAACTTGTAGAGGGTGCAATTCATCCCATCATCCAGATCATTAATAAAGATGTTGAACAAAACCAGTCCCAGGACCGACCCTTGGGGCACTCTGCTTGATACCGGCTGCCAACTAGACATCGAGCCGTTGATCACTACCTGTTGAGCCCGACGATCTAGCCAGCTTTCTATCCACTCCATTTATCCAGCCCATACTTCTTTAACTTGCTGGCAAGAATACTGTGGGAGACCGTATCAAAATCTGTTATTGTTATTTTACAAAAGCACCATAGAGGGCTTCTTGGGGAGAGGAAAATTGTTGGAGGGAGGGATTTAAACTATATAGAAGAATTTTAAATCTCTTACAAGTGTTTAGGATTAAAACATGATCCTTTTAAATATGTATAGCTCTTTACACCTGTGCAAAGTGGGTGTAAAGTGCTGTCATCCTGGTCTGGCAGTGTTTTACACTCACTTCCTATCTTGGGCTGCATTCAACACCAGATTGGTACTTATTATCTGCAGTTTATTCTTTCTTTGAAATTTATCTCCCCCCCCCCCCACACACACACCCTTTATTTTATGGTTAATTTGCTTGTTTGAATATAAAGCCATTTAAACTGAAAAATCTGGATTATGGTTTATTATTGTGCCAGTGCTCTGAGCTGTGTGATGCAACATAAGGCTCAGGCTGTGTGTTAACATGGAAATATCCACCTTTTAAAAATCCACCACTGTGTTCTAGCCAGGTCTGTTCAGCTTGATTCTAGAGAATTTCTCTGTCATGGTTACAGTGTTCTTGTCTCAGCTAGTCCAACCAATCTTACTCCCAAGGCCCTTTAAACATCTTATCCTGACAATGCATCCTCAATGTGTCCTTTCTTTGTCTACTGCTATAGGACAAGGCACTGTCTCAGAACAGGACACCTGGGGTGAAATATGAAAGGTTTCCTTCTTATTTACATTGTCTACAGTAGAAGAAAATATGGTCTATGCCTTCCACAAAAATACATTAATTGCTTCAGAGCTCAAGGAAATGCCACATCTGGTCAAGAGCCTTTTATCTTGCAAATATTACAGCAATAACCTCCTTGTTCTCTTACTTTGATGAAAAGATGTTGATCTAACATCTGTTGGATCCTTCTCTTCTGTTCTTGATGACTGTCTCAGTACTGGTTACTGTCATCTCTCGGCCTATCCCTCTTATTTCTCTGGACTTCTTCCCAAATTTCTATTTTCATACCTGCCACATGTACTGGTACAGTATGGCATTTTCTCATTTTAGTACCACTTACCATTGGGAGTTCAGTGCCATGCTATTTATTTCTATAACAACTTGTGTTTTCTAGATATGACCATCCCAAAACACTTAGACTACCTGAATTATGTCAGCCACACGACAGCGTGGCAATGCGGGTGCAGGAATAGCAGACCAGGGACAGGATAGTATTAGCAATTCTCAACAAAAGATACTATGTTTTTGTTGTTGTTTTTTCAAGTAGTGAAATTTGGGAAGGGAAAACCGAGTAAGAGCGGAGGAAAGTATAATGGAAGGGGAATAGGGAAACAATAGAGGAGAGGACAGAGGAACAGAAAATGAGAGCAGGGAAATGACAGAAAAGAGAGGAAGGGGAAATAGATGGATAAACATTAGGGAGGAGAGGGGAAAATTGTAAAGCAGAGAGAGAAACAAAAGGAAGAAGGGATAATTGGCTCATTCTCTTCCCCCTTGCTTGCCATCCTTTTTTCTTTCCTTCTTAGTTTTTTATCCCTCTTTTGGTTCCAAGAGATGCTTTCACTTCTTTGTGCTGCATTGCAGAATTTGTAGGTTAAGGGAGTTTGTTTCCCTTCACCTTCCAACCGACAACTATTTTGGCAGGGTCGGTTCAATACACGTTACTTTTTTGAGTTAGGCTTCCCCACAACCTCCATCCTGCCTGTGCTTTTCATTTCACTACTTCCTTTGCTCCCTTTCTGCTCTCACCAGCTGGCCAGAGAATACACTCAGCTACACTCGTTACCCCTGCCTAATCACTCAGTCTTCTGTGCTGCCAATTTTGTGTTATGATGATTCCATTTTTCTACATTCATTTCCAATACTCTTGTCACCTTACAGCCTCTCCTTCACTAAGCATATTCTCTAATTTATCAGCAAGGAAGGATCTTCCTTTATAATGCTGGGGTAGAGTTGATCCTGCTCCAATGATCTATTTGCCTACAGTACCATACCTGCCAACTCTCCAGTATTTACCACAGGGCACATGGTTGTATGGAGGTCGCACTGGACTGTTTCCCTATCTGTCTGTCTTCTCACCAAGCACGCACTCTTTTATATTTATGAGGACACTAGCTTCACCAATAATTGTAAAACAAAAATGCTAATGGTGTTAAGAAGATTTAAAGCCAATATTTAATTCTTGGAATACCAGAAGGTTGGTTGACAGATGAGGACAGCTGTGCCAAGTGCTGATCTGTTCTCTGCTAGGGACAACCAGTCGCCTTCAAATGGTAGATAGTACGTTTTGAAAGAAAACTGCAGTGACTAGTTCAAATACCATTGAGAGCTGACTATTCCTTTATCACTGTAGAATCCAAGGACCTCACAATATTAATCTTTTCAAACAACTCTGTGAGGTAGGGAAGTATCTTTATCCTCATTTTTATAGTGGAGTGGAGGAGAACGGTCACAGAGAGACTGATGCACATGTCCACAAAGGGACTTTGGCACCTAAACCTGATTTAGGTGCCTATTCCCAGTTTTAGGCACAACTAAGATCTGCCAAGCCCCCATTCAGCTGCTGTCTAAGCCTGTAGGCACTTACACTCACTCAACATCTAAATTTTTGCTGCAAAAATTCTTGAGGTGCCCAAGTTTTGCCTCACACTAGGCATCTGGATGCCTGTCGCAGACTTGAGCCCCAGCAAGATACTCACGAGGAAAGATATGCAAGGGAATGCCTGTCTTGCATGCAAGGCCCAGTACAGTAGGTGTATTCTGCACACACCTACCAGATAGGGCCCCATTCAAAATCTGGAGAAGGGGATTGAGCCTCCCTTATAACTTTTTAACTCAGTGATGTGAGCACTCCCCCAGGCTGAGGGAGACACAGTTTCAGTTCCCCTCTCTGCCCGAGGGGAAGAAAGGATTTGAACAGGGGTCTCTTACCTCTCAGCAGAATGCACTACCCACTGGGCTGTGGAATATTCTGATGTGGGACTCCCTCAGTTTCTCCCTTTGAAGTTGTTGTCCTTTGAATAAAGAGTCATTGGTGCAAGGGCCAGAACCCTAGGTCTCCCACCTCCTAAGTGAGTGCTCTAACTACCAGGCTATAGAGTCATTTTCACCATATGTGCCGAGTTTCTAAAATGCCGGGGGGAGGGGGGTGTTCCCTCTCCCATCTCTGCTCCACCTCTTCCCTCCACCGCCTCCTGCATGCTGTGGAACAGCTGATCATGGCGGGCAGGAGGTGCAGGTGGAGAGGGGGAGGCGCTGATCAATGGGGTGGGAGGCGCGGGGGGTGGAGGTGCTGATTGGCAGGGCCACTGGCAGACAGAAGGCTCTGGGGGGAAGGGGAGGCGTTGATAAGGGGGGTTGATGGTTGGTGCTAAGCACCCACCATTTTTTTCCATGGGTGCTGCAGCCCCGGAGCACCCACAGAGTCTGCACCTATGATTCTCATGCTCTCTCTGGCCCAATGATCATTTAAGTATTTATCCAAAGTGGAATAGCTTCAACAGGAGAGATTGTTAGAACATGACTTTGAAGAGTCAAGTTACTTAGCACAAGGCTGACCATGACTTTTCAGTCAGTGCAGACAAGGGCAAATCCTGTTAAGCCTGGTGTCAATTGGTCATAAACCTTCACTCCAGTAGGCTTTCACCACAAGTAGCTAAAGCGATACTGAACTCAATTTGCCCTTGTCTACACTGACTGAAGTCATGATCAGTATTGTGCTAGATAACTCTTCCAAGTTGCAAGTAACAAAAGTTTTGTCTTCACTGCAAAAAGGGAGTGGGCGGAGGGGGATTACATCAACCTTATTCTACCTGTGACGTTGTGCAGTCTATATGGTTTTATAAAAACATGATAAATAAGTGAATATAATGTAACTGGGATAGTTTTATAAAGATTTGATAAGTGAATATAATGCAACTGGGATATGCTTTGTGCAAAAGGTCTCTTGTAAGGTATCATTACAAAACTCATAATCTACTGAGTGTGATCATCCTATTTGTAGAAATGTACCACTCTTGTATCTAAAACATAACTCTGAGGGCCTATTGTAATTATGTAAAGTGTGGGCCATTAATGATGGTTTGGAATCTTGATGACTCCCATTAACCAGGACCATTGTCTGCAGATGGCTGTGTTTACCTGTGAGTCTTCCTGTATGTGTGTGTGCTGGGAAGTGGGCAATGAAGTCTTGCAGTGACATGTGATCATGTCAACTGAACTGGAATCCATCTTTAACCTGGTGCTTTTCCAGTGAGGGGGAGTGGAAACCCAGGGGGACAAAGGGTCCCACCTTATGCAAAAGATATATAAAGGGGTGGAAGAGAACAAAGGGAGAGAAGAGCCATCATGAAGAATCCCCTAGCTATCACCTCAGTTGGAACAAGAGCTGTACCAGGGGAAAGAATTGTGACCAGGCCTGGAAGGTGTCCAGCCTGAGAAAAAAACTTACTGAAGCATCTCTGAGGGTGAGATTATCTGTATTCAGTTTGATTAGACATAGATTTGTGCATTTTATTTTATTTTGCTTGGTGACTTACTTTGTTCTGCCTGTTACCACTTGGAACCACTTAAATCCTATTTTCTGTATTTAATAAAATTACTTTTTATTTAGTAATTTACTCAGAGTATGTGTTAATACCTGGGGGAGCAAACAACTGTGCATATCTCTCTATCAGTGTTATAGAAGGCGAGCAATTTGAGTTTACTCTGCATAAGCTTTATGCAGGGTAAAACGGATTTATCTGGGTTTAGACCACATTGGGAGTTGGGCATCTGAGTGCTAAAGACAAGCACACTTCTGTGAGCTGTTTTCGGGTAAACTTGCAGCTCTGGGACAAGTGATTCAGACCCTGGGTCTGTGTTGGAGCAGACGGGAGTGTCTGGCTCAGCAAGACAGGGTGCTGGATGAGTCCTGAGCTGGCAGGGAAAACAGGAGCAGAGGTAGTCCTTGCACATCAGGTGGCAGCTCCCAATGGGGTTTCTGTGATCCAACCCGTCACACTACCCATCTGGGTTTGACCTCAGTTACCTACTTGGAGGTAAAAACTACTTTTCTCCACCTGGATATTACATTGAGATGATTGTCTCAAGTTAAAAAATGGACTTTTTTTTCCTGTGAATACAAAACCATTTTAGTGAAGTCAAGCCCTTAACTGCACAATCTGCCCCTTAAATAGATATTGCACTGACTTTAGCTAAGAAATGTAGAGGCACTGATTTTATTTCTTTATATCCAAGAATTTCTGGCCATCCTGGCCTTGAAACAATAATGTCAATATGATGCCCTCTGTGTTTAAGACAGTGTGCACTTAAACAACTAGTTATGTAATGTGCATTAGGGGTGTTTCTTTTTATTATGATAGACATTCAAAGGAATAATAAATTCCTCTGGGAGGTGGAAAAGGGATGGACAGATGGACAGGGTGTGGTTGTCCAACCAGCCAAGAATATTGAAACTAGATAAAAACAAACCTCAGTATTGGCCGGGATACTGGAATATCCCTCAAAATAGGTCTTTCTTGGTAAAAAGACATTTGGCACACTATATTCCATACAGGGGTTTACTCTGCCTAGGAAATAGCCACTTCCTGGGCACAGAGCGAGGCAGTTTCAATGGAAGAGATGCACTATGTGAAACCACAGTCTCGTCCTCCCTACCTTCTCTCACTAGAAATTATAGGATTGACATTAATGCCCCTGCAGACGTGGCTTAAAGTTTTGGCTGTATGCTGCTGAATGGATGTTCCTGAATTATCCCTCTTTTGTCCCCAACAGGGGTTCCAGAACAGGGGGTCAGGGCGCCAGGGTCCCATCACTTTTCACCTACCTTAAGGCTGAGTGATGGGGGGGTGGGGTGGAGAGGAGTGAGTTGTGGGGAGCGGCCTTGGGGAAGGGGCAGAGCGGGCTCAGGAGGGAAGGGGCAGAGTGGGGATGGGGCCGTGGCTCAGGCACCAATAGCTCCCCCACTTCTAGGGAGCCTCTGGTGCTCCTGGTCCCCAAACCCACTTTCTGTATGAGACTGACACCAACAGTTACAGGCTGGTTTATTAGAGTTGCAAATACTAGAATTATGGTCCCTTTTTATTCAGCCCCTCCCCCCCAAGTTTAGGGGAAAATGTTGAATAAATGGCTCCTATTTTGTCCCATTTCTACCTGTAAATGTTTCTGCATCTTGGCTACATCAGTTTAAAGTGGTATATCTATAAAAGTTCTTTGTATAGTGTGCTCATCCCCAAAGTATCTGGTCCTCACTCATACTATTGATAGTCAGATGTTAGTTCTGGTGTCCATATGTTAACTCTTATTCTTGGGTTTTAACAACTGCTGGTCTATTTTCCTTTATTTCGCTGAAAAGTAAGAGTAACCAATAATTATTTGACGTGTTAATGGTCTTCCTTTCATACTCCTATTCCTGGCGATATGGAATCTGAGAAACTGACACTCACTCAAATTTTTGTTGCCAAAACTTTTGCTGCTATTTGTTAGGTGCTTCTCCCTTCCATTCTGATAATGACATTAACTGATCCAGCAGTTCCAGACTGCTGAATCGGAGAAACTGTGGCATCATTCATAGGTTAAAATTCCAATTTTCCTTATACTTTCCAGCGGCTACTCTGTGTAATCAGTCAAAAGGGAGCCCCCCTTGTTTCACTTGCTGCCAGAGTGGTAAGAGCTGTGCTACAGAACAGTGCAAACAATAGATTTTTCAGTTCTGAGAAATAGAAAAAAATTAGTTGTGGGTCAAAAAAACCTTTTAGTTCAACCCAAAACAAAAAGTCTCATTTTGATTTTGAGCATTTAACATTTAAAAAAATAATTTTAAATAAAATTAAAGGAAATTTTTAAGCAATTTTGAATAAAAAAAATTGAAACATTTTCTTTTGAAAACACTGAAACAAATATTTTGCCCCCGCCCCCCAGTGTTAGGTTTGTTTGCTCCCCCCCCCCAGCCCCCAGATGAAACAATTCAGCAAAATTGACACAAATAATTCACTGTGTGTTTCAATGTCACCAAATTTTCATTTTTCACCAAAAAAGTTTTGGTCAAAATCCTTGCACATAGCTCTGGTGATACTTTGGTGATTACACCTATTTCTGTAAAGTGCACAGAACACCAGCCGCACAAATATTTACTGTAGTATTTTGTAAAGCTGGCATGTTAGCTCTAAAAGCTAGCTAGTTAATGGCAACACAGGAAAGGGCTAGGTGCTGTAATTAACATTTGTAGATCACCACATTCCAGTGTCAATAATAATTAAATAGATCCAGTGTAACTGTACCCAGTTAATTTTGGTGGAGAAAATTTTGTATGCTAATTTCTGCCAGGACTGTAGCATACTGAAATCCCTGCCATGTATCTACTGGACCAAACAAGTGACTAATTTGTAACAAAGCCCTGTTGTGCAGGTGTGAAGCAGTTGTAGTCAGGCAAACTGAATGAGTGTTACATATACACCTCTACCTCGATATAATGCTGTCCTCGGGAGCCAAAAAATCTTACCGTGTTATAGGTGAAACCGCATTATATCGAACTTGCTTTGATCCACCGGAGTGCGCACCCCTCCCTCCCGCCCCCCGGAGCACTGCTTTACCGCGTTATATCCGAATTCGTGTTGTATCGGGTCGCGTTATATTGAGCTAGCGCTGTACATCAAATTAATTTCTGGTCATGTGATACACCTGGAAATGTATTGACTTGTAAATCTCACTTTGACAGAGAAGCAAACTGCCCCTTCCTATGGCAGGCAGTAACTCACTGCGGTCAGTGAATAAATGCCATCTGTTCACTCACAGCCTTTTAATTCCATCTTGGGTTAATCCAGCTGAATACATTTACTTTTTCTCTTTCTACTCAGTCTCCAGGCAGCTTTCTATTTACACATTGGTGTTTCATAGCACTTAGAAACTAACTGGTGTAAACTCCCCTATTCCTCCCCCCTCTGTCTCCCCTCCCCCCACACACACACATATCAATGCATGGAGCCCTTTTCTGGCCTCCAGAGCAATAACATCTGTTTCCTTTCCTGGGGCCAAATTCGCCTCATTTACACAGGCAGGGTTGCACCAGTGTAATTGAAAGGAAATTTTTACCCCTACTGTGGCAAAGAAAAATAAAACAAGGCTCAATGAAAGACTGGTAGTTGCAAGATAGGGACTTTCCCACAGAGTAAACTGTTTGTAAAAATCACATGATTCATTGTAATTGTTCTCAAGTTAGGTCCTCCCCACTGTGGATTTATGTTGTAGTGAGTCATCTTAGCAGGAGAGTGAGCCTCACAGGAAATGGTTAGCTTAAGTAATCATTATACTTCTGAACTGTTGTTCATTAGCCAGAACTGTATTGATTTAAACGTCTTATCAAAGATTTTATTGTACAGCTGTTTAAATTCTCACCTGTAAGAATATGTCGAGGGAAAAATCCTGCACCCCGTTACTTTAAGGTCTGTTTTGAAGCCACAAGAACAAAAAAAATTCAGCACAAAGATCTTCATAGTATCCTTCATTCTGCTCTATGGTGGCTATGTTATTCATCATCATTATTGATTCTACTTGGTGCTGAGTGCCCCAACTCCCATTAACAGGTCTGGGCTCTGCGATCGGAAACATAGGACGACAAATGTTGTTCTCAGTTATACTAGCATAAATCCAAACTAACTTCCACTTCTGTGGAGTTACTCCAAATTTACACTGCTGTGATTGAAAGTAGAATATAGCTCACCATCTTTCAGTGTCCCATGTCTTACATATGACGCTCCTGTTAATACACCCCAGAATGATATTACTTTTTCACAACTGCAACATATTTGTTGACTCATATTCAATTTAGGATCTACTACCCCCTAGCCAGGTATTTCCCATTTTGTATTTGAGGAAAAATCAAACGGTCAACTACAAAATGGGAAATAAGTTGCTAGCTGGTAGGATCGGAGGTTTATAGTAGATCAGTCAACAAATGTGATGCAGTTGCATAAAAGGCTGATCTCATTCTGGGGGCTGTATTAAGAAGAGTGTCATATGTAAGACAATTGTCTCACTCAACTCAGCATGGTGTGGCCTCAGCTGGAGTACGGTGTTCAATTCTGCGTTCCACACTTCAGGAAAGATGTGAATAAATTGCAGAGAGTCCAGAGGAGAGCAGCAAAAATCACAAAAGGTTCAGAAAACCTGACCAATGAGGAAAGGTTAAAAAAAACGATCATGTTTAGTCTTGAGAAAAGAAGGCTGAGCAGGCACCTGATAAGTCTTCAAATATGTTAATGGCTGTTATAAAGAGGACAGTGATCAATTGTTCTAATGTCCATTGAAGGTAGGAGAAGTAATGGGCTTAATCTGAATCAAAGGAGATTTAGATTAAGTATTAGGAAAAAAAATTTAACTATAGGGGTAGTTAAACTCTGGACTAAGCTTCCAAGAGAGGTTGTGGATCCCCATCGCTGGAGGTTTTTAAGAACAGGTTGGACAAACGGCTGTTGGGGTGGTTTAAGTTTACTTGTTCCTGCCTCAGCACAGGGGCCTGGACTTGATGACTTCTTGAGGTCCCTTCCAAGCCTATATTTCTATGATTATGTATAACATATTGTGCTATTAGGCAAATATAGACCAACCATATGGTGGTACAGGAATATTTCAGAGGTCATTTTCAGAGGTAAATTGTATTACTTTGTGTTATAAGAATTTCATAACTACAGTTGTGTTCCTGTGGTGAGAGTGGAAAGGAATATTGCTTATTATGAAGTGCAGTTTACATAATAGTTCAATTGGGGAAGGGGGGAAGGAGGGTTGAGAAGGGGACACCATGGGTCTCATGCTTTGAAGGAAGTTCACTTCCCCCCTCACCACCTTCCCATCCCAAGCAGAATATTCAAAGGGGTCTGCAGTCAAACTACTCCCCCTAAGCTGTCAGTTTGACAAAATGGGGAAATTACTTCCCAGGAATGCTGTTGGCTGTAGTGGGCTCTTTTCCTACTGTATCCTTCTAACACAGTAATTTGCAACATGTTTATGATTTGCTGCCATGAAGTGATTCAACGTTCATGCTGCCTATTCAGTGACTGCCTGGTGTAACTACACTATTCTGCATGTAATTTTCTTATAACTAGCGCTTACAGAATTAGTTGTTCAAAGGCTCCAAACACAGCAGCAGTGTGGATGACTTTCTGTCTTTAATCATCTACACTATTTTACCAAATGTCCAGTGAGTTTCATCCTAAGGATGAAATTTCTTACTGATAGTTTTAGCACTGAATTCAGTGGAATTGCCCTTGGGTCAAATGTATCCCTAGTGTAACTGACTCTTGCCTCCTTGGTCACTGACTAGGCTCTTGACCATCTGTGGCCTATTCCAGTGGTTCTCAAACTGGGGTCCACAGGCCCCTGGGGGTCCATAAGAGTATTCCAGGGGGTCCGCGAGTCATTTCCAGGGCAACCGGCCCCGTTAATCAACTCCTCCCCCTCCCTCCCAGTGCCTCCTGCATGCTGCGGAACAGCTGTGTAATCAGTGTAATCAGACCTACACTGCTCCCCACTCAAGTCCTGATGAAGAGGGAGTGCTGGGTGAGGAGGGGAAATTTCCACAGCACCATGACACAACACTTTAGAAAGCTACCAGAAATCTGAGAAAGCCTTGGGGCTGCTCTAATTTACATGAACTGCTACGCCAGCCAGCCCAGAATCTGGGCAGCACAGTGGTGGTCTGAAGGTGATCTAAAGCTTCACTTTCTGTGCTGTACCTCCAAGAGTTGCAGTACAGAATGGAGCTCCGAATTTTTCCTCTAATGTTAACTGAGAATCTTAAGAGGAGAAATAGAATCATGAAGTTCATCTCTAAACCTTTTTTGTTCCTTGCTATTATTTCAAAAACTGACCACTTTTTAACAATGCCTTCAATTGTTATTTTTAGGACATGTGAAAAATGGCTCTGCAGCAAAAACTGGCTAGCAAAGAGACCCCCAAATTGTGTGCACTGTTGCTGCCATCCTCTAGGATGCTGGTTCACAAACAAGGAAGTAATCAAAACAGGTATGTCAGCCCAGCTTCAGACTCAGTTGGACAAATCTCAAAGAGCATATCCTGTCAGGTGCCAGTTATGGCCCTGAAATAATTCAAGGTCTGATCTTTTATGGTATTTCTGTTCCTGGATGATAAAAATATATCAAAAGCATGATATAATTGCTTTAGGCTAAATTAAATAGCTGGATCAATTTTATCCCCAGAAATAGCTCTCCCAATTATTTTAAAAGGCCACAATAAATACAAATATACTTGGATTTATATAGTTCCCTATGGAATCCAAAGTGCTCACGCCTCATATCTTAGGGCCTGAGTTTGCTCCCACTGAAGCAGTGGCAAAACTCCTATTGATTTCAGTGGGAGTAGGATCAGGCACTGAGGAGAGAAATATTCCAGATTGGACATCTATGTGTTATTTTTCACAGCCAGAAGTAAATGACTACAAAAGCCTTTTTATCAGCAAGCCCCTATTTTAGTAGTTATGATACAGAGCCATTACAAACATTGAATCTATCTCCCCTTGTAAGTATTCTCACACTTCTTATCAAACTGTCTGTACTTGGCTAGCTTGATTATCACTTCAAAAGTTTTTTTTCTCTTAATTAATTGGCCTCTCAGAGTTGGTAAGACAACTCCCACCTGTTTATGCTCTCTGTATGTGTGTATATATATCTCCTCAATATATGTTCCATTCTATATGCATCCGATGAAGTGGGCTGTAGTCCACGAAAGCTTATGCTCTAATAAATTTGTTAGTCTCTAAGGTGCCACAAGTACTCCTGTTCTTCTTTTTGCGGATACAGACTAACACGGCTGTTACTCTGAAACCTAGAATTAAAAATGGCCGTCATAACTTCACTATTATGTCTGGAAGAACCTACTGTCTCCTGGAAAGGAAGAACTCCACATACAATCTACTGCTCTGCTATCCTCCTGCAATGAGGGCAAGAAGGAAAGTGAACCTTGGCCATTGTAGTGTAATGCAAGTGAGAGAGGCAGTGCCTTCTCGTGGGGTATTTCTTAAAATGTATGCTATGTAAGATAGCACAAGGCAAGACATCTTGGAGAAATGTTCCTCTTTGGGTGGGTTTTCTCTGTTGGTATTTGTCATGTTTCTTTCTTTCTTTCTTTCTTTTTTTTTTTTTTTTTTGGATAAATGTTTCCTTTCCATAGCTACAGTCAGAGGCACATAGCCTATCATTATGTTTTGATGCCTATTAAAGCATTTTCAGCAGTATTAGGCAAATCCAACTAAGAACAGTGACTTTTTTTTTTACCAGAAAAATGGTTTCTAGGGAAACCATTTCCTTTTTTGAAGAAGTAAAAAGAAAAACATGCTGTTTATTAGAATGGCTCGTGTTGTTTATTAAGTGGCTCACAGCAGATCTACTGCAGGTAAGGGTCTGTGACCATTTCCATTATACACATTCTCTAGGGCTTTGAGGCTCAGACCTGCCAAATAATATGATGCTGGAGCTTGGTGGATCCAATCCTAGAAATTCTGACCTTCAGATAAAACATGAAGGTCCCTTCTGCCTGGTGCTGGTGGATATTTAAAGAGACTATGTTAAAAAACATGCTTTTGTCAGAAATTTTTTCTACCTGTTGTTAGAAGTTATTAAGAAGTGTTGGTCTTTCTCACAGCAAATAGAAAACATTTTAAATAAAAATGGTTGCAAAACCACAACCATTCACAAAGGATTTAGCAGCAGGTTCAGTAACTGAAACTTCTTTAACCTCTTTTTTTTTGTAAGTGACTATTGTGACAGTGCCCCATTTAAAAATCTCATGGCATCTTTCAAAACCAGTAAGATAACAATTTTCTGGCTATTGATTCATTATCCCACTCAAATAGCTTTTAAGATCCAATGCTGCGTACATCAGTCCAGAGATTAGGTAAGGGAACACTTTGTGCACAGGTCTCCCCAAGATATGGTTAGGCATCTTGTGACTGCCCCTTACCATTCTGTGCACCTGCATCTGTGGTCTCTTGCCTTATACTTCAGGTATGTCTACACCACATATTAAGGTGTAGTTGCAGTGCGTGTAACAATGGAAAGATGTGGTGGCATGGACCTCGACATGGGTCAGCAACCCAAGTATGTCCCCAATGGGCTTCCATGCCACCATGACTTCACTACTATTGTACCTTCACTAGCTAGATGAAAGTGAGTGCGGATATACTCACCCATGCTACAATTACACTTTAATTATAGGCTATCTAGGACAGATCATTTTGTTCTGTGTTTGTACAGCGCCTAGAACAATGAACCCTGATCCTTGATGGGGACCCTATGCACTATCATAATACAAATAATAATAATCCCCACATGAGAGGGAGGTCAGTCACCTCCATCATGCATCTTAATCTCTTCACTGGTCTGGGATCTATGCTGTGGGGAGGTGGGGCAGGTTGTGAAGTGGACACACATTCCTTGCACCCCATGGAGTTTATTAACAAAAACACACTCCAAAGCTGTACTATTTTCACCCCCCTGTGCAGCCCAATTGCCTGGGCTGAGAGTGCTAGTCAACGCAGGGAGGGACTATGGGTGGTCGAGAATAGTCAGAGCTTTACCTGCCCACCCCAGCACAGTCCCTACACTGGGGAGAAGGGGTGTGTGTTGTATAGTCTTTGCAGCACTTCAGTACGAGCCATGTACCTCCTTGCACTATCAGTATCCCCCAGAAGCTATTTACACTAAGTTTAAGGTCCTTTTCTGCCACTGGTAAGGAAGGATGATCTTGTGGTTAAGGTGCTGGACCAGGACTTGAGAGAGATGGTTTCAATACCTGACTTTCTGGGTAGCCTTTCACAAATCATTTACTCTCTGCCTCAGTTCCCCATCTGTACAATGCCAATAATAGTTCCCTAATCTGTTTAGAGCACAAGCTCTTGGGGACTGGGACTGTTTCATGGGACCCGAATCTCAACTGAGGCCTCTGGGCAATTCCATAATAGTAAGAATAGTGAAGGGGCCTTTGTATGAGAGATTTGAGCCCCCAAACTCCCAGAGATCAGTCTCTCAAGAAACAACACTATGCCTGCGTGACTACCTTTCCTTTGATTGTCTCCTCTTATGGCCTAGTGGATCTCTGGCCTCTCTATTGGGTCAAGGGACAAGAGACTAAACACCGAGTGATTTGTGGGGGTTGGGGGAGATTTAATCAGATTGTTCTAAATGTTTTGAGTAACATTTTCAAATTTGGTGGTTCAGCACCTTTAAAAACCAAGCAAACTTCATTCCCTCAATATGCAACAAACATTGGCATTTTACTGGCAAGGAATAAAAATGATCAGAAAGTCACCTAGACTGTTTGTTGCCATAGCAGAATGAGTCTGGAGTCAAGCTATTTCATCTCAGCGGATCTCTAAATGGACTTCTGGCTGTATCCTAGTCAGTTGTTAGTTGACACAGCTTCTTCCCCCTCTTGGGGTAAGGGCTCACTCTATCAAGACACAAGCAACCTCCGTGGTATCACTTCATGAGGAACCCCTGGTTAATATTTGCAGGGCAGCCACTTGGCGTTCCAGCTACACATTCTCAAGACGCTATGCCTTGATCCAAGACTCCTCTGTTGATGCCTCCTTTGGGACAGTAGTTTTACAACTACTATACTACCCCGATCCTTGCACCCTCCTCCTTTCTGAGTACAGCTTCTCATTCACATACAGTGGAATACACATAAGGATGAGCACTCAAAGAAGAAAGGGAACTGTGACAGACCCAGACCGGTGGGGTACAGGAGTCTGGTAGAGGGCAAATATACTGGTCACTGGATGAGTAGTTTTCTGTTCTCTGAGTGACCAGAGCAAGGGCTGCACTAGAGTAATCAGGAACCTGCTAGAACCAGTTAAGGCAGGCTGGCTAATTAGGACACCTGGAGCCAATTAAGAAGAAGCTTCTAGAATCAATTAAGGCAGGCTAATCAGGGCACCTGGGTTTTAAAAAGGAGCTCACTTCAGTTTGTGGTGTGAGTGTGAGGAGCTGGGAGCAAGAAGCTGAGAGTGAGAGGGTGTGCTGCTGGAGGACTGAGGAGCACAAGTGTTATCAGACACCAGGAGGAAGGTCCTGTGGTGAGAATAAGGAAGGTGTTTGGAGGAGGTCATGGGGAAGTAGCCCAGGGAGTTGTAGTTGTCATGCAGCTGTTACAGGAGGCACTATAGACAGCTGCAGTCCACAGGGCACTGGGCTGGAACCCGGAGTAGAGGGCGGGCCTGGGTTCCCCCCAAACCTCCCAATTGACCTGGACTGTGGGTTCTCCCAGAGGGGAAGGTCTCTGAGCTGTTCCCCACCCCACATCTCTGAGGCAAGAAAATCCGCCAATAAGCGCAGGACCCACCAAGATAGAGGAGGAACTTTGTCACAGAAGTTACTTACCTTTGTAACTGGAGTTCAGCTAGGGACCATTGGAGGTGTGTGGTCCCTATCTGTACTCATTACCTGTCCTTCTTCCCCAAGATCTTTGGATCTTGGCAAGAGTTATAGTAGAGAAGGAACAGAAGAGCTGGTCGGTCCACCCTATCTGTTATACCCTTGCTGCAGAGCACTAGGAGAGCCAGGACAAGGACTAATAGACACTTCTTGCAAGAATTTTCCAGTCTCAGGCACGTGGAGCACCTGCATACCCACAGTGGAATACACATAGGGACCACATGTCTCAAAGAGCTCGTTACAAACGTAAATAACTTCCCTTTTCAGCCTCTCTGCAGCATCAGATAGGCAACACTGCATTAGCTGGCTGACACTGAGTTCCTGTTCACAAAGTTCTCTTTATAACCATGCAAGGGAGAAACTTTTTTTCTTTTTTACATAAAAGCTGAGATTCTGAAGCACGATTCTGCAAGTGGGACAAATTCTGTGGCAAAACACGTGGCTTTTAATTACAAGGGCTCAGATCACAGAGGACCAGTTGAAGGACATAAAAGAAAACTAGTTTCAACTTGCATATATAGCTTTGGTAGCCACAGCATCTCATAACAGCTTTACAATGCAGCTTATATGGGACTCTGAAAGGGACTTGAAGTCAGTGGAACCTGCTTAGTGCCTCTGAAAATCAGGCCATTATTTAGGTATTTCAATATGGATGTAGCTGTCTGACTTTATCTAAAGTTTGTGAACTTTGACCTTTGCTTTTTGCATGTTTTTGTTAACATTAGTGTAATTGGACCTGATAAGTATTGGTGAAAAGCTTTTCTTGTGTGAAATTTGATGCCCCTTTCCCTTCAAATGAGGGATGAGAAACCTCCTGCTCCAGCTTCCACCCAAAAATGCCAAAGACTTCGCAGTGTTGCCACTTTTGTGATATTTCATGCTTTTCTTAAAGCCCCGGGTCCCAGAGTTGTAAGAATCTCAGCTTTTGTTTAAAAACAAACAAACAAAAAAGGGTGGGGGGTAAGTTTCTAACTAGCGTGCTTAAGAAGAAGCTGGAAAATGTGACCAATCTGTAACCTAAAGTTTACAAAACCAGAAGGCAAAGGAAAAGAACCCCAAATCTATTTATTTTTCGAACAATCTCATGATTTTGGGAAGCCTGACTCATGACTTTTGAATGTTTGGAGTTGGCAATACTGGACTTAATAAAAATTGTTTCCTTTTACAGTTCACCTTAATGTTATCCTATGGACTGCTGAGATATTATAGCTCATCCCACATGAGATTGAGCATCTCCTGTGAGATGCTGAGTGGCCTTAGTTCCCAGTAAGGTCACTAGCAGTTAAAGTTGCTCAGCACCTTTTAAGATCTGCTCCAGGGGTCAAAATCCAGGGGGCCTGGAGAAAGTGGGGATTCTATATGTAAGCCTAACGGGGTGAGTTAAGGACTGAGCAGCAGTCCCAGTTCTGATTTTATTTGGCTTTAGAGAGATTAAATTACATTCTTAGCTTTATTTTAATGCATTTTTAAAATATTTATTCCTATATATGCATGACTACTTAATTTAGCATAATTATTGAGATGAACTGTAGCTTAGCATTACAAGAAAATTGTAACTTGTCATAAAACAAGAGGGCCGTATTTTAGCAGAGCTGTTACCACACAAATACACTGTTAAAATATCTTAATAATGCAAATAAATCCTCATTCCCCATATGATACTGCTTTGGGGATTTGATTAATTATTATGAAAGCAAAACGGCTTACAAAATAGTCTATATAAAAATATCTGCTCACATCAATAGGAGTGTAAATTTTAACTCCAGTGCATGACAGCAAGTGTAAGCAAGAATTATACACAATGCAACTAGCTGAATGAATTAATCTGCTCAGGGCCTTTGTTGCTAGAAATAGTTTGCTCTGTATTGTAATCATCCCATTGTAGCTCCACTCAACTGCAATTTTGGTTTCTCCTTTCAGTGCACTGAGTGACATTCTAGTGTTTATTGAAGTGAGAGCTTTCAAGCACTGGCTATGCCTGGCATAGTGCAACATGCCTCTGCATATCTTTGCCAATCCATTTCAGTCCTGACCTTCAACACCTAATACCTTTGCTTTCAAGTTCTAGGCAGTTCCAGAGGAAACTTCTGCATTAGCCAAACTATGTGATTTGACCTTTTTTTTTTTTTTTTTTAATTTGTTTTTTAGTTCTAAATTCTGCCAACTATAACTCACCACTGTCTAGCACTGAACCTTGTGGTATTTCCAAAAGTAATCTATCTTTCTAGATATTTATGTGGTCTGTATGACCATAGAATGTGACTACTCACAAACAATCCCAGCACCCTACTGTGGTAGGGAAATATTAGTGAGAGACTGAATGATTTGGCCACACAGGAAGTCTATGGCAGAACCTGGATCTCCTAAGTCCCAGTCCAGTGCTTGAATCACAAAGACCATTCTATCTCACCCATCACTAAAGCAGGGAAAGAACAGGTCCAAAATGAGGAAAGAACAAGTTAAAGAATATTTAGAAAAGTTAGATGTGTTCAAGCTGATGAAATTCATCCTAGGATGTTTAAGGAACCAGCTGAAGCAATCTTGGAACCATTAGCAATTATCTTCAAGAACCTATGGAGGACGGATGAGGTCCCAGAGGACTGGATAAGGGCAAATATAATACCTATCTTTTAAAAATGGAACAAAAAAGACCTGGGGAATTATAGACCAGTTAGCCTAACTTTGATACCTGGAAAGATGCAGGAACAAAGTATTAAACAATCACTTTGTAAGCACCTAGAGGCTAATAGGGTTATAAGGAATAGCCAGCCTGGATTTTTCAAGAACAAATCATGCCAAAGCAAACTAATTTCCTTCTTTGACAAGGTTACTGGTGTAGTGGATGGGGAGGGGTAGACATGATGTATCTTGATCGTAGAAAGGCTTTTGACACAGTTCCACATGACATTTTCATAAGCAAACTAGGGAAATATGGTCTGCATTACATTACTATAAAGTAGGTGCACAACTGATTGAAAGACCATTCTCAAAGAGTAGTTTTCAATGATCTGTTGTCAAACTGGGAAGGTGTATCTAGTGCAGTCCTACTGCCGTCAATCCTGAGTCTGGTACTAGTCAATATTTTCATTATAGATTTGAACACTAGAGTGGAGAGTATGCTTCTAAAAGTTGTGGATGACACCAAACTGGTAGGTGCTGCAAGCACTTTGGAGGACAGAATTAAAAGTCAAAATGATCTTGACAAATTAGAGAATTGGTCTCACATCAACAAAATGAAATTTAGCAAAGACAACTGAAAAATACTTCTTAGGAAGGAAAAATCAAATGCACAACTGTAAAATGGGAATAACAAGCTAGGTGGTAGTTCTACTGAAAATGATCTGGGGATTGTAGTGGATCATAAGCTAAATATCAGTCAGCAGTGTGGTGCAGTTGTGAAAAAGGCTAATATTCTGGGGTGTATTAACAGAAGTGTGATATGTAAGTCCTGGGAGGTAACTGTCCCTCTGTACTCAGCATTGGTGAGGCCTTAGCTGGAGTATTGTGTCCAGTTTTGGGTGCCACACTTTAGGAAAGATGTGGATAAATTGGAGAGAGTGCAGAGGAGAGCAATAAAAATGGTAAAACCTTTAGAAAAGAAGACTGAGGGAGAACTTGATAACAATTTTAAGTATGTTCGGGGCTGTTATAAAGAGGATGGGTGATCAATTGTTCTCCATGTCATTTGAAGGTAGGATGAAAAATAATGGGCTTAATCTGTAGCAAGGGAGATCTAGGTTAGATATTAGGAAAAACTTTCTAACTATTTGGGTAGTTAAGCTCTGGAATGGGCTTCCAAGGGATGTTGTGGAAACCCCATCATTGTAAGTTTTGAAAAACTGGTTGGACAAACACCTTCTCAGGGGTAGTATAGGTTTACTTGGTCTTTTCATAGTGCAGGGGGCTGGACTTGATGACTTATTGAGGTCCCTTCCAACCCTACATATCTGGGAGTCTATGATCCATCAGAGAGCAAAAGATTAGGAGTCAAACTTCTGGGTTTGATTCCCAAATCAATGTATATCCTCAGAAAAGTTACTTAACCTCTCTCAGTAAAGTGAGTATAATAATGTGCATCAGGCTGGCGAATGGATTCAGAATGCATCTCTTTAGATCAGTGGTTCCCAAATTTTAACAGCCCACGAATCCCTTTCACTAAACTGTGAAATCTCGTGAACCCGCTCCTAAAAATGAATATTTTCAGAGATTTTAAGTTTAAATGTCCTCAGTGTGATGGATGCCCCAACTGCCCGGCCCCACTCTCCCTGGGCCTCGGGCTGGGGTTCGGGCTGCCGGGGGCAGGGCTCGGGCTGCCAGCCTCAACTGCCCGGCCCCGCTCTCCCTGGGGCTCGGGGTGTCTGTCCTGCAACCAGGTCCCACCTGCTGTCTCCAATGCCCAGGGTCCTCTGTCCGCCATTAGTGAAATTTTTCTGGCGAACCTCCTGTAACGTTCTGCGAACCCCAGTTTGGGAACCACTGCTCTAGATCACTGATTTAAATCCACCCAGATCAGGGGAGACTAAAAGTTGCTGCTGTCTTCTCTCTTATTCAGTGCTTTATGTCAAATGAGTTGGTTTTCTCAGTCCAGTTACTGTACTTGCAGAAAAGGTCTCTGCGCCACATGACTCCAAGGGCTGAACAGAACATCCTGTAAGGTAAGTTACATCATTGTTCAGTGATCAGTAGGAGTGGCTGATAAGTGATAAAATGTTTCCTCTTTCCCCTGAGAAGTAAAGATGCCAAATCAGCAGCAAAAGTCTGAGTGTGGAACTCTAAGCTTTGTCTTCTACATGCAGTATTGCCTACCTCACATTTTCAAAAATCATGAGATTGCCTTAAAAATAATGCAATTTAAAAAAATACATTTTAGATCATTTTATTTACCATCTGGTTTTTGATGCATTAGCGTACACTTGGGTACATTCTCCTCAACTATGAGGGTTAGTAACCTACCACTTTATTTAAATGAACGTTGAGATTCTCATGTAATGTCTTGGCTCCAGGAGGTGGGACCTTTAGTAAAATACCAATTATTATGAGACTCGTGATAAAATTATAAGATATGGCAATGCTTGGGAGAGTGCATGCGCACTCACGTTGTTACTGATCTGCTATGTGAAGTAATTTTGTGTTGTAGTCTGCATGCCCAAAACCTTGTGCAGAAGGAATGAGATAGAATGATAGAACAGGCATAAACTGTCTAACATAGCCTCTTAGCTCTCACAAAATGCTGATTGTGGGCAGCACACATTATAGAGTGATTGTCACCATTGCTAAAACGGGGGCAAACAAACTAGCTTTTCTTACAGACTACTGCAGCTCTGCAATAGTGATGGCTGGACTATATACTGCAGCTATCAGACTCAACGTCCTAAGGCTCTGCTACTGGATGCAGCATTCTATGGACCGTGACAATGCTCTTCAAGGTCCTGCAAACCAGGTTGCCATGGAATCGTCAGATCCAATCATCTTTCCAAAACATGGAGAATGCCAGTGTTTTTCTTTGGCAGTCTATTCAGTGGGCATCTGGTCTTAGTGTTGCTAAGTGCCTGATTTCACCAAGCCAGTCATGTGTCTCCATATCAGTCATTTAGGCCAGAAGTAGAGAAGGGGGAAAAAAGAGCATTTAATAGCAAAAAGATTACTATTATGGGAAACAAAAATTTCCCCATTCAGAAGCCTTTGTGTTAATGTAGGAAAGACAGCTAGGTGATTAAAAAGATATTTTAAATTAGCCAGATTTTATTTCCTGCACCACTACATTTAGCTTTTTCCATGTTTCTAGCCAATGGTGTTGGAAAGCACATCCCCTGCTCCAACTTAGTTTGGTTTCATAGAGTCCAAGGCCAGAAGGGACCACATAGTCGGACCTTCTGTAGAACTGGCATGTGTTTGGTTGTTCAGCCAAGTTGTAAACGTGCTGAGGACAGTACTGAACCCTACCTTTACAGAGTGTACAGACACAAGTATGGTGGTCTGCATTTGACTTTCTAAATGTTTTCACTAAAGTTGCAGCTGCAGCTTATTACTATTATTTGCATTATGGTAGTGCTCAGAGGCCTCAACTGGGATCAGGGCCCCATTGTGCTATGTACTGTCTGAACACACAGCAAGGGAGTCCCTGCCTCAAGGAGTTTAAAAACTAAACAGACAAAACCAGTAATAGGAACTTTATCTCCATTTCACACCTGGGGAGCCCAGGCGCAAAGAAACTGAGTATCTGGGCTCTGGCTGAGCTTGACCTGGAACCAGGGCCGGCTCCAGGCACCAGCTTACCAAGCAGGTGCTTGGGGCGGCAGCTCCGGAGAGGGGCGGCTCGTCCAGCTGTTCGGCGGCAATTCAGCGGACGGTCCCTCACTCCTGCTCGGAGCAAGGACCTCCCGCCGAATTGCCGCTGCAGATCGTGATCGTGGCTTTTTTTTTTTTTTTGGCTGCTTGGGGCGGCCAAAACCCTGGAGCCGGCCCTGCCTGGAACCTAAGACTGCTGATGCTCAGCCCACTGCCTTAACCACAAAACTATCCTTGCTCCCTGATTTGATACTAGTTCCCTGCTCCACTTCACTGGCACATGCAAAAACATCTTATCTATGCTAGCAGGAAGGAACATAGAATTTGCTATAAAAGAGCAGATCCATCAAGTCCATCCTGCAAAGACCAACACTGACACTTCCAAAGGAGGGGGGGAAAAAACCCAAACAAAGCGAACAACCCATAATACACCTAGGCAACTGCACAACACTGCATACGTGGAAAAAGTCATTTGTTACATTCACACCTTCCCATTGACTCCAGATGGAAACTCACTGTAAATCTTGCTGAATTTTGTCCATGAATGCTAAGAAAAGGGTTTAAAAAATTATCACAGAGGGGACCAAGAATAATGTTCTCTCTCTCTCTCCCTCCCCCCACCCCCCTGTGTTTTGTGAGCCACTGAATGTGCAAGGAAGGTTCTCTGCAGGGTGCAAAATGTCTAAAATTCTAAATTGTAAACACAGAAGCACCACTGGTGTTTGGCCTGAAAGCATAGCTGGATCTTACATGAATCAAACTGATAATGACTGTGTGACGGGTTGGATCACAGAAACCCCCTTGGGAGCTGCCACCCGATGTGCAAAGACTACCCCTGCTTCTGATTTCCCTGCCAGCTTAGGACTTCAGCACCCTGTCTTGCTGAGCCAGACACTCCTGTTTGGCTCCAGACACAGATCCAGGGTCTGAATCACTTGTTCCAAAGCTGCAAGTTTACCTGAAAACAGCTCACAGTAGTGTGCTTGTCTTTAGCACTTAGATGCCCAACTCCCAATAGGGTCTAAACCCAGATAAATCCGTTTTACCCTGCATAAAGCTTATGCAGGGCAAACTCCTAAATTGTTCGCCCTCTATAACACTGATAGAGAGATATGCACAGTTGTTTGCTCCCCCAGGTATTAATACATACTCTGAGTGAATTACTAAATAGAAAGTGATTTTATTAAATACAGACAGTAGGATTTAAGTGGTTCAAAGTAGTAACAGACAGGACAAAGTAAGTCACCAAGCAAAATAAAATAAAATGCGCAAATTTATGTCTAATTAAACTAAATACAGATACTCTCACCCTCAGAGATGTTTCAGTAAGTTTTTCTCAGACTGGACACCTTCCAGGCCTGGGCACAATTCTTTCCCCTGGTACAGCTCTTGTTGCAGCTCAGGTGAGAGCTAGGGGATTCTTCATGATGGCTCCTCTCCTCTCTGTTCTCTTCCACCCCTTTATATATCTTTTACATAAGGCGGGAACCCTTTGTCCCTCTGGGTTTCCATCCCCCCTCACTGGAAAAGCACCAGGTTAAAGATGAATTTCAGTTCAGGTGACATGATCACATGTCACTGCAAGACTTCATTACTCACTTGCCAGCACACACATATACAGGAAGACTTACAGGTAAATACAGCCATCTGCAGACAATGGGAGTCATCAAGATTCCAAACCATCATTAATGGTCCACACTTTACACAATTACAATAGGCCCTCAGAGTTACATTTTATATTTTTAGTTTTAGATACAAGTGTGGTACATTTATACAAATCAGATAATTATACTCAGTAGATTATAAGCTTTGTAATGATACCTTACAAGAGACCTTTTGCATAAAGCATATCCCAGTTATGTTACATTCACTTATTACCGTATTTTCTCTAAAACCATCTCAGTTACATTATATTGACTTATTATCAAGTTTTTATAAAACCATATAGACTGCACAACGTCACAGACTGGATTCCAGCTCTATTGCCGCCAACACTGAAGCCCAATGACCTAATGGAAAAAAATGCAAAAAAGCATTTCCTGGGTATTAGGTTAGTGCTCCTGAGGCATACAAGATTAAAGCAGATACAACTGTAGATCCCATAATATACACTTAAAAAAAATCACAATTTTGCTGCAAATCCAGTTGATTAAAGAAATATTAAGAATTGAAAAAACGGGTAATTGTCAAGGCAGATGACCCAACAGAGTAGGTAAATGCTATGGTAGTGGGCATAAAGCCATCTACCTACAGGAAACTCCAATCAGTATATAAGACTGCAACACCTCTCCTCAGCAACATGGACTACTGTGATCACCTCAAATCTGTCTTCCGCTCCCTATGCTAGCTTCCCATAGACTATTGAATCAGAATCAAGATCTTGGTACCTGTCTTCAAAGCCCTCCATGGCCTGGCCCCCAAATACCTAAAAGATCAACTAAAATTCTGGGATGAAGACCATGATTAACAAATCCCCTCCTCAGTCACAGTGGAATTTCTTGCCATAAAGGTAAAGCTTGTCTGTGCAGGAGCCAGAATCTTCTCATATGCAGGGCTGAGGCTGCGGAATGAACTCTCTCCGGAACTAAGGACAACCACAAACCTCATCACATTCTACTCCAAGAGCAAGCCACGCTTCTCCCACCTGCCTTCTCTAACATAAACACAGAACAGTGGACACATCTAAAACAACAAAAACCCCAAAACAAAACTACACACGCAATCCTTCCCTGGGGAGAGGACAAGAGCAAGAGAATCACACAGAACAAATGCTAGTCACATTGTTTAATGCACTACTGGAAATTGCTTGGGTAGTATGGTGATGAAACTGGTACAAGAACCTGCATAGAATAAAACATTGGAGAAACCAGGCAAAGGAGATCTGTGACTGCTTGGATCCCTGAGACCTAATCAAGCAAAAGCATTCTCAGATGCCTGTGTTTGATGCAGTTGTGAGTAAATTGATTACTGTCCAGTTTTTTAGCATCCTGGTGTCACAGTTACAGAGCTAGCTACACCTCTGTCTCCTTCCTGGTCTCTCTGAGTGCACCCCCTCATGTGTCAGACCTCATTCCTTTACCTATCCTGGGGTAGAATTCCATAATTCCTCTACCCCGAGACAGGGCCCTGGGCTACAGTACTCTGAGAATCGACTATACTTACCAAGCAGGTCTGACTGCGTTCTGGCACCTGTTTCCCCCTTCAGGAATGCGACCAGTGGTATACAGTGACAAAACAACCTTCTTCAAACAAAGTATTTTTTGTTTTGCAAAAGGGGAACAAAGCACTGAAAGAAAACATTTCATACAACAAGCAATCTGCGCGGCTATCTTGCTTATGGGCTTACCATTTCCTGATGTTAGGTTTTCCTAGGCTGCCTTCTTTAGGCACCCCAGCAGATGTCTGTCCCAGTCTGGTTCTCCAAAGAACTCCCCCCTCTCTGGAAAGAGTCCCTTTTTAAACCCCACTATAATCTTTTGATCTCATGCATTCCTGGGCTGCTGCTTATCCTGACGTGGTTTCTTTACAACCAGGTATTTGTGGAGAAGTGGCTTATTTGGAGTCATTCTTTCCCCCTCCTGCTTGTTGTTACTTGCAGCCCCCTATTAAACTAAGCCAATGTAGTCATTCGGAAAACATCCCAATAGCCAAGTCAGCCTACAGGATTCATGAATGATTACAGGGAAGCTCCAATTATGTCAGATCTGCATACCAGGTCTGGGTGCTGGCAGATAAAACTGGAGAAAGTTAATTGCTTATTGTGTTTAATGTCCCGTCACAGAGCTACAGATTCCCCTGCTTACCTCTTGGCATTCACCTTGAGAAGTGCTTAAAGGAAAGGGGATTAAGCCTATGGAAGCCATTGTCAGGATGCAGCCATTATGAATGAGATATTGGTGTCTGGAGCTACCATGGAAGAACACGATACCAATCTGTGTGTCGTGCTCCAAAGATCTAGAAAAAGAAAGGGTCATGTTAAATCCCGACAAATGCATCATCAGAGCACCAAAGTAAAGTATTTCAGTCATAGAGTCTCAACTGAGCCTAAATCTGCAAAAGTAGCAACATTTGCTAAGAGGAGGCCACTGGAGAATTATAGTGACAATGTGATTTACCTTGACAGACTTATATTGCATCTTACAGAGCATATGGCATCATCAGATGGTCTCCTAAAGGAAGACTCAGAATTTTCAGGGATGCCCAACAAGATTCTACCTTCACCAAAATAAAGCAACTAATTTCCAGTGCTAGCATGGAGGCATATGTTATATAAATAAAGAGGAAGCTGTTAAGGTGGATGTACCCAAATACAGACTTGGAACTTTGTTTCTGCAAGAAGGGAAGCCAGTGATCCACGGGCTCGCATCCACAAACATAAACTATTCTTAGACTGAAAAGGTATGTTCAGCTGTGAGTGCTTACACCATTGGTGACCATATTTTCCCAAAGGGAAAACGGGACACCTCCCAGGTCAGCCCAAGCCTTCTCCCTCCTCCCCCACAGTATGGGGTCAGCCCAAGCCCTCCCTGCCTCCCACTGGCGTGGGGCCAGGCTGAGGTTCCTCTCCCCCCAGGGCCATCCCCGCAACCCCGCTGCTCCTGCACGCACGGGGCCATCCGAGCCCTTCCTGCCTGCGCGGGGCCTGCCTGAGGTCCTCCTCGCAACTGGTGCCCAGGGCCGACCCGAGCCCCTCCGCTGCCCACCCATGCATGGGGCCGCCTAAGGCCCCCTTCTCCCTTCCTCCAGTGCAGGGCTGGCATTGCCACTCGCCCCTCCCACCCCCCCCATTCCGCACATATTCCTTCACGTCCTGCTAGGGGTCCCACCCCACGTTTTTGACAAAACTGGGCATTTGCCCCATTTGCTCTTGCCAACAAATGCCCAGTTTTGTCAAAAAAGTCAGGACAGCCAGGACAGTGCCTAAAAAAGGGACTGTCCTGGCCAAAACGGGACAAATGGTCATCATATTACATCAGTGTATTTGGAAGATAAGTTGCAGTGGAGTCTACCTCTTAAAGTTTGGAGGCAAAGAAAATTCCTTTGCAGCAGCATCACCAAGACTACAATAAATGATGTTCCACCCGCAGAAATACAACCTTAGAGTTAAACAAGTTGTCACAGAGTGTGCTGGCCCTTTGCTGGGGCTCAGTCCCTCAGTGCCAGACTTAGCTTGCCTTCCCAGGTGGAGAAGATGAGTGACAAAGGGGCAGGTGATTAAGAGCAGGACTGTAGGGAAAACAAGATCAGCCTGTAGCTCAGTAAGGAGGGCTGAACAGGGCAGGGAAGGAGTGGAGATGTGGGAGTAAATGCTCTGTAAAGAGCGGGAGGACAGCCGGAGGGCTGGCAATCTAGGAAGAAGCCCTGGGAAGAAGACAGGGTGGTTTGGACTATGGGGGTGAATGAGGTGATAGCCCAGTTGTTTAGGGTTCCCAGGGCCAGGAACTCATAGGAGAGGATAGATGTGGGTTCCTGCTATGCTCACATCCTGTGATGGGTTGCAGTGACCTCTGCTGTTAAGGTGAGGTCTGAGAGACTGTTGATGCTGCCACCTAGTGAGAGGTGCAGCAACCCCTGCTGACAAAGAGAGGATGATGGATCAGATTAGAGCCCTGGAGGGCTAGATGCTGAGCATAGGAGAAGGACAGTGTTTGTACTATTTGATTTATGCCCCAAAAGGGGTGAACTTTTGGACTGAGCTGTAGGCTAGGTCACTGCAGTGACCTGACAGCACTGGGAGCTGGTCAATGACTGAAACTAAGGGGAAACTGAGGCAGACTCGGAGGCTGATGCTAGGGACAGAGGGGCTTGTTACACAAGTATGGACCATAAATAGCTTCTGGTGTGGCATGACATTGTGGAAGAGTTTCTTGAAGTACAAGTTCATTTAATAATGTTCAATTTACCAGAGTTGAACACACAATTAACTGAACTAAGAATTGCAACTAAGCCAAGTATCTTAATAGAAAAGTTTCTTTTCCTTTTCTTTTTTCTTCTTAGAAGGAGGTGTAATAATAATGGAAGTCACCAGATTGTGCAGTTGCAGATGGTCTCACTAGTTCAGTTTTTATCAGAATATATAAAAGTTAGATCCTGGAGAAATACTTATTGTTAGTTGTGATGCAGTTCTTTTTAGATGTTGACCATGTAACAACTAAAAATTCCTGAATCTCTTAAGAATCCTTTCTTGGGTATAGCTGCACGGCTCTGGGTAGATTTCTTTAAATACCTAGTACAGAATCCTGCTCCTTCTGAAGTCTGTTATAAAGTTCCCACTGATTTCAGTGGAGAGAGGTTTGGCCTCTTAGGTTTTTTCACTAAACTAAACTTCAGTGGTATTGAATGATGGGTAAATCAGCTTTGAATTGGTCCTATAGCTACTAGTCTTCACTTTACCCTTAATAATCTTAAAGATCACAATGCAGGGCCCTTCTAACTCTTCTGCTTTCCTACTGCTACCTCCTTTACCAAATCCATGGGGCAAAACACAACTTTGCCATTGCTTTACGTGCCACCTCAGCTCTCTCCGGAGTGCTGGCATACTGGTGTCTCAGCCACACACCAGCATTGTTAGGTCAGTGAGAGTGCTGTCCATTTGTAGTGTATAAAAAGCCATTGCAGAGTTAAGTAGAATTAAAACTATGCCATAGCAACAAGAACAATTTAGTTGCTGATTTAAAGGAGAAAAGTAACCAAATCCCCATGTAGGGTTCCAAGAAATTCAATTAATGTCAAGTGGCCTAGTAAGCTGCAGAATGCTGCATTGTCACTGGCCTGTCTATTTGATTTTACTTCTAAAACACTTCTGACTATGCCAATCCTCCCCAGCCTTTTGCTCAGTTCAGAGGAGGGAACCTTCACAGAGGCCAGTTCTGAAAAGCTAGTGCCAGCATGTTGCTAGCTTTAAGCCTAAATAAGCAGATGAATGATATGGTTGCACATGACTGGCCTGGTGCCATCAGCCACTCTAGCAACAACTCACCCTGTAGAATTGGCAATGGCAGCTGGCAAAAATAAAATTAAAGACATTTATATTTTCATTATGAACAGATCAGCTGAATAACATCATAGCAAGGTACCATAGCACTCTGTCCTTACAAAGTCAACTGTCAAAGGAACTTGGAAAGGTTCAGGGTCTGATGAAAGAACAATAAGTTACAGCATTTCAGTAGCCAGCAAATACTTAAAGCTGATTAAATAAAACACTCTTTCACCTTTTGTGGAATAGTGGTAGTCTAGAGAAACCCCTCAGACGTTAACTTAGAATAAAAGAAATGTAGGACTGGAAGTGACTTTGATAGTTTATCTAGTCCAGTCCTCTCCACTGACTAAGTAGTAAGTATTATCTAGACTATACCGCCTGACACGTTTGGCTAACGTGTTCTTAAAAAAACTAGTTAAGAAATTTTTCCTAATGTCGAACCTAAATCTCCCTGGCTGCAATTTAAGCCCATTACTTCTTGTCTTGTCCTCAGTGGATAAAGAGAACAATTTATCACCCTTCTCTTTATAACAGCCTTTTATTTACTTTAAGATTGTTATCATGTTCCCACACCGTCTTCTCTTCTCTTCCTTTTATCCTGCTGCATTTGCAGCAAGTTGTAGAAGTTGTGATAGTAGCTCACTGTATGGGGCAGCATTTTTGAGAGGCCATTGATGCCATAGAATTCTGCATCACCTGAAAATACCTAATATACTGCATGAAATGTATATGTAAAATTGGAGATGAGCCTGAGTTACAGCATTCGGGTCCAGATCTGAACTTCTCCAGCGTTTGGAGATGTCTAGACTCATGGATTTAATTCAGGCCTAACTCTACTTACAGTTAATTACTAAAAAGCAACAGAGGGTCCTGTGGCACCTTTAAGACTAACAGAAGTATTGGGAGCATAAGCTTTTGTGGGTAAGAACCTCACTTCTTTAAGCTTTCGTGGGTAAGAACCTCACTTCTTTAGATGCCTTGCAAGGCATCTGAAGAAGTGAGGTTCTTACCCACGAAAGCTTATGCTCCCAATACTTCTGTTCGTCTTAAAGGTGCCACAGGACCCTCTGTTGCTTTTTACAGATTCAGACTAACACGGCTACCCCTCGGATAGTTAATTACTAAGGGCCCTAATTTTCCCCAGTATGGGGATGACCTGGAGTTTCCTAGGAATGTTACCATCAGAGAGGCAGGGTTTGCCCTTAACAGAAGAAGCCAGAGATCAGTCCTATAAACCCCTGGATTCCAGCATCCACATGGATTTTCCACACAGAAGCGCCAATTGCTACTTGTGCCCACGAGCCCCTGGACACCACACCTCCTTCCAGGGGCTCCTCTGCCTTGGTCTCTCCAGAACACTGAGTGTGGAGGGGAAATCCAGGGCAAGTTAATATGGTCTCAGGTGACATTTGCTTCCTCTACATTCTCTCTCAGGTTAAGGGAAGGAGGAGGAAAAAATCCAAAAGAGCTCAGACAACTTCATCCTGCTCCCTCTTATTCTCAGCATACTCCTCCTCCCTTTCCCAACAGCCTGGAGGTGGAGTCTCATTGATCAGCCATAGAATAGCTTTTGCAGTGGCAAAACTCTTCCCTTCTGTGGATGTTAGTTCCTTTACATATATGATGATGAAAGGGAGCAAGGGGCCCTAAATATTTGTTTAAGGTTATGTTCGAATTGCAATGGACCCCATTCACAGGGGCCTTTACGTGAAGATAACTGGCTTGGGTCTCACCTTCATTTTACCAGACCAAAATCCTGACACATTCTTTAGAGATCCTGATTTTTATATATACGTATATTTTGGAGTGTTGGTTTTTTTCACCAGACTGCACCTGCAGCTCTTTTCATGAAATGAACTGGGTGAAAGGAGGCTGGCTGCCCCTCATGATATAATGAGGATGGGTGTGTTTGGTCTGAAGAAATTAATGGGGGTCAGGGAATCAGGGAAAATGTAACTAACGAGTTCTGTATTTTGGCATAGATGTTGCTTTTCATCTGCCTGTTTCTGTTGATATATCTTGTCTATTTAGATTGTAAACTCTTTAGAGCAGAGACTGTCTTTTGTGTGCGTGTGTACACAATGCCCAAAGTAATAGGGCCCGCATGTTGACTGAAGCTTCTAGGCATTATTGGAATATAAATAATGTATGTAAGTGTAGAAATGTTAGCCAAAGAGTGCTGGCCAAATTCCAGTTTAGGAAATTACAGTATTCCTACCTAAATTCCATCTTCAATTTCAAGTAGATAGGACAGAAAATGAATACCAGCTTAAAACATGGGGTGTGCTTTTGCTTTCTACAATTAAATAGTCACCGTGTTTACCTCAGAGGCTATAGCATTTGCATGTGAAGTAATTCATTGTGTCTGTGCCCATACACTTGCATGCACACAACCTGCAGCTTACAAAATACCAAATCCTGCCATGTTGTATTGACTTCAGATGGAAGTTGAGTGCACCCAACGACTCTTGGAAGCACACAGCACCTTGCAGGATTGGGCCCTAAATGTAGAATTAGGCTTAACATTTAAAAGTAAAAATTAATGAAGTAACCTAAAAAGAATGAGGGGACGGGAGCATTAATCACCATGAAAACCAACATAATCCTGATCTGCATTGATCTCTGTGAGATTTTCATTAGCAAACAATTAGCACCGTTTACACCGAATGAAATGAATTTCCAATCAACAGGTAGTAATAACAAAACACACATTCCACAGCCAAGAATCATTAGAATGTAGCAAAGGATTATCCATAAAGAGAGGATTAGAAAAAGAGAAACCCCTGAATCCAGCTAAAGAACCCCCAGCATGCCAGCTGGCTAATGTTTGGGATAATAATCCTGCATTTCTTCAAAGAAATAAAAAGAGCAAAAAAGATCGAAGGCAATAAAAGAGAGCGTCACATGATACAATATAGTGTAGATAAAAGCATGTGCATGTCTGGCAATCATTTCCAACAGGCTAACAATGAGGGAATCAACAACAGAGGGCAGTATTTAAATATCAGAGGGGTAGCCGTGTTAGTCTGGATCTGTAAAAAGTGACGAAGAGTCCTTTGGCACCTTATAGACTAACAGACGTATCGGAGCATAAGCTTTCATGGAAACTTATAATACCAGTATTATAACTGTGCAACTGCATTTGCTACAGTGGTTATTCCTGATTTACACCCATGGGAGGAGAATTGGCCCATACTGTTCAGTACATCATGCTATGGCTAATAAGAATTGTTGTTCACTGTTTATCTGTACTGGCAGGAAGTGAATAGAATGAACTAATTGTTCTCTTCTGTAGTCTAGGATTTATTAATTTTTTTTTACTTTAAAGTGCTTTGGATCGAGGCTAATTTCTTTGCCCAGTATTTAGCGTTGTTCCATCTTCTTACAGTTTTGATGAACAGACTGAAAGTTTCCACAGTTTCATTTTTCCTTTATCAAAATGACATTTCTATGGCAATACTAGTCACCAAATTGCAACTACTCGCTGTATGGTTGGTGGGGATTACGCAGTGACTAACCCTCAGCTGTGACATATGTAATCTCTGAAATCATAGATTTGAGTCCTGGTGTGGTTGACTTAGCCATTCAGCTTTTGAGTGAGAGAAAACTGAATTCTATGTGGATTTATCTAGGCCTGATTCTGCTCTCACTTATACTGATGTAATCAGGAATCATAACACTGACATTGATGGTGTTATATCAGTATAAGTGAGAGCGGAATCAGGCGTGTGTGTGTGTGTCTTTCAAATGAAAGCCTCAGAACCCTAGGTCTCATCTACTCTGTTTTGACTACACATTTGGTGGCTTTTTCTATAGGAGTTTGCCCAGGTGCCGTTGGCTATAATTGCTCCTCAGCCCCAAATCTTCCATCTTCTGTATAACCACTGACATACAGACCTTCCTGGGATATCACCTATGTGGGGGTGGAAGTGGCCAAATCCTCTGGCTTTTACTCAAACTCTCATCAATGTCAACATTATGCAAAAAATTTAAAATGCAAAACCAAGGTCTGTGACGAACACACAAGAGAAAAATATGTCAACCGTACTTCTATAGCAAACTGCCCCACTGGGGAAAGAGATTTAAAAGATGTATTTCTTTCCTGTAATCTAAGGGCTCCCTGGACGATGTTAAAGTTTGGATTTTATTCCAGCAGATGGCAGCGTTGCAGCACCAAAGTACAAAATAATTCATCTGTAGGAAAGTGTGTGTAAATAGTGTACAGGCTGTCAGTAAACAGTATCGAAACCAGGAGAATGAGAGAACATCTAACAGCTCTCCTCCAGTCCGTAGGCACAATAGGGAACACCAATCAAGCTATCGATGTAGCACCCCTTTTAGAAAGGACATGTGGGGCAGGTCCAGGGCCGGCGCTTCCACTAGGCGACCCTAGGCGGTCGCCTAGGGCGGCGGGATTTTGCCACCCTCGGCGGAAATTCAGCAGCGGGTCCTTCACTCACTCTGGGACCCGCCGTCGAAGTGCCCCGAAGACACGGAGCGGAAGGACCCCCGCTGCCGAATGCTTAGAGGAGGAGTGCTGCCGCCTAGGGCGGCAAAAACCCTGGCACCGCTCCTGGGCAGGTCCACAGCTGTGTAAACTGGTTTACCTCCACTGAAGTTATAGATTTATACCAGCTGTTGACCGGGGACATCATTTTTTCTCATTGGCATAGAGTCTTCTAAACTGTTGTTTTATATGAACCTGAAGACTGGGGGGTTGGGGACAAAAAAATGGCGGCAGCTTAAAGCAAAATTGAGCTGAAGTTCTCTCACTTCTAATCTTACACAAGAAGAGCAGGATAGTGACTAGTACTATGTATGTACATTAGAGGAGGATCTTCGCAGGGAAGAGGCCCCACTACCAAGAAAGGGTCCCCTTTCTGCTCCTCTTTTTCTTTTTGTGCCAGGGACCAGAATTAGCCTCCTTTTTCTCTCTTACACTTGGCTTTGTCCTAGGAGAGCATGTTTTCAACTTCCAGGGATAGCATCTGAGGGGAAAAAGTGTGTGAGTATGAGTAGATTATCTCTCACACCCTTCCTCCTGTCCTTCTCCCGCCCCTGTGGTGTTTTCCTGATTCCTCCTCCTTTGGCTCTGTGTGTTTGCCTGCCTTCCTGTAACCAATATACTACTACTGCTAGCACAGAGACAAACTAAGGAAACCATCTGCATAATCCTTTCAACTTTTATAATCCTGCAGTTGCAAGAGTCATGAAGCTGTTCACAAATTCAGGTCTCATAGGCAGGGTCCTACCAAATTCACTGTCCATTTTGGTCAATTTCATGGTCATAGGAATTTAAAAACCATAAATTTCACAATTTCAGCTATTTAAATCTGAAATTTCATGATGTTGTAATTTTAGGAGTCTTGACCCAAAAAGGAGTTTTGGGGGCGTTGCAGGATTATTGTAGGGGGAGTTGTGGTACTGGGCAGCTGGGGAGCAGCGGCTGCTGTCCGGGACCCGAGCTCTGAAGGCAGAGCCACCGCTAGCAGCAGCACAGAAGTAAGGATGGCATGGTATGGTATTGCCACCCTTACTTCTGCGCTGCTGCCTGCAGAGCTGGGCCCTCAGTCAACAGCCACCACTCTCTGGTTGCCCAGCTCTGAAGGCAGCAACACAGGAGTAAGGGTGGCATGGGATGGTATTGCCATCCTTACTTCTTCACTGCTGCTGGCAGGGTGCTGCCTTCAGAGCTGGGTGTCTGGCCAACAGCCACCACTCTCCACACCCAGCTCGAAGGCAGTGCAGAAGTAAGGGTGGCAATACCGTGACCCCCCCTAAAATAACATTGCCCCCCCCTCCCGCAACTCCCTTTTGGGTCAGGACACCCAATTTGAGAAATACTGGTTTCCCCAGTGAAATCTCTATATTATAGGGTAAAAGCCCACAAAAGACCAGATTTCATAGGGGAGACCAGATGTCACGGTCTGTTACACGTTTTTCATGGTCGTGAATTTGGTAGGGCCCTACTCATAGGGTAAGAGATTCAACTGCCATCCGGACCCATTACATACAGAGTTCCATTGGCTTCATTTGAATTTTGTTTTCAAAGAGAGAGAGCTAACTTAACAAAATGAGCTGGATGGAAGTCATGGGCCCTACTCCTTACGCTTCCTGCTCTTGATGGGCTAGATTCATTGTCCCCATAGAGCCCTGTAATACTGTATGAGACTTGCAGGAAACTAACTGCAGGTGACTTGCGGGTAACAAACATTCTACTGAAGACTGAAATGTGGTTTCCATTCTTACATTACCTCAGATAAACTAGGTCCAATTGTGCCCCCGTGATCCATGAGCAGAGGGGACCCTTGGCACGCAATCACACCTCTCTTCGTAGAAAGGAGGGTCGGTAGTCTCCATAGCAATTGCCCCCTATCCTGCCCACCCCACCTTTCACATGCTCCAGACCCTTTGGAGGGCATTCTGCATGTCAGGGATCGAAAAGTGGTGAGTGGGTGGACCAGGGAGACATGAATCTTCCCCCTCCCTAGCCAGCAGAAATTTCCCAGGAAATTTCTTTAGGCTGTGTTAAGTTTCCACAGGTGTGTTCTCACCCATCCTAAGGCTAGTCCAGAGGGAGTACCTCCCCACCCCCCACATCCATGGAAAAATTTAGAAGGAGATTTCCTCCTTCTTGCCTTCCTCCCTAGGTTTTCCTATAGGAGGGAGCAATCGGACCCATTATTTATTTTAACATCAGATTGCTCAAATCAGGGTTTTGTGACTGTATAAAGAAAAGTGGGTTTCATTACCTATAGCACATCTCATTTCAGAGGAGCTTGTATTGTTACCCAGTTTGAATTGTTTGACAATATAATTAGTATTATTAGTCCATAATGTACACTAACAGGTTTGGTGGTGACAGGCTGTATATTAAAGCACAGTGACTGTGCTTCTCTGAAGGGGGTTAAACAAAAACATAACCAGGGTCAAAGCTGTGCCTTGTCCTCCATCTGCTAGAAATCATACATACTGTTAAATTTTAATTAAAAATTAATAAAACAAACTATGGTATGTTTTATACTAGAGGGGTAAATGCTTACTTGGCAGTTGAAAATGGAATGTCTAGTAAGAATATGGTCTATTGTTAAGGGTATTGTAGTTAGGTTTTGAAAATACTCCTGATCAGATCCTTGAACTCAAGCTGAGCAAAAATCAAATAGAGGCTGCAAGGCCCAATGAATTGATTTTTTTTAAAAAAGACCTTCCCTCTTCCTGAGGGTTCAGATAATTTTCTGGCATTGGTTGTTAAACCAATATTGTGTTCCTGGTGCAGACTGACACTGGGAAGGAGAGATAAGCCACCTCCTTTTTGACAAAAATGATCAAAGCAGAATGCGCTGTGGAAGCACAAGGCTTTTTAAAAAAGTTAGGGGGAAGGTTGTTTGGTATGGTTTGATTTGGTTGTTTTTTTGTTTTAAATACAGTTAATTAGCACAAGAGTTTTGAGATGATCAGCTCTGTTCTCTGCTAGCATAAGGTTTGTTTAATAAATATGGGACCCAGGAGTGCTAGTAAAAGACTGGTCTTTATTTTCTGGACCCAGTCCCCTGTAGGGTGATCAGACAACAAATATGAAAAATCGGGACCGGGTAATAGGAGCCTATATAAGAAAAAGACCCAAAAATCGGGACATCTGGTCACCCTAGTCCCCTGCCATGGGTCATTGTTATAAAACAGTCATATCCTTGGGATCCATATCTACTCACTCCAAAGACTACTGTTACACTTTCCCTTTTTTTGGAATATCAAATGCAAATAAAACATACCCGCCAAAAAGAACTGGCAGAACTTAGCTCAATAATGCAGCGCACAAATGGAAACATCCAGGATGAGGGGTTAGGATAGATGATCTGAACTCCTGCCAGATGAAGGGATTATTTAGCCTCTTAAATGTTGTCTGTCAATAGATATTATCTCTCAGTGGTATCTAGATCTGTGTGACGTATTACACTCTTAACACATCCCAGTCTGTTAAACACTGCAACACATTTTTTAAAAGTACCTTTTGTATCTCTTCTCTAGACAAGTTACACACATCTGAGCAGACCCCTTTTTCACCCAAGCATATGTGCAACTTCCACTATTTCAGACAGTACTGACTTCTCTGTCCTTTTTAGATAGGCCAGTGTAGCTTTTGGTATCATTTGTGCCAGCTATGTCAAAATAAGTTTTAGTTTTCACCACTCAAGCTGTTGTAGAAACTTGCTTTGAAAAATTATTAATTAATGTATGGGGCCCGTTCCTCTCCCACAATTATAGAAGGCCTGGTCTAAACTACAAAATTAGGCTGATGTAAGCCGCCTTGCCTCGACTTAGTTGTGCATATCTATGTTTAAATTTGTCTCCTACTCATGTTAGTTCTCCATTACACTGACATAGTAACACCATCTCCCCGAGCGGCATTGAGCCATGGTTAATGTGCTAAGATCAACGAAGAGTGAGTATAGACACTTCATTACTTATATCAACCCTAACAGTCCTCCAGAAGCTGTCCCACAATGCCCAACACTGACCACTCTGGTCACAATTGTTAATGACACTGTCCAGGAATCACTGAGACTAGGAGCCCCACCCCCCCACACTTAAAATCCACAGATTTTTGAAATGCCTTTTTCCTGATGGTGCATCTTGGCGAGCACACCACTAGCAGCTCTTCATTGTAGTGCACGACTGCTCGGCTGATCATGCTGGCTACACACTCCAGATATGCTCTGGCCTGGAGTAGACAGGAGATATTGGATCTCCTGGGCCTGTGGGGAGAAGAGGCTGTGTAAGCACAGCTACAGACCAGCCATGGGAACATCCAACATCTACGAACAGATTGCATGGGGGATGCAGGAGAAAGGGTGTGACAGGGATCCTCAGCAATGCCACATGAAAGTGAAGGAACTGCAGCAGCATATCAGAAAGCCAGAGGGGCCAACAATCAATCCAGTGCTGAGCTGAAGACCTGCCACTTTTACAAAGAGCTGTATGCCACACTTGGCATAGACCCCACAACCGCGCCACACACCACCATGGATGCCTTTGAGAAGCCTGAGTCACAGGCCCCTGGCCTGAACAGTGAGGAGGAAGTGGATGAGGAAGAGGAGAACAAGATGTGACCAGACAGGCTGTGAGCCAGGACCTGTTTGAGAATCCACTGCAGTCCAGTCAATCCAAGCCATTGAGCATAGGTGAGCCTCATGCAGGGGAAGGAACCTCTGGTGTACATTTATTTCCCATTACTGTAATGGTGCCCCCAACTTAGCAGGACACAGCTATCGACTTTTCATTAATTTACTTATACTAGAAGAGGTAGTGGAACAACAAATATAGGTAGAATTATCTACTTGTCATTCCCCTTTAGAGTTTGGCAGGGAGACTATGCCGTGTAGTTTGTTTATGTACACAGGGATGTCCCTGGAATTCTCCTGAGAGATGTTGATAAAACTTCCATGGAGGTACTTTGCAATCCTCTCCTGAAGGTTTTTAGGGATGGCAGCTTTATTTCTTCCTCAGTGATAGGACGCTTTCCTATGCCAGTTGGCGATAACTTTGGCAGGCACCATTGCAATAAACTAGCAGCATAGGGTCCCGGGCAGCTGTGCTCTCTGTGCCTTTGTTACCTTCAAGAGTGAGATATCATCTAAAATCACCTCCACCTGTGAAAAATGATGCCGGTAATCAGTGCTGTTGCCCTGTACTTCCATATAGTTTCAGCATCTGAGCAAGTCCCTCCTCATTTCCCTCACCTGTGGCTGGCCATACTCACCATGGCTGGTGCTGTAGGTGATGCCATGCACAGTGAGGGGTGTGGGCTGTGGGAGGGAGTTTGGTGCAGGAGGGGATTCTGACCTGGGGCAGGGGTGTGAGAGGTGCAGGCTTCATCTGGGAGGTGCTTACCACAGGTGGCTCCCAGCCACTGGTGCAGCAGGGCTCAGGCAGGCTGCCTGCCTGCATGCCGTGGCCCCATGCCACTCCCGGAAGCGGCCAGCTGCTGGCACATCTCTGCATGCCCCTGGGGGGAGGGGGACAGCGTGTCTCCATGTGCTGCCCACGCCCACAAGTGCCACCCCCGCAGCTCCCGTTGGCCGGTTCCTGGCCAACGGTAGCTGCAGGGATGGAGCAGCATGAGGAGCTGCCTCCCCCCCCCACCAGGGGCCGCAGAGACATGCCAGCAGCTGGCCGCTTCTGGGAGCAGTATGGGGCCACGGCATGCAGGAAGCCTGCCTGAGCCCTGCTGCCCTGGGGCCCCGCTTAGCTCAAGGGCCCTGGGCTATAGCCCCTAAAGCCCCTGCATTAATCTGGCCCAGTTTGCAGTCCTTGGAGAACTCCATTACAGCACCTCCTATGAACCCCCTCAACAGTCCATGTGGCATCAGAGGCTGCATCGCTACCTCTACCACTCCATCTTGGGGGATATTAAGAACAATCACAGCTTCACATACACTGACCTGGGAGAGCCACTGTTGATATGTGTGTGTGTAGCTAAAATGGACATAAATGTTCCTTCTTTACACTCTATTCCATACATTTATTAAGGTTTTAATGTATTTGTTTTTAACATGCACAGAATTTGTTTTAAGATGTTTTTGTTAGTCAATAGAACTCAATTGTTTGGAAAGTAATTAATCTTTATTGGGTTTCAACATATGGTGCATAATGCCTGGTGGCAGTGAAAGTAGTGGTATTGTACACTATGACACAACCCATAGGATCAGTGACAAACACAGTGTAGTAATCACAAACGTACAGTAAGCACCACAACATTAATAGGTGCATTGTCAGTATTATGTTCATAGGTGTGTACCAAGCACCACATAATTCCTAACAGGTCTCCAAACTGCAGGGCAATTTGGAGCATAGTACACCACAAAATATTACTGTAGGCTCGCTCTTAAATTGGTCTTTCAAAGCCTCCCTGAGCTGTATAGCTCTGCATTGAGCTCTTCTGACAGACCTTGTGTCTGGCTGTTCAAACTTAGCAGACACCTGTTTTACCTCCACCTGGCAGCAACTTTCCCACCTTTCTTCCCAGATATTGTGCAGGATGCAGCAGGCAGCCATAACCATTGGGATGTTTTATTTTTTTCCCCACTGAGATCCAGTCTGGTGAGTAAACAACACCAGCATCCTTTCAATCTACCAAAAGCACATTCAACTGTCACTCTGCACCTGGTGAGCAGATGGCTGAATCTTTCTTTGGTGCTGTCAAAGTGGCTGGTGATGGCTTCATGAGCCAGGGGAGTAAGAGGTAGGTTGGGTCCCCCAGGATCACTATTGACATTTCAACATCACCAATGTTAGCCTGTCAGTCAGGAAAGAAAGTCTTACCTCACCCCTGCATGCCTGTAGCTTTCTGAACAGTCCTGTGTTCTTAAAGATGCAAGAGTCTTGCACCTTCCCTGACCAGCCACCACCAATGTTGGTGAAGCATACCCGATGCTCCACCAGCTCTTGCATAACCATAGAAAAATAGTCCTCTGTGTTGATGTATACTGTGGCAAGGGTGGTCTGGTGTCAAAAAAAGGATATACTTGCCATCTATCGCTCTACTACAGTTTGGGAATCCCATTGCTGCAAATCCATCCAATCAATCCCGCACATTGCTGACAGTCACAGTCCTGCATAGCAGGAGACGATTAATAGCCTTTCACACTTACATGACAATGGCCCTGTGAAGGGGCATGCACCACATTGGCCTGGCAAAAGATGGGTGTGTCCAGATGGGTCCTACCTACTAATTAGGCTACAACCAGAGAGCTAATGGAGGAGGAACGGGATCACCTGGGCAGGAACAGGCAGGGCCTATAGAAAGACACGTAGCTGGTTACAGGGTAGGGGGCAGCTGCTAGAGAAGGGTAGTCACTCCTGGAAAGGGGGAAGTGTGTATGAGTCTGCAGGGAGTTTGTGCTGCCTGCCTTCCTGAGAGGAGAGAGTGGAGAAGCTGGTGAGCCCAGAGGCTTGGGGCAGGGGTGCCAGTTAGGTAGGAAAAAGGCCAGAGAAATAGCAGCAAAGGTCAAAGGCAGTATAGGCCTAGGCTGCATGTTATCAGGTCCCTGGGCTGGAGCCCAGCTTAGAGGGTGGGACTGGGTTCCCCTAGCAGCTCAAGGCGTGGCAGACACCTGATGTACAGCTGGTCCAGAAAGACTGTGATTTCCCCATGTAGCAGTGCGGACTCACCCCTGCGGCACCTCCTGCTGGTCATCCATGGAAATTAGCTCACCAGCCCTCTGGAGCACCCTCTGTTGGCTGGTGACCCACTACTGCTGGGCCCCCATGTCCCTCCCAGACCCCGGTGCCCCTTTCTCTGGGGTGCTGCCCCCCTGGCAATACCACCCCACTCTCAGGTTCTGGGTCTCCCCACCCAGGGGAACCCCCACCCTCTAACCCCACTTCGCCTCAGTGTAAGGCTACTGCCAGTCACCATCTAGCCCTGGCTCCCTGGGGCAGACTGCAGTATATGCCACTCATCACAGGCAAGGTTGGGTTGGACCTGCTGCCTCTCTCTATAGCTGGGCTGCCCTTCTGCAGCTCTCTATAACTGGTCTTAGGCCCTCAGCTAGGCCCGCAGCCTGGGGGTTTTCCAGGCTGGAGCTCCCCAGTTCCTCTAGCCTTCCCCCAGCCCTGCTCCACTCCCAGTACCCTGCTCAGCTCCCTAGCAGCCAGGCCCTTCTCTCTCTACAAGCAGAGAGAGACTGTCTGCCCCTGGCTTCCCTGCCTTTATAGAGCCAGCTGAGTCTGCCTGGGGCGTGGCCACAGCTGAGGCTGCCTCCCAATCAGCCCAGCCTAAGGCTCCCAGCCCCAGCCCTCTCCAAGGGCTAGCTTTTAACCCCTCAGGGCAGGAATGGGTGACTACCCCGCTGCACCCCAGAAGGAGAGGGACTTCGTGACCTGGCTGGAGGACCAAACCACGGACCGGAAGTGGCAGCACTGAGAGCGAGATAGCTGCAGACAGAGAAAAGATGGGTGGCGAGACTGCAGAGGAGGGTGTAGCTGAGAGATGGAGCTAATCCCCAGAGCAACCAGCAGGAAGTGCCACGAATGGAGAGGGAACCCTGTCACAGCTCCCACCGTGGATTTCTGAAGTCCGAAATGATTTCCCACTGACTGGTAGCAATCCAGTATCGCAAGTTTCCACAGTGCGATTGCAACTCACTTCTCCACTGTCAGTGCAGCTCTCATTCTGGTGTTCCTGCACTGGAGGGCTGGGGTGAGCTTGGCACAGACATCCAAGAATGGGGCCTTGCGCATCCAAAAGTTCTGCAGACACTGCTCATCATCCCAAGCCTGCATTATGATGCGTTCCCACCAGTCAGTGCTCATTTCTCAGGCCCAGAAGCAATGTTCCACCATTTGCAGCTGCTCTGTGAACACCAACAATCTTGAATTGGTTCTCATTATGTCCCACAGCAATCTGCCCTCCAAGAAATCCTCGTATTCCCTGAGGCTCTTCTTGCAGCTCTGTAAATACCAGAGTATTGTGCATCCTGTGCATGCAACGCTCATGACAATAGTGCAGCAGAGCTGTGCAGTCTCCATGCTTCTGTCAGAGATGGTGGACAGCAACAGGTCCCACAAGTGTTCATACGATTTTCAAAATAGGCATGAGAATTATGGGATAGAGATGGCATTAGGGGGTGGAGAAAACTGCATGATGGGAACATGACCCTGCAGACCTAGCTACCCCACATGGCTCGTTTCTGCCCCACCATGCATTGCCAAAACTTCCCAGTGCACTGGATCGTGGCAGGTTGCACACTGGGATACCTACCTGTGGTGCACCACAGTGTACATCAAAACAAGCACTCCTGGTGCGTATGTGCACTGTTGACACAAGGAGGCAAGAATGCGTGATATACAAACTGTGGCAGCTTTATGCCGACGTAACTTGTGTCGGCAAGTTCGTAGTGTAGACATGCCCTAATACTGGCTGCCTCCCCCCACACTTAAAGCAACCTCCCAATTAATGTTGGCCCCTGGAGCTGTGCAGAACATTTTCAAATAAATGTATTTTCATCTAAATATGTTGTTTCACGCAAGTGAAATGTTTTTTGCTGAGTCGTATAGATTTCAATGAAGTTTTTGACATGTTTCTGCAGTACAGGGTTGAATGGTCACATCTGACCAGAGAGAGAGAGAAATCAAAAACCTGACTTTTAAATCCAAAACCACATGTTTTGATCATTCTGTTTCATGCACGCATTGGAAAAGTTTTGGTCTCATTCCAAGGTGGATTGAAAAGAAATTTCAAACCTTAAAAGTTGTCACGAAACTGAATTGTCGTCCTGTGGCCTGCTTTACTGGCCAGCTTTATGTTAGGGCTATTGCTGCTACCGCTACCGCCGCCTCCTCCACTTCACTGCTGCTTTCCTGGGGCCCAGGACTCTCAGCTGCTTCTCTTCCTTGCTGCATCTCTAGGCCTCCCCACCCCCGCCACGCCCTATTGCCTCCCCTGCTGAGAGCAGAGAGAGGCCTGTGAGGGAAAGGGAGATGCTGATGGGAGGCAACAGTACATTTCAGGTGGAGGAGGGGCAAGAGAGAGGGAGCAGCTGAGCTGACATAGTATTCACATGAGAAAAAGGGGTGTAGTTGGCAGAGGAAAGAGCCCCCAGCTACCCCATAGACTACACACAGAACCCACATCAGCTCTCTTTTCTCCCCATTCCCCACCATGGAGAGGGTTAATGCAGGACTGCAGTGATTGCTGCACATGCCACAGCCTAGCATAAGGCAGAGATGGAACCAAGGTCTGAATGGCGTTGCACGGGTAAGGAACGGGAGTAGGTTCATGGAGACCTGGGTTCAGTTCTCAGATTTTCTGTGTGACCTTGGAGAAGTCATAAAATCTCAATATGTGCCAGTTACCCATCTGTTAAATAGCACTTGCCTACCTCACAGTGTGCGAGGATACATATCTCCATGCCTGTGAGCTGCTTCATACTATGGTGATGAGGCCCATAAGAGTACCTAGATGGAGGGACTTGGGGAGGAAGCCATTTGCTTGGGTTCCCCAGCTCCCAATCAGATCCACAGCTTCCACCAGCAGAGCCCACACAGATCCTGTCCTTGGGATTGGCCAGCCCATGCACAACCAATTTAGGCAGCTGTTTGGGCTTGTGTGCCTCTCCCTACCCCTATAATCCATGGTTAGGATTTGGCCTTATGATTATGTGATAATATGGTTGTTTGCTTAAGGGTATTATTTATCTTTGGGCTCTTCTGTGCTTAGAAAACAGGGATGACAACAAGAAAGAGCGTTAGTATTCTTTTTTTCTTTGATGGAAAGAGGGGATTCTTCTTTGAGCTTCTGTTGGTGCCCCCACCATCTCAGTTTCTCCCTTTTTACTCCCTCCCTTGGTGTTTTTTTGTTTTTGTTGGTTGATTGCCATAAAAAAAATCCATTTCTGTTGCACTCTTCAATGCTAGTGCAGCCGTTGGCTTGGGGCGGGGGGGTCAATAGAGAGCCATGTAAGGGGCCCCTTCATGCCTGAGGGGCTAAGCATGCTGCTACTAAATCATCACTTTTTAGTGGTAATGTCCTGAAAGAACATAACAAAAATGTTCCAGTTCTTCCATGGCTCTGTGGGGTACACTTGGATACATTATTATTGCAGTAGTGTCCCAAGGTCCCAATCACACTTGAAGCCCCACTGTGCCAGGCACTGTACAAAAATATAGGAAGACACAGTCCCTGCCTTCAAGAGCTTATGATCTAAATAGACAAGACATTAACTAGTAATCTACAGACAACATGCAAGCAAAATAACAAACGTACATAACTTGGTTGTTAGCCTTTTTTAACTCCTCCCCCCCCAACCATCTTCCTCCCTGCCCCTCTGTTCAGATGCCCCAGCCAACATGCTCTACCACCCTTCTTCCCCTCTGTTTGCTACTAAAAAATAGATTCAGGCACTCTGTGTGGGGGGGTGGGATGGGGTGAGGTGTGTGTGGGGGCGATAGTTGACAATCAGCTGGTGCCTTGTTAAAAAGTAACTGAAAGTATCTAAAGGCCTGGTGGACTTCCTGTTCCCTGTATTTCTTGCTTTCTCCTGAGGCGGGTGTACATGGGAGTTGGGGGAGATTGCTGGCTCCCCAGAGTTGGGAGCAAAAACAACCATGGCTTTCCTTGCCTCTTGTTCCAGCTGTTGATTCCCAGCTTCCTCCCCAGAGGGTGTAACTTATATAGAGAGGGTTGACCCAAAGGAGTGTGGGTTTCTCACCTATACAAGAACTTGTTTATTCATGGAGGAAAGTAGCCTAGCAAACCTTTTCATATATAGGTGCTTGCAAATGATACTTTTGCTACAGGCAGGTGAAGAGTTTGCACAATTCTCTTAATTACTACCTTACCTCTTCTCTTTGGAGTGTGTACTGAGCTTTATTTTTAATGAGTTCACTTGTATAACAACTAAAAAAAGAGATCTTAGCAAATGACAGACTCTTAACTATAGAGTACTTTCCTAATTGCACAGTACTGGAAACCCATATTCCCGTAACAAATACGCCCATATCTCATTGGACTAATGCATGAACTATTTTCCATGTACTGCAGGTAGAGTCTTCCTATTGACTTAGTGGGCTTTGGATCAGTCCCACAGTTATCAGTAAATAAAAGTAGAAGAAATGTAATAACAGGTTCCTAAAGTAGACACTATTTTTGATGTTCTCAACATTATTCCCCCCCACAAAACCTCCCTCAATCGCTTGAGAAAGGGGTCGTAAAATATAGAGAGAAGGCCTGATGATTAGGAACATGTTTTGTTTTAAATAATTCATAATAAAGAACAAACAAAAGAAGCCAGGGTGGAGTATTCCACTATGCTATCCTGCTTTTGGCAATTACAGCACCCAGATGCTAAGCCTCTGGATCCCTGCCCAGCTCCAAAGTCAGTTATGTTTAATAGCTATAAAGTTGCCTCTGCTTGTGCTAACTGGCCAGGATCCTTCTGAGCTCTTGAGGTAGTCTATTGGTATGTCTACACTGCAATTAGACACCCACGGCTGGCCCGTGCCAGCTGACTTGGGCTCATGGGGCTTAGGCCAAGGGACTGTTTAATTGCGGTGTCAATGTTTGGGCTCTGGCTGCAGCCCGAGCTCTGGGACGTTCCCATCTCGCAGGGTCTTAAAGCCTGTGTGCCAGCCCGTGTCCAAACATCTACACCACATTAAACAGTCCCTTAGCTCGAACCCCATGAACCCAAGTCAGCTGGCACGGGCTAGCCGTGGGTGTCTAATTGCTGTGTACAGATATCCTATGTTTCATTGGTGTGGGGTTTTTTTTTAGTATAATCAACATACTTTTGCTCATTTGAATGCAACATATGTCGCTGTTTGTTCCTAAAATACCCATAAGACTGATAAAATTAGGCTTCATCTTTATTCAAAAGTGCATTGGTTTAAGTTTAAATTGGTTTAAAATTAACCTTGTGTGACCCTTAAGTGAAATTGATATAAGCCATGTTTATATTTATTAAAAGTGTCCGCACAAGGTTTCACACTGCTTGAACTATACTGGTATAAAATACCTTTAACTTAACCAGTACAATTTTGGTCAAGGGTAAAATTTTCTAAAGTGCTTTCAGTTCTTGTCTATATGGGAAAGGTAGTTTTTTGGTATAAGCTAAGGTGTGAATTATAAGGTTATACTGGTATAACTCCCATGTGGACACGTAGCTTATATCTCTTAGGAAAGGATTGAAGCTGAACCAACAAAGCCCACTCTTACACCAGACTACGCATGTCCACACAAGGGGTTATACAGGTATAACTATACCTGTATAGCTGGTATACAAGGCCTAACTGAGGGCTTGGCTACGCTTGTGAGTTACAGCGCAATAAAGCAGCCCTGGGTGCCCTAGCTCACTCCCCGTCCACACTGGCAAGGCACATAGAGGGCTCTGACTCCACGGCTACAGCGCTGCTGGTACTCCACCTCGGCGAGTGGAATAACATTTGCTGTGCCCCCCGCTGGAGCGCCGCAGCGCCAGTGTGGACAAGGTGTTGCATTACTGCACTGTGATCGGCCTCTGGAAATGTCCCATAATCCCCTTAAGTCAAGTGGCCACTCTTGTCATTGTTGTGAAATCGGCTGCAGGAATGCAGAAATGCCCTTTCAAAGCTCCGTTTCGGAGAAGCCGGCTGCTTATCAGCTCCAAGAAAAAGCAAACATTTACTGTTTGCTTTGAGTGAGTGAGAGAGAGGCGAGGGGGACAGGAGGAGCATCTGAACTTAAAAGACAGCATGCTGACACACTCTCAGCACCCCAAAAACCCACTCTCTCTCCCCCCACATACACACGCCCTGTCACACTCCCCCATTTGAAAAGCACGTTGCAGTCACTTGCATGCTGGGATAGTTGCCCATAATGCACCACTCCCAATGCCACTGCAAGTGCCGCAAATGTGGCCACGCCACTGCGCTGCCAGCTGTCAGTGTGGACAGACTGCAGTGCTTTCCCTACTGCGCTGTACGAAGGCGGGTTTAACTCACAGCGCTCTACATCTGAAAGTGTAGCCATGCCCTGATTTAGGCCTTGTCTATTCTATAAAGTTTTGTTGGCAAAAGCTGCCTTTTGCTGACAAAACAGTGGAGGTGTACACACTACAAAGCTGCTTTTGGCAGCAAAACTCTGCTGTTTTGCTGACAAAACAAAACCACCTCAACGAGAGGAATAAAGCTTTTTGTGGCAAAGTTAAAGCGACAAAGCGCCAGTGTAGAAGCGGCTGTTCACTATGTCGATATAACTGGCTTCCCCCAGTATCCCACAATGCTCACGGTGACCGCTCTGCTCAGTGTTTTGATCTCGGCTGTCCTGCAGGCATGCGCCCCTCCCCTTTCAAAGCTCTGGGAAGTTCTGACAGCTGTGTCTGCCACTCTGCTCTGCTCCAACAGCAAAGATCAAATCATTAACATGGCAGCAGGCAGACTGCTGTTGCAGGGTGCTAGGGGCATGAAGGTTGGGGGACTGCAGTGCTCCTTTGACATTCCTCAGCATGGAGAGTTCACAGGGTTGCTGAGGATGCTGCTCCTGGTAGCTGAGAAGGCTATGGGAGAACTTGGAGGGAATCACAGAACCGCAGGCAGGCAGAGTGGGCTGCTTCTTCTTCGGGGAAGTGGGGGAGAAAGACTGCTGTGCAGAGCTGGGGGCTGATGTGGGGGGAGGTGTCCCCCTACCTCTGCCTCAGGATAGGTTGGTCAGTCTGCTGTCTGAACTTAGAGACAGCATACCAACACACTCATTGTCCCCCAACACATACACTGTTTCTGTCTCTCCCCGCCACACACACACACACCCTGTCACACACTCTCTTCTCCCTCCGACCCCACACTTCAGTTGAAAAGCAGCTGACAATCTACTATGCCCGTGGAATGAAGGGATTGAGAAATCTGCATCATGTGACCCTGTACCTGCCCCATGAGGCACTGCAAAGCACCCTGCGGCCAGTTGCACAGTGGAATAGCTACCCACAGTGCACTGCTCCGTGTCAGTGCAAGAGCTGCTAGTGTGGATGCGCTCTGCCGACACAAGGAGCATAGTGTGGACATGAAACAGCAGTTCAATTAAAGTGCTTTAATTAAAGTGGCATAATTTGTGTAGACAAGGCCTCAGAGAAGCCTAATTTTTTTTTCTTATTGAAAGTCAATGGGACTTAAACCTGGTCTGCACACAGATTTTGTACTGGTATAAGTATTTTGGTCAGGGTGTGAAACTTTTATTAAAAAAAATTGAAATATTTACAGTGAACAACCCATGTGTAGACACATTTATACTGATATAAGTGTACTCATACTGGTACAGCTTATTCCCTTCCTTTAAGCTTTACCAGTCTAAGAACTTGTAGGAAGGTGATCAGGAACAGTTAACATGGATTCACCAAGGGCATGTCATGCCTGACCAACCTGATTACCTTCTATGATGAGAAAACTGGCTCTATGGATATGGGGAAAGCAGTGGACATGATATATCTTGACTTTAGCACAGCTTTTGATACAGTCTCCCACAGTATTCTTGCCAGCAAGTCAAAAAAGTATGGATTGGATGAATAGACTATAAGGTAGATTGAAAGCTGGCTAGATTGTCAGGCTCAACAGATAGTGATCAGTGGCTCGATATCTAGTTGGCAGCCAGTATCAAATGGAGTGCCCCGGGGGTCGGTCCTGGGGCCAATTTTGTTCAACATCTTTATTAACGATCTGGATGATGGGATCAGGGCCGGCTCTGGCTTTTTTGCCGCCCCAGGCAAAAAAGCCTCCGGCCACGCCCCCTCCCTCCCCCAGCGCGGCAGGGGAGGGCGGCCGGAGCCCCGGGGGGAGGGTGGCAAGCCCGGGCCAGGGCTCCGCTCTTCCCGGCGGCCAGAGCGCCGGGGGGAGGGCGGCGAGTCCCGGTCGGGGCTCCGCTCTCCCCGGCGGCCAGAGCGCTGGGGGGAGGGCAGCGAGCCCGCCCGGGGCTCCGCTCTCCCCAGCGGCCGGAGCCGAGCACCGCACCGCCCCCCTCCAGATGCCGCCCCAAGCACAAGCTTGGTGGGCTGGTGCCTGGAGCCGGCCCTGGATGGGATGAATTGCACCCTCAGCAAGTTTGCAGATGACACTAAGCTGGGGGGAGAGGTAGATATGCTGGAGGGTAGGGATAGGGTCCAGAGTGACCTAGACAAATTGGAGGATTGGTCAAAAAGAAATCTGATGAGGTTCAACAAAGACAAGAGCAGAGTCCTGCTCTTAGGATGGAAGAATCCCATGCACCACTACAGGCTGGGGACTGACTGGCTAAGCAGCAGTTTTGCAGAAAAGGACCTGGGGATTATAGTGGATGAGAAGCTGGATATGAGTTAGCAGTGTGCCCTTGTTGCCAAGAAGGCCAATGGCATATTAGGCAGCATTAGTAGGAGCATTGCCAGCAGATCGAGGGAAGTGATTATTCCCCTCTATTTGGTACTGGTGAGGCCACATCTGGAGTGTTGTGTCCAGTTTTGAGCCCCCCACTACAGAAAGGATGTGGGCAAATTGGAGAGAGTCCAGCGGAAAGCAACGAAAATTATTAGGGGGCTGGGGCACATGACTTACGAGGAGAGGCTGAGGGAACTGGGCTTGTTTAGTCTGCAGAAGAGAAGAGTGAGGTGGGATTTGATAGCGGTCTTCAACTACCTGAAGGGAGGTTCCAAAGAGGATAGAGCTAGGCTGTTCTCAGTGGTGGCAGATGACAGACCATTGCTCCTTGTTCTCAAGTTATAGTGGGGGAGGTCTAGGCTGGATATTAGCAAACACTATTTCACTAGGAGGGTGGTGAAGCACTGGAATGGGTTACCTAGGGAGGTGGTGGAATCTCCAACCTTAGAGGTTTTTAAGGCCCAGCTTGACAAAGCCCTGGCTGGGATGATTTAGTTGGGGTTGGTCCTGCTTTGAGCAGGAGGTTGAAGTAGATGACCTCCTGAGGTCTCTTCCAACCCTAATCTTCTATGATTCTGTGGTACCACTTTGTATTTGTATAGTTAAAGCAGCACAACCTGAGTGGAGACAAGGCCTTAGGTTTCTAAGGATATGTCTACACCAGTGATCTCCAAAGTGGGGTGCGCACTCCCCAGGGGGTGCGCAAGAGGATCCTTAGGGGTGCGTGGCAGGAGAACCATTTTTTTTGTTTGTTTGTTTTTTCTTCATCTGAGCAGCTTTTTTTCTTTTTTTTTCTTTGGCAAAAATGGTAGAGCCGGCGTGGCAGGGCGTGTGTGCTCAAAATTGTTTTCCTGATGGGGTGCATGATCAAAAAAGTTTGGAGACCACTGGTCTACACTACAAGCACTACAGTGGCAGTGGTTTTTCCATCACTGTAATAAATACACTCCCTCGAGAGGCGATAACTAGGTTGATCCAAGAATTCTTTCATCAGCCTAGCTGAGTCTCCAGTGGGGATTAGGCTGACCTAACTGTGTTGCACAGCATGTGAAATTTTTTTTGAGTCCTGAGCGATGTAGTTAGGTTGACCTAAATTATAGGTGTAGAGCAGATCTCAGTTACTTAGGCACTTTAGAAAATTTTACTGAAGGCCTCAGAAAGGGAAATTCCTCACTTATGACAGAGGAAACTTAAATGTTTATACTTGTGCAAAGTTGGTGCAAAATGTCACTGTTTTACACCCTCTTGTGCAAATGTAAGTGAGGTGCGAAGCAGTGAATATTCAGGCCCCTCTGAACATTTTGTGCTATATAGTTCTAGATGCTCCTGAAACAGATAAAGCTAATTCCAGAAAGCGACACCACCAAAGGGAGAATAGTTTATCCTGTAAGCCTTGGTAAGGCATCATGAGGAAACCTTGGGAGAAAAATGAAAAGAACATACTTTCCCAGTAATGTTTGATATCCCTGCTGCTATTATTTCAGATATTTGTGACTGGATAAAATAGTGCCTTCCTGCACACAATGCAGCTTCTGGTACTTTACCTTCTGATGTAATGTAGCTATAATGCCAACCCCAAAACCCTTCCTCACCTGGGTAGACCTGCAAAATTGGGCTTGTTTATGACATCAGATTGTAAGTGTAGCAGTAACTTGCAAGGTTTCAGCTACAGCATGATGTGCCAAATTCTTCTCTCACTTACAGACTTTATAAATAAAAAAATAATCAAGAACTGTAAACGTCTGGGAAAAGTGTGATGGCAACAGAAACTCAGTAAGAAGACAGAGGGTCAGATCTTTGGCCTTTACTGATCCTGCATAATTAAAGTCAGCGGGTGCCTTGTGATTAGTGGCAACTTTAGTGTGGGTTCATGGGTTGATTTTCACCCACAGAAAACATGAAACCAAGAATGCAAAAACAGGCAAACACACACTTCTCCTAGCTCAGTGCAGAGGGCAGATCCTTGGAGGGGTTGGAGAGTGAGACCGCCTGGTCCCCACCTTGAAGTGGCATCTTTTGTCCTGCAGGGCTGGGACCAGCTCCCCACTCTAGGTCTTACGACGAGGTGCACAGGATCACAGTGCTGCTTATTCAAATTTGGCCCAGCTACCCCTCCGTCATGACAGGGAGCCGAGTCTTGCCCTGTGGGACAGGAACCGCTGATGCAGGATGAGTGAGGGGAGGGTCTGTTCCCTGGTCCCTCTCCTCCCCTTTCTGGGGATTCCCCTCTACACTAGGCAAGGAGTAGGGTTGCAGTGCTGGTGTGGAGGTGCTGCTGTGGAGGGCTGGTGCGCCCTCAACCGCTTAGTATGGCATACCTGTGGAATCAGGAACCTGCATCCACCCTGGCATGCTATTGACATCAGTGAGCATAGGATCAGGCCCGAACTAACCTTTGCACTGCTGGACCTGCACAAAGGACACTTAAAGCTGCCCCAAGCCAGCACCCATGAACTCTCTGGAGTAGGGGAAACTTCAGATTACATAAAGACAAAGTAACCAGCTTTACAGCAAGGAGGGGGCATGTCAGGGGTAGGAGATGATGGAGTTAGAATGCCCAGTGCTTCAGCTGATCCTTTGCTCAGCAACCACTCCAGCCAGTGCTACTTAGGGCAGCCTTTAGGCTGCTATAAATTTAGTCAGAGGTAGCCCTACCACTGGGCAACTGAAAGGTGGTTTAGAACCACCTTCCCTCCCCACTTCTCCAGATGTGCCAAGTGTGAGCTCAATGTGGGTTAGGATCTAGCCTACATCCTATAGGCCAATAGCAGGAAAGAGTTCTGTGATATCCGTCAAGAGAGCTACTTGAATTTTTGGCTCACCTCGGTCTTCACTTGGCTATGAGGTAACAGTCTGAGATCTGTTTGTTTATGCAAAGTCTACAATAGAAAGATGAGAAGCTGTGATATTAACTACTGTTTGGTTTCTTTGGGTGGAAAAATGTGGAGCTCAAAGAAGATTTGCAGATAATTTAAGTAAAACAAGAAAGGAAGGAAACAAACCGGTAAGACAAGAGAGGTTTAAAAACTCATGGGTGGATATAAAATCTCAGTTATAAGGGGAAACCTGCTGATTTAAATAATCGAAAGAGTGAGGAAAACCTCAACTGAAATGTGAAGATGTGCCACTTAAATTGCACCAATTTTTTTTAGCTGTTTATTCTCTGTTTTATAGAAATGATTATGATGATGATCGGCAGTGCAAGTAGGGTGGTATGGTCCGGTACGCTGTACCAGCAAGATATTTATAGCCAGTACGGCGTACCAGAAAGAGGAGCAGCAGAATGTAGGGCTGTTGGGTGGCCCTACGCTGGCAGCTCCTCCGGTGCAGCTGTACCACTCCCAGCCCTTCCACACAGGTCTCTTCCATTTGTACGGTAGCCCCACTGGAAGACAGGGCTGGGGGCGGTACAGCTGCGCCGGAGGAGCTGCAGGTGTGGGGCCGCCTGGTAGCCCCATGTTCTGCTCCTTTTCCCCACTGCGATTCCCGGGAGAGCCCTGCGGTTCAGGACTGTCCCGCAAACCACAACAGGAAAAAGATCAGAACCCCCAGACCTGCCCCCTGCCCTTCCACAGAGCTGCATCTCCTCTGGCTCCCAGCAGCAGCCCTGCCGGAGGACAGGGCTGGGGGAAGTACAGCTGCTGGAGGAGCTGCCAGTGTTCTGCTCCTTTCCCTGCTGCCCCTCCCAGCGGGGAAAGGAGAAGAACCCCTGCCCTTCTACGGAGCTGCGGCTCCTGCGGCTCCCAGCAGCAGCCCCACCAGAGGACAGGGCTGAGGAATGGGGCTGGGCTGGTACAGCTGTCGGAGGAGCTGCCGGCATTACCACAATGGGGAAAGGAGCAAAACATGGGGCCACTGGGCGGCCCCAGGCTGGCAGCTCCTCCGGCGCGGCTGCTGTACAGATGGAGGAGACCCTGTGTGGAAGAGCTGGGGCGGTACAGCAGCTACGCCAGAGGAGCAGGGCCGGATTAACGCAGGGGCTTTAGGGGCTGCAGCCCAGGGCCTCGGGCTAAGAAGGCCCTACAAAAATAAATCCATAATTATATACAATTCAGTGGTCACCAACCGATTGCGATCGATTGGTTGATCCTGGAGCCTCTGCCAGACAATCGTGATCTCTGGGCCGCTAAAAGTCCAGCGGTGCAGCAGAGCTCAGGCAGGCTGCCTGCGTGCCGTGGCCCCACACCACTTCCAGAAGTGGCTGGCTGCTGGCATGTCTCTGTGGCCCCTGGCAGGGGTGGAGGGAACGGCTCTGCGCACTGCCCCTGCTCCCAGCATCGTCTCCGCAGCTCCAGGGGTGCGCAGAGACATAACCATCATTATTAGTACATAGAGTGCTTCCGGGAGTGGTGTGGGGCTATGGCAGGCAAGCAGCCTGTGGTAAGCGCCTCCCGGCTGGAGCCTGCACCTTACACTCCAACCCTCTGCCCCAGGTCAGAATCCCCTCCAGCACCCAAACTCCCTCCCAAAGTACGCACCCCTCACCCTCTCCTGCACCCCAACATTCTGCCCCAGCCTCCCTCCCAGAAAGAAACTAATATAACATCTGTTCTAAGGTAAGAAGTAGGCTATTTTGAATTAACTTAACTATATTCTACATGTTTTAAGACTGAAATGTAACCACAGAATGGCTTTATGTTAATTAAAAGGCAAGTTTAGTATAGCATTAATAGCTTGATGCCATAATTGTGATAATTTTGTTTTAAATTAGGAAAAAGACTTCTATACAGGGCCCCACAAAGTCTAATAGCCCCGGGCCCACCGGAGAGTTAATCCGGCCCTGCGGAGGAGCTGCCGGTGTGGGGCTGCCCAGCGGCCCCACATTTTGCTCCTTTTGCCGCTGCGGTTCCGAAGTCTCTAGTGCAGCGGGAGGAGGACAGAGCCCTGCCACGTCACCTGCCATGTCCCCAGCTAAGGGAGGTGGATCATGGGGAGCGTGTGGGGTTCTGAGCTGGGGGCAGGGTGGGGAGGAGTCATGAGGAGGGTTACATGAGGAGGTCATGTGCCCCCGTTCCTCCCCGTACCGGTAAGAATGGATTCCACTTGCACTGATACTGACTGTGGAACTGCCAGCCCAGCACCTCTTACTAATCAAGAAAAGGACATGCCATAGCTCCAGAGGAGCAGAAACTGGAGTAAGTGTGGTCTAAATTCAGAGAAGAGCCTGGCCTTAGTGTAACAGATATTTAATTCCTCTTTTAAAGAACCATTTCCGACATTTTACCATCAACGCATACAAATGAACATCTCAGCATAGAAGCATGTTCTCCAGAATGGTGGCTGAAGCATGAAGGGGCATATGAATGTTTAGCATATCTGGCACATAAATACCTTGCAACGCCGGCTACAAAAGTGCCATGTGAATGCCTGTTCTCACTTTCAGGTGACATTGTAAATAAGAAGCAGGCAGCATTATCTCCCGTAAATGTAAACAAACTTGTTTGTCTTAGCAATTAGCTGAACAAGAAGTAGGCCTGAGTGGACTTGTAGGCTCTAAAGTTTTACATTGTTTTGTTTTTGAGTGCAGTTATGTAACAACAAAAAAATCTACATTTGTAAGTTACACTTTCACAATAGAGATTGCACTACAGTACTTGTATAAGGTGAATTGAAAAATACTATTTTGTTTATCATTTTTACAGTGCAAATATTAGTAATAAAAATAATATAAAGTGAGCACTGTACACTTTGTAGTCTGTGTTGTAATAGAAATCAATATATTTGAAAATGTAGAAAAACATCTAAAATATTTAATACATTTCAGTTGGTGTTCTATTGTTTACTAGTGTGATTAATCGTGATTATTTTTTTTAATCGAAGAACAACACACTTCCTCACAAACTGTCCCCTCCCTCATTTTGAAATCTGAGCATCATTTTTTGCTTTTACCCTTTCCCTCGCACTGCATATGCAGACCAGAACCAAATTTTGCTGCTTTTTCCTCTATAACATTTCCAATATCTGACATTTTCTCTGTCCTTGCTGCTAAAATTCACTCTATGTACTAATAATGATTGATGCAAGGGAAATTAAAACTTCTTTTAGGTTACCAAGCAAGAGAGACAACTTGGGAAGTAGGTTGGCTCCAGCAGTTTCATATACAGGGACACTCATACTGGAATAAGAGTGGCTATAAAACTGGCTTAACTAGAAGAGAATCCCTTCTGAATAGGGAGATGCCTGGGTGATGTAGAGCAGCAGCATAGCTTCTATACACACCCGTCAGAAGCCAAGTAAAAGAGGAGCTGGCTGGAGCATCTCTATGATCTGGTTGCAACTGTCCCGGTGCAGTTAGCAGAAGTTGGCATAATGTTCATTCAGCACTAAGCTATGCCATGGGACAGCACTGGCAGACAGCAGTCCCCAGATCAGAGAAGTGCAAGGGTTGCTTTAGGTTCAGCACATTTGAGGGTGCATCTATGCTAGCCCATCACAAGGGACAGCATCCACATCACCAACTGACAGTGGAGTGCTGAGAAAGTTGCTGTAATGCCCTGCATCCACATTGGTGCTCTGCTCACTGGAGTGTGGAGCTAAGACTTCTGGGTGCACATCACATGGTTTATAACACTTCAGCAAACTACACCACTCGGAATGCTTTCACAGTGTATAGTGGGAGCACTCCTCTGTTCCTTCTGGGGATGCTGGGCAGAATGGGATGGACCCAGCAGCTTGTTCAAGTAAACCAGTTCTGGCTTGTCTGCAGACAGAAATCTGGAATGTGCTTATGTTCCAGGTGGTGGCATGGCATGGATCCAGTTCAGAGCAATGATCTGCACCAAATGCTGGCACTAATGAATGCTCATTTTGGCAAAAGGAGGAAAACAGGGCATGATGATGTGGAGGTGGTCATTTTGGCAGTGGTGTAGCACTATGCAAAAGCACCAGCAGGAGGGCACACACACCACGTGAAGAGCTGGAACAGTGGAGACAGCTGACTTAGTGCTTAATGGTTGATGAATCTTCCTGTGCTGCCTGACGATTTTGGATGAGGCCTACAAGCACTAAAATGGTAGGACTGCATCATTATGCAGACATGGGATGACCAGTAGTGGGCCTAGAACTTCCATATGAGAAAGGCCACATTCCTGGAGTTGTGTGAGGAGCTCTCTCCAGCCCTTCAGTGCCAGGACACATGGATGAGTTGTTATCACCATGGCTAGCCTGGATCATTACAGATTTGTGGTTAATCAGTTCAGTGTTGGCAAGTCAACTGTTGGATCTGTAGTGATGGATGTTTGTCAGGGAATTATTGCTTTGATTCACTCAGCCATGGTGAGGGTGAGCAATTTACCCCGAATAATTGTAGACGTTCAGTGGATGGACTTCCTGAATTGTGGTGGGACATCGATGGCACACATGTGCCTATTATCGGCCCCCGTAAGGTGCACACAAGTGTATAAACAGGAAAGGATAATATTCACATGTTACACAGCATTGGTGGGGCATAGAAGGAGGTTCATAGACTCATAGGCTTTAAGGTCAGAAGGGACCATTATGATCTTCTAGTCTGACCTCTTGCACAATGCAGGCCACAGAATCTCACCCACCCACTCCTGTAACAAATCCCTGACCTATGTCTGAGCTATTGAAGTCCTCATCTTGTGGTTTAAAGACTTCAAGGTGCAGAGAATCCTCCAGCAAGTGACCCGTGCCCCATGCTGCAGAGGAAGGCAACCCCGCCCCAGGCCTCTGCCAATCTGCCCTGGAGGAAAATACCTTCCCGACCCCAAATATGGCGATCAGCTAAACCCTGAGCATGTGGGCAAGACTCACCAGCCAGACACCCAGGAAAGAATTCTCTGTAGTAACTCAGAGTAACTAACTCACCGAACCTGGAGGTAAGCAATCGATCTTCTGGGATCGATTTATCGCGTCTTGTCTAGACGCAATAAATCGATCCTGGAAGTGCTCGCCGTCGACACCAGTACTCCTGCTCCGCGAGAGGAGTACACGGAGTCGACGGGGGAGCCTGCCTGCCGCGTGTGGACCCACAGTAAGTACCTGGTAGTTTGAACTAAGGTACTTCGACTTCAGCTACATTATTCATGTAGCTGAAGTTGCGTATCTTAGTTCGAACTGGGGGTTAGTGTGGACCAGCCCTCAGATCCCACCCTCTCTAGTGTCCCATCATAGGCCATTGGGCATATTTACCGCTAATGGTCAAAGATCAATTAATTGTGTGGTGGGGCGATTACCCCACACCTAGAGAGACTGGGCTGCGGCAGGCCTAGGCGCCTGCGTAGACGCGCGGCCAATCAGGAGAGGGCTTACTGGGAGCCAATAGGAAGACAGATTGGAGCCAGCCAATCAGAGCCCGGCTTAGCCATATAAAAGGCTGCCCAGAGCAGGAGCAGTCAGTCTGTCCCAGGCCTTCAGAGGGGAAGGTCTGTCTCCGGAGCTGGGAGGCCAGCACCACGGACAGCGCAGTGCAGGCCTGCCTGAGAGCGTGGGAGAAGGCCCTACTCCATAGCCTGCTAGGCGGCAGGCCTGGGAGGAGGAGGCCTACCGTAGTGAAGGGCTGTAGGGGAAGCGGTCCAGAGGGGTAGTTAGAGGAGTAAGGAGTAGGAGGACAGTGAGACTGTCACACGAGGGCCTCTGGACCGGGACTCAGAGTAGTGGGCGGGCCTGAGTTCCCCCCCCCCCCTTTTTCCCCCTTTGTTTGCTGTGCTACCCCGCGCACAGCCACAGGCCGCAGGGAGCGGCCGGTCAGAACCACACCAGGTCCTGGACTGCGAGGATCGGACTTGAGGGTGTGGCACTGTTGTTTAACACCCCCCCCCCTTTGGAAGGGGGTGTGATTGGACAGAGGGACACTGTCGGAGGGCAGTGCTCCGGAAGAGGACGCCGACGTCGGGAGCAACGCAAGTCCGTGCCCCCCACAGAGGCGCGACGACAGGCGGAACACCACCCAGGGAGGGCGCTCTACTGGCACAAAACTAATTCCCCGAAGCGGCCAGGAGGAGGCGCCACAGCGGTGAGCTACCGACCCTGTGACACGTGGTGGAGAATGCGGGCATAGCGGTCCGCCCCTGATACGAGGGGTCAGCGCCAAGACTGCGGACTATTGCCCAGAACAGTGTCTTGCGCAGACAGACGGTCGACCCGGATTGTGGGTACAGACCCGGACCCACCAAAGGGGTCCAGAGTGAGGGGATTGAACCGGGAGTAACCCGCTGAACCCCAAGATGGAGGCTGAGAAGTTACTAAAATGGCTGCTAGAGAAGCAGCAAGAGCAGTCGGCCCAGCAGCACCAGCAGCAGATGCAAATGCTGCAGCAGATGACCACTCAGCAGCAGCTGCTGATGACTCAGCACCAAGAGAATCAGCAGCAGCTCCTCCGAGAGTTGGCCACCCAGCAGCGGGTGCAGCAGGAACATTTGGTGCAACAGATGGCCGCACTGTTACGGCCGGCAGGAGGCACCCCTGCCGCCCCCATGGGAACCGGACTGGGGGATACCCCAGGGACCCTACCGATACGCCTCACCAAGATGGGGCCCGAGGATGACCCAGAGGCCTATCTGGTCACATTTGAACGGGTGGCGACTGCTGCCCGGTGGCCCTCAGAACATTGGGCCACGTTACTAGCCCCTTATTTGACGGGGCAGGCTCAGGCCGCATATCGGAGCCTCGACCCCGGGAAGCACTCGAGTACGCCCGAGTCAAGGCGGCCATCATAGATCATACCGGCATTAGCCCAGAGACCTACCGACAGCGTCTCCGTAAAGAACAGTATCCCCCGGGGGCCCGACCCTGCGCCGTGGCCCAACGCATCCGGGACCACTGCTGGAGATGGTTGGACCCAGAGGGCCTGACGGGACCCCAGGTGGCGGAGCTGGTAGCCTTAGAGCAGTTCACCCAGATCCTACCCCCGGGAGGGAGGGCCTGGGTGCGACGGCATCGACCGGCCACCCTCTCCGCAGCAGTGGCCTTAATGGAGGACTACTTATCCGCCGAGGGGGCAGAGGCACCACCCCGAGCAGCCGAGAGCCTTGGTCGCAAGGGTGGCGCAGAGAAGGGGAATCCTCGTGGGGCGGGAGCCTCTGGACCACTGGCAGGCAACAGCCATCGCCACCCGAGACCTTCCAACCCTGAACCCCGACCCAAGTTATTGCCGGTGGCGACTCGAAGGGAGCAACAGCCCCCGGAGCGAACAGGCCCCCCCGGAGGACGCCCAAGCCCGGCCGAAACCCGAGAGAGGTGCTGGGGCTGCGGTCAAGAGGGACATTTCCGGCGAGATTGCCCTTTTTTGTACTGCAGCTACGGGCAGGCCTGGATGGCCGGACAACGGGCACGGCAGAAAGGGGTAAGAAAATTGATAGTCCCGGTCCAGGTTGAAGGGAACCACACCAATGCCCTTGTAGATTCGGGGTGTAGTCAGACCCTCATACGAGAGGGGCTGGTCCCGAACCTCAATCTTTCGGGGCCCCCGATCTACCTGCAGTGTGTGCATGGAGACATCCGCCAGTATCCCTCAGCCTGGGTCAAGATGCGAGTAGGCGGCCGAGAGGAGGGTCTCCGAGTAGGAGTGGCCCCTAGGCTGGCTTACCCGGTGGTGTTGGGACGAGATTGGCCCGGCTTCGGAGAGGTCCTCCTAAGATATCAGCCACCCAATCCCCGACCAGACAGGACTATAGTACCGGGAACGGGGCTGCTTGGGAGCAGGCTAAGGGATGACCCCGGCGAGGGGACCTCCTCGACGGCGGAGACCCCTGCGAGTTGTCCGGGAGACAGACCCCGTTCGGTGGAGGACGCCCGGGTAGAGTTAGAGCGCGACGGGGACTTCTTACGTGAGCAACGGGAAGACCCAACCCTAAGCCGAGCCTGGGAACAAGCCACCAACCCTGCTGTTGAGGGGGACGGGACGGTACGGACTCCGCAGGGCCCCCGCTTTGAGGTATGGCAGGACCGCCTGTACCGAATAGCGCAGGAACCCCAGACCCGTGAGACGTTCCGCCAGCTGTTGGTCCCCCGGAGACTGCGAGCCGGCCTCCTCCACTTAGCCCACGCGAACCCTTGGGCTGGACACCTGGGACGCGAGAAGACCCTACAGAGGGTGGCCCGCCGGTTTTTCTGGCCAGGCATCCACCGGGAAGTGGCAGACTTTTGCGCCTTGTGCCCAGAATGCCAGCGAGCCGGACCGAAAGGGGTAGCTCCTGCACCCCTGGTACCCATGCCAGTCGTGGGGGTACCCTTTGAACGGATCGGGATGGACCTCGTCGGCCCCCTTGAGCGAAGCAAGACAGGGAACCGCTTTATACTAGTAGTCGTGGACTACGCCACACGCTATCCCGAAGCCGTGCCCCTAAAGACAGCGACGGCACCGACCATTGTGGGTGAACTAGTAAAGATTTTTGCCCGGGTGGGGATACCCGGTGAAATATTGACGGACCAGGGCACCAATGTGTCCTCCAAGTTAATAGCTGAGCTATGTCGCCTCCTCCATATCCGGACCCTCCGGACATCGGTGTACCACCCGCAGACCGATGGCTTGGTAGAGCGGTTCAACGGTACACTAAAAGCCATGTTGCGGAAGTTTGTGGAGGAGGACCCCTCACATTGGGACACCTTGTTGCCGGCCCTCTTGTTTGCGATAAGAGAGGTACCACAGGCCTCGACGGGGTTCTCGCCCTTCGAGCTCCTATACGGCAGGCAGCCCAGAGGAATACTGGACCTCCTGAAAGAGGAGTGGGAAGCACAGGAGACACTGGTCCTTGGGACCACACAATACGTGCTACAGCTCCGGGAGCGACTCCAAACGTTAGGGGCCTTCGCCCGTGAAAACCTGGAACGGGCCCAGGCAGGTCAGGAGCACCTCTATAATCGAAGGGCAAGAGGGAGGAAGTTCGCCCCAGGCGATAGGGTGTTGCTGTTGCTGCCCTCTTCCGAGTCGAAGCTCCTGGCCAAATGGCAGGGTCCCTACGAAGTGATCCGACGAGTGGGACCAGTCGATTACGAGGTCAGACTACCTGGTCGACGCAAAGAGACCCGTATTTACCATATTAATCTCTTAAAGGCCTGGAAGACCCGGGAAGCCATGTTCATCGGCCCGTCCACCCCAGAGGCGGAACTTGGACCCCTAGCAGGAGATCTTCCCGACCCCGGACCGGCTGTAGTGGGGTCAGGCCTCGACCCCAGACAGAGAGGACAACTGCAACAGATGGTGGAGAAGTTCTCAGATGTATTATCGGCCCGCCCAGGCCGGACGACCCTAATGAGGCATCATATTGCCACAGACCCCGGGAAGAGAGTGACGGACAACCATCGACCGTTACCCAAGAAAATGTGGGACACCGTCCGGCGGGAGGTGGAGACGATGTTGGAGATGGGAGTGGTAGAAGAATCGACGAGCGAGTGGCGAAGCCCTATCGTCTTAGTACCGAAGCCAGATGGGGCGACCCGGTTTTGTATCGACTTCAGAAAGGTCAACGCTATCTCTCGTTTTGATGCCTATCCAATGCCGAGAGTGGATGAACTGTTAGAGCGCCTCGGAGGAGCCAAGTACCTGTCAACTTTAGATTTAACTAAAGGATATTGGCAGATCCCACTGACGCCAAACTCCCGAGCAAAGACGGCCTTCCCTACGCCTTTCGGCCTCTTCCAGTTCGTAACCATGCCGTTCGGCTTGCACGGAGCCGCAGCCACGTTCCAACGCCTGATGAACAAGGTCCTCCAGCCCCACGACCAATACGCGGCGGCGTACATCGACGATATCGTGGTTTATAGCCTTGACTGGGAGAGCCATTTACACCACCTGGCAGCAGTGCTACAAGCCCTCAGGGCGGCTGGCCTAACAGCTAACCCGGCGAAATGTCACTTAGGCCAAGAAGAGGTGACCTACCTGGGATACACGGTAGGAGGGGGGAAACTAACACCCCTGATTAGCAAGGTACAAGCCCTCAGAGATGTACCCACTCCCACAACGAAGAAACAAGTGCGTCAGTTCTTGGGATTAGCTGGGTACTATCGTCGTTTTGTACCAGACTTCGCATCCATAGCCGCCCCCCTGTCAGATCTAACGAAGAACTCCCAGCCTCGACAGGTACAGTGGACTACACAATGCGAGCGAGCCTTTAACACACTCAAGGAACGGCTCACTCAAGAACCAGTACTACGGCACCCCGACTTCACGAAAGAGTTTATACTCCAAACAGACGCTTCGGAAGTCGGCCTGGGCGCAGTACTCTCCCAGGAAGTAGACGGGGAGGAACATCCTGTACTGTATTTAAGTCGGAAGCTGTTCCCCCGAGAAAGACACTTCTCAACAATAGAGAAAGAGGCCTTGGCGGTACGGTGGGCTATCGACGCCCTCCGTTACTATCTGTTAGGGAATAGTTTTAAATTAATCACGGATCACGCCCCTTTGCGATGGATCCACAGCATGAAAGACACGAATGCTAGAATTATGCGGTGGTACCTCGCCCTCCAGCCTTACGACTTCCAGGTGCTCCACCGACCGGGTAAGGCCCATACTAACGCCGATTTCTTCTCCAGGCTAGGGGAGGAGGGCGAAGAATCGGATCAAGGAGGGGGATCCTTAGCGCAGGGGGTGGTCCGTGAGGGGGCTGTCAGGCTCCCCCCCAACTGCCGAGGCCCTAAACAGTTAGCCCTGACGGCAGAGGATCCGTCACGCTTGTACGGGGTGTGTCTCAAATGCACAGAGAGTGCGAGAGGAGGGAACATACCCCAGCCTAGGCAGACGGCCGTGGGAGGAGAACCCTTGCGGGAAGCCCTGGTGGAGGACCAGCCCACACTCCTGGAACCGCCGAGGACTGCGACTTCTCCAGGTCAAGAGGGAGCCTCACTCTGGGGGGGACCAGCCGAGGCGGTGAACCACGAGACCTGTGGAGAATCAGGAGACCCGTGGGACACTCCAGCAGTGGAGCAGATAGGAGGCAGCTTAAGGGACGAGACGGACTGGTACGTCGGACCCGGTAAGCCTCAGCGTGTTTCGGTGGGACCCCCCCGCTGAGACGGTGGATAAGCCGGGTTGCCCATAGGCAAAGACTAATTTCCGGAACTTTGGGGCCAGTAGGCCATAAGGCCCAGTGACAAGGGCTAAGTTTCTAGACTTTGAGCCGGTAAGCTGAGCCGCTGCGGGACAAAGATTGCTTTCCGTGCTCTAGGCCATTAGGCCGGTTAGGATAACCCCCCCCCCCCCACGGAGGGTTCTTAAGGGGGAGGGTGTGTGGTGGGGCGATTACCCCACACCTAGAGAGACTGGGCTGCGGCAGGCCTAGGCGCCTGCGTAGACGCGCGGCCAATCAGGAGAGGGCTTACTGGGAGCCAATAGGAAGACAGATTGGAGCCAGCCAATCAGAGCCCGGCTTAGCCATATAAAAGGCTGCCCAGAGCAGGAGCAGTCAGTCTGTCCCAGGCCTTCAGAGGGGAAGGTCTGTCTCCGGAGCTGGGAGGCCAGCACCACGGACAGCGCAGCGCAGTGCAGGCCTGCCTGAGAGAGTGGGAGAAGGCCCTACTCCATAGCCTGCTAGGCGGCAGGCCTGGGAGGAGGAGGCCTACCGTAGTGAAGGGCTGTTGGGGAAGCGGTCCAGAGGGGTAGTTAGAGGAGTAAGGAGTAGGAGGACAGTGAGACTGTCACACGAGGGCCTCTGGACCGGGACTCAGAGTAGTGGGCGGGCCTGAGTCCCCCCCCCCCCCTTTTTCCCCCTTTGTTTGCTGTGCTACCCCGCGCACAGCCACAGGCCACAGGGAGCGGCCGGTCAGAACCACACCAGGTCCTGGACTGCGAGGATCGGACTTGAGGGTGTGGCACTGTTGTTTAACACCCCCCCCCCCTTTGGAAGGGGGTGTGATTGGACAGAGGGACACTGTCGGAGGGCAGTGCTCCGGAAGAGGACGCCGACGTCGGGAGCAACGCAAGTCCGTGCCCCCCACAGAGGCGCGACGACAGGCGGAACGCCACCCAGGGAGGGCGCTCTACTGGCACAAAACTAATTCCCCGAAGCGGCCAGGAGGAGGCGCCACAGCGGTGAGCTACCGACCCTGTGACAATTGCCAAAATTAGGTTATCCCATCATACCATCCCTTCCATAAATTTATCAAGCTTAGTCTTGAAGCCAGATATGTCTTTTGCCTTTACTGCTCCCCTTGGAAGGCTGTTCCAGAACTTCACTCCTGTGACGATTAGAAACCTTTGTCTAATTTCAAGTCTAAACCTCCTGATGACCAGTTTATATCCATTTGTTCTATGTTTGGTGCACTAGCAAAATGCATAATGTCAGAATATTCCAGAGGGCATGCTGATTTGCATATGGACTAGGAGGTACTATGTTCCTTCCCAATAAATGAGGATATCAATAGGGTGTTGGTCCCCATTCTGAGCCTATTCTCTATTCTGAGCCTATTCTCTATTTCCCTGAGTCAAAAAGGCCAAGCTAATTTGCAAGTGTCCAGCAGAAGAAAATTTAACTACTCAGTGAGCATGTGCAGGATAGCAGTAAAATGTGCCTTTGGTGACACTGCACATCTGTGAGAATAAGGAGAAGTACTTTGGGTAGGAGAGGGTTGATAGTTGTGCTGCTTTACAGGCAATCTATTAGTGCACCTCTGGAAATTAGGACTGGGTCCAGGAGGGCCAGGAAAATAAGGGTGTTCCCACATCCTTGGTTTACAGGGACAGATATTTTAATGCAAGCACAACATTAGCTATCAGTATAAATTTATGATTCATTTGAAAAGTGAGATAAGGACTGAAATTCATAATTATTGGGTATATGTGACTTAGTTCCAATTGCAAGAATTGTAAATCTGAGTCTTTATTAAAACGTTTACTTTTAAATGACAGGCAGTTTCCTTTTATGGAACACACACAACAGAGGGTTGTTGTACGAAAATCATTTATTAAGTGATTGTCCAGCTGCCAAAAAATAAAATGCATAAGCACACAGTGGGTATAGTTCCCAAGCAGTGCTATCTCATATCCAAAGGCAAACGAAACAGCAGCCAGTTTAAAATAAATATATAAGGAAGTACTTCTTCCCACAATGCACAACCTGTGAAACCTGTTGCCAGGGGATGTTGTGAAGACCTAAAATATAACTGGGTTAAAAAAAGAATTAGAAAAGTTCATGGTGGATAGGTCCATCAATGGCTATTAGCCAACATGCTCAGGGATGTAACCCCATTCTCTGAGTGTCCCTATACCCCTGACTGCCAAAAGCTGGGGATGGATGACAGAGGATGGATCACTTGGTAAATTGCCCAATTCTTTTCATTTCCTCTGAAGCATCTGGCACTGTCCACTGTTGGAAGACAGGCTGCTAGGCTAGATGAACCATTGATCTGACCCAGTATGGCCATTCTTCTGAAACTCAAAAACAAAAGTGAAAAGACACAGATAACACAAAAGTGCAATGTTTTGTGTATTGGAATTGCACTTTGTCAGCCTACTTCTTCCCAGATGCTGAGTGCCTTGGGTATGGCTGACCACATCCACTTCCTGTATCCAGCTGTTCCAGGCTTCTGGTAGAAAACCATCCATCTGTCCATGGAAGTCCTTCACCATCTGGTGGTTGATGAGCAGATTAATGACTGGAAGGAACTAGTAAGCTACCAGGTGGAGAATGGGAAATTCACAGTACCCAGAAACTTGACAGACTGGAGTTTCTATTGAATTAAAAATACTCCTGCATCACTCCACAAGTGTGAGCCAAAATTCAAACCTACAAGAACTGGATATAGTTAGGATGCAGCAGCATAGAAAAACTATGGAGGTGCCTTTACTATGCATCCACCCACTCAGCTGAACATTAGGCTTTCACAAGAGCACTTTTTAGTGTTTTGCACTTAATACCTAGGCCAATGGTCTCTTACAAGTTTTGCTTTCCTAGGAATACACTATGATGCAAGTGCCAGTGTGATAAGTAGCACACAGCTATATATGCATGTTGCAAGTATACTTGTGCCACCCCTATTCCTGCATTTGTGGGGATTGCTTGGCTAATGTGCTTTTAACCCATGTAATGCTGTTTGTATGTTTTAATTTCCCCCCCATCCCCACTTGGAATCCATTGAGAAGCCAGTGAAAGCAGGGGGTGACAGGGAAAATGGAGACACTTCCACCTTTAAAAAAAATGTAAACTGCCATTACCATAAAACCCACCCACCATTTTGTAATATCCCCCAATACAGTGATTGAGATTGGGTATTAGCCAGGGGTGAAAGTAGAAATAGGGACTTACCGGTACGGGTCTGGGTTCAGGCTGGCTCTGGCCCCCGGAAGGGGCGAGCATGGTGGGGTCAGAGCCAGCCCCAGCCCGCCCTGTACCAGTAAGTGTACTCCCCCTCCCCCGCTGGGGTAGCAGCTGCAGCCGGAAACAAAAGCCAGTACCGCCTGAGGCCCTTTAAACCGCTGCCGGAGCCCCCGGCTGCTGCTGCTACCCCAGGGCTCTGGCAGCGGGGCTCCGGGGGCTATTTAAAGGGCCCGGGGCTCCCCTGTTTCTACCGGGCTGAGGCCGTAGAGGCAGCGGGAGACCCGGGCCCTTTAAATAGCCCCCGGAGCCCTGCTGCTACTCCAGGGCTCTGGGGGCTATTTAAAGGGCCCAGGACTCCCCTGCTTCTACCGCCCTGCCCCTTTAAATAGTCCCTGGAGCCCTGGGGTAGCAGCAGCGGGGCTCCAGCAGCTATTTAAAAGGTCCAGGGCAGTAGAGACAGCAGGAGCCCCAGCCCTTTAAATAACCCTCAAAGCCCCACTGCTGCTACCCCAGGGCTCCGGCAGTGGGGCTCTGGTGGCAATTTAAAGGGCCAGGGCTCCAGCCACTGCAGGGAGCCCCAGGCCCTTTCAGGAAACTGGGCCGCCCCGGTACAGCGCACTGGCTCTTGCCAGTATGCCGTACCAGGGCGTACTGGCTTACTTTCACCTCTGGTATTAGCCCTCCCCCCAACCTGCCATGTTGGAAGGTGTTGGTAGCTTCCAGCAAACAGGTCTTTGATCTCTGGGCAATCACAGATCTCACGGAAGCTGCTAGGTATGCTAGCTGCCCTTTATTCAGGCTAATGGAAAAAGCAAATCAGCTCAATGCTCGAGTTGTGCCGGAACGCTCTGGAAGGCCATTCCAGTCCTTTTTTCATTAGCTGGAATGGCATTCCAGGACTTCTGCCAGGTCCAGGCCAAGTGGCTTCTTTCCCTGCCCTGCTGAATAGCTGGTAGGTGCTGGTGCTGGGCTTGGGTGAGCGGTGCTCAGAGGAGGGTCAGCACAGAGGGCCGGGCGGGGACATTCCGTGGTGGGTCAGTGCAGAGGGTGCCTGGATGTTATTGCCAGGATTGGCCAGGGCAGAGCTGCTGAGAGCTTGGGGTGGAGCTGGGTGATGTCAGGAGCAGGGTGGCGGGGCTTTCTGGACAGTGCAGCCCCCTGAAAGGAGCAGGAACCAGGCACAGGTGGGGGAGAGATGGGGACAGGCTGTGCTCTCCGGGGAGTCACCCCTGATCCTATAGGCCTCCCTCAGCTTCCCTACTGCCCCCATCTTCTTCCCAGCTCCCCCGCTATCCCTTGCTCCCTCCTGGGGCCATCCACTGCCCTGCTTTCCAGCACTTCTTTTTTAGACACCAGCACTGATTAAGCTCCTTTATGGAGTAAGATAGCCGAAACAATAGAAGCCACTGCCCAAAGCACTGACTATGTAAAAGGCTTGAACAAGAACTAATTCAGGGAGAGTAACAGGGGTCTCTCTAGGAACTGATTGTGAATGTAGGGACTGGGGCATTGAATTGATTATAGCTCCGTATGTCAGAAACCAAAAGCCAGCAGAAAACAGCCAGAAAAGCCAGGAGAAAGCTAGAGAAGCACTGGGAGTGTGGCCCAGAGAGGAAACTGAGAGAGAGAGCTTCTTTTGAGCCAAAGTGCTGGCTAGAAAGGCAGAGTTGGAACTGTGAGCAAAGAAACAGCCTCTTGTTGTTTGATCTTACTATGTTCAGAGAAAGAGGATTTTGTGTACATTTTGTAAATAAACAGGATTGCACCAAAGAAATACCTGACTTTCGCATCAGTTATGTCTAAAGAAAACAACTCAGCAAGGACCCAAATACTGGTTAACTGCTTGTCCAAAAAGAGGCAACACTAGTTTTAGGAGTGGGAGCTGGTTTCCAAGGAAAGAAGTTGTGAGCAGGTACTCCTGCTGAACCAATATTAAACAAATAATGGAGGTGCATGCTCAAATCAAAGATGGCCAAAGGAATTTAAAACAAGAGTTGAGACTTCACAAAAGGAATTAAAGTCACATCTTGAAGCTTTCCAGAAAGTAGTATGAGATGACTTGTAACCAGAAATAAAATCTTTGTTGGGGCAGCAGTTACCTAATGTCTGGGCTGATTGGGAAGCTGAGTTCCACAATCTGGAATGACTAAGATGGATCAATAATGTTACTAGCAACCTGACTGCCATGAATAAAAACGTTTTCCAGGAAGAAGAGGAGACCAGAAAACCTTTGGCCAACTTGCAAACAGAGATGAGCTGCAGCAAAGACCGAAGAAGCTAAACTTTCAGCAACAGAAGGAAATCAAAGGCTCATAGATCACAATGGAAGTTAGCTGTCTAGATAAGGAACTGGGCCAGCCAGAGAACTTGGGAAAGACTGACCATTAAAACAGTTTCCTACTCTGTAATCCATAAAGGACCAGAGGAGAGAAGTCTGATTGTTCCTGCTCAAATAATGCAAAAAAGCCCACAATCTTTTGAGGAGGAATGCTTGCTTAGAAGCTTATTTGGCTCAGTTCAACATCATAACCCAAACAAATGGCTAGGGAGATGAACAGAGAGAGCGGTTTCTAGCAGCCAACTTGAGTGGCCCAGCTCTGATAATGCTGCAGAACTTAGCCCCAGAAAAGAGATGGAGTTATGCAGACCTGGTACAAGCCCTTGATACGCAGTTTGGAGCCAGCCATCAAACTGAGCTTGCCAGGGCACAGCTAAGAGCTAGAAGGAGAGGGAAAGAAGCCCCACCTGAACTGGTAGAGGACCTCAGGAGACTTGTGTTCCTGACATACCAGATTATCACTGAGGCCTTCCAGGATAGGTTGGCAATGTGCCAGTTTATAGATGCCCAGATGGATTTGGGCTTGCAGATAAAGATCAGTGAAAGGGGGGCAAAGACACTTTGAGAGGCTGTGGAATTTGCCACAGAATTTGAATTTTTCTCTGCAGCAATGCACCAGAAGAGGAAATGGCCACTTATGAGGAAGATGGAAGCTGATCACCATGAGCCCTGTAACTATGGCTGTGTGTCTAACATGCATGGTCAAAAGGGGGATTTTAATCTGGTTCATAACATTTAGCAATTAGAAAAGTTGTTAAATTTTGTTTGAAAAACAAGAGAAATTATCCATAACGCAAAAATTAAGGGAAGCAGTTCAATTAAAGGCAGGTACTGTGTAAAAAAAAAAAAAAAAAAAAAAAAACAAACAAACAAACAAAAAAAAAAAAAAACACTGTCCACAAGAAGGATTATTATACATTTAAGGCTGGCCATGACCGAGCATCACAGGTGCCTAGTGAAAGGATGTGGGTTTCAGCCCCTGGCCAGCTAGCAGCATGCTGTGGCTATCTCTTCTTGGGTGCCATTCTCAAAAAAACAGCTCAGTACTGGAGATGGATTAATGCAGTTGCTGGTACTGGAAATTGTTGTGAATGTGGGGAACAAACATTGAGCAGGCTGATGTGTAAGGATATGTGACTTCTGATCAGGAAGCAGGAAATAGGTAGATAACAAGAAAAGACCAGAGGGTGGAGGGCCCTAGGGGAATCCTGAGAAGGCATGGGAGGACTACTGGCACTTGATTGTTGTGTGACAGCATTAACCTACATCCACACTAGAGACAGAGATTTTGTTAGTGGCTGACATGGTGAGCTCATTTGAGGTCTGTCTGGTACCCCCAGATGTGCCAGCCAGCTTGTGTTACTAACGCTGCCACACACGAGTGAAGGGTTTTGTGTGTGGATGGAAGCTGAGTTACGGGGAACACTCAACCTTGTGTTACCCCATGTTAACTCATAAGTGAAGACAAGTCCTCGGAGTCAGGACCTTTATGAATACCAGATAACTCCCTTAAAAAAGCAACTTCTGAAAATTCTGCAGAATTTCCCAGTTGGTTTTGGCTAGTTTGGAAAATCACTAGTTTTTAAATATGATAAATATGCTTACTGTATTATTATAGGGTTTATAATTATAATACTAAAAGCTGTATTAATGCTTAGGCAATTCAATATCATAAGCAACTTATAAAATACCATAGCTAGATTTCTTGTTTTTATTCTGCATACAATTAAAGTAAGTTATGTGTGTGTACACATATATTTAGAAACTAAAACAGAAAATATCAAAGCATCAAAAAAAAAAAGTGATGTAAGAGGCCAATGAATTAATACAACAGAGACAGTTCCCAGACAAGTGTGACCACAAGTAAATCTTAGATTTGATGTTTCAGCTATGCCTTATGAGATGGTGATTTGCCCTGCACAGCAGAACAGATCTTGGCCTTTCTTTTTCACTTACCAGAGGATTTACAGAGCAGGAAAAGAGGATTACAATTCCTCTCAGCAGAAAGTAATCCTTTTAAGTTAGGTATGTCAGCATTCATTGAGAAGTGTGGGAAAGTGCATACTACTTAAAATGCTTGACAGGTCTTGGAGAAATGAGGTGGCAGAAGGTGGGAGCAAAAATTCCTAAAGTCATGATTACAATGGCCCCCAAATTAGTAACTGTTGGAGGAGGAAGTATTAGAAATGGAGCTCAGGAACGGGGGGACTGGTTTTAATATTCATCCGCTTGGGGGACTGAAAGCATTAATGTCCAATATTGTAACTTAGATTTTCCTTGTAATTATCAAATTTAAAACTGACAGTAATCATTCCAATTTACCAGGGCATTCTGTATATCAATATGGCACTATAATGATGAGGCCCATATCAATTGATAGATTTGATACAGTTGATATATCTTCACAGTATCTAATAATTTCTTCATGTATGCATTTGTCTGTTCAGAATGTTACAGTTCAGAAGTATTGTAGTCCAATTATAGTGTTCATCCTGAGCTGCAGAACTTAAGGTTATAAGTTTCATTACATGGTTTAAATGTCCAACGTCTGGACTCAGAGACAATCAAAAATATTCTCATACGGTGAGCAAGGTCAGAGGCTATTCTGGACCCAATAGTTGAAAAGTAATTCAGGGCTAATATATAAGGTTAAGGACGGTTGAAGAGCACCTAGGATCTAGTTATATCATCAGGTTTGAGATGCTGATGAGAGTATATAGAAAAGGCAATAACACAAAGATGACTGGAACTCAGAAAAGCAGACTTTGAAGTAATGTGAAAAGCGAGAAAGAAAATTGGCAGGAATTCAGTAATGCATAGGAAATCTACACTGGTAAGGTGAGAGCTATTTGAGATACAGTTGGAGAGGTTATAATCAAATTAATTCCAGTAAAATCAAAAAAAGCTAAAAGAGCAACAGAATCCAGAGTGGCTAAACGGGGACATAAAGAGCAGTGGAAGAGACAAAGGATTTAAAAAAAATATTGGGAAGGAGAATGAGTGTGAGAGGTACAAAAGTGGAAAATTAAAAAAAAAAAAAAAGAAAGCAAGCAGCAAATGGCATAAAATAGCACAGGATTAGACAGTTCATAATGTATCTGTAACAGCATAACAGCCACACATTTGTATTGTAATAGAATGCAATTTAATTCAATCTAATTTAACACAGGACATTCTAACACAATAATTTGAAATCTGCTGTTCAAAATCCAGGCTAGCTCCTTGACAGCTTTTTAACTGAATGGAGTGCTTTATAACCTAGACTGTTGGGAACAAGCAAGAGGAGCAGAAACCCAGAGTCAGCAATAGGATATATAAAGGGTAGATCTTTAAGGAATGTATGAGCCTTGTATCACACAAGAAACTTTTATATTTTAAAATGTTCACATTTGACTTTTGCTAATATAATACATAATTCTCACCCTTTGTCTACTCTCCCTTCTCCCACTCTCTGAAAAGCTACTTACTTCGGTGCCCTGAGTGACACTATAGTGGATGCTGCAAAGCAAACCATTATTTAAATTGTATGCTTTGGCTTAATGGTTTTTTGTTTTCTGGTAACCCCTTTCCTCAGACTCAATTCTAACAAGTAATCCCCATATGGATAGTATATGGAGGCACAGAAGTACTCTGCTGCTCAACTGGATGGCCCATGTTAGGAATCAATTAGTGTTTGTTACATTGAGCAAGATCAAATGGTAAATGATATGAAGCCACCCTTCTGCCATTTGATATATATTTCATGATGTGGGTTTTCTTCTTCTGAAGAAAGTGGTGAAAGGATAGTTTGCTCTTTCTTCCATTACCAGACTGGAAATTTCACAAGAACAGATTTGTGTGTGTGATATTTCTGGTATATACTGGTTTGAAAATTCAAGAATAGACTGCAAGAATAGCCTGTCTTGTAGTGTTTGGTATTTCTGTATCAGAAAAAAGCAGGAAGAAGAGAGGCAAGAGAAAAAAAGTTAAATTTTTGATCCTCAGATGTTGACTTTGGGCTAAGGTTTGGGGCAAAAGCTCAGGCTGGTTCATTTATCCTTAGTGATGATCTGTTACTATGTTCTAGTCAAGTAAAACATTCAAGTGATTGAAAAGTGATCTTGTAATAGGGCATCCATCATGAGCTTCCAACTCTACTGTGTCTTTAATTGCCGTGTCACAGCTACTCAGTTTACAGTATATATATTCCAACTACCAGCCCTGCAAATTGAACCTAGAAATGTAAAGTCAAACTATTCATTCTGGCTTCATCCGTTTCCACTAATTTTCCACTACAGGGTCTTACACTAAAAGCAGTAAGCATCTGGTATTAGGATACTGGACTGGAAGGATCTTTGGTATGATTTACTATTACAAGTCCTATATTCATAAATTTGTATGTATACTGGCCAAGTCATTGAACCTCACTCATCATATTGCTTATTGCTGGGAAGCTGGAAGAGATTGTTTTTGATTATTTATTTTTATTTTTCTTCTTGCTATTGGGAATTTGGAAGTAAATATTAAAATAGGAAACTGTTAGAGGGGGAAATTATTTTAAAAACAGATATGATTTAAGTTTCCCTTTTTTGCTGTCCTTCAATCTGATTTACTTTTCAACTTTTGAAACTATATTTGTTTTCCTTTTGCATTTCTCCTGGTTGGATATTGCAACAAAGCTTAACTGCTTCTACTCAGTTTCACCTTTGGTTTCACTTGTATTAGCACAATATTGCAGTTAAAGGTTGCAAACAGCATAGAAATGTTTATATACAACCATTTTTTTTCATGAAAACATTTCTATTCCTCATTTTAGGGTTTACAAAACTGTACTTGTACCAAAACCCATATTATAAGCGCATGCTTTCATACTTGCAGGCTCAGGGCTTAAACTACCAGAGTACCTTTAAATAGTATTAGCTACATTTATTAAGAAATAAATATTTCATTTGTATTGGAAAGTAATTGTTTCGGTTCTCTCTCTCTCTCTCTCTCAATAAATACATCTAGGACCACATCCTGACTCATAGTTCAGCCCTTTTGCAGCCTTAAAGGCATAGCTGGGATCTCTCTTGTCACTGTAAAGCCAGCATAACTGGAGCTGTACTCCCTCACAGGTGTGTTGGAGAATGCAGTGCTGATCCAGCATATTGGCCTCACAGGACTGTTACCAGTGACAAAAGTTAGAACAGCTGAGGCTGGAGGAGGGATCAGGGGACTAGTAATATGGCTTTAAGCCCTACCATTTCTCCTGATGTACTTGCTTCACAGTCTTATTTTATCACAAGTCTCATAATATTTGGTGTTTTTCTTAAAGCCTCAGCTGCTGCAGTCACAAATCTTGGCTTTCATTCAAAAAAACACCAAACCCCCTAGCTCTTCTTATTCCAGAGAAAAGTTTGAAAATGTGAAACCTACAGACTAAACAAACAGAAAGCACCAAAACAGATCAATTACAAATACCCATGATTTTTAAGTCAATCATGATTTTGGGGATTGACTCATCATGAATTATGAACACTTTGGATTGAAGACTGGAAGAGCATAGCATCAGCACAGGGGTTAATAAATAGCTGTGGGACTGACATACAGCCCTTTCAGGGATGGAGGGGTGATCACCAGCATAGCGAGCAGCAGGCTGGAGAGAAATGTTATGTATAAGGAACTCACTGTGGTACACATGACCATATCATCACAGTGCCTGCACAATTTTTAATGGATTGATCTTTACAACACCCCTGTGAAGTAGGGAAAGGCTATTGCCTATTATCCCAATTTTACAGAGAGACTATGACCAGGTCTACACTACAAACTTTTCCCAGCATAAGCTATGTTGGTCTGAGGGATGTTTGACTGATTTGCGGCCCACATAGCTATGCCACTTGAAGACCCTAGTGCAAATAGTTATACCAGCGAACTGCACTTTTCCCAGTATCGCTTATTTCACACAGGGCCTGGGTGGGGAAAGATGAGGGGCTTAAATCAACTGTATTAGCAACAGTGCTGAGTTTTCCTGCTACAAACTGCATTCTCGCTATCCGTGCATTGCTAGTATAGCTATGCGAAACGCTCCTGGTGTAGACCTGGCCTAACTGACTTGCCCAAGGATCTCCGCAGCAGAGCTGGGACCGGAACGTAGTTGTCCCCACTAACTGCCTAACTAGCGGGCCACGGGAGCAAAGCCCTCTGCCTGGAGACGCCTCTCTGCAGCCTGGTCTCCCCCAGCCCAGCCGATGGGGTACGGGATCGTCTCCAATACAGTGGCAGTGTTGCAATGCACGGCAGCGGGGCTCCTAGTGTCTAGGCGCTTCCCAGGTGGAGGGCAGGGCTTTTCATCCACCTCTCCGGGAGCAGTAGCCAGGCTGATGGCCAAATCCTTCCATGGCCCTCGCCCTGTCTCCGCCGGGGGCTGGGGGGCCCCAACTGTGGCGCTCAGGGCGGGAAGGTTCCACAGCGCGGAAGGGGTAACGCGGTGCCCTCAATCTGTGGCCCCAGTGGCAGGGCCGGTCCCCCCCTCCCCGCAATCAACGGGGGCCCGAGCCGGCCCCCCAGGAGTGGGGTTACCAGCGCCTCGCAGCCGCCCTGCGGCGAGCAGGGCTCGGGGGCGGGCCCAGAGCAGCCCGCGCGTCGCCCCCGGGCGGAGCAGGCGGCGGCTGTAGCTGGGCCCCGCGCCCGCCCTGCCCCCCGCACGTCCGGGGGAAGCCGCGCTCTGCGGCCCAACGTCGGCGGCGCAGTAGCTCCTGGGCTGGGGCGGCGGCGGCGCGTCCCGGGCGTGGGGGGCCGCAGCAGGATGGCAGCGGTGACCCAGTGCAAGGTGAGGCGGCCCCGGGCGCGCCTAGAGCCCCCCCGCCCGCAACGCGCCGGCTCCGCAGGGAGCGGGCCTGGGGCAGCTGGGCGCTAAGTGCCGCCCGTGCGGAGGCGTCCCCGCCAGCTGCACGCATCTGCCCGGGGAGCGGGTGGCGCCGGTGGCAGGGCATTGCAGCGCGCCTCTTGCCCCGCTGAGCCAGACCCCCACCCTCCTGTCCAGCAGCGACCGCCTGTGGTTGTTCTCCACCACGTGGAGCCTGTCCTGCAAAGGGAGCTCGCTCGGCTGCCTCTGCGGGGCTTCTTACCCAGTGCTGGGGCCAGACCTAGCAGCCGCCTCCTCCTCGGTCTGCTTTCGTCCCTTTCCTCCTCCCTGGCCCCTCTGCGCATTGCCAAGGGGTAGCCCTTGGTGTTCTGATTAATGGGGAGGGTGATGCGTTGGGGAAGGGGGTGGGGGGGTTCATTGCTCCGTTGGCCTGTCTTTGCTGGCAAACTTGGTCCCTCTATTGTTTACAAGTCTGCCTGGCTCTCAGGTTGGCTCTTAAAAGGCAGTTGATTAACCCTGGTTCTCAGAAAGAAGTTCTCAAAAGTTTCAAATAATGAATCGGTTGCTTGGTGTTGCTGGGAATTATTTCCCAGTGTCTTTGTGGGGCTGCTTTTCCTCCTGCAGTTCTCTACACAGTTGACGTGCCAAGTTTGGCTTCCCTTTTTATATATTTTCCACTAATTTAGTGTGAATCTATTTCTTACATCTTAGATTTGGAATAAAACTTGGGGACGTGATTGTGGGCATTTGGAAACCAGCAATCAGACTAGCTGGCAGGGGGCTGGCAACGCCACGCCCCTCGTTTCCTCCTGTTGCATGATAAACAGGGACGGAGTGTTAAAATTCAAAATCCAGGTTTTTGAAGCTATATTTAAGTGGACACTACTGCGTTTTAAAAAATTAAAAAGTTCCCTCACTTGTGATACTGTGATCTTGTATTAAAAACTAAACACTAAAAATATAATTAATTTGTTGTGGTTTTTGTCAAAGCTGAGTGCAAAATACCATTAGGAAAAATAAAGTAGTGTTACTGTTATTTGTAGTTAGCATAAAAACAAAAAGAAAATCTATCTTTGTTCTCCAGTACTCCAGGAAATTAATACAAAAATTGTGTTTTTAAAACATATCTTAATATTAGATTTTGTATCTTTTTAACCAAATCTTAAAATGTTTGGCCTAACCTATTTGTGAGTTTCTTTTTATTGTTTTTTAAAGGGCCATCTTAAAAAAAAAAAAAAGGTCTTAGGGCGTCTCGCACACATTTCAATAGTGATAGTTCTTTTGCTTCTGTCCTCTTCTTATTTTGTTAAAAATGTTAGTTTTTAGACCCCAGTCCTATAAACACGCATGTGAGTAACATCAAGGATGTGTGTAAATGTTTGCAAGATTGGGGCCTTTGGGGTTTAGTTTTACATGTGTGAGTAGTCTTCTTAAACTTCACATGCAAAGAGTAGTTAAAGGGACACTCAGGCACATAAATAAGTCGTTGCTGATCAGGAGGAATTCCTTCCTTATCCTGGATCTTGGCCTTCACATTTTCTATAGTATCAGAAGGCTCAACCTCGAGGGTGATGGTTTTCCCAGTCAGGGTCTTCACTGTCAGGCACATAAAGTTACTTATGAAAGTGTTTGCAGGATCAGGCTTAATACATGTGGTGACTTTCCAAGAATGTACCAGTGTATCATAATTTCACTGAGGGAAGATTAGTGAATCTATTAAGCTTAAGGGAAAGCAGCTTTACATGGTGGGCAGTTGAACACAAACTAGAGCACTTATTAAACATTTCAGAAGCAGAAAGATGTTAAATTAGTACATGGTCTTCCATACAAATACATTAGGAACCTGAGGTCTGTTCCTGGCTCAGCCCCATCAACTTTACCTGATCCCCAACTCTTCTCCATCTGAAAGTGAGGATAACAATATTGGGGAATATTGCAAGGCTATTGGTGCTTGTAAAGTTCTTTGAGATCATTTGACTGAAGGCATTTTATGGAAGAGCAAAGTATTAATGCCTAATACTACAAAGAGATGGCATTATTGCCCCCAGTCATGTTTTTACTCAAGGGACAATAGATATATATAAATATAACATTAGTTTGTTTTTTTAAGGGGAAGTGGAGGGGGAGAGAATGACAATCTTTTCTAATCTTCCTCTTGTTTATTGCGGCACTTTCGGGTGGTGATTTGTTTGTTTTATTGACAGGGCAAAAGGGACTGCAGTCCTGCACTCCTTCCTTTTCCTTATTTCTCTGGAGCTCTATCAGTGGGTTTGTTTCCTGCTGAGCCACATGGAGCCAGCGCCTTCAGGAGTTCAGATGTATTTCAGGCTTCCTTGTCTCTCTGAATCATCATTTAGTCCAGGGGTCAGCAACCTTTCAGAAGTGGTGTGCCGAGTCTTCATTTATTCACTCTAATTTAAGGTTTTGCATGCCAGTAATACATTTTAACATTTTTAAAAGGTCTCTTTCTAGAAGTCTATAATATATAACTAAACTCTTGTTGTATGTAAAGTAAATAAGGTTTTTAAAATGTTTAAGAAGCCTCATTTAAAGTTAAATTAAAATGCAGAACCCCCCGGACCGGTGGCCAGGACCTGGGCAGTGTGAGCGCCATTGAAAATCAGCTCGTGTGCTGCCTTTGACACGCGTGCCATAGGTTGCCTACCCCTGATTTAGTCTATCGACTATGTGAGCTCCTTAAAAAACACAGTGAAGGTCAAAGGTTATAAACACAAACTAGTTTGGTGACTTACACTGCTACCTCGATATAATGGGACCTGATCTAACACGAATTCGGATATAATGCGGTAAAGCAGTGCTCCGGGGAGGTGGGGCTGCGCACTCCGGTGGATCAAAGCAAGTTCAATATAACATGGTTTCACCTATAACGTGGTAAGATTTTTTGGCTCTCGAGGACAGCGTTCTATCGAGGTAGAGGTGTAGTTATGTGGTCCCATTTTAGCCAATTGCTAGCCAACTATTCTGAGTCACAAGACCTGCTTTGTTTATTTATATTGTTTGGTAACCGAAAGGCCTAATTTAAACGTATCTGTAGAGTGTGTACGGCTATACAAGTGTACCCCAGTTTTACAGATGTCTCTGGAGGCATCCAAAGCTTTCTTAAAATTGGAGTTTTATAAAAACATGTGTCAGTTTTTATAGAAGTTTAATCTACAGGACCAAATATGCGTTTCAGGTATCACAGAGATTCATATATTTGGAGTTTGTAAAATTGACATTGACTTACAGAATTCAAGTTAATATCACCAGAAAATACCATCTGTGGCCCCCGGCCTGCAAGTGACTCCAGGCAGGTGGACTCAGGTGCCTGCCTGAAGCTCCATTGAAGTCCATGACTCCACAGTGCCAACTAGCACAATTGGGGTCTATTTTTTTCTATACTGTGTTAGTTTACCTAGTAGTCAACTTAGTGGTGCAATGGTACTGTGCAAGTCTGCTGTCTGGAAAGCTGGGATTTAGAAGTAGATTAGAGCCCTCAGATGAGAGGATGTTGCTCTTGTTTTAGGCAAAATTAAATCAGAAATGACCAGCTTCTGAGTGTGTATCAATGAAAAATTAGGTATTGTGGGGAAGAGCTAATAGGAGAAATGGGAAAGAATTCGACATATGGTCACACTATATATGCTGTTCTCATATTCATAATGTTAGCAATCTTTTAGGAAAGCATCTCTATGGATTGCAGGTTCACACCACCTATGAAAAGGCAATTGTTCAATCTTATTCCTGTGACTTACAATGTGTGGGTAGACTGCTTTGCCCCTGCTGAGCCCCATTGACTTCTGGAGGGCTCCATGTAGGTGGAGCAGTCTGCCCACATTCTAAATTGCAGGATTAGGGCTTTAGTTCCCGATAATAAAGGCTGGTTGGTTGTGATGATAAACAATGGGGAAAGTTATGGCTTCGTGATGATGGAAAATGCTTTTTGTAGGTCTGGGGTTGAAAGAGTCATAGCACACAATGTTGTAAATAAGTTGCTTGTCATAAGACTTCATGAGAAGTCAAATACTCCTTATTTTAAAATAAAATAGCTTAACTCAATTTAATTACTAATTAAAAACCATTTAGAAACCCATACTCCAGTCTAGACACATGTAGAGCCAAATTTGCTAAAAATTAATGGAAAAGTCTTCTTCAATAATAGGTTGGCAATAAAGATCATTGCTTTTCATGAAAAATCCAAAAATTCACAATATACCACAGTGGGGATAACCTCTCTTCCTCTCGGGTGGTATTTAAGTATTCCAAAAGTCTTAATGTTGTGTGATCTCTCAGGTATACCTGCTTTTTCTCCACTTCTCCCAAAGCACTTTCGTGCATTCTTCCATGACACTTCTTGTGCCTGGAATACTCCATCCCCAAACTATTTCATAAAGCCCCTTCAATATAGCCAACTTATGCTTCCGAAGAGAAACCGTGAACAGATATCAGGTTGGTAAATGGTCAAGGACTTCTGCTATCTTCCTTCTGATATCTATATCTATCTATCTATCTATATATATTTTAAACTAATTTATCTACTTGTTTACGTAGCTAATGTGAATGTGTGTAATCACGTGATTCCTAGCATTGTCACTTTCCTCTTTCCCATCTTCCTTCCATTTTTTTTATTGCCACTTGTTATTACAATATGTCTTAAATTAGCTCTTGATTCTACAGTCGTATTCATCTTTATGGATCTGATTGTAGGAGCAAGCCTTGGAATGTAAATAGTACATGGCAAGGAATTCTCTTGCTGTAGTTTTGTTCAGTACCTAGCCCAATGGGCTATGATCCTGACTGGGGCCTCTGTGTGTTACTGGAATACAAATAGCTATTGTAAGCCTTGAAGTAGGTCTGTGCTCAGAAGTTACACTGTGAAAATCTGTTTTTGATGCAGCTTCTGCTCAGAGTGGGTCAAATTCTGCTGGCTTTGCTCATGCACTTAGGCCTGTTGATGTACATAGGGTTGTTGCAAATAAGGACTTGTCTACATGCACAGCTGCACCAATTTAAAGTGTGATTTTTAACCTGATTTAGTTAAATTGGTGCAAAAGAATGTGTGGATACACATTTTGGTCTAAACCAAGCTTATTTTGGTTTAACTAAAGTTGATTAAGAAGCAATTTTGGCTAATTTCATTTTAGCTTAATTCTTAAACTGAAATAGGAGTGTTCACACACAAGTTTGCTGAGGTTTAATTAATGGTTTAGTTGACCCATGTGCGTAGACAAGACCTAACATTAGCAGTCTTCAGTCCCATGTGTCTTTCCAGTTGTATCTGTTTAGTTAAAGGGACATTATTTTCTAAAGAAATGAGTTAAAAGTTGTTTCAGGTTTCAGCTCTCTAGTCTCCTATCCAGTTTTTGTGGCTTTATAAGTATATTTTTCTGTTTTTAATTCCTGTTGAATGAAAGACCTATGCAAATAACAGGGGAGACCTAGTGACTGTACAGTGTAAACAGGGAAATTGACTGTTCACACTGTAAGAGAGATAAGGTAGGTGAGGTAATATTTTTTATTGGATCAACTTCTGTCGGTGGAATAAGTCATGAAGAAGAGCTCTGTGTAGCTCAAAAACTTGGTGGAAGGTGCAAAAGCAGTTGGTCCAATAAAAGATATTACCTCACCTACTTTGTCTCTCTCATATCCTGAGGCTAACATGACCACAGCAACACTATTCACAATATAAACAAACTGCAAAAATAGAGAAAAAGAACTTTCATTCAGTTACACCATAGTCATCTTATATATTACTTTTGTTTGTTGTTGAAAAGGATGCGAACAGTGGGAATGGTGATAGTAATGGAGATGATAATGATTGGTTGAAAAGTGTTGTTGGGTAACTTGTGCATATAATGGTAATAGTTGATAGTGCAGTAGAAATGTTTATTATCTTTTAGAATTTGTATCCACTGGAGTTCAGATATCAACAAACATACATTGTGGGTGTCCCTTTAAATAGTCTCTATTCCTCCTAGCCTGGCAAAACCACAGAGCTGCAGAACAGTGAACTGTATTCTGTTCTGCCCTTTGCATCAACAAAGCTGCCTGCTAAATTCTGATTCCAGAATCTTACTGCTGCTGCTGACGTCTAAAACAGAAATCACACCACCTGGTTATTTTTCTCTCTAACAATTCAGATGGAATTTGCACTGTTGGCAGTAAGGAAAATCTTGTTTTGACTTGTAGAGAGAGAAAATTTTATACACATTCTCCATCAATCACATATTGAATACCAAGATGGCACTTAAACTTTGTATTTTCTTATTGTGTTGAAATAGTAACATCTGTTTTAAGCTAGTTTTTGTGTGTGTATCTTCTCTGCCTTTGGTTACAATGGGAGCAGAATTATCAATTTGCATAATCAATTAAGTCAGATTCCCTGTATTACACCAATGCAACACCATCAATTTCACTGTCTCTATCTGGTATCTAATATGAGCGCACTTAGAGTGACTCTTGTACAAAGATATCAACATTCTTAAAAAAAGGTAGATAAGATACTTCATTATCTCAAATTTAGAGATGAGGAAACTGAGACCTAGCAAAGCATTAGGTACCTGTGTGTCTTGGGATGCTTTTCAGGTGTCAGACCAAAGGCCAGGTATATTTACAGCTCAGTAAGTGTGGTTATTCTGGAAAGGTTTTGATTGTATGCTCTTTGGGGCAGGGACTATTTTTTACCTTAATTTGGAAAGCACTTGGGACATTTTAGATGCTCCTGCAATATAAATAAACATTTTAAGATGTACTATTAATGGAGATGGGCTGAGGAAGTGAAGTTCAGGTTTGGATTAGATTTAGGCTACTGTTCGTGTTCCAAGCCAAAATGTGCTATATTACCTGTGAAAGTCCATCATTTCAAAGGTTTTGGTTTGTTATAAGCTTTTCCTGGGTGTTCAACATTTGTTTTTTGTGTCACTCTAATGCTCTTGAAAGATATTTGCTCAGATCTCTGCTATGTCCCTGCAAATTTAATTTCGCTTTAACTGACGTGTTTTATGTTGGAATATTCAGTATAAATTCTCCTTGAGCATATTTGGAGTGTTATTTCCCTTTCCTCCCTCTGTTATTATTTTTTATACAGCATTCCAGTGTGAAAAGTTAGAAACTCTGTGAGGTGCTTCTATCCTGCAAGTACATTGAGTAGGCAGTTCTCGCTCAATTTTTTTAAATGTGTTTAGGGCAAACATGTTTTTGCTGTCTTTATGTTTTGTTTGCCAGAATTAAAAGAATAGGATCTAACATTGTAACAACTATTTAGCTGCTTGAATGCATTTTGATTGATCCTTAACAAGAGAATGAAGTGCATGGCTGTCAAAATTTTTCACAACTAATAGAGAGTGACACACCATACAAAAGACATTGGCACAGATTCATCTTTGGTGTAGCTCTGTTGCTATCAGTGCTGTGTTACATCAGGAATAAATTTGGCCTGCTATGTGAGTTCTAGGACTATTGGAAATAAATAAGCTAAATGATGAGAAATGTACAAAGATGTTTATTAGTCTGTGCATTTTGTGCCTGCAGCACCAGAGCTGTGTATGTAGTGCTTGACGCACCCGATCCAGAATGTTGTGATGTTTATAAAATTGCTGAACACAGCCTTTGTATGGTGCTTAAAAAGTCTTTTTTTTTTACAGTGAATGTATTTATTTTTCTTATAACTTACATTTACAGCTTTAAAAAAACCCATGCTTGTGCAGCCTGAGACCAGCACATGCCCTACAGATCTGTCCATTTCTCCAAAACCCTCATGCTTTAAGAGCTGTTTGACTCTAGTCTTGCGTTGCTCATGCTTTTCAAGTCTGAGCAGGGAGCAGGAGCGTTGAGATTGAGACAGCTGTGTTGCACAGAGTATTTTCATAAAAGGGGGAGAACCAGCAGTTGATGCAGTTAAAATCTTTACTTAAAAACTAGCAAAGTTTAAAATAATCTTCAATTTCATCAAGGTCACCAATCCACTGTTTCCATCCCTTCTCTTTCCCAGCCCCAAATCATCTGCTCTTCCTTTAGAAATTGTGATATTTTCTTTTTGTTTTCACTCTGGATTTTTGATACAATTGGAGCACAGAGTTTAAAAAAACAAACAGTTATGCACTGTGTGTAGACTGCAGAATAGTTAGTAAATCGCTGATGAACTGAACAGAATCTCTTAAAGGAGATGGACAGGAAAATGACAGCCCTTGGTGCCAGGAACATAACTTTTATGATGCACTAGCAGGGTGTCCTATGCAGACTCATTGACTATGTCCACCTTATATAAATCATGCCTTCTTTGCTTCTATTAAATTAAACCATTTAGCCGGAATGGGGACTCCTGAACATTTTAATGAGACTCTTGAAAATCAAAGGGAGGGGGTCACAAACTAAAAGTCTCTTTTGAAGTTCTGCAGCAAGTTACTTTAATCAGAGCCCCTCAGTATCTGAGAATGCATAGAGATCAAAAAAAGGTCCTCTACTGGGAAAGTATGTTTTTTTCCCTTTGTTCATAATCGGTAATTACACCCCCATAATGGCTCCTCTGGTGCAGATGCAGAAGTAATAGACGAAGAAGAAGAAATTAGTTAGGCATACAGTAATCGCAGCAGTGGCTAGCTCAGCTGTACAATAGCACAAGAACTAATGCAGTTGTTCCTGGAAGCAATTTATTCATAGCAACAAGGCTCACAGCTCCTTGTATGTTTTTCCATTAAGTCATTAAAATGTATAATGCTCCATTTTTAACCCTTCTCTGTTGAGTGAAGAATGAAATTTCTCCACAGCAAAGGAGTGGGATTCTGGCTGCCCATATTTGGGGATTGGGGAGAATTCCAGAACGCTAGTATGGCTAGTGCAGCTCCAGCTGAAGTGTATTAGTGAATTAGCTGAAGTGATTGAGCTGCTTTCTGTCTGCTAGCTTGGGCCAGTGGTTTCGTGACTGATTCTGATCTTGCTTAAACCAGTGTAAGTCAGGATTGAATCTATTTACATCTGTGGAGTTTTGCTGGCAAAAAAACAATATGAGATTAAAATTAGGCACATAGATGTTCTTGTATTGTTACACACTTGCCAAGTGGAAGTTGGCCAGTAACGTGATTGATTCTTCCCTCCCCCAATGTTTGGAAAATGGCAATTACCATTTGGAAAAACTTTGCTCTTGGCAAAGATGAAAGATTGAGAAAATCTGTATCCTTTTGGGTTATTTAGAAACTTCTTATTTTTGTCTGCTAATGGAGATATGCAGAATGCCATGTGGCTATCTGAGTTCACACAGGGAGCATTCTCTTGTAACATAAAACCTTTTGAACTCTGTTTGAAGATCACATCCTTCCCATCAAACAGCTCTGGATCTCTCCCTTGCATTCTTGTGCTTTCATCAATTTCACTGGAACTTGCATGTGGGGAACCAGTTCAGAATATGCAAGATAGATCCATACACTGAATAAGAGAAGTTTGCCTAAAGTGTACACATTGCTCTGAGCATGTACTACCTGGTCACTGGTGAGCAGTTTGGGCACTTGAGTAGACACTGTTTAGCTGAGCATATCTTTCCTAAAGCATTCTGTCATTCAAGAAATGCTAAGCTTGAATCATGTATAAATTTGTGTTCTGAAGCACTAGGGTAAGCACAATGCAGAGCACCTTCTATCCCAGTTTGTACAGTTGGGCATATTCATTCAGTCAGGCAATATGCAAAAGCTCTAAATGGTATAGGTTTGAGAGCTGCCTTAAGACCTCCTTTGCCATCTCTGACCTGCCACTGTTAGTTAGGCTTATCCAGAATGTTAGAATGTAATGTCACAAAAGTGAAGCTCTGGGTGCTGGTGGCAGAACTTTCTTAGCCTTTGGGCTGCGCCCCTGGAATTTGCTCCTTGTGTGAAAGTATGTATAAGCACAGACCTGGTCATTTTAAGAAGACCTGGAAGATGTCTTTGTCCAGAGCTTCCCAACTGATTAACTCATGGGTTCCTAGCTGACAAAGCTCTGGGCAGCATGCGTTTGGTTTGTCTTATTGAATGGCCCAAAATAAGCCTTGTGTGGTGATGAGTATCAAATGCATATTTTTAATTTTATTTTTAAAAACATTGCAAACAGTTGTTTATTATAACTATAAATATTGTTATAAAAAGGATAAACCCAACAATTGAAGTCTCTTTGCACAGACAGACCTTTCTGAAATGCCTGAAATCAGTGACAGTACTCATTTTTGAACAGTTTGCTGTCATTAGATTGCAGGTGGTAGTGAGTTTGAAGATATTACTTAAACCTTGCTCTAAAGATCAATATGGCATATTTCTGTGATTAAAATCTATAGTCTCAATCCTGCAGACACTTTTATGTATTGTGCTTATCTTTACTCCCATGAGCTGTCCCATTGAGTGAAGGTAAGCACATGCAGAAATGTCGGTAGGATTGGGGCCTGTATTTACACATTAAAACAGTCTGCACAGCATCCTGTGGAGTTTGGCTTATTGAGATACAGTTCTGCTTCTATATAATGTATATTTGTATGTGAATAAGAGAGTGACAAATGAACAAGAGGCTGCTATTCCCATTAGAGCTTTTAGTAGATTATTATTGCAATGAGTGACTTTATCTTCTATCTCATTTTGAATTGAAAACAGATACCCAAGGAAGTGGCTGACATTTTTAATTCCCCCAGCGATGACGAGGATTTTCTTGGTTTTCGAGATGATGCTCCCATGCAAACCTTGTCATCAGAAGACAGCTCTGATAGTTTTGATTCATTGGAGTCAGCAAAAAAGGTAGGAACATTTTATCATAAACCCTAGTGTATTGGTTTGGAACAGTAAAACGTCTATGAATTTGTTTCAGGGCAGCGCTGACCTTAACTCTTAGCAGAAGTGGAAATCTATAATCCTTTTATTAGAAACAAAAAACTACTCACCTTTAATTTCTTTTAATTTGTAATGATCTTTGAAAAAGGGTCTTATATGAATGAAATCCATTCTCCTTTCTGCATTAGGAGGAGAGCCTAGGGTAAGTTTGGTATTCGTAACTTGCCCACATAGCATGTAGGCAAGAATTTTGGCCATTCAGTGATAGCCTACGCTGGAGAATGCGTTACAGCTCAGTAAAATGTGTCGTTATAAATCAGTTGCACGTCTGCAGTACTGAAGTGGGATTCCATTGTAACCTCACTATGACAGGTTGGATCACAGAAACCCCCTTGGGAACCTGATGTGCCAAGACTACTTCTGCGCCTGCTTTCCTCCCCTGACAGCTTAGGACTCCAGCACCCTGTCTTGTTGAGCCAGATACACCAGTCTACTCCAACACAGACCCAGGGTCTAAACCACATGCCCCAAAGCTGCAAACTTAACCTGAAAGCAGTTTACAGAGGTGTTCCTGTCTTTAGCACTCAGATGCCCAACTCCCAATGGGGTCTAAACCCCAAATAAATCTATTTTACCCTGTATAAAGCTTATACAGACCGATAGAGAGAGATGCACAGCTGTTTGCCCCCCCTTCTCTCCCCCCCCGGTACTAATACATACTCTGGGTTAATTAATATTTAAAAAGTGATTTTATTAAATACAGAAAGTAGGATTTAAGTGGTTCCAAGTAGTAACAGACAGAACAAAGTGAATTACCAAGTAAAATAAAATAAAACACGCAAATCTAAGTCTAATACAGTAATAAAGCTGAGTACAGATAAAATCTCAGCCTGAGAGATGTTTCAATAAGTTTTTTTCACAGACTGGATGCCTTCCTAGTCTGGGCATAGTCCTTTCCCCTGGTACAGCCCTTGTTCCAGCTCAGGTGGTAGCTAGGGGATTTCTCATGATGGCTGCCTCATTTGTTCTGTTCCACCCATTTATATATCTTTTGCATAAGGCGGCAATCCTCTGTCCCTCTCTGGGTTCCCACCCTCTCCTTCTCAATGGAAAAGTACCAGGTTAAAGATGGATTCCAGTTCAGTTGACATGATCACATGTCACTGTAAGACTTCATTACTCACTTGCCAGCACACAAGTATACAGGAAGATTTACAGGTAAAACAGAGCCATCTGCAGTCAATTGTCCTGCTTGATGGGAGCCATCAAGATTCCAAACTACCATTAATGGCCCCTACTTTGCATAATTACAATAGGCCCTCAGAGTTATATTTCATATTTCTAGTTTCAGATACAAGAGTGATACATTTATACAAATAGGATGACCACACTCAGTAGATTATAAGCTTTGTAATGATACCTTACAAGAGACCTTTTGCATGAAGCATATTCCAGTTACATTATATTCAAACTCATTAGCATATTTTCATAAAATCATAGAGTGCAACGTCACACTCACTTTTTGAGTTGGCAGTTGGAAGTACTGGAGGTGGAAAGTGTGAGGAGAAGGACACTGGGAAGAGAGCAGGGAGCAAAGAAGAGAAACTGAGAGCGAAGTTTACTGCACTTGGCAGCGATGAACTTACGTCTGTTTTTTAATGATAAGGGACAAAGCTAGCGAGATTCAAGAAAGGGGGTGGCATCGCACACTGGAAGGAAGAAGTTGGCTTTTGTGTATTTTGGATAGACTGCAGGTGGAAGATGTGAGTAATGTGAAAAGAGACAGAGTAATCAAAAAGATGACTAATGCTTGGACAAAGGTTTCAGTAGTGATGTTAATTATGAAAGAGCAGATTTTAATTATATTGAAGGGGAAGAAGCAACAGTACAGGGAAGTTTTGTATGAGAGGTAAATTTGAGATTTACCTAGGGAAGAACTATCCTATAATGAAAGAGCAAAAGGGTGGGAAGGGAAGAAAAGCTCTGCAGGGTGGAATTAGGCAGGAAGGGGCAAAGAAGTTGGGTTGGTCAATATAAATAGGGTCATATTTGTGCCTTAGTAGTTCACAGGGAGTTAGATACACAAATGCTATTATCAGTATAGAGTTTTGCATGTCTCTTCTCTTGTAGAGTTTCCTGAAAGTCTCTCCTGTAATCTCTTCCTTTGTGTCACTTAAACATTAGCTTAAACCCTAGCTACGTTGCTCAGGGCTGTGAAATATTTCACTCCCAGAGCACCGTAGTTGGGCAACCTAACCCCTAGTATAGGTGCAGCTAGGTCCATGGAAGAATTCATCTATTAACCTAGCTACCACCTCTTGAAGAGGAATTTTAACTACATAGATGGAAAATCCCTTCTGCCAACATAGAAAGCACCTATGTTACAGCACTACTGCGGTGGAACTGCACTGCTGCAGGTCTGCTGCTGTAGCACTTGTAGTGTAGACATAGCCTAGTTGCACTAGTTTCTCCTTGCTTGTTTTCTTCCTATGTAGTAAAATTACTGTTAAGGACACCTCTGTATAGGAAATGCCACACTTTACTGTTCTTGCACATCATTGGTCCCCGTTCCCTATTTTTCAGTCACTGTACAGAGCTAACAAACTGACAGTCTTTCTAGCCAGCGCTGTAAAGTTTTATACAAGTACAGAGTGAACACAAACTTCAGTTCTTCTCAAAGAGAAATACAATTTCCCTTAAAGTTACTTCCCTTTTGTGTTTGCTCCTTTCTCAAGCAGCTGCACTGCAGCTATCAACAAAAGAACAAAGTAATTTTGCTCAGAGAAAACTCACTCCAATTACCCATAATAATTTGTAGGAGATGTTTTAAGTGTAAAGAAACAGTATATGCAATGATTTTTCCTCTATTCCCCTGCAAGTTTTTCCACTCATCTATTATATCTATTTTTCACCAGATATTATCTCAACATAAAGAAGTGTATAATTAACGTCGGGGATGGGAGGGAATTGAAGGAGAGAATAAAGATATTTAGCCAAGTGCAGTTGTATGAGAGGTCATTTCTGTATCTTGTGTGGGAGTTAAAAACATCCAAGGAAAACTGGGGAAGTAAACTGTCTCAAGTGAAGGATGCTGAGTTTCAAAAGGCAGGTGCGGTGTGATTGTGTGTACATCCCCTGCCCTGAGCTAGTCCTGTTTTTCAAGATAGCAATAATGACACATTGACAGATGCTCTGAAGCTTTTCTATATTGTTTCTTTTAAAATCTCCCTTCCTCATCATGGGACGTATATCGTTGCTTTTTTGTTATATGTATAGTAAACCCATTCTGTGTAAAGATGGTGTGCAAAGGGGAAAAATGGGCGTCAGCCCTTTTTTAAGTAGACGATATGCAAGCAAGACCCGAAAGGTGTTTGGGGGATCTTTTATTTATTTACTTACTTATTTGTGGAAAATATTTTTCTTTCCATTAGTCTTTAACATTAGCAATTTGCTTTCTGTCTAGCTTGGAAAACCCTGCGATGACTGGAGAGTTGTTAAAATGATACTGCAATAGCAAAGAAAGAGAGTGGAAGTTGAGCAAAAGGGATTTTTTAGTTAGTTTGTTTAAAACTTTTAAATTTTGTTTTCACTTACTTAACTTCGGTGATGAACTGACTTTTTGGAGAGAGGGAACCTTTGCTGATTAAGCTCCCTCTTCCACCAAAGTGTGAAAGGTAACAATATACATCTTCTGAGACCCTGCAACACCAACAAACCCAGAGAAGACCAGAGTTGATATTTCTGAGGTTTAAAAAAAAAAAATCTTTTTTTTTTTTTTTTTTAAAGCAAATCCTTCTCAGGTCTGCTTTATGCACCATAATGAAGCAAAAAAGACACAAAGTCAATTAAAAAAAATCCTCTACAGGTCATCTTTTAAAAAGATAGCAGAACTGGAGAGTATCTATATTCATTTGAAATAACTGATAGAGCTGAAATCCAGTGTGTCTTTTTCTTGTGACAGGTTTTGCATTTAACATTTTCACAGGAACATACCATCTGCTCAGTAACTCCTTAACATTAAGCATTTCCTAATTTGGATTGGAAAAGTTACATGAATGCTCTTTGTATGGCAAACTGTGTCCTACTGTTGTGATTTTCGTATGCTTGCTCAACAGGATGTTCGATTTCAATCCAAGTACCTGACTGAGGAACTGAGGAGAATTTTCACTGAAGACACTGATTCAGAAAGTGAAGTGTTTGAAGGCTTTGCTCCAAGTGACCTGGATGTAAACAATGCGAATGGAATGACGGTAAAGCTAGCATTTTCATTGTGTTCAGACATACAATACAGACTCCTCCCGCCCCCTTCTTCTTTCTTTGTGTAATCCTCTTGTTTTCATACAGCCGGTTGAAATTTATTTTGTTATTTAACAATGTCAAATGTTTGTGCTGAAGACAAATTTTCTTTAATATTTAATCTTTTATTAATGTATCATAAAAGCCAGAGATGGAAAATATCTACTAGTGCATGTAATGAAGTATCATCTGCTTAAGGGAAGGAGGATTGGTTACTGTTCACAGCGGATGAAATTCACTCTTGTGCAGAGGTCCAGCACAAAATCTATGCGTTACTTAAGTCCCACATCCTTACATAATTAGTGGGCATTGCACTGGTCTCTGCAAAAGGCAGAATTGCACTCACTGTGAACAGTTTTTTCTTTTTAATTGTTGGTTTAGCTAAATACAAGATGAAGTTTCCAGTTTTTCAGATTCTGATACTTAGTAATAGTCTATGCTAATAATGAGGATAAAAAGTGGCCTGTTCCCATGTGACAGCTGTCAGGATAACATATTAATTATCTCTGCTTTCAGTCAGTGGAGTCAGATTTGAGTGATGGAGAGAACAATAATTTATCTTTACTGGGTAGCGAGGAGGAGGAGGAAGAAGGGAAGGCTTCCCCCAAGAGAAGAAGCTTTGGCCTTCGTGTGGCATTTCAGTTCCCCACAAGAAAGTCTGCCAAGAAGAAGGTGCCTGAACCAACTTTTTCCAAGCTACACTTGCAAGACAATAAACCCCCTAAAACTCTCACAAGAGAGAAAAGCAGCAAGCGATGGAAGAAACTAGAGGGGTCTGCCTCAGAGTCTGAGGAGGATGTCAAAGAGACGCGTGAAGAAAGCTCCAGTGCTCTGCTTAAAAGAGCCATAAACATCAAAGAAAATAAAGCCATGGTAAGACAAAGCAGACAAAAGCCAGTACTCATTAAGGGCATGTCTTCACTACAGAGTTTACTGGGTGATTGGCATCCAAGTCTGAGCACTCAGGTTAGCTCTGCCTGGTTGTGAGCAGCCACACTGCAAAGTCACACTTGAGTTACTATGTCCACACTGGTGCTGCACTCTTTTGTATGTGTGTCACTAGGCCTTCTGGGAGGATATCCCATGGTTCTTGTGCCACAGTAAACTGAGACACTCCCAGTGAACTGTGGGAGTACTTGTCTGTCCTGGGCTCACTGGGAGAATTGTGGGAAGGCATTGAAGTGGTTTAGTTTGTGTCCTTACTAGAAAGTGTGTGGGTTACCTGCCTGAGTGAAATTCTCACCTGAGTTCTAGCCTATATACCCTGAGCCTTGCCGGCTAGCTTGGGTTGAAAGTACCACAAAACTCAGGGCAGAGGCTTTTATGTATGGACGGGAGCAGGATTAGGGGGCAACAACTAAGTAAGGGTCCAGGTTAACTCTGTAGTGAAGACACACCTTATAACCAGATCCTATCAAAAAGCATTGCCATCCATTAACTTTAAATGATCTATTGTGTCATTATACAACAGAGTTGCTAATTTACTACATTGGCTGAGAAACCTATTGCAGTTTACTAAATGGAAAAATAAGATAAAGCAATCAAGACTTTTGCATCTCTAAGTGTATGCTCACTTGTTTGAGAAGTATAGTTTAGAGTTAAAACTGTCCTCTTATACTAATGTATTGTGTGTGAGGGGACTATTACCTTCCTGCTCTTTGTCATGATGCCTTTGGGTATGCAGTCCAAGGTCCCATTGGCCTTTTCTGCTGCAATATTGTGATACAAACCCATATCTCATTTGGGTTCCCTGTTGCCCTTTCAACTTTACTGCTTCTCATGTTTCTGCTTTCCATTGGGCATGACTATTTGATTATTTTCCCCCAGGGCTACTGGCTTGTATCTTTCCAAGTAAAAGCTCATTTTATAGTTTCTTAAGCCTTGTCTACGCTATGGGGGGAGATCGATCTAATTTATGCAACTTCAGCTACGTGAATAACATAGCTGAAGTCGATGTACTTAAATCTACTTACCGCGGGATCCACACTACGTGATGTCGACTAGAGACGCTCTCCTGTTGACTCCCTTTGCGCTTCTCATTCAGGTGGAGTACAGGAGTTAACAGGAGAGTGATCTCTGATCGATTTAGCGGGTCTTCACTAGACCTGCTAAATCGACCACTGATGCATTGATTGCTGCACATCGAACCCCTGGTAAATGAAACAAGAGTAAGGCCTTGTCTACTAATCTATCTAGATTCCTCTGTATAATTGTGCTGTCCTTACTGGTATTTACAGCTACTCCGAGTCCAGTATCTGTGTGAATTTCATTAACATCTTCTTTATTCTTGTCCAGTTCACTAATGAGGGTGTTAAATGTGTTAGATAATTAAAAGCATATTAGGTCATTACTGAGAAATGTCATGCACTCTTCATGCCACATGTGGTTCTGCCATGGTTGTCTCAGATGTTTGGTAGTCAAGAATCGCCACCATTTTCCCCATTTAAGGTCTTCCCCTCTTATGAAGCTCCCTAAAGCCAGCAGCTGTTGAAGCCCAGAATGTGAGTCCCTTCAGAGTAAGTCAATAGTATTTCAAAATGGCCAGCCAAGGTGATGTAGACAAGAGAGGCCCAGGTCCAGGGTCTCTCATATAGTACAAGTATAACAGAGTATTACTGCCACTTTGCTTAGGGTGCACCGTGCTGATGACATCACACTTGCCGTGCGGGGGGATGCTGACCAACAGGAGTCTTTTAGTACATTGTTTTGCAAAGGGGTGTGTTTATACTCATACACACAAAAAGCCTGATTACTATAGGCCAGCTCCAATCTGCTGTGTGGAATGAGGCAGTGTGGCCTCACTAATAGAGAGCTCATGCTGGGGTATTGGATAAGGGAAGCTTCTGACTGTTTTCACTGGGTTCTGATAACGAATGACTAGGAGAAAATTCTGACCAGCCAACAAAAGTCACTGAGTCTATGGCTACACAACAGAGCTTGCAGCCACTCTGCGCCAACGGGAAAGATGTCTCCTGTTGACTTAGCTGCCGCCGCTTGCTGGTGTAATTATATCAGTGGGAGGAGCTCTCCTGCCGACATAGCACTGTCGACATTGGCGCTTAGGTCAGTGTAATTTACATCGCTGAGGGGTCTGGTTTATTTATACCCCTGGGTGACATAACTTATACCGAAATAAGCTGTAGTGTGTACATAGCCTAAGTCCGCAATTTTGTATTATGAAAGTATGTGCCAAGATAGCCCACAAGAAACCTCTTATAATCCCCCGATGCAGTTACGTCCACTCTTGTTGTCAAGGGATTAGCTTTCCCATGTTAACTGCAAATTTCAGTCATTATTGGTCATGGATACTGTAACCTCGGTATAGCACACTTCTTTAGAGACACATTTGACAGCGTTGGATGTGATTTTAGCTGCACGACTTCAGTATAAATCAATGGGAGTCATGGTGCTAAAACCTGCTGTAGAGCTTTGAACATTTAGGGGTAGAGGTTTAAATGAAGTGTTTTAAAGAGTGGTTACTTACACTGGGATTTAATGTATTTGAAATAACTCAGAATGTGTGTGAAAACAGAGCATGGTAAGGACTGAGTAGGTTAAATATTTGCAAGTTTACAGTGAGACTTCAATAGGGTATTTTTATTAATTTCAGCTTGCCCAGTTGTTAGCGGAACTGAATTCTATACCTGAACTGTTTCCAGTGAAAACAGCCACCTCAACTCCTTCTGTAAGTTTCAGTATTTGGTTAAATATAATATATATATTGTTGCTGAACGAATGAAATGTGTGTCTTCTGATGAATATTTTTATCCCCCTTTTTTTTTTTTTTGTAATTTTATTTGTATTGACTTGATATTAGTTATATATTATGTAAAAAGGCAGGGCTAGGCTACCAAGATATACAGATAAAGAAACAGCTCAAATTATGCAATGTATATTAAAAAAAAAAAACAGACCTAAAATTAGGCACTGCCTCATTAACTTAGACCCAGAGATGCTCATGAGACACTAGACAGACGTATATATTTGAGAATGATGGTTGGACGGCAAATAGGATCTTGTAGCTAGAAAGCTAAAGAGAGTGAAGAAACTACTGTTTGTTTTCAGATCCTGTCTTTTTTTTGCTAATTTTCCTTTCTGTTAAAAGTCCGTTTTTTCATTAGAGCTGTGATGGGAAAGCTCAGTCCTGCATAATAGCAGGATGTTTCTGTGTTCTACCTCTGGAGCATCTCTTTTGTGGCTACAAGCATAGAAATCCCTAATTCTCTGTGATTACTGTGGGCTAATGTTAACTTTTCAAGGATTCCAAGTCCATGCATACTCCAGGAGGGCTGCACACCCATGTTCCTGACTTTGGGAAGTTCTTGTAAAACGTTGCCCTGATAATTAAGTCATTTGTGACCCAAATTATAAAATATGTGAAAGGCTGGCTCCTTGTTGGCTGCACTTCAATTATTTATTGTGATGTATTAAACCAACTTTAAATAAATCTCTGGATTCCAGTAATATGTATTCAGTATTTTTATTCTGGAAAGAACCTTAGGGATAGACTGTTGGAATGCCCCTATCCTTATGGCAACGTTCCCCTCTTGTAGGTATAGGCTCACTTTTTCATTTCTTTTTAAAGTAACAATTAGAGTATTGCAGCAAATTCCGCATCTCGAGGTATAGGTAGTCCCATGCCCATATAACCTCTGGTCGTTTCCCATCCCAAACACACAACAGTGAGGCTGATGAGACAATTCTAATAGAAATGTTTTTTTTTCTCCTCTAGAAACAGAAGAAAACCCCGAGGAGAACATTTTCTGAAGGCCAGATAGAGCGTCGTACAAACCCAACCAGAAATGCTCGTCCACCAGAGAAATTTGCCTTGGAAAACTTCACTGTGTCTGCGGCTAAATTTGCAGAACACTTTCATAATTACAGACAACAAAATCTCCTAATAAAGAAGAGACTCAGTGGGGTATTTGCCAGTTTAGTTTGTTTACTAACCTTTGTCTTTTGGAGATGTCACTCATGCTACTTTGAGCTGGCCAGCATACAGAGTGGGGACAAATGCAGCAGAAAGCTAACTAGCATTTAGAACCTTGGTGCTGGGATTAGAAGCAGGAGAAAAAAGGATCCTGGAGCCTCCCCCTTCCCTAGTCACCCAAGCTATTTCAGTATGTAACCCATCCCGTTTGAATGTGTATCAGATTAATATTTGTATTATTTAGTATTTGAAATCCAGTAGTGCCCACAGTGTGCTAGGTTGGAGGCAGGCTATGGAGTGGGGTGATAAGGAGGTGGGAGGGAATGGGAGGAGAAGTGAACAGTTTCACTCTCGGTGATGGCAGAGGAGTAGGGAGAGTGTTAAAAGGGAGCAGAAATCAAGGCTGAGTTTGTTGAACTTCAATTTAAGAATGGTAAGAAACTGTGTGGAGAGAGAGGAGGATGGAGGAGAACTTTAGAAGTCAGAATTTGCAAATAAGGAACAAAATATTTTTTGAGCCATGTGGTTTACATTTTTGTTACATTTGTCCTCCTACCCCATCCCTCCTTTTGTCAGTCATATTCATGGGTCATGTCTGCTATTAAATGGTAAACTTTCTGTGGTAAGGATTATCTCTTGTTACGTCTGTGTGCCTTGCTGAACCACAATAGGACTGTAATCCTGCTTGGGTCCTTTTGTGCGCTATCACAACATAAATATTAATGGCAACGACAGAGGTGGAAAATTAACACTTATAGGTGAGGGATGTGGCAGAAGGGAATGAGGAGAGAATGAATTTACAGGTGGATGTCCATGTGGCCATGAGGCTCTCGAGGCATTCAGTAGATAAGGCATGCAGAAATAGAATGTTGGGGGTAAGCCAGGGTTGAGATTTGTTGGGGAGAGTTGCAAAAGAATCAGTGTTGGAGGAGAAAGTAGAGTCAATTTTATTAATCAACAAGAGAGGGGGGGAAATCAGGAGAGGGCTCAGGGAATCAGAGTAGTCCTAGACACTGATGGATTGGGAGATCATGATATGAAAAGGTGGGCAAAGTTGAAATAGAGGTGCTGGTTGTAGAGGGAACTCAGTTACTGGAAAATCAGAGAGGGAATAGTGCTGAGGGAAGACGAAGTTGAGCAAGCGGCCATTTTGGAGAGCTGATATGATTTTGAAGGACAAACGAGATGAGAGCAAAGGCTAAGGGGTCAGATGGGACATCAGTGTGAAAGTTGAAACCTCTGGAGGACAGGGGTGGAAGGAGAAGCAGAAGGAGATCTTGGTGTATCAAAGTGAAGAAAAGGATGGTTGAGGAGGAGTCGATGGCTGGCAGATAAGTTACATGGAGAGGGAGTGTAGAGTCTCATGGGGAGCATCGCTCAAGAAAATGAAGGGGTGAACTGGATAAGGAGGAAGGTGCTGGACATGGCACCATCTTTCTTGAGGATGAGTCAGGGAGGGGAGAAAGAGAGGCTGCTGTGAGCGTAGCTGTGGAGGTTTCAGTGGGTGCAGGAGATGGAGGGGAAAGAGATAAAAAGGTGGATGGTAGTGATCTTTTTCTGTGAAGGATGAAGCGGATAGATAGTATGGTTGATTGTCATTGGAGGAAAAAAAGGGGAGGAGTTCGTTGGAGAAAGATACCAGATGTATGAAGGATGACAGATTTTCTCAGAGGAAGAGAAATGTGGTGGTAGGATAGAGATTTTGAGGGTGTTTGAAGGGATAGGGGAATGAGGAGGAGCTAGAGCTGGTGAGAGCAATAAAGGTTGGGTTGGTAGGAAGGATAGGGAGTTGGAGGTGACCTTATAGTCAGAGCATATTTGATCTAAAGGTAAAAACACATCACCCATCATAAGATAAAAGATGATGAGATAGTTTGTTTTGTAGGGTGACTGTGGAGTGCGCAAAAGAAGGAGGTCATCTAAATACTCATCTTACCGTCCTGTTGAAGATATTACTGATGAGGACTTGGAGAATATCGCAATTACAGTTAAAGATAAAATCTATGATAAAGTCCTGGTAGGTGCCTGTTTTTTCCTTTTGATTGCTTAGAGTGAGGGGCATAAGATGAAACTACTTCATGAAGTGAATTTAATGCTCATTGAAAAGTGCCAGAATAAGACCTCTGGAGACTACAGAGCTGTGTTTATCTACTGTGATAGATATCCATGCTTAGCCATCTCTTGCTGTCTGCAAACAGGTGCCAGTTGTGGCCATGTTCTACTATTGTTACCTGTTGAGTGGGAACTATATTGAGACCACTAATTCACTTCCACCAAAGGGCTATTAGATGGAAGTGGACATAGCCATGAACGATCTGGGCGCAGTATAAGCCAGTGACCTAGAAGCAAATTGCTCCACATCTCATTTGTGTTCCCCTGTCTCCCTTGCCATAAATTACTCTGAAGTGTTATCATGCAAGAGGAGTGCTGAAACCTGGAAGAGAGAGGGTTATTCAAAAGGACATTAATACATGTCTGTGGCATGTTGTTGCATAAGCAGAGTTATTCTTATAAACACCGACTTTGCCACCTTATCTGTGCACAGATTTAAAATGAACATGAGCCCCTCTGTTTTGGGGCTTGATGCTGTCACAGGGATCACTGCATGAAGATTATCTAATACACTGGAATTTTAGAATGGTGGATATTGAACTGCTGAGTGACTCTGTGGGTTCCTAGCATTTGCCATGGGTGGATTGGAACCAGAAATATAACATAGGGCTCATGTAGCACATTAGATTCCTAAGCCTTCAGGACAGGCTTACAAACATCTCTTTGTTTTGTAAAATACCTAGTGTACTTTTGAGCACTGTAGAAATAATCATGGTGGTGGAAGTTGTGTTTTTTCCTAATGTTTTATTAATCTAGTTGCCTCTGGTTCCCAAGGAGAAATTTTAGTGTTTTCCACCTCCAGCTGAGAGGTGTGTTAGAGAATTCCAACACCTGGAGTCAAGAAGTTCAACATGATGTGAAATGCTAAATTTCTACGTCTCTCTCCCCCTCCTTTCCAACTTTAGGGTAGTACGTGCCACCAGTGTCGGCAGAAGACAATTGATACTAAGACAGTCTGTCGTAATCAAGGGTGCGGGGGTGTGAGAGGACAGTTCTGTGGACCATGTCTTCGTAATCGATATGGTGAAGACGTGAAATCTGCACTTCTGGATCCAGTAAGTATCCAATTCTTTGGGTCAAAAAGATAGTATGATTATGGCTTCGTTAGCTTCACAATCGTCACGACTTTCTTGGATAACATGAAATTGAAACATTCTGCCACATAAAAGCCTGAGTAGTGTGGCTGTGATTAGAGAGCAGGGCTTTTGGCCTGCTCTTAGTTGCTCTCAGGTGGGGGAAAGAAAACTCATGAGGCTTAGAAGATGAACGGGGACCTGATTCTCCCAAGTTCTTGTTTAGCTTTTTGCCTCCTTCCCTGATGCTTTCACTGGTCTGGTCTGCAATGCAAGCTACTTGTTTCAGATTCTATACTTTAAACATTGGGAAGGAAAGAACCTCAAGAATTTAGGGTTGGGTCCCCTTTCTTTCCCTGAGCCCCTATCCTAGTCTCAGCAGAGTGCACAGACCCGTCATGTCCAAATCCATCCCCTTTCATGGGGTCTGGGTGCCTTGGCAATTCACATACAATTAACAGAATAAAACTCAGCCTAAGTTTCCTCTCCAAGCTTGCCTCTTCATTGCTCTTCCCTCTGAGACACTATCCTGGTTCCCACCTTCCAGCATGACAGAGCAGGCGTTAACCCTGAGCCTAATAACAAAAAAGCCCAACATTTTTGTACAAGGTCTTAGGTCTGCCCCCCTGAAAATGGCCACCTTCATTTTTGTCTAACGCTCCTGAAGTAACATGTTGCAGGCAGCAGACCTCCTCTTCTTGCTCTGAGCCCCTGTTTTTTAATGTCCTTTTTAAAAAAATTATCATTTTTAAAATGTTTTTCCTTTGAGATTAACTGAATGTCGCGTGTGGTTCTTTCATACAGCCTCTGAGTTAGTGTCCAAACCCACCCCTTCCTGGAATTTGGCTTCACTGGTAACTTAAACATAAATCTTAACCTTGGGGTCCTGCCTGTGGACCTTCTCTGCCTTGTTATCTGGCTCAGAGACATTCCACCTCTCTTTGTATCCTGGTTGGAGCTGCTAATTGGACCAACCTTTCAACATGACTCAGCTATAGTTACCCTGAATCTTAATAATGGAGGTTTTTTATCACCTGATCCTAGGGTGCTGGAACAGAAAAGTCCTGCTTTTTATATTCCCGTTACAACACTAGGGAAATCAGTACTACTAGAATTTGTTGTGTGAGCTTTGAAAAATTCCAAGAATGGATATTCATTGTTTCTTCAATACTGCAAATTTTTTTTATCAAAAGATTGATTAATATTATCCACTAAAGTATTTGTTTATGAATATATCTTTATTGTTACATAAAAGTGACACTTCTGTTTTGGGTGGGTAATGGGGTTGGAGAAGACCGGTTTGCATCTAATACTTCTGTAGATAACTCCACCCCTATACCTTTCTCTCCTTGTCTGTAATTCAGGATTGGATTTGCCCTCCTTGTCGTGGTGTCTGTAACTGCAGTTACTGTCGCAAGCGTGATGGCCGCTGTGCCACAGGAATGCTCATCCACTTGGCAAAATTTTATGGTTATGACAATGTTAAAGAATATCTTGAAAGGTAAGATGATAATTACATAACTGCTTTTTAATTGAAATCCGCACTGCCTTATTTTTAAATGAAAACAACATTTTGAGAGCCTGATTAGAACTAACTTTGTGGGGCGTTAACCCAGACCGAAGTCCATCACAAAATATTGAAACTTGCTAAAACATCTAAATCGGTACTTGTCACTTTCAGTCTGGGCCCACAGAAATTGATGGCAAAACTCTCCTTGACCTCATGTGGAATCTTGACAATCAACTTTACTGTGCAAATGAATAAGGCAATTGAACCAATATTTCATATTATAAGAGTTAGACTTAGATATTTATTTCTTGTTAAATTGACTCAATTTTTTGTGTGGTTCTGTGGAGCTGTGACCATCTGATATCAAAGCTTTAGTTAATGCTTTTGAAAGTATCAGATTCCCATAAAGTATAACATTTTTCTACCTGTTTTCTAGTTTACAAAAGCAACTGAGTGAAGACAATTGAGGATGCTGAGCACAGCTGCCTGACCTGCAGACAAGTTTTTTTTTTTTACTACAATGATGTTTATACAAGATAGAATTGTAGAATATAGCTTTGGAATTTTTTTTTTTTTTTATTGATTGGTCTTTACTAAAACATTACCAGAGAAATCTTTGCATGAGGAATTTACATGCAGAACATTCTTTTATGCACCAACACCTGTATACAGAGCAGAACAGCACTTTTAAAACTTCAGTGGTTAATTTTCAGTCGGGCTACAGAACCAAGTAGGTGCTTAACTCCAAAGGCTGTGAAGGGAATTGTGTAGCACTAAAAATATAACGAGTTGGGGGAGATCTTAATAGTTTGCTTAGGCCAAAAAAGTATTATTACACATCTGAGTTTTCGAAAGCCTTCCTTTGTGTGCATGAGCAAATCGAGTAACTGCATGCCTCAGTTGGTGGGCAAAAGTAAAGTTTTGCCCCTGCAAAGATGGGCGGGAGTCCTTTTGAAAATTTTACTGAAATTCAGTTCACCATCCATCTGTTCCTCTTTTTCCCCTCAACCAGGAGAATTTGTAAGTGCAAGGGGTGTTTTGTGGAAACACTTTGTTTAGTTTATTTTTAAAAGGTAGTTGGTTCAGCAGTGCTGCACCTGCGGTCAGAGTGATATTGACCCTTTTAATTGTACAGTGCTAAGTACGTTTTTTTTAAAATAATTCCTCTGTGTCTGCTTAGCTAAAGGCAGGCTTTACAAACAACACTTTGTAAAAACCCATATTACTACAGCCTCAGATTGTCAAAATTTGTGTAAAATATTGGATGTTTTAGAGATAATAAAGCATTTTCAATAGAGAAGTATTTTGTGTGTGTGTGTGGGGGGGGGGGGGGGGGGGTTCAGTATGAATATAGAGTTTAACCTGCCTCTCTGAGGGAAAATGTTGATTAACAGGTATAAATCTAGTTTATAGAGACAGACACAGGTGGAGGATTTGTACAACATTCATTAGAGCATCATATAACTCTTCACACTAGGGTGCATTGGGGCAAGATAAAGTGTACATAACAGCTGAACGTGAGAAAAACATTTATCTCCTTTTGACTACATGCTGTGTGACAACACGTGACTGTCGGCTCACTATTAAATGGCCAAGAGTAAGGCTACTCCTGCAAGTACCCACTTAGCTGACCTCTCCTTGCTCTTCAGATTGAAAGTCCAAACCCATGTGGGCCCTCTGGTTTTAGTTTTATATACTGGACATTTATATATGTTTTTGGTTTCCTGTCGATCAATTGGAATAGCTCTTACAAAGATGACTGGCATTGCTGGAGTCAGATCCTTGAGCTGGGCTTCAGCTATGAGCCCTGACTGGATGTCCCATCGTGCTCCTGTATCAAAAACAGAGAGACAGTTCCAAATGGCACTCAAAATGGAAACTTGAATCATTTGTACATTGCAATGCTGCACTTAATAGTTGCTTAGTAGTAGATACCTTTCCTGAGAATAGAGCAGACGTGGCAAAACTGCAGGTAATCTGTGAGCCATGGTGCAGTTGCGCACACAGAATTGTGTGATGAGATACAATCTTGAGCGTAGCTATTAGCATTCTATCCAGAACACTGCCTTTTAGATTAAATGACTGTGGTCTATTCTTATGGAAACATGTGATGCCACATACTTCTACAACTAGAAGAGGGCTGGATTCTCCTCTCACACTAATCTAAATGGATGTACTCGGCGTACAACCATAAAAACCCCACAGCTGTGACTCCCAAGTCATGGGCTCAGGCTGCAGGGCTTAACACAGCAGTGTAGACACTTGGGCTGAAGCCTGGGCTCTAAAACTTTCCCTTCTCTCAGGGCTTCAGAACCCCAGCTCCAGCCTGAGCCCAAATGGCTACACTAGCCCTGCAGTCCAAGCCAGCTGACCTTGGCTCTTCTGTTGTGGTGTAGACAAGGCATGGACTTGCACAGGAGTTAGTGAAGACAAACCGCGTGAGAGGCTGACAGAAGAAAAAGGTGTGTTCTTACAAAGAGATTACAGCAAGCCAACTCACTCCAGTGGGCTGTAAAGTCTTAGTGGAGAAAAGGCCCAGGTAAGTTTTTACCATGATGTAGCTAGTGAAGGTCAGCCCTATTCCACACACTAAGGTTGAGCTCAGCAAGCTAATACCTGCTGTGTCAGGTGTTCACACTTGTTAGGCCAGATCCTGCAAGCTGTCAAGAGCCCTCAATTAACTTGACTGGGAGTTGACGGTATGCAGCAGCTCACAGGAATAGGCCCTAAGAGGAGGAAGCTATTTCAAATTTACATCACTCTTAAAAAAAACAACCCACTAAGTATTGTTACTTTCTGTGCGTGCAAACTACCCCCATCATTCCTGAATTCAACACTCTTATAAATGCTGGAGGTGAAGTGGAGTTTGGGGTGGAGACTGATGTAAGGTTTAGAAGGAAATTGAGGAGAGCATTAATTTTGTAGAAATCCATACTGATGTTAGACATGCTACAAGACAGGATAAACCAATGATTAGACTTACAAAGGAAAGCTCATCTTGTACTGACCTTTTAGCCTACTGTACATTTTAGGAACATAACTTAATAGGAAACAAAAATATTTGCATCTCTCAGATCTGCATGCAGTTAAGAGCTACAGTAGGCTTGAGTGTGCATGACCACAAAGTTAAAGTTGCCCTGTGGTGCTTTGTACCCTTCCAAGTGTTGAGTTCTGTAGGTTGTCAGTTGTGGTGGAATATATATGACCAGGGTCTCTAAGACTTAAGGGAAAGAGAGGGTAGAACAAGCTTGTATGGATTAGGCTTAGTGTTCGAGTGTAGTCCAGGGAGTGGGGAGGTAACACCTGTTCGCGACAGCTGATATAAACCAGAGTTTTGCCTGCGTAAAGAGAAGGTGTTAGACTGTAGGACTACGCTGTCCTACATTGCTCTGTTCCCAGATTGGGACTATTGTGATTAGTCTAGATCTGTACAACACAGAACTGGCCCAAAACAATTCCTAAAGCCAATCTTGATGTTTAAAAATTTACACCTTAGTTCCTTTCTGAATTTCTCTAGCTTCAGCTTTCATTTATTGGATATGTTATAACTTTCTCTGCTAGACTGAAGAGTCCATTATTAAATATTTATACCCCATGTAGATATTTATAGACTGATCAAGTCACCCTTTAAGTCTCTTTATTAAATAGAGTGAGCCCCTTGAGGCAACACGGTCAGGCATGTTTTCTAATCTTTTAATCATTCTCATAGCTCTTCTTTGAACTCTCTCCAATTTATCAATATCTTTATTGAATTGTGGACACTATTCCAGTGCCAAATGCAAAGTTAAATAACCTCTCTACTCCTGTAACACCTAGTATGTGTGTTGGGACATCACTCACAGGTTAAGGTAATACTGCTGGAATGGCATGTACCATAACTCTGTATTTCCTGGGATTCAGAAGTTTGTGTTACATTGAGTGTAGCTGAAGTTAAGGTATGCCTTGTGCCCTTTCAAAAATGTTAACTGTTATCTTTATATGTTTTGGAATATTTAATAACATTTTGGATTAACTTCTCAGCATCCTCATGTGCCCTAGAATATACTGACTGCATGTTAGTCATTTCACTACCTCTGCATCATCTCCTTGGCTAGCACACCACAGTTCCCACTCCTGCCTATACACAGGATCCTCAGGGTAAAGGATTTAGCATAAAGGAGAGGACAGAGCTGAATCCCTCACTGCACAACACAACTCTCTCCTTTCCACCTCATTCTTCCCTGCATTGTCGTAACACACCCTGCATTGATACACCTGCAGCTTCAAGCCCCTCTTACCCATTAGCAGGGCTATAAGGAACGCATGTACCAGCTGCTATGTAGAGATGCAGAAATCCAGATCTGGGCTCTGGTGCATGAAGAAGGGGCTCTTCCACATCTCTCTGAGCCTTCCATGTTGCAGATAGATGTGAAGTGCACTGAACATGCCTAGTCCCAGCTCCTCACCCCCATTTCTGCATTGTATGCCTGCTCTCAGTACTATGGGGGAAGAGCAGAAACCTTTGCTAAATGCTTTGATCCCACTTCCATCCTAGAAGCATCAGGGGCAGTGATCCTGGAACCCCTTCTCCACTGCAAGAAGCAGCCTAGGAAAGTATTCCCTAGATCTGCACCAAAAAATCAGAATCTCAAAATGTTATGAACAGCTCATGTGTATCAGGAACCCCTTGACCTAATGACTTGCTGTCCTTTGATCATGCTCAGTTCCATTGTGCAGGAAACACGATTCCATTACCATAACTGCCTGATACAATCTTCTATCATTGTCTGTTAAACAAGGCTCATTCCTTGACAACTTTTCTAAAGTGAAAGGGTCTGAAAGTTGATTTTACAGCACTTAAAAATCGATTGAACTAGAAGTTTTGCTCTCAGTAAAAACTTCCAAAATGAGCCCCTGCAGAATGCTAGTACAACCAGCATGCACAGCCCATGTTCTCTGAAAGCTGTTAACGTAGGGTTCAAACATGGAGTGCACAGGTGAGGCTCAGGTTCAATGACCAAGGCATGACACATTAAACCATGCAGTTACTGTGGTTAACAGCCTGAAAACCTCCTAATTTCAGAAGATCCCTGTTCTTGCTGCCCATGCCTATTTCATGCTTTTAGGCAGGTCAGTTTAGCTCATGCCAACCTGAAGGTTCAAACTTTACCCTGATAACTTTTTCAATATTGCTTCCCCAAAGGGAATTTACTGAGAGAAATTCCAGGTGGTTGAGATCATTTTGGGAAGGATAAGAGTGACTGATCTTTTTGCCCACACCTGAGGGCAAACCTGTGTTAGAAGTACCAGGTGATTTTGCAAACAGTTAATTTTTAGAAGAGCCATATTTCAGAAACCCTTTGCTGAAATGACACCAAATTTGCCCCATTAATGCTACCCTGCACTCCCCTGAAGCACTGATTTCAAGACAATCCAAGTAAGAGCCTTGGAGTCTTTTAAACAGGAAGTGTTTCTTAACTATGTGGTGGAGCTGCTGCTCTGTTGTTATACAGTCAGGTTTAATGCTTTGTTAATGGTAGAGTAAGTTTATTAAGTAGAGACACTGGCCATGTCTGAATGTATGAATCCTGGTCTAAACAAACTAAGGACTAACTAAATCCATCATCAGTCCCAAACTAACCAGTGAACTTAGATCTAACTCCATGTGGCGAAAGTAATCCACTTTAGAGTAGCAGAGTGTATACATGAGGCATGCAGAAAAATTCAAACAAACATCAGTCATTATGAGGCAGATGATATCGAGCAATTTAAACAGACGTCTTACCTTCCATATAAAGACCACAAATATATGCTCCTTCCCTAGGTGGGTGGCCATAATCTTCTCTGACCTTTTTGGTAACATCTACAGTCAGACACATCTTATCCAAAGGCCAGTCATTCTTGCGGGCCGTGCACTGCATAATAGCTTAGAAAAAGCCAACAGATTACTCTGAGCAGTTCACCATAGACAATAATTTTAATGCCACAACTGCTCCCCCCAGCACCCTGCCCAGGCTTGTTAGAGCCTAAAGCTACACAATTGGGGCTCTCTGGAAGTTGTTTGCAAGAAATTAGTTGTATAAATTGCTTTTGAACTTTTAAGAAATGAAAAACAAACCAAACACCGCATCCAATCAGCTCTCTTGCAACACAGCAAATACATTTTCATCTGAGCACAAAAATAGGTGCCTGCTCTCTGATTCGTAATCCAAGCTAGGAATACTGCAGAAGCTACATATTCATTGCTTGTGTCACTCAGTGAGTTGGATGACTAAGGAGTAATACTACTGACTGGCTCTGATGAAAATCATGATACCTGACAGCAAACTGGATCAACAGGGGCTGAGAGAGAAAGGGGTGTGTGTTTGTATAAGCCTCAGAGCTATGCTCTAGGAATCTGTGGTCTAATGTGAATGGCTAGTTGAATGTTTTTACTGGCTACTGAGAATTTGAATTAAAGCATATTTACAAGTCTCTCTTCATTGTGTAACCCCCATTAGTGCATGGATTTCCAAACTACAGCCTGTGGATCACCAACTGTCCATTGACAGGGTTTGGGATTCTGCAGAGTTAAACATTTTGAGACACCAGCAGTCAGGAACCTGAGACTGGTGGGGTGGCAAGTCCCTGAGAGGAATTTGGTTTTACAAACTAGTGGGTAGAATGAAAAGCTGCTGAAGCTTGACAATGGCTTCTAGAGATCTAGGTAGTTGCTTTAGATTCTGAAATCATGCATGTGGGTTGTAAAGCAAAGCATGGGGACTAAGGGCTTGTCTACACTTACCAGGGGATCGACGTGTGGCGGTCGATTTAGCGGGTCTTGTGAAGACCCGCTAAATTGACCACAGATTGCTCTCCCATTAACTCCAGTACTCCACCTGAACGAGAAGCACAAGGGGAGTCGACGGGAGAGCGTCTCCCATCGACATAGCAGAGTGTGAACCCCGCGGTAAGTAGATCTAAGTACGTCGACTTCAGCTACATTATTCATGTAGCTGAAGTTGCGTAGCTTAGATCGATCTTTCCCTGTAGTGTAGACAAGGCCTTAGGGAGCAGTTTAAAACTTTAATGCTGAAGATTTTTATCCCGTACCGTAGCAGTACATATACTGGGAAGAATGCCAGACTTTTTCTCACTTCCTTTACACTATTAAAATATTTTACAAGAACAGAAGGAGTGAAACAGAGTGGTACATTAACACATTTAGGTTAAAGAATACTAAATGGAAAAGCTATGGTTACATTAGCAAACTAAGTCTAAGACATCTCTTTTCTTTAATCAAGCCCAAAAATATAACTCAGGATCTCTTTCCTTTTCTCACCTCCAGACTTTAACATGATGATTTGGAGACTGAAGACTTATGACGGAGGGGAAAAAAAAACTATTTCCAGATGCCTGATTGTGCAAACTGTTACTCGTGCCATTAATGCCACTGAGTAATAGGGACTACTTGCATGAGTAAGAAGTATTCCATATAGGATTGGAGCACGTGGGTAGTAGCTCACATAGGTAGTAAAGGCCCTGGATGTACTAAACAAGGTCACCAACACATTTTCAAAGGGCAGTGTCAAGAATAACAAACATGATATCGTACACTTCTAGAACACATTCGATTGTTAAAGTGAACATTTTAAACATCTTAATTTGTCTTAATTTAGAAGTCTTTTCAACTTGAATATTGAAAATAAACCAGTCTGTTTCTAGTCAATTTCAGTCATCCATTCTCATGCAGTAGCATAATATATCATCATGAAACACTGCTAACACCTTAAAGGCATGTTTAGGTGAAAAATAAAACCTATTTGTAAAAACTGTTTCAACCTACAATTTGGAGTTGCAACTATATGACTCTGTCCCTTCAAATGTTATTAGCCATTACTAACTCACCAGTCAAAAAAGACTGAGGGTTAAAGAATCCAGAAAGCCACACCACTGCAGGGAGCACAAGATCTTGTGTCCAGGTATCAAGTTCTCGACACCGCATGAGGAGATCATTAATCCTGAAACAAGAAGCAGCAGCTATCTCAATGCTGACATAGTCATGTGGACAACAGTGACAGTTTCATAAGGATGAAATTCAATCAAATACAGAGATGCTGTGTATCAGCTGAGCTCTGCATTGTCTCTGTGGGAAGAAAGCGTAGGGCTGAAGCAGTCAAAAGGTATGTGTAGCTTAAGAGGCCAAGGTTAGGGTGGGATTAGCTCTTTTCTGAAACTAGACAAGCACAAAGACAGTAGTGCAAGGAGCCAAGCATGAAAAGGGCTGAGGGACTGAGGCTAGTGTGGATCTGCGATTAGGAACACCGTCCAATTAGTCTGTCGGGGCTGCAGTGACATTATTCCTTTTGAAAATGACAGGCCCTCTTGGTTGCACTGTATAATTCCAACTTTGTAGAAAGCATAGAAGGAAAAGTTTAGAAACAATTTAAAGATTAGTATTCCAGCAATATTCATTTTGTCTCTAGAGTGAAAATGAACTGAATTAAAACGACAGATTTTATATACATGAGAAAGAGCCATACTACCATTATCCACGGGAATTAAACAACACGAGTTATGTTATTTGGTAAAGTGCTGAAGCATACTTACCATTGTGCAAGGCCATAGGTGGATGGATAAGCCAGCTTGGTCCATGCATCTGGCACAATATCATAAAGCAATGCTGACTGCTGCGCTTCCATGTCAGGAGAAAATGTCAGCTCCCCCTGTGAAGAATAAGTATATTTGGCGTCAAAGAATTCTGAATAGTTATTCTTTAGTAAAAGAAATTATCTTTTCTTACCTTCAAACCAAGGTCCAGTTGTTTAAGTGATTTGCGTATTGCCTGAATGAGGAGGTTCATTCTCTCACACTCTTGGAAACAAACAAGGACATAGGGGTTCCGAACAGTGGCCTTCTGCATGATTTCTGTCACGTTAAACTCTTCAGGAAGTTTCTCCAGAATATCATCCAGGACATTCTTAACCTTATCAGACAGAGTGATCAGAAATTGCTGCATTAGGGATTCACACATGTTTAAACATACAAGACCAAGATTATTTGTATTACAGTGGTGCCTGATGGCCCCACACGTGCTAGACACTGTGCAAGACAAACACCCCCTGCCCCAAACAGCTGACAATCTAATATTGATTTTTCATTGCCCAGCCCTGGAATCGGGCAAGAGCGCAGATCATTCCTTATTGACTAAATAAGGACTTGTAAACTAAAAGCACCTGACTCGCCAGTTCAACCTCCTGTATTTTGCAAGACTAGATCCTAAAGCCCCCATGCTGTGTGGTGAGATAGGAGTAAACCTGGAACAGCCACAGAGGGTCCAACCCTCTGGGAAAAAGATGATGTAGGGAGCAGTCTCATCTCTCTATGCGTAACTGTTGCATTCCTCTCTGCAAAATCTCCATGGCCTATTGGCAACATGGGAGAGGGCGCGTGGCCACAGAAAAGCAGGGAAGTAAGGGACAGGACAGAAGGAGTTACAGTGGACAGGTGGCAATCAGTTGCTAAGACATATTCCCCAGTCCACCGGGGGAGAGGGGGGAGCACAGGGAGAGTGTGGAAGACGTGTAAAGGTGGCAGAGATCCTCATGGCTTGAGAGGTATAGTCTCCTGGTACTCCAGCCCCAGGTCACCCCATAATCAGGGCTGGTTTAAGTCAGATAGGCCCAACCAGGCTTTTGAGTCAACTACATCAGAACCTCATGTTTCACTAAAATATATATGTATGTTTGTAGCCCTTAGAGTTGCAAAGACAAGCTTGAAAACATGACTGGAGTGTAACCAAAGTTGCAATATTTGCCTGTGGCTGTAGAGCCTGACACAATAGCCCCAGAAAATGAGGGTTGCCTCAGGCATCTCAAAGGGTGTTAACTCACTCTGCCTGCCTGCCTTGCCTTCTGCAAACATGACTATAGCAGGGGATGTGTGTCTAGCATGGGAAGGAAGAGTACAGCAGGTGCACCCACCCCACTAGATGCCCCACACAGATGGGGTAAGTGCTGCCCCACATTGTTGCCACCCATGCCTTAGAGAGGACACTTGCTGTTCCCAAGGAGGGGGAGCCCCTGCTGCCAATTCTGGGGGAAAGAATTGCCCCATACTGCTGTTCCTGCCTTTCTGGAATGGGAGGGATGCTCCCCACCACTGAGACTCCCAACATGGGGCGGGGCCATAAGGAGCTGTGGAGGAGCCATGTTGTGGTGTGCCTATGGTACCAAATTGTCTTGATCCAGCTCTGGCCATAGTCTCATTGGTCCACTCTTAGAGACATGCAACAGATCTCTGGGTACAGCGATTTCTATCTAAGTTTTCTCCTGCAGCTTTTTATGTGGGAGCAAAACACAGGAAGGAATTGCATAGGAAAGTACAAATACAAGATTACATAGTTCTCACAAATGTCCCCTATAATTTGTATGTGACTAGGTAATGGTCATGACCTGAACAGACATGATAGAAGCTGCCTTCACAGAACAGAGAGTCATATTTTAAGTTAATTATGAAAATAGTGTGCGCCAAACTCATTAAAACAATCACAGTCAAGTTGCTTTCATTAACAGTAGTTTGCTAGTTGTCAGGAATTCAGGAAGCTAAGCAGTAATGGGGAAAGGTTTTTTTATTGCCAAATAAATCCCCACTCCATCATTCTACTGTATCTTTATAGGGATCAACAGTGCCATCCAAATTTGGCTGAGTTAAACATCTGCTTTTTCCTTATGGAAATTAGATTTTGAGTATGGTAATAGTATGAATGCAGGCTGGATATCAAAGGAACATAAGTCCTCTATAGTCAAAATCAGGAAATGCCATTTCAACTTTAACAACGTAGTCATTTCAAAATGCACTGGGCTGAGCTTTAAGTACCAAGTTCCTCTCTGGGGAAGAAGATGGCAGATTTTCTTCTTTCTTGATGAAACTGGAACACTTATAAATGTGAACACCCTACATCTATTAGTGGGGGAGAAGGAGGGAAAGAGAGCGTGTGCGCACATGCATGCACATTGGCATGTATGTGTACACACACACACACATACACACACACACACACGTTACAATCTGATCAGATATTTTGTCTTCTACATCTTAAACAAGCAAATGTAATACAAACCTGGTTTCACTTTTCCCCTCCCCAACTTCTAAACTAAATGCAATTTATAATAATAAAATGACACATTTGAAAGCTGGTTTTATAAGGGACCTTTTGAGATTTGAAATCAGGACTTCCCGTACCAGTTCAGTCCTTGGCTTCACCGCTGAGCTTTCCAACAACAGATCCAATTGTGAGGTAGCCTTATGTGATATGGATAACAGTCCACAAGGATCTAGTGGCCAACAGCTCATTATGCATATTCTAGGCCAGGGTGGGCAAACTATGGCCTGCGGGCCGCATCTGGCCCATCAGACCTTTTAATGCAGCTCTCGAGCTCCCGCTGGGTAGCGGGGTCAGGGGCTTGACCCACTCTGCGCGGCTCCCAGAAGCAGCAGCATGTCTCCTCTCTGCTCCTATGCATAGGGCCAGTCAGGGGGCTCCGCATGCTGCCCCTTCCCCAAGCACCAGCTCTTCAGCTCCCATTGGTCGGGAACCGTGGCCAATGGGAGCTGCAGGGACAGTGCACAGAGCTGCCTGGCGTGCCTCCATGTAAGAGCTGGAGTGGGGACATGCCGCTGCTTCCAGGAGCTGCTTGAGGCAAGCGCCACCTGGAGCCTACACCCCTGACTTCCTCCCACGCCCCAACCCCCTGCCCCAGCCCAGAGCTCCCTTCTGCACCCTGAACTCATCCCTGGCCCCATCCCAGAGCCTGCACCTCTAGTCGGAGCCCTCGCCCTCTCCCACACCCCAACCCCCAATTTCGTGAGCATTCATGGCCCGCCATACAATTTCCATTCCCAGAAGTGGCCCTCAGGCCAAAATGTTTCCCCACCCCTGCTCTAGGCCTCCAAATAGCCACTTGATGGTACTTTACTAGGAATCTCAGAACTCTGGGCATCTTGAAAAATTGCATAGGTGCTGTTCTGCCCAGCAGTGAAGTGAAACCAGCATGATCTTGAAACCAGCATGATCAGTCTTCATCTGTTGTATTGTGAAACCCCGATTCTTAATGTCAAGGAGTTAAGATACTGGGGTGCACCTCTGTCATTACTTGTTTATGTGTCTTACCAATCTCACCCCTTTCTGCATGTACTCTGTTACTACTCCATGCTGCTTTGCTGCCATGCCTAAAACTAGTCATTTTATTTCTAGTGGAAGCAATTTTGGCTATATGAATATATCTGGGTTATTCCTGACACTAAATAGAACTGCATAATATATCAGCACATAGAGCACCACCAAGAGTTTTCTCTATTTAGGTGCTTATATGGCCCCCATTATTGCAGTATCTGATTGCCAGTTAAGGATTTATGGGTTTATCCCCTCAGCACGCCTATCCCATTATTAAATATATGTTGTACATATGGGGAACTGAGGCCCAGAAAGTTTGAGGGGCAGATTCTCTCCCCACATCTGTTCTATTTGCACCACTTAGGTGGCCCAAAGAGAGCAGAAGCTTCCTGCAAGTCCCCTGCTAGGGATACTCCTTATGAGGGAGAGTCGCCAGCAAACTTAGACCTAGGTGTTCTGGCTCCTAGACCTTCTTGCTGCATCTCCACGGAGCTGTGGGCAAGGGGGATTGGCTGAAGCATACTGTGCTCTCGCTATCCCCAGCTGGCATAGAGACCCTAGGGGACTACTGCCATGGCAGAAAAATCAGGGGTCCATAAGTGCCTTCCTGACAGTCTCCCACTTGGCTGCACTCAGTGGAAGCTGGACACAGCAGAAAATCTTCCCCTAAATGATTTGCTCAGAATCACATGGGAACTCTGTTTCAGAGCTGGGAATTGAAGCCTGATCTTAACCACATCAGTACCAGGCACTTAAAGTAAAAATTGAAGTAGCTGTCAAGGTAAAATGTTACCTGCTTCCTAACTGACAATTTATAGAAAATGGCAGGGAAGGGGAAGAAAACCAGAATCAGACAAACCTTAGCATTATGTTTTTCTAAGTCAGTGTTTCTTTGCTCTTAAAAAAAAAAAAATGAAGATAGATTTATTCACTAGCACCCCAGCTTTCATTCAAAGGTATAATGGCATCAGTGGTTTCCATTAAAAATTAAACATTTCTCTTATTTTATTTATGGGCCCAAATTCATCCCTGATGCAACCCTGAGTTACACCAAGTTTAAATTTGACCTGTTGTTGTTATTTATAATAGCTGAGCTTATCTTGGTAAACTGGGTAAATCTCCCATTATCAGAAGTTAACTCTCTCAGTGAAATAATGTGATATGATAAATGCTCCATTTTTAGTGGTATCCCCTGGCACTATGAGAAGCATTCCTATGGGAAACATGATTAAGAAAAACCACCACCTTACCTTTTCCTCTGGAGACTGTCCTGATTCCTCTCCTACAAGTAAATTCCTGGGCTGCATTTCCAAGAGAGTTCTGAAAAGATTCTCTGATGTCACTGTCAAGAATTCGATCTCAGCATTGGGATGGAGTCCATATAACACTGGGCTTTCAGCTGGAAGCATTTCATCTATGTACTTATGGTATCCAGCATAATCCAAATGTGGGGGTGCTAGGAAACCTGGTGCCAATGCAAGTTCTCCTTCAAGCTTCAAAAAGAGAACGAATAACGTTACTGTCAGTTCTTAAAAAAAAAAAAAAATTTTTTTTCATTGTGCCAGGAATTAAGTTCACTGGAAGCCCATTAGAAGTGCCAACTACCTTCTGCCACAATGAAATATGGTTATTAAGTATTCTTATTACAATTATGAAATGACGACACACATTTCTAAAGTTCCCATCACCATAGTATTGAGGTGCCTGTACTATCCCTCACTTTCAGACATGTGGTGTTAGGGCCATTTTATATACCCACCTGCAGCCCCATTACTGTAACATCAGAGCAAATATGAATGAATTTATCCCCTCAACACTGCCCTGAGTGATAAGGAATTATTACTATCCAATTCTATAGGTGAGAAAATGGTGGCATAATGAGCTGGAGTATCTTGCTCAGAATCACTCAGGATATCTGTGGCAGAGGCAGGAATAGAACCTAGATCTCCTGAGTCCCAGTCAAGTGCCTTAACCACAAGATTGTATTGTTTATTACCATCATCATCAAATATTTATATTGTGATACCATCTACAACCTAGCCAAGTCAGGGTGCAGTACAGACATCTAGCAAATGTATGCCCCTGCCTGAAAGACAAGACATTACAAGGTGCATGAGAAAAAAAGCACACCAGAGTGGGTGGTGGTAGAGACAGGGTAACATAATAACTGGATATGAGCCATATTTAGCCAGACAGGAGCAGCAATCCCAACTCATCACCTGCTTAGTCACCATCAGGTGTCAGGTTTCTGTGTGCATTACAGCCTCCGCCCTCTTCGTTCCACCTAGCTCCTAACATCCAAGAGGTGAAATGCAGAGGAAGGCCATGTTTACTCTCCATTCCACCTCTCAGCTGGTAAGTGTCCTGCAAAGAGAGAGGAGTTTTGTATTGCACACTGAAAGTGGCAAGGTTTGGCCTCAACTGGATAGTCAATGTAATAAGTTTCACAGCTGAGAAAGCCTTGTTCCTTATTGCTGGATTGAACCTGGATTCCACCAGCTGCAGTGTCTCTATAGAACACAGTTGCCATGGCAAGCTGCAGAGAGAGAGAGTCTGTCTCTGAGGTAGGCAGGCCCTTACCCCTTTAGGACTTTAAAAATAAGAATCAGGGTCATAAAAAGATCTAGAATTGAATATGCGGCCAGTGTGCAGCTCAGTGCACTGGTGTGATGTGCTGTCCATGGTCTGGCCTACCAAGCAGCGATGACATAGGGAAAATAAAAGCAGTAATACACACATACAATTGCATTAGCTCTTTGCTTTCCTGCACTCTCATTTCTGAGCTGCAAGGACTTCAAAGAGTCCTTTGAATTCAGTGTTACAGGCCAGAATGGTTCCACTCCAGTCTGGAGTGTCATCGTTGTTGAAAGATTTTTTCTGGTTACAAGAGCCTTTTTTCAAGACAGCCACTTATTTTGATGTGGGGTCTATTCCATATAGCCACACTAAACTTCAAAGGCATTCTGGTATTTTGCGAAGTCAAGAACAAGCCACAGACAATCAGAAGTTATTCTGGTCTTACAGCCAGCCATTTACTGTGGAACCTGCACTACAGATAGGGTTGCCAGGCACCTGGTTTTCAACCGGAATGCCTTGTCGAAAAGGGATCTTGGCGGCTCCGGTCAGCACAGCTGACTGGGCCATTAAAAGTCTGGTCAGCAGCACAACGGGGCTAAGACAGGCTCCCTGCCTGCCCTGGCCCCACGTGGCTCCCAGAAGCGGACAGAATTTCCCTCTGGCTCAAGGTGTGGCAGGTTTGTATAATTTTTGGTGGTGCCCAGAACGGGTTCAAGTCCTGTCCCCTCCCAACACCTGCCTAAGGCTCTGGGAGGGAGTTTGGGTGCAGGAGGGGTGCGGGCTCTGGGCTGGGGCAGGCTCTGAGAGGGAGTTTGGGTGCAGGAGTGGGGGTTGGGCTCTGGGAGGGAGTTTGGGTGCGGGATGATTGAGGGGTTGGGCTCTGGGCTGGGGCAGAGGATTGGGGTGCAGCAGAGGGTGAGGCTCTTACCTCAGGCGGCTCCCAAAAGTGACCGGCACAGCCCTCTGGCAGCGGCTCCTAGGCGGGGGGGCTGGGAGGTCTCCGCACACCACTGCTCACAGGCACTGCCCCCCAGCTCCCATTGGCTGCAGTCAGAGCCGTAACTAGGGATTTTTGCGCCCGAGGCAAGGGACAGGGGCAGCATGTCCGGCTCTTCGGTGACAGGTTCCTCTCGGAGGGAAGGACCTGTCGCCGAATTGCCGCTGTTCTTCGGCGGCAGGTCCTTCCCTCCGAGAGGGACTGAGGGACCCGCCGCCGAATTTCCGCTGAAGAGCCGGACATGCCGCCCCTCTCCCTTGCCAACGACCGGCAGCAATTCAGCGGCGGGTCCCTCAGTCCCTCTTGGAGGGAAGGACTTGCCGCCGAATTGCTGCCGAAGGAGAGACTTTCTGCGCTCCTCATCTTCCACACCCGAGGCAAGTGCCTCACTTACCTCACCCTCGTTACGGCACTGGCTACAGTTTCCGGCCAATGGAAGCTGTGGAGTCAGCCCTCAGGGCGGGGGCAGTGCATAGTAACTAACACACACACACACACACACACGGGGCTGAAGGAACATGCCGGGCACTTCCGGGAGTGGTGCGGAGCAAGGATGGGCAGGAAGCTGCCTTAGCCCCACTGCACTGCCAGTGGTGGTGACAGCAGCCGGGAGTCCCCAGGCCCTTTAAAATCACCTGGGGGAGGCAGGCAGGGCCGGGAGAAACTCCCGGGGAGGCATGCAGGGGCAGCAGGCGAGGCTGGGAGAGAGACTAGGCCCTGAACATTGATGGAGCTGGGCCCCCAGGCCCTGAATATTCCTGAAGCATGGGCACCATGGGCCCATATAACTCGCCACCCCTAGTTCCCCTCCTAGGTGGAGGCACGGTTGTGCGGGGGCTCTGCGTTCTGCCCCCACAGTGCCTCCGGGAACTGCAGCCAATGGGAGCTGTGGGGGCAGCATCTGTGGATGAAGGCAGTGTGCAGAGTCGCCTGGCCGTTCCTCTGCCTAGGAGCTGGAGGGAAATGCTGGCTACTTCAGGGAGCCGCCTGAAGTAAGCGCCTCCCAGAGCCCACACACCTCCCACACTCCAACTTCCTGCCCCAGCCCTGAGCCCCCTCCCACACCCAAACTCCCTCCTACAGTCTGCACCCCCTCCCACACCCCAACTCCAGCTGTGAGCCCCCTTCCGCACCCGAACTCCATTCCAGAGCCAGCACCCCCACCCTCACTCCAAACCCCTAAGCCTCACCTCAGAGCCTTCACCCCCAGCCCAGAGTCCATACTGCCTCTTACACCCTATCCCCCTCCCTCAGCCTGAAGCCCCCCCCACACTCTGAAGCCCTCATTTCTGGCCCCACCTCAGAGCCTGCACCCCCAGCCAGAGCCCTCACCCCCTCCTGCACCCCAACCCCCGGCCCAGCCTGGTGAAAATGATGGAGTGTGCGAGGGTGGGGAGTGCACACAACGGAGGGAGGGGGGGATAGAGTGCGCGGGGGCGGGGCCTCTGAGAAGGGGTGGGGCAGAGCCTCGGGAAGGGACAGGGCAAGGGCAGTGAAAGGGTATGCGGTTTTCTGCAATCGGAAAGTTGGCAACCCTAACTACAGACCTCACCTACAATGATCATCTCAAGATAACACTTTAAAATAGCCCTAAGGTTTCCAGTAAAATTCTATTTTACCTTCAGTTAAAGGCCACTTCTCTTAGTTAGTCTATATTGTCTAGTCTCTTTGCCCTGGTCTACACTGGGTAGGGGGGTATCAACCTAAGATACGCAACTTCAGCTACACCGCGGTGAGGACGTGGCGAGCCGACCACTGCCGCTCCCCCATCGACTCCGCTTCCGCCTCTTGCGAGCTGCAGTTCCGGAGTCGACAGGGAGCCCCCTTTGGTGGGCACTTAAAATAGGTCTAACTGTATTTTTTCCGGGTTTATACACACAACAGGACACTGCAAGCTATGGTTTATAGTGGGAACCCATTGCTTCTTTGTCTTTGGCCACATGCCAACCTCCACATACAACATAAGGCAAAATCTCAGTACAACACTCACTCCATCCTGCCTTATTGATTAAATTTGCAGCTAATGAATTCACCAGGAGTGCCAATAAGTAAAGACAAGTCACTTTTCCAGCTAAACATAAAAAGATAACCACACTGATTAAATGTATTTGTTGCCATATCCGTTTGTGTTTACTTGGCTGCCAGTCAATAAAGAAGTTCTTGTTTCCTCTGGTAATTTAGGGGAGTAACATTGTCCTATTACAGCAAAAGCTTGAAAATGTATCATCTCATTATTTAAAACATCAGTGGATCTGTACTCAGGGTTGGGTACCTAAACTTTCCAAAGGGCATACAAATACCAGTGATTCTCCTCAGGTTTCACCACCTACATTTATTTTACAATTATTTGAATGAAAGTTCAGGCTTGTGAAGGTTAATGGACTGCCTAGGCTGGAAACAGTAATTCTTTACTTATCCATAGGCTAGACACAGAGCAAGAACAGCGGAATGAGCTTCCCACACTAACCCCATGACCTCAGCTGTCATTTGGAGAAATCAGCCTCTGTAGAGGTCAGAAGTACAGTAGTGTTTATCCTTCCATCTCCATGGTAACTAACTCCAGCGTCTTCTTCTGAATAGTGACTTCCAATTGTATTAAACGGAGTGTGGCTTTTTGACATATGAAAACCTGCTCATTAGGGATTGAGGAGACACAAGCGTACTCATTTCACTTAGAACCTTCAAGGCAGACTTCAACTGCAGTGCCAAGGGTGAAAAGTGCATTTCCCCTAAGTTATCCAAGCTCCAGAAATGATCTGCTCAAGGTTTACATGTTAATTCTCCTCTGCCCCCCACCCATAAGCTGTTTGGACAAGGCAAAATAATAAAATTGTAAAGGCCATTTTAAAAATCTGTTCACTACTCTTTTCAGTATAGTCATTTCTCCACTCTTTGACTAGTCAATAAACTTAAGAGAAGCAGCCAGAGAAATTTAGAGTAAAGTAATACTAACACAGTCACTGGGATTTCTAGAAAGAAAATTAGGTAAATCCAGGATTTTTCATGCTTTATGTTCTCTCACAAAACTGAAACAACTAACTCTGCTTATGATGCAGAAGCTGTGGTTTTAGAAACATTTTTGGAAATTTTGCACGTTAGATGGATGGACAATGCTGTCCAACTCCAGATTTCTAAGATTAATATACATTGTGTTACATATATCTGTTAGTGGTGTTGGTGTTGGTGTGGAGTGGTTTGCTATAGCTGCAGCTAAGAGTCAGAAATTCAGTAGGAGTGGCAGAAAGGGAGAAGCGGTCTATTATTGCTTCTCAGATTCTGAAAACACTGGAAAAGGAGGGAAAACCATTCTACTCTGATGCTTTTCATGAGCAAGAAAAGAAAATATAAGACAAGTACGTGTAGGTTCTTGGGTGTCTGGTATGTGTGTCACTCTGTGGTGACACTGAAATATCTTTCAATTGTGCAGCTTTTCTACCCCACCAAGCGTTTTCAAAACATGAGTGCATCAAAGAGGGGTTAATTTTGAATAGGCAAACCCGTTACCTAAATACACTGTTCAGAATGCAGTTCAGTTGGCCACTCTATGCACTATATAGTATTGTTACAAAACACTTAATACATATTGCTAAACTACAGGTATTCGCAAAAGCACTTAAGTAAGCAATATACCAAGTCACAAAAGCCTTGCAGACAATTTTTTGTGTGTGAAGTACTGCACTCATTACAAATTGGATCATTTATTCCAAGACAGATATACAAGATTTTTGTATGGATGGGGTGGGGCTGAGTGTCACCTCAAAATGCTTCAGCTCTTAGCAAATCAGATCATTGAAGAAATATTCATCATGATGTTTAATATATTAAAACTAAATATAAAATATTTTATTTCTTGTAATATTTAAAAATTAGAGCTCTTTATGTATATATAAAAAATTACCATAGCCGGGCTCATGAATTCCTCTAAATACATATGACACAGCTTGCGGTCCCAGTCATCAGTGATGTGTCCACCATACATAATCTCACCAAAGAGATAACGCAAATCTTCCCACGGAACCTACCGAAGATAATGGAATGCATAATTAAACAAACAACAACTCAGCTTTCCAAAGGACAAACCAAAGTCACACAGAATAATAATGCATGAAAAATGCTTCATCAGAACAAAAGAAAATCAAAACACTTTCCCGAGATGTTGCATGCTTTAGATGCTCTCACTATTTTGTATTTAGAAAATAAACATACTGCAATGTGGTTTTTTTTTTAAATTCCAGTTACAGGTGTATATATAAATAGCTGATTAAAAAATATCAAGGTTACAGTTAAAAATCACCAATTGTGCAAACCAATATCAATTGAGTCATAAGTCATGATTTTTATCCTAGCCCTTATAAAAATCTTTTAAGGAGCAAAGTACCTTTTCAAAACACTGCATGAGGTAAGAGAACATAACTAATTGACGAATATATGTATTTCCCTATCCAGACCTTTGAAAACATAGTCCTTATGAGCAACTGGAAGGAAACCTACTAACTACTATGTCTGTTTTAAGGGGGAAAACAAAAACTTATATCTGATTGTAGTTTTTTATATCTCTTCTCTAGAAAATGCTGAGGAAGTGAAAGTCTATATTGTTTGAATTTGGGATGCATTCAAGAATTTCAGTAAAAATTGAATTAATATTTATGCCATCACTACCAAATCGCTTGAGGGTTATGTTAATTGCAGTTATGGTCAGAGTGCCATACCTCCAGTTTCTGATTAATGATAGTAGCATATTTTACTGAAGAAACCACTGTCTTTTTTTTTTTTTTTTTTAATTTGGCTTAGCAAGATTCAAAGCCTCTCTTTGCTATCCTTGATATGCCAGTTTGTGATGAAGCCTTTCCAGACAGAAACCTTTACACCCTCAGGGGCAGTATTTGCCTCCTAACAGTTCAAATAAAAACTTAATTATAGGCTTTGTATGTTGCATGATGTGACAGAACTGAACAAGTAAAATAGCTACAGCTATTCCAGTGTGCTTGCTACAAGTTTATTTGAATTTGAATAAGTGAAAGTCTTATTGCACCTTCCTTTTAAACTGGTTTGAACTGAATGAAAAAGAGAAAGGAGTCACCAGAATGTAATAAACTATGCTACATACTGTCTCAGGAAAGGCTGAACAGCACATCTCTAAGAAAAATATTAACAACTTTTGATTCAGAATAAAAAAGAATAAACTCACAATTAAACAAGTTTTTCTCCTTATTGGCTATAAAAATGTAACTAATACATTCCTCAATCTACTATATATTTATTTCAATACACTGGTATTTGTTGGTAAGGAAATTGCCTTTTCTCTTTGTGCCGGATAACCTTGTTCAAAGTGTGTGTATCTTAGAAGAGTATAGCAATATTCTAATTCAGTATAACCTCAATTAGCCACATGTCATGGGGGACACTGACAATGTTTAGATAATCAAGGCTTCTGATTTGAGAGAGAAATTTCAGTGTAATCACGAGAGATCAGGGACATGTTTTCTGTTTTGGATAAAAGGGCTTTTTGGATAACAGGTCTGCATAATTAACATTGTACACTGTAGGAAATTAGCCTGATGTGTTCATGGAGACTGAAATTCAACCTCCACACTACTCAAGTTCTGCACAGGGGCTATGCTGTAGGAGGAGTTTACCTACTGAGCAGCTGCACAGGGGCGCCAATACAATTGCATGCCACAGGAAAGGTCTCATATATACTGGTACAGAAGGCCACATAGTGGAAGGATCAAATGGCCCCAATACTCTACACAGCTGGTCACTGTTCTATCCCATATACTTGAAAAACAAGTGTGGTGGGTGAAGGAGTGGGTTGAACAGCAGCCGTGTAGCTGGGCCCTGCATTGATTTTGTTTCCACAACCACTCTGAATTCCACTTGCAGAGAGCTCATATACTTGGGCTTTGTGTGGGCGAAGGGAATTTCACCCGTGGGGAAATGGATTGGGTTGTGTCAGCTAAGAGCCACAAGAGAATTAAGTGTCCAAAGATAAGGTCCTCTGCTGGTGTAAATTGTCACAGCACCACTGACTTCAATGAAGCTGTGACAATTTTTACCCCAGCTGAGAATCTGTTTCCCAGTCTTCAGCACTGACTTTGTGCTCCATGGGTCAATTCTTGCTGCTCTAACTTACTAACGCAAGTAGTCCCATGTGTAAGGTGAGCAGGATTTGGCTCTGTCTTCACACTACAGCTCTCTCCCATCAGCATAGAGTGTTTTCACCAGATGTAGCAATGTAGTACTTCTATTGTAGACTAGCCCATTGATAACTATGAGATCAGAAGTAACTCAACCAATCACCATCTTTACTTTACAGCTAATTTGCATGTAACAGTTTAATTGGTTATATATGGGAGACTGAACAAATGGTGGATTACTTGGCCAAACTGCCACACCTGTGCACCCAACTGACATCCACACAAATCAATAGAACCACCCACACAACTGGCAACATCTGTCGATTCAGTGTGAAGTGATGGACGCAAAAAGAAGTATGGTTGAGAGCTCTTTTTGTTTAGAATATCATTAGATTCAAACATTGCTGAGATTTGTGGTCTGTTACCAATCAATTTTTAAATTCTCAGCCATTTTTGGCTTCTTTTTAATTTTTTTTTAAACACACACATGACTTTATAAATTATACCTATACGATAGCATGGCTTTCAGCTACTAGTAGCTACTTATTAAGCTTATGAGTAGTTATTTTAAGAACAGAGCCTAAAGAGAAAAGGAGATTTGTCAGTAAAGAAAAATAAGGGTTAGAATAAGCTGATTTTACAGAGTCATTTTCTAAATGAGAACCATTGTTAAATCATCACTATAAAATTAAGCAATGATTTCAAATGTGACACTAAATACCAAATGAAGGGAATTCAATTTCATGTCCTATTAGCAAAAAGCATCAGTGAAAAGAAAAAAAGGAAAACAAGAACAAATACATGTAATGACTACAAACCGGGACACACAAGTAAATGTATGTCATTGAAGGTAACATGTCACATATTTTTTTTAAAAACCCTCTGCTGATCTCTGAAATGTCTAAGCTATTGAAAAAGGTGGTATCAGAGGACCTACTTACTATCTACCCCATTAAATGCTGAATAATCATTGCTATTATTCAGGCTTTGGATTTACAGAACTTAAAAAATTACACTAACCGAGTATTTAAACCACACAACTGTAAAATATGCTGTCGCTTAGAAATAAAATCACTCACCTACCCTTAACTTCCACTCGGGGGAACATTACAGAGAAAGTCACAACAAGGTGGTATCCTTAATACATAATAATGACACATGCAGGAAATGCACCATTATTTATACATGTGACGTGTTGTAAATTGCTTCCATCATCAGAACTAATTGTAGTGATTATTAATGCAGTGTTATGAACTGTCAGAATTGCTGTATGTAATTACATTTGTGCAAATGCTTCATTACCTGCCTAATGAATTTGGCATATATGCACATGTAAACCACTGTTTTTGTTAACATAATGAAGGACATTTTTTTTTTTTTTTTGCGCTAAGCTGCTGATGTGGAACTGGTTTGACCTATATTATGAAGTTCAAGCATCCACTACTGAAAAACCTTTGATCTGGTATATTTTCATACTCAGCAATAGATGCATATAATGTAAGCTATTTTAATAACAGGTGCACAGAGAAATTATGTCCCACTCCTTCAGTATCCAAGACTGACAGATTCAGAATAATCTTGGTAAGAGGTTACTTGACCACTAATTCTTACTTTAGTGTGTGCCTCTAAATAGTTGTAGAGGACATTGACACAAATGGTGAGATCTCCAGTATTGAAAGGATATCTTCGATTCCAGCCTTGCGGTCCAAACTTGAGCCTCCCAGACACACAAGTATGAAAATAGCACAGAGAAAAGAGTATGCTTTTAAACTCCGTCTCCCTGGAGCACAATTCAAGTGTATCCTGCCAAAGAAGAAAAGCAATGTTTTTATTCAATGACCATTACGTTATAGGCGTAGTTGCCTTACTTGGGCCAATGGGACTACTCACACATTTGAAGTTAAGCAAATGGAGCGGTGTTTGCAAGATTGGAGCCTAAGTATTTTTCACTCTATATACTTTTTATTATAGTTAAACAGAATTGTTGACCAGATAATTTATCTTTTTATATAAGAAGGAGCACTGTACTGCCCTTATGGAAGAGGCCTATAGAATTTAATAGGATTTAACCCAATTAGACTACAGAAATTAAATAAGTTTTTTTTATATATGATTTTTATTACCGTATATTTAACAGGCAGTGGCAGGAATTTGCAGCGGTGGGGGAACTGTCACGGGTTGGAAGACATCATGGTAGGAAAGGGGGAGCTGACATGGCACTCTTAGATCACTAGTTGGGAGGCAGAGTATCAAATGCTGGGCCACGACATTTCTCTGATGTTGAGGTGGCCAATACAGCTACATGTCTGATGTGCTGCTTCCCTGACTGACAAAAGGAAAGCATTGTGTTGGTTAACCCTATACTGCTCCATTACCCAATACTGGGAAATACAATCAGGGATAGTATCTGAAGCACTTTGCTCCATGATGATGGGAAATTGATTACAAGGAGGCAGGATAGGGCAGAGCTGGTTAGCCTTCTGTGACCTTTGTTTTCATATGGAATGGATACTGTGACCCCAGCAACAAGCTCCCAGCCCTGGTAGACCAGTTATTTACAAAAGTTTGTAGTAATTAAAAAGCCCAAACCCATAGATTATGTAAATGTGGTTCTTACCTGGTCAAAGTTGTAGAGGGCAGCATGCAAATTAGCTAGCACCCCAGTAGGGGGTTCACTGGTAATTTTAATTGAGTTTTCTAGAATTCCTTGAGGGATGATGTGTTCTTCTGGGGTTGGAGCTGGTTCAGCACTAATAAAGACTCGGAAATCAGAGTGGCTTCCTTTGCTGTATTGTTCAAGGAGTTTCTCTAAGGTCCCCAACCACTTGGCTACTAGATGAACATTCTGTTGGAAAACATGGAACAGTCATTGTGAGATAAGAATAGGTTTATTATTTCAGAAGTAAAGTATACACAGTGTGACAAAGTTCCTCCTCTATCTTGGTAGGTCCTGCGCTTATTGGCGGATTTTCTTGCCCCAGAGATTCACCATGTGGGTTGGGGAACAGCCCAGAGACCTTCCCCTCTGGAAGAACCCACAATCCAGGTCAATTGGGAGGTTTGGGGGGAACCCGGGCCCGCCCTCTACTCCGGGTTCCAGCCCAGGGCCCTGTGGACTGCAGCTGTCTATAGTGACTCCTGTAACAGCTGCATGACAGCTACAACTTGTCTTCACTTACCGGAGGGTCCGGCGGCAGGCAATCGATGTTCTGGGATCGATTTATCGCGTCTGGTTAAGACGCGATAAATCGATCCCGGATCGATCCCGGAAGTGCTCGCAGTCGGCGCCGGTACTCCAGCTCGCCGAGAGGAGTACGCGGCATCGACGGGGGAGCCTTCCTGCCGTGTCTGGACCGCGGTAAGTTCGGACTAAGGTACTTCGAATTCAGCTACATTATTAACGTAGCTGAATTTGCGTACCTTAGTCCGAAGTGGGGACTTAGTGGGGACCAGGCCTTAGTCTCACCACAGGACCTTCCTACTGGTGTCTGATAACGCTTGTGCTCCTCAGTCCTCCAGCAGCACACCCTCTCACTCTCAGCTCCTTGCGCCTCTTGCTCCCAGCTCCTCACACTCGCACCACAAACTGAAGCGAGCTCCTTATAAAACCCAGGTGCCCTGATTAGCCTGCCTTAATTGATTCTAGCAGCTTCTTCTTAATTGGCTCCAGGTGTCCTAATTAGCCTGCCTGTCTTAACTGGTTCTAGCAGGTTCCTGATTACTCTAGTGCAGCCCCTGCTCTGGTCACTCAGGGAACAGAAAACTACTCATCCAGTGACCAGTATATTTGCCCTCTACCAGACTCCTGTATCCCACTGGTCTGGGTCTGTCACAACACATATTAAAAATAGCTTTAAATACACTGTTAAGTCAGTTTCATGAAAAGGAACAGGTACTCAGCTCCAAATGACATTTCACTATTAAATGAGCACTATTAAATGGTGATGCAGAAGCAGAAAAATTAACGATTCTAAGAAGGACATCAGTTACATTAGCAGATATTTCACTAGCCTCTAAAGGTTTCAAGCCTTGATTTAGCAAGGCACTAAAACACATGGTTAACTTTAAGCATATGAGTAATTTCATCCCTGTTCAGAAAAGCTCTTAAGCACATACTAAAGTGTTTTATGGAACTGGGCCCTGTCATGGGGCAGCTGGTCCCTGTGAATAGACTTGGCTCTGCTCCCCTGAGTCAGAGCAAGTGGGCCCAGGTGATCCTGTTGAAGGGGGAAGTGCTACACCTGGGGCTATAAAGGCCTGTTACAGGGCAGGAAGAGGAGGAGTGATTGGGACACACTGTGCCTGGGGAGAGGAACCCCAGAGGAGTGGCACTAACTCATGTGGTGGCCATTGGCGTAAGGGGCCAGGAGGTTGCCCTGGAGCTGCTATTCCAGAAGAGCAGCAGAGCTGAAGGAGGACTGTCTGAGAAGGGAGTTGGCTGGGACTAGAAAGCTGCCAGAAGCAGGATTACCAGAGATCCTAGGGAAGGGAGTCCATGAAAGCCTAGGACAAAAGGTGAGCTAAGGGGCTGGTGTCTTGTTTGTTTATTGGCTTACGTTTGGACAATATACCTAAAGGAAAGGAGACTGGGTGTGGCAGAGAATGCCTCTCAGATATGGGAGAAGCCTTGTTGTGTCACAGACGGTGGAGAATATGGGCATCTCAAATCAGCCCCGGATACTAGCAGGGAGGGAGTAAGGTGGATCTTCGGTGTCCAGTGACGAGAAAGCTGAGCCCATGACACTGACTGTCCTGTACCACATTTGCACGGGAAAGAGGAAAAATGGAGGCTGCGATCTGCCTGTTTATAACAGGACAGCAGCAGCAGATGGTCACGGTACAGTTGCAATAAGAGCAGCAGCAGACGACCCAGGTTCTGCTCATACAATTGATGAAGAACCTGAAGAAACAGCAGGAGGCACAGTTCGCCATTAAACAGAGGTGACAAGATGCCCCCTTTCAACAATGAGTGTGGTTACAGAACAGTTATAGAATCACAGAATATCAGGGTTGGAAGGGACCCAAGAGGTCATCTAGTCCAACCCCCTGCTCAAAGCAGGACCAATTCCCAACTAAATCATCCCAGCCAGGGCTTTGTCAAGCCGGGCCTTAAAAACCTCCAAGGAAGGAGACTCCACCACCTCCCTAGGTAACGCATTCCAGTGTTTCACCACCCTCCTAGTGAAATAGTTTTTCCGAATATCCAACCTGGACCTCCCCCACTGCAACTTGAGACCATTGCTCCTTGTTCTGTCGTCTGCCACCACTGAGAACAGCCAAGCTCCATCCTCTTTAGAACCCCCCTTCAGGTAGTTGAAGGCTGCTATCAAATCCCCTCTCATTCTTCTCTTCTGGAGACTAAACAATCCCAATTCCCTCAGCCTCTCCTCATAAGTCTTGTGCTCCAGACCCCTAATCATTTTTGTTGCCCTCCGTTGGACTCTTTCCAATTTTTCCACATCCTTCTTGTAGTGTGGGGCCCAAAACTGGACACAGTATTCCAGATGAGGCCTCACCAATGTCGAATAAAGGGGAACGATCATGTTCCTCGATCTGCTGGCAATGCCTCTACTTATACAGCCCAAAATGCCGTTAGCCTTCTTGGCAACAAGAGCACACTGTTGACTCATATCCAGCTTCTCGTCCACTGTGACCCCTAAGTCCTTTTCTGCAGAACTGCTACCTAGCCATTCGGTCCCTAGTCTGTAGCAGTGCATGGGATTCTTCCGTCCTAAGTGCAGGACTCTGCACTTGTCCTTGTTGAACCTCATCAGATATTTTGGCCCAATCCTCTAATTTGTCTAGGTCCCTCTGTATCCGATCCCTACCCTCTAGTGTATCTACCACGCCTTCTAGTTTAGTGTCATCTGCAAACTTGCTGAGAGTGCAGTCCACACCATCCTCCAGATCATTAATGAAGATATTAAACAAAACCGGCCCCAGGACTGACCCTTGGGGCACTCCGCTTGAAACTGGCTGCCAACTAGACATGGAGCCATTGATCACTACCGGTTGAGCCCGACGATCTAGCCAGCTTTCTATCCACCTTACAGTCCATTCATCCAGCCCATACTTCTTTAACTTGGCGGCAAGAATATTGTGGGAGACCGTATCAAAAGCTTTGCTAAAGTCAAGGAATAACACATCCACTGCTTTCCCCTCATCCACAGAGCCAGTTATCTCATCATAGAAGGCAATTAGGTTACTCAGGCACGACTTCCCCTTCGTGAATCCATGCTGACTGTTCTTGATCACTTTCCTCTCCTCTAAATGTTTCATAATTGATTCCTTGAGGACCTGCTCCATGATTTTTCCAGGGACTGAGGTGAGGCTGACTGGCCTGTAGTTCCCCGGATCCTCTTTCTTCCCTTTTTTAAAGATGGGCACTACATTAGCCTTTTTCCAGTCATCTGGGACCTCCCCCGATCGCCATGAGTTTTCAAAAATAATGGCTAATGGCTCTGCAATCTCACCCGCCAACTCCTTTAGCACCCTCGGATGCAGCGCATCCGGCCCCATGGACTTGTGCACGTCCAGTTTTTCTAAATAGCCCCGAACCACTTTTTTCTCCACAGAGGGCTGGTCGCCTTCTCCCCATACTGTACTGCCCAGTGCAGCAATCTGGGAGCTGACCTTGTTCATGAAGACAGAGGCAAAAAAATCATTGAGTACATGAGCTTTTTCCACATCCTCGGTCACTAGGTTGCCTCCCTCATTCAGTAAGGGGCCCACACTTTCCTTGACTTTCTTCTTGTTGCTAACATACCTGAAGAAACCCTTCTTGTTACTCTTAACATCTCTTGCTAACTGCAGCTCCAAGTGTGATTTGGCCTTCCTGATTTCACTCCTGCATGCCTGAGCAATATTTTTATACTCCTCCCTGGTCATTTGTCCAATCTTCCACTTCTTGTAAGCTTCTTCTTTGTGATTAAGATCAGCAAGGATTTCACTGTTTAGCCAAGCTGGTCGCCTGCCATATTTACTATTCTTTCTACACATCGTGATGGTTTGTTCCTGCAACCGCAATAAGGATTCTTTAAAATACAGCCAGCTCTCCTGGACCCCTTTGCCCTTCATGTTATTCTCCCAGGGGATCCTGCCCATCTGTTCCCTGAGGGAGTCAAAGTCTGCTTTTCTGAAGTCCAGGGTCCGTATTCTGCTGCTCTCCTTTCTTCCTTGTGTAAGGATCCTGAACTCGACCATCTCATTGTCACTGCCTCCCAGGTTCCCATCTACTTTTGCTTCCCCTACTAATTCTTCCCTGTTTGTGAGCAGCAGGTCAAGAAAAGCTCTGCCCCTAGTTGGTTCCTCCAGCACTTGCACCAGGAAATTGTCCCCTACACGTTCCAAAAACTTCCTGGATTGTCTGTGCACCGCTGTATTGCTCTCCCAGCAGATATCAGGGTGATTAAAGTCTCCCATGAGAACCAGGGCCTGTGATCTAGCAACTTCTGCTAGTTGCCAGAAGAAAGAAGAAAGCCTCGTCCACCTCATCCCCCTGGTCTGGTGGTCTATAGCAGACTCCAACCACGACATCACCCTTGTTGCTCACACTTCTCAACTTTATCCAGAGACTCTCAGGTTTTTCTGCAGTTTCATACCGGAGCTCTGAGCAGTCATACTGCTCTCTTACATACAACGCAACTCCCCCACCTTTTATGCCCTGCCAGCCCTTCCTGAACAGTTTATATCCATCCATGACAGTACTCCAGTCATGTGAGTTATCCCACCAAGTCTGTTATTCCAATCACATCATAGTTCCCTGACTGTGCCAGGACTTCCAGTTCTCCCTGCTTGTTTCCCAGGCTTCTTGCATTTGTGTATAGGCACTTAAGATAACTCATCTATTGTCCCTCTTTCTCAGCATGAGCCAGGAGTTCTCCCCTCTTGCGCTCTCCTGCTTGTGCTTCCTCCTAGGATCCCATTTCCCCACTTACCTCAGGGCTTTGGTTTCCTTTCCCCGGTGAACCTAGTTTAAAGCCCTCCTCACTAGGTTAGCCAGCCTGCTGGCGAAGATGCTCTTCCCTCTCTTCGTTAGGTGGAGCCCGTCTCTGCCTAGCACTCCTCCTTCTTGGAACACCATCCCATGGTCGAAGAATCCAAAGCCTTCTCTTCGACACCACCTGCGTAGCCATTCGTTGACTTCCACGATTCGACAGTCTCTACGCCGGTCTTTTCCTTGCACAGGGAGGATGGACGAGAACACCACTTGCGCCTCAAACTCCTTTATCCTTCTTCCCAGAGCCACGTAGTCTGCAGTGATCCGCTCAAGGTAATTCTTGGCAGTATCATTGGTGCCCACGTGGAGAAGCAGGAAGGGGTAGCGATCCGAGGGCTTGATGAGTCTCGGCAGTCTCTCTGTCACATCGTGTATCCTAGCTCCTGGCAAGCAGCAGACCTCTCGGTTTTCCTGGTCGGGGCGGCAGACAGATGACTCAGTCCCCCTGAGGAGGGAGTCCCCGACCACCACCACCCTCCTCCTCCTCTTGGGAGTGGTGGTCGTGGAACCCCCATCCCTAGGCCAGTGCATCTTTTGCCTTCCAATCGGTGGAGTCTCCTTCTGCTCCCTTCCCTCAGATGGGTCATCTAGTCCACTCTCCGCATTAGTACCTGTAGAGAGAACATGGAAACGATTGCTCAACTGTATCTCCATTGCTGGTGCATGGACGCTCCTCTTTCTCCTTCTGGAGAAAAGTTGGATTAAGGGATGCCGGGCAACATGGTTGGTGATGGAACCATGAGCTGGCTGACCTCAGTCAAAGTAGGGACCAAAACACAATCCCAAAGGTGTCCTCTGAGTGTTTGAGAGAGTGGCAAGCAACGCAGGATGAGAAGGATCAACCTGGATGGCTCATGTAGCACCATTCCTGATGGGCAAAGCTCAGGCCACTTACTGAGCAATAAGCAAAGAGCAGGTGATCTCCTATCTGGCAGTGAAGGCAGCCATTCTGGATTGAGAGGGACTGACTCTAGAGGCCTAGAAATACTGGTTTCAGGTAGAACCATTTTCGTGACGGGCACAGCCACGAGTGGTGGCTCAGAAATTACAGGATCTCATGCCTCCGTGGCTCTGCCCCAAGGCCAGCTGGAGAGAGAGAGAGAGAGAGAGAGAGAGAGAGAGAATCATGGACCAAATTGTCCTGGATCAGTTCCTAAAGATTGTCCCCTTGGAAGCCAACAGCTGGGTGAGATGCTTTCAACTGGCCCGGGGAGCGGGGGAGAGAGAAGGGAGAAGCTGTTGAATGGGCAGAGGCCTTCTTTGAGGCCAAGGGACACGAGTAGCCAGGGCAGGATGGTAAACTGAGGGGAAGCCAAAGGTGGTGGCCCAGGGAAGCTCTCAAAGAGAAAATTCTCAAATGAACAAAAATGGGGTAATATACAAGAGCTACAGGGGGCCGGGGTAGTTACACAGTCTAGTAGAAGCCCTCAAGGTGGTGGCTGAGGGGGACCCTTTGTATACTTCAGGTGTGACCAGCCTGGGCATATTAGACAAGAATGGTGTGTGATTTTCTAGGTTGTTAGACTATAAAAGCACCATGAGCTGAAGAGCTGAAAAGCACTATATCACCAAAAGCTCCCCTGAGTCAGAGCAGGTGGGCCCAGGTGATCCTGTTGAAGGGGGAAGTGCTACACCTGGGGCTATAAAGGCCTGTTACAGGGCAGGAAGAGGAGGAGTGATTGGGACACACTGTGCCTGGGGGGAAGCCGTCACTTGAGGCTTCATTACCCCTGCTTCTAGGCCTGAGCCTGTGAGGTGTTGAGCACTCTCAAATTACATTGAAATCCACCACTTTTCAGCTCCTTCTCTCTCTGTTTTTTCAGATAATACCATTGCTTTACTTAGTAAGAACTATATTAATATTAGCTGAAAGGCACACCTCCTGGTAAATAAGCTTGAATAGCTCACCGGTAAAGCGAGTTGGAAAAAACAGTGAAAATGTTATAATTAAAATCTCAATTATTTTTTAATAGTATTTTCTGTTTCAGTACAGTGCCTAGCACAATGTGGCCCTGACCTCAGTTGAGGCCTTTAGTCACTCCTAATATTTATTTTATTACAAGAACAGCTAAACAGCAGCTAACGTTTGCAGCAGATAATTAGGTTGACAAGCTGATGCAGGGCTGATGGTGTAAAACTAGAATTGGAAGGAATAATATGGCTCCCCTAATATCTTTTATTGGCAAGGTCTGGAACCAACACTTCCAGTAGTGTTTCAGGACAATGTGACCATTACATATGTTAGCACACTATACAATATAATGTAAAACTGCTGGTCACAGCACCTTGCGTTAGTGACACTAACACTCCCAGTGCTCCTGTCAACTTCTGTGGCTGCACCAAGAATGATAGTTCACCAGGGCATTGTAAAGAGCTTTTTGTTTGTTGCAGAGAGTGGATTCTCAATTCACACAATGCTAGCCAAAGCTGCTACTGCTATCTCTGAAGAGCAGCACTCCAGTGCTGATTATACAGCTTCCCAAGGGCTAGCCATTCTAATTTTATTAGACAACTCCATTATGGCCTACTCAATGGAACAAGAGTTCTTAATTATGTAGGAGAAGAGTGTTCCTGAGGACATAATCATGCCTAGCCATAGGGAGCCTTCTTGTATTATCTCTCCTGGCCCCACTGGGAATACAAAGGTAGTGCTTGTAAATGTGAGGGTAAAGGCAGAATGCCATGAACACTCAATATATGTGAACATTTACCTTGCCGTTTGCAAAGGCAAAAGAAAAACAAAACAAAATATTTTGTTTGTAGCCTTTTTGAATTCCACAGAAAGTTGTTCCTTGTTGGACAATCCTTACCTTGCAGTCACTTCACTAGCAAACACAGCCATTCACCTAACTGAGTGCACCAATATCATCTATTGTGCTGTTTAACACTTACTTGGAGAATGACCCAATGCCCATGTGTGGCAGCCTCCTCTAGTGCCTCTTCTGCCACCATCTCTTGACCTTGTCCTAAAGAGATATTATGGAATTTTCCAGAGTCGATAGTAAACCCAAGTTTTTTGCCTATAAGGGAAGTGACGAGGGTAGGAATCGAACAGAGCAGAAAGGGGAAAAAATGATAACATCTCATTAATTTCACTATCACTGGTGCAATATATATTAGTTCTTCTGAAGCACTTCACTAAACCCTTACAATTTCAACAAGCAAAATTGCGAGCTCTCAACAGCAGCCTTATTGCTGGTATTAGAAAAAGCCTGCAGAAATCTGTTCCCTTGGTTTTAAGATAATGAACCTTTTGACATTTTGATAGATGTTAGGCATTGTTACTGAGCTTTAGAAACTCTTACAGGGGGTACAAAGCAATTCCCTTATAAAAAAGGAGCAACATGTGGTAGATATCACATCAGTTTTTTAACTGATTGGTTCAGTGGGTAAATGCACAAGCCTCTCACCTTGTGAGGCCTGAGTTTAAATTGAGCACAGTCAGGTCACAGCTGTATTAACCTGGTATTCTCAGTGGAGTCTGTGGGGAATAGTAATCCTAAGTATAAAGCGACAGTGCTTTACACAATTGAATATAGTTTGTATAATGACCATTATTTAGTCACAGGGGGCACAAGATTACATGAGCATGGAGAAAATTGCCCTCTGGCCCTCATCTAGTCAAAAGGAAGAAAACAGTACAAAAGAAACTTGCATTATGCCAAGCAGAGGAATGTTCAGTCTAAAAATTTCTTCATACTATAGTGCTAATAGCCTTGCACTTTTCATCCCCTCCATTTACCACAAATAGATGGGGGGTGGGGAAACTTTACAACTTAACTCTTTTGTTAAAAATAAACCCAATCCAACTTTGTCATATAATTTCTATTCTTTTATGAGGACACGTTGTTTTGGTTTTGTTTAAGATTTTAAAATTTAGGACCCAATCCTGCTCCCTTTAAACCAAAGCCCAAAGTCCCATTGTCTTCAATGCCCAGCAGGATTGGGCCTGTAGATATTTACTCTGCTTCTCCTGTGCAAGCACAACTCCTATTGAAAACATGCTCACCAAGTGTCTCCAAATCTTTAAGAGGGTTTACTCCAGGGGAGAGGATGAAAAACACTGGAGTGGCTGGACTGCTCTCTTCATATGATTTTGCTAAGTCCATCCTGGTGCTCTCCACGTACTTGGAACCTAGTTTTTCCTCCACAAAGTTTCTATATAAATATAAAGTATAAACTGAAGACACCAAGAATATCCACAATTACAGACTTGGGACCTGCATTCTTCTCAGACTACATAACCTGCTGCTCCTAGGCTAGCAGCAGTTTTCTTTATTGAACGTATCAGGGAAGCAAGCTAAGGGAGGGAAGGGCAGCCAGGTGGTAAAGAGGGTACAGAAAAATCTGGCATATGTCTGTTCAGGAAAGGGGACAATGACTATGTGATAGAAAGGACAGCTAGGCACAGCAAGTAATCAGTAAGGGAATGCTTCTTCCTAGGAAGGGGTGAGCACGGGTTGCATATAGGGGTGCTGGAACAATTTGTATAGTGGGGGTGCTGAAAGCCACTGAACAAAACTTCAAACCCAGTATATGATGGAAACCACTTCAAGCCAGGGGCTGCTGCCACAGCCGCAGCACCCCTAGTTCCAGCACCTATGGTAGCATAGCTGGTAGGGTTTGGGCAGTTGGGCGAAAGGTACTATTCTTTGGGAGGCAAGGGATTTAAAAAAACCTCAGAGGGTTTGGATAAGTATACAAGGCTGAAATTTTTTGAGGATCACAGATTTTTAAAGAAGAGTGAGATGGAGAATTATCATCCCATGAATCTATCTGCTATCCCTAGAAAAAGAATGAATATTAAGAGAGAAATATGACTAAAAGGTGGGCAGTCAGGAGCATAGATTTTTAAAAAGAATTATAAATGAGGCCCTCCTTGTGGTTCAGAGCACATGTATAGAATCGAATAAAATCACCAATCTATAAATAAGTAAGCCAATTCCCTATAAACAGTCAATCACCCCCATCTGATCCCACCACCTTCTCACAAATACCTGAAAAAGAATAGATAGCCTTGTACTATTGCCACAATGGCCAATAATCAATCTCAGGCTCTGACTGACCAGATAGCTTGTAAATTAGATTCCCATAATTGAAAAGTTCAGCACAGCGGGCTACACATCCAATAAGCCATCTTCACATGTGGTTCCATGGATACACACAATGTCAAAGACCGTACCTAAAAGCATAGGTCATTCTATCTGGGCGCAGTGCCCTCAAGATGATAAGTTTCTGAAGAGAGCTTTTGTTTTTCCATTCCTGTGGAAACTTTTCCTTTTCTGGGCATTCTGAGTCCACCCATTTCTTCCATCTTTTAGGAGACCCTTCGATATCTCTGTCTAACCCTCGGAACTCATCCATTAGAGCAATGGCCTGGAACACACCAAACGGGTGATATGCCCATGACGTATAGTTGGGGTGATAATGAAATACAGTTTACTAATAATATTTACTAGTAATATTATTTGACACCTATGACCTAATTTAAAGCACAATTTATACTTACAGTCTATATGAATAAATGTTTTTTTGTAAAAGATTACTCCATTTCATCTCTCCATTACAATCTGTTTACAGTTAAATACCCAGCTACCATACACTGTAACACATAAGATTAGTTTTTTTCTGAGAGTAAGAAGCTGTGTGAAGATTAGAATTACGTTCCTGGAGGAATGCAGAGATTATAGAAAATCAGCATTTCCACATGAAATAAATATATGATTTTATCATCTCAGGGAAAAAAATTAAAATGCAAGGACAACTCATTCAACAGCACTGCAAGTTTTAAAATTTACTATGGAATATATGACTTTATCTGACATTATCTAGCTCTAGGAGGTCTCCAGAAACAACATGAAATAAAATTTAAAACTGAAAAGCAATTCTCCAAACGTACCCTAATGGCACTCCATGACTGAGGAGTTAAAAAGTCAACAGGGCTCTTGTGAGTGTGTTCGACTGTGAATCGAAGCAGGAAATCCAATTCAAGGAGTTCTATCTCTTTACTTCTCAGCAGAATCTTGACAGCATACAAAATTGAAAAAGGTCAACAGGTTTACTTGGCAGTCACTTGTGACTTAAAACATTTACCACTTTATTGAATAGGCAGCATAAAGCACTGAAAATTCTGGTGACAATCTTCTGTAGCTCCGATAGAAGAATTTAGCTTTAGCCAATTATTTTAAAGTAATGACTAGAAATATATTATAAAAGAAGAAATGGAGTGAGATCAATTCCTAGACCTTCATTATTCACAAAGCTAATAGATTAAATTTTCAAACTTAGCACTACATTTGTAGTACACGCTGCAGAACTTGCCTCAGACTGTTAAACAGACACCAAAAAACCCCACCAACAACCTCTGAACTAAATAATTTTGAAGAAGTTAAAATTGTCATTATGCTCTATGCTAGAAGGAGCACCCCAGTCCTTTAAAAATCGCTAGATTACAATAATAGCTATGATTTATGATTCTTTAGCTAGAGTAAAAAGAGTTGCTATATGAAAAAAACAAATTTAAAACCATAGTCCTTAAAGATCAGAGTTATTCTGGGCTTCGATTGTACAAGTTTTTTTTTTTTTTTAATAGCACTACTCAAGTGGATAAGGAAACCTGAGTTCCATACAACTCCCTACATTTGTCCTCCACCCCCTTTAAACACATACTGAGGGACAGGAAGTTCACACTTGTCAGCATCATTGTTTTAGGCGCTCTTCAGACTCAGGGAGACCACAATGACTCACATTTGGAATGTTTTTTTGCAGTGAGAAGGGGTGGCAACTTTTTTCTTTTTTTTTTAAATGAAAGCATAAGAATCTGCAGAAGTTAAACACGTCAGGAATACCACAAAACTATATGAGGGGAGACAAATCTAGCCCATAGGTTGAATGTACAGTAAAAATCTTCAATTCAAATGTGTCTTTTTAACTAAATGCCTACCACCATTATCTGTGTTGTCTCTCCTCCCCTTGCAGACTGTGAAGAATGGGAATTAAAGCGTATGCTCAAATAAATTTGTTAGTCTCTAAGGTGCCATAAGGACTCCTCGCTGTTTTTGCTGATACATACTAACACAGCTACCACTCTGAAACCGATCTCTATCCTGAGAGTTAATTCCAGCTGGAGTTCTCCCCAGCTACCCAGGAATCCAGCAATGACTAATTCAATTTCTTAGTGCTCAGATGGACAATACAGTGAATCCACTGTTGGAAGACTACCTCCTATCACCTCTGGAGAAATGCATCAGAAATATGACCAGGTTCAGGAGACCTTCTCAAAACCTCAGGTCTTCAGGCAGGAACTCTTGAACTCTCTGTATGTGTGTATATATATCTCCTCAATATATGTTCCATTCTATATGCATCCGAAGAAGTGGGCTGTAGTCCACGAAAGCTTATGCTCTAATAAATTTGTTAGTCTCTAAGGTGCCACAAGTACTCCTGTTCCTCTTGAACAAAGGAACTTTGAAATGGATAAAAGACAGCCTGTGACCCAAGAGTCACACATGCATGCTGACTGGGGGACCAGATTGTCAGAAAGGCAAGCGATGTAGGGGGTGTAATCTGTCTCACCCAGCCCCAAGATCAGGGGCTTATGGGTCAAGTAGGACCTACTTATTATTTACTTGTATGCTACCTGGCCTGAATCTTTATATATAATCTCAGCCCAAAATCAAAAGATATTTTTATTACTTGGAGAATCTCTGCTATAAGTGCCAAACTCTACACAACTGTACCTAGGGAACTGCAAGCAGCACTTCCATAATTTTCATCCCTACAATGTATGCAGAGGAGTATAACAACATTTTTAAATGCTCAAAGAAAATAAAGACGTACATAAAATACCTGTGGAAGTTGTTAATATTATTTATATTGCAGTAGCATTCACAGTATGTTAGGTGCTGTACAACCACAGGAAGATATGATGTATCCTCCGACACTGATATTTTCTTGTAAATAAGAAATAGGTAAAATAAACCACACTCCCCACCACTACCGCCTGAAAATTTTCCCCCCTCACCTGAAAAGTTGTCTGGGCTAGGAAGGTGAGTTTATCCTTTTCAAAAAGTCCCTGACTGGTGTAAAGGAAGGCAGAGTATGTAATAGCTTCTATCAGGTTGATGATGTGCCCCTGCAGATCCTCTGATGCTTCAGCCCGATCAATTGCTTTATGAAAGACTGTGTTGAAGGCCTAATGAGATGTAGGATCACATTGTTTTTAAAACAAAAAATTGTTTGTTTGTTTTAAGAGCAATTTAATAGATCTCCAATGTAAGGCTTTTCAAAGTAAGTGCCTGAGCAGTACAAAATGGAGACACTGTACAAGATCATCCCCCTGCCCCCGAAAGAGTAGGCTTGGAGAAAGTTTTCTCCAAGGGGGGAGAAGGGATTGGGGATCACAAATAACATTTTTCAGTCTACTCATTTAACTCAGGAGCAAACAACATATGTTGACTGACTCCACCAATTTTTCCCACCCACTGGACATCCTAAAACCAACACATTCCCTCAAAGTGAAAAGGCTGGTGGTTTCAAGGAAGGAGACTTTCCGTCCTCAGCCAGTCACTTTTAGTATATTTATTGTAATACATTGTTTAGTGAATGCTTCAAATCTCTCTATTCACTTGGCCTTGCAGGAAGATTTAACAAAAATAAGATAAGCATTGCTCACATAATCAGAATGAAAACATCTGACAAAAGAGAGATTATTGGGAAGTTCAATATTGTGAGGAATTGGTGGGAAAATGTACAACCCTCACTCTCACACACAAGCACCCCTTACGTAGCAAATATTAATAGCTGATACAAATATAAACGGTTGTTAATTGCTGTAATCAACCCCCCATGCTTGGTCTTTTGTATCACACCAGAAATAAAGCTTTACCTTCAGTGAGAACTGATAGATGGGGTTAATTTTGCCCAGGTCATTAACAACAAAGTAAAGAAGAGACGCTCTCAAAGCCGCTGGTCTGTAATGCTCTCGGGCCTCGTTAATTTTAACTTCGTTTTCTTTTGCTTCAGCTACCTGTAGGATGATAGTTACCTAGTTCATTTTTAAATCTATCATAACTATCACACTGATCTGAATAATTAAGGGCTGATCTAAAGTGAAAAGTTACATTGGCACAGCTACGTCTCTCAGGAGTGTGAAAAATCCATACCCCTAAGAGACATAGTTAAACCGACCTAACCCCTGGTGTAGACAGTGCTAAGTCAACAGAAGAATTCTTCCATCAATCTAGTTATCACCTCTTGGGGAGGTGGATTACCACCCCCCATTCCCCATCACTGTAGTGTTTACACTGAAGTGCTACAGCTGTGCAGCTGTAGCATTTTAAGTGCAGACATAGCCTAAGTCACACATATGTAACTGACAAATTCTTAACATTGCAAAGTGAGAAACGCAACATGGATACAGCTGACATATCTGAAACAAAAACTGTTTGGCACAGGTAGAATTAAATTGGTCACCCCACTCCAGGCTTGCTGGCTAGAAATCAGAGTTGATTTGATCTTCTTTACTATACATTACTATAATTTTAAAACAGCAGTTTAAGAGAAGTTATTATGTCAGTGGTTTGAGTTTTATATTTGTTTTCTTGATGCAGAAAGGTTGGTTGCATGACAACACTATAAACTTACCTTTATTTTATTAAGGAACTTATTAATCAAGCCCATCATCATGCTAGAAGTCTAAGTACTAAGGTGGGTGAACTTGAGTGCCTGGTATTAAATGAGGATATTGATATAATATGCAACACAGAAACTTGGTGGCTTGATGATAATCAATAGGATATGGTAATACCAGGGTACAAAATATATAGGAATGAAGAGTGGCATTATATGTGACAGAAAGAATAGAGTCAAATAAATCTTAAATGAATCAAATTGTACCACAGAATCTCTATGGATAGAAATTACATGCTTGAATAATAGGAATACAGCAGTAGGAAAATACTACCAACCACCTGACCAGGACAGTGATGGTGATTATGAAATGCTCTGGGAGACTGAGTTTTCTATTTTTATTGCATCTCTAATAATAATGGGGGATTTCAACTATTCCCGTAATGAATGGGTACATGTCACCTCAGGACTGGAAGCAGAGATAAAGTTTCTTGACACCATAAGTGACTGCTTTTTGGGGCAGCTAATCCTGAAACTCACAAGGGGAGAGGCAATTCTTGATTTAGTCCTAAATGCAGCACAGGATCTGGTCCCAGAGATGAATATAGCTAAACTGCCTGGTAATAGCAACCACAGCGAGGTGGCAAAATTTGCAGATAATGCAAAATTACTCAAGATAATTAAGTCCCAAGCAGACTGTGAAGATTTGCAAAGGGATTTCACAAAACTGGGTGACTGGGCAACAAAATGACCAATGTAATTCAGCATTGATAAGTGCAAAGTAATGCACATTGGAAAACATAATCCCAACTATACATATAAAATGATGGGATCTAAATTAGCTGTTACCATTCAAAAAAGAGATCTTGGAATTATTGTTTATAGTTCTCTGAAAACATCTGCTCAATATACAACAGCAGTCTAAAAAGCTAACTGAATGTTAGGAACCATTAGGAAAGGAATAGATGATAAGACAGAAAATATCATAATGCCACTATATAAATCCAAGGTACACCTTCACTTTGCATACTACATACAGTTCTGGTCACCCCATCTCAAAAAAAAAAAAAAAAAAATTAGAATCGGAAAAGGTCCAGGGAAGGGCAACAAAAATTATTAAAGGTATGGAACAGCTTCCATATGAGGAGAGACTAAAAAGACTGGGACTTTTTAGCTTGGAAAAGAGATGACTAATTGGGGATATGACAGAGGTCTATAAAATTGTGAATGGTGTAGAGAAAGAGAATAAGGAAGTGTTATTTACTTCTTCACATTGCACAAGAACCAGTGGTCACCCAATGAAATTAATGGGCAGCAAGTTTAAAACAAACAAAAGGAAGTACACAACGCACAACCTGTGGAACTCATTGCGAAGGGATGTTGTGAAGGCCAAAACTATAGCAGGGTTCAAAAAAGAATTAGATAAATTCATGGAGGCTAGGTCCATCAATGGCGATTAGCCAAGATGGTCAGGGATGCAACCCCATGCTCTGGGTGTCCATAGCCTCTGATTGTCAGAAGCTGGGAGTGGGCGACAGGGGATGGATCACTTGACGATTGCCTGTTCTGTTCATTCCCTCTGAAACACCTGGCAGTGGCCACTGTTGGAAGACAGGATACTGGATTAGATAGACCATTAGTCTGACCTAGTATGCCTGTTCTTATCATCTCTAGCTAGTCTGTTAATTAGTCTTAGAGGAGACAAATAGTGAGAAAAATTACTTGAAAGCAGGTTTCTTAGATTTTGAAATGATTTTGGATTCAGCCACATTCACATCCCTTTGCATTTCCATGAGCTTGCATACATAGAGACCTGCCATTCACTTAAATGTTAGGGAATGGCAGTTCTTTTTGAGAGTATCCATATTCATTTTTGACAAATATGTTTAATCACAATTCATGCCACTAGTGCTCATCCGGTTTATGAAGTTTCAGGCATGCAACCAGAAAGCAAAAATTATACCATGTGATTTATCTGACCAGTCGCATGCCACTAATATAGTCGTTGCATATAAAGCGTTTACCAAACAACTAAGCATGACAGCAACATTAAAACAAAGCAAAGTCTACTTGTGGATAATTCTAAACCCCCTTCATTTTAAAATATGAAATTAATAATTTGAATTTTACAGGTAACTTTTAAAACTAATAAAAGAACAGAAATTGTTACTGCCTTGTGCTCTATTTCTGCCGCTGTAGACTTCGTTGATTCAAGTTTCTCTACCAGTTCTGTGTCACCCAAGAAACTACCCTCAGCAGCTGACAGATGAAGCAAAAGATCATCCTCCAGGTGCTTCAGCTCAATCTTGAAATCATTCTGTTGCTTGGTCAGGAGAGACTAACAAAGGGAATGAAAAATTTAGACTTAAACAGCAGCAGCAAAGGATGACCATTTGTTTTGCAGAATCTATGGCCTTTATTCTCCATTCTGTCACATCACTCTATTTCAGTTTTGTTTCTGAAAAAGAGATGGTATCTTCTATTCTAATGACAAGTATGTTACAATTATAGCAACCAGTCAGGAGGAAAACATGGTCAAACATGAAAGCATGACACCAAGAACCTGGCTTGATTCTTGATTCTGCTCTAACCACCTTGTTCTGCTCAGGGTTGCACGAAGTGAGCAGGATCTGGTCATAACTGGCAAGTGGAGAATTCCCCGGCAGAGGAAATTCCCCTGTAAAGCTGATGGAGCCAACTCCTGCATTAGCCACTTCCCCCTCACCTCAGCATGCAGGCTAGGGCAGAGAAAGCATGGCAGAGGTCTGCTATGATACCTTGATCATCCATTGGTTTATGATCTTTAGGGGGAACACCCAATCAGCATATGGTCCCTTACTGGGGGCACTCCACTGGACTATGAGGCTGGCAGAAAATGACTCAGATGATCAGGGAAGCATAACTGCATCCCAGACAGCTGTCCCCACAACTCTGCCCCAAGCAGAGCTCAGATGCAAGGGAGAATCTGGCTCAGAATTTTTAAGACTATGTTCCCAGCTCTGTTCCTTGAAAAGTAATTTAACAACTGTACCACAGTTTACTCTTCTATAAATGGGTAAAATAGTCTCAACTTCCTACTGGTGTTGTGAGGCTTGACTCATTTGAGTCTGCAAAGTGTTTCAAGATCTTTGGAAGAAATGTGCTATAGCAATATGAAGTACTTTTATTATTAATTTTTCACCTATATATTTTTAATCTTTCAATTAGCATCCAGTAATCATACGACAAATCTAATCAAGGCCCCTTTTCAACCATTTATACAAATATTTCTGTTCATAAATACTGTAAAATGTGTTATTATTGCCATAAATACATTTTTGCATTGCACAAATAGCAAGAATAGATTCTTAGTACAATTAACCCAATGCCCTAGAGCCTACTAGTGCAGTCATATCCTCTTACAGGTTGGCATGAAATTTAGTTTGTGCTTATTGGCTCAAGACCATTGACTCACAAAATACACTGAACGGGGTTAATCCATTTCACCATTCACAGACATGGTGAAAATGGAAGAGCAGAAAGAAAAATAGGAATAAGATCATGATATATAAATTCTAGCATTACTTTATGTTAGAACCAAACTCCAAGACTTGCAGAGTTGAGAACTCAGTGGGACTCCAGGAAGTGCTTCACGCACCTCTCGGTATCTACTTGATATACAAGTTATTGACAATCACTGCTCAGTAGATTCAACTGGGTATATTAATGATGGCCTTAGACCCTGAGGAACAGCAACTGACTGGTCAAAAGGTGGTCTCACCTTAAGTTTTTCTAAGTCAGGTCTTTCAACACCAACAACCTCAGCCAACAGCTGGTCTTCTAACCCATCCCTTGTGACAGTGAAATTAATAAGGGTGGTCTGAGCCTGTAATTCTGGCTGATAGTGAGGGTTAGCCAGCTTCGTGTGAAGGATCAGACGGAAATTCTTGTTGAACTCACATTCTTTGTCTTCAATCTTGATATACCTGACAATAGTTAACATGCAAAGTGATGGGAACAGTACTGAATAAAGCAATTCACAAATATCCTACATTACATAAGACCAGTACTGTACAAATTTAATGCCACAGAAAACAGACACAAACCAAATGCTCAGTACTTGCAGTTTGAGACACAACATGAGGATGATACAATTCACCTAAAGCAAATGAAGTTTAGACTCACCCACCATTTCATCCTTTTCATTTCCATAGGTTCACTTGCTCATATAGCAGCATACGCTTGTGGCTTATTGGCAATGAAACAGGTTGCAGTATAGAAGAGTTCACAGTTCAGAGGCAACCTTGTGCCCTTGCTCCTTACCATGAACTTGGACAAAGCTCTCAAATAATTCTTACATGAACTGTGTGTGTTCTTACAATTGTTTTCTTTAGCATCTTTTAAATATTTCAGCTATAAAGGCTAACACAAAGAAACAAACAGAAATACATGGTTATGATAAACTAACAAATGACAGGAAAAGACAAAGGGCCGTCGACTGATGAACAAAAGAGGATTTTTATAGGTGGCCAACAAAATGTTTTGTTTAAAACAAATTAATTACTAGGTCACATGCTGCACAGAGTGAGTGATTCTAAACTTATCTTTTATGCCACTTAAGATCCCTTAAGTAAGGCATTGCTTGCTGGCTCTGCCCTTACTATGATGTCCCAGCATGCACTATGCTGTGGTGCTACTGTTACCAGGAGACCTTACTAAAGCATCAAGATGAGACATGGAGATAAGATAACATTGACCTAGCCCTCTTATTTTATGGCATAGTTTTGAAAAACAAAAATTAATGTTCTGTAGTCTTTGATCTCTTATTATTTTACCTCTTTTCCATAGCACCATGAAGTGGAAAAATACAAATGAGATTGAACAACAGGGAGGTGGTATCCTGCACACCGCAGCAATTAGCTCAGTCAAACTGCCGTTGAGCTTACAACTTTAGAGAATCAGAGGAAAAAAGGCCTCTGAATAATGGCAGATGGTGAAGCTGGTTGGCCTGCAAAAAGCATATTAACTCTAGCCAAACTTTTGAAACCTGGCAGCATGAAGTTAGGTTCCTAAATTCTTATTTAGGCACCTGTATATAAATAGCCTGGATTTTAAAAGAAAATTAACCAAATCCTATATAAAACCGCACTAAAAAGGATCCAGCATCCAGTTTATCATTTTTTGGGTGGGATTTAATACCAAAGGATAAAATTCACTTCTCAGGTCAGCAAGGCAGATTTCAACTCTGATACCATGTTCTTGCAACACATTGGGAGGAAGGCAGGGGGGATAGCTCAGTGGTTTGAGTATTGGCCTACTAAAACCAGGGTTGCGAGTTCAATCTTTGAGGGGGCCATTTAGGGAACTGGGGTAAAAATCTGTCTGGGGATTGGTCCTGCTTTGAGCAAGGGGTTGGACTAGATGACCTCCTGAGGTCCCTTCCAACCCTATGATTCTATGATATATGTTAGGCTCCTAATGTGGAATTCTAAACTGATACCAAGAGCAAAACATCAGACCTGAGCACAACTAAGAGGGTAATTTTGACCTCAGCGCAACATACATATACACGGGCATACGGGTGTTGGAATCAGGTCTCTGACAGAGGAGTACATCAGTTAGCTTTGTCAGTGAGGAAAACTATCAAGGGAACAATACTACCTTACAGAAATGAAAGGAAGTCTGGCTGTTAAATGAGCCCTGGACTCTTGTATAGAAGTATTATTTTATGAGTTCTCAATTCACAGAAGTAATAAATTATCAATTTGTGTGGTTATCGTCTATGAAAGGCAAAAACTACATAATGACTCAGTAGGTTTTATAACTGCAGCTATGCTCACTTTTTTGTTAGTCGCAGATTTGGGAAAAATAAATGTTTTGTTATTGCGCTTTCATGGTTCAAAGAATATGAGCAACAATGATGTTAACCAGAGGGGCGGGAAAACACCCAACAGAATCATTTCATTGTTTCCATGAATTGTATCTATCTAGAAATTAATTCTGGAGTATGAAATAATATAATGTGTGTAAGTGCTACGAGTAGAATTCTGAATGGAGAGGTAGTACAAGAGTTGGCTCTACACGAATTACTACAAAGGATTACTTTTGGTAATTCCTTCACTTATAGTCTTTTCATCTCCCATCCTACCAACTGAGACAATCAGAACAGACTGCATTAAGTCTCCCTCTGCCAGGGAACATGGCAGAAGACCTTGCAAACAAGCTTTATATATAAGCTGCGGAACCTCCACTTCCTTCTAGTTAGAGACTTTCAGAGAAAAATGAAACAATGATAGATCACCCCCACTTTTCTAGTAGAAATTACCACAGCCCAAAGGGCTACCTCAAAATAAAGTGAGAGATACATGTCCCAGAGGTTAATCCCAAAGCACCTGTAACACCAAGAAAATAGCGAGGTCTTTGCAACAATGTTTTGTTGGTGGTGGTGTTTTGCTTTGTTTTAAGAATCTTGGAATGTAAGGATGGGAACTAAACTCCTGTCTTCTGATGGGTCTATGAACAATGGATATAGCAGATGAGTAGGCACAAAAGCCAACATTTTCAGAAATAGGAGCTTCAAGTTAGGTGCCTAAATCTATAATTGTGTACCTAAATAAGTGACTTGATTTTCAAAAATACCAAGGAGCTCTCTCTCTCATCAACTTCAACTTTTCTGCTGCTTGCTACTCAGCAACTTCAGAGAAGCCTTAATCTAAAAAGCAGTTTCAGTCAGTTACATGCATTAGTTTGAGGCACCAGAAGTGGACAAAAGGAATTAATCATTGGGAGAATAGATTTGGAAGAAGGGGAGTTTCCAGGGCCAGCTCAGTATGAGATTGATTAGGTTTGAGAACACAGAGACCACCAAGAGAGCCAACGAAATCATCTCTGTTCTGTCTCTCTCTCTTAGGACCTGACACCCAAAGCAACACCCCATTTTTTCTTCCAATCCCAGGTGAAAGGAATGAATGGCTCCTGCATCAAAGGACCAAGAATAGAGAAAGTTTTGATGACGTACTCAAAGAGAGCCACTTTATGGAAGGCAATCCCCTGCGTTGGAAGATACTCCGAACGATCTGGAGGCTGAAACTTCACATCCTGAGGATTAATTACCATGGCTGAACCAATCTACCAAAGGAACAGCTCTTCCCTTGCAGGTAAGTTGTCTGGGAGAAAAGGCAGGATAACACCCAAGACCCTAGGAGAAGAGACTTGCTGAGGAGGAAGTCTTGAGTGGAGGAATATGGCCTCATTGTATGAAAAAAGGTGAGAATCCCCGATCCATCTCAAAAGTTGAACAACAGCTTTTTTAGTAAATAGTTTGACTACTTAAGATTTATAGTGTTTAAGGCCAGAAGGGACCATTAGATCATCTAGTCTGACCTCCTGTATAATTTCAAGATGGATAGTTCCCGTTAAAGAACTGTGCCTCTAAATGGTATAAAATACATCAGACTCCTACTACTACTGCTTTCAGAGTGCCCCAGACAAGATGAAGAGAGGTGGTAGGTAGATTTTTGGACAAGAAAGCAAGAGAAACAATATTTTCCTACTTTGGGGGGGAGGGTGGGAAGGGGACCACCTTTCAATTGACTTATAAAAAGCTTTATTTCAAGCCCTGCTGTTTAAATTAAAAGCTTCTGCCTCACACTTGTGAAGTCCAGCAACTAATGCAGAGAGCAAAGCTGAACTAATCAGATGCAGACTGAAGCAATCTCAGCAGGCAGACTGTACAAGTTGGTCAAACTAGTTTTGTGGAAAAAAATTCTGCCTGAAAGTTGCACAGCTGGCAAAACATTCAAGGAAATGAAAGCTATTCCTGAATAGAAATTGAGTTAATTGTCGTGCTGTTTCCTAAAGAATACATAACAGTCATGTCTCGCATGCATGGACACAATGTTATCAGACTAATGCTGCAACTATATGCACAATCAAACCTGAAAACATCTCAAAGTACAATTTGTACTTCATAATACCCCAATCCTTTTTGTGAAAAGGAGATCACAATCCAGTACATACTCCCTGTTAAGGTGTTTGTTAGGCAGCAAATACATTTGCACGGCCAACATTTTAAAGCGTAGGTGCCTAAAGATAGTAAGCCTGGTTTTCAAAGATGCCAAATACCCACCATTCCCACTGCAGTCACTCATGTTGTATGAGAAGATTATATCTATGAGGTTCTCTAAAACTGAGAATTTTGACAGCAGTCTTCATTCAGAAACAACACCATAAATTGGTATTATGGTATGTTCATTACAGAGTGACTGTACAGGATTTAAGCTCAAGAATAACCTCAGTTAACTATGGGGGAATATAATTTTATGAAGTTGCTTCACAAATCAGCAAGTTTTTAAATATGTAAGCTAATAAATTTTCTTTGGAAGGACTACAAGTTGATATATCTTCCCAGCTATGCTTTCTGTCGATTGATATCATAAGACATATTTTACTTAAAATTAGGATTGTCTGAAGCTCAGTGGATTTAATTATTTCTAATTATCCAGCTGTTGTCAGTATGTGGCCATTTTATGACAGTGGTATCTACTGTGTGGGTCAGGTTCAACTGTATATCTTTTCAAACACAGAATTAATGTACTATTGATGAAACCATTACTAGAACCAAATTAAAGTCTAGGCTGATGTATTGGTCTGCAGGGAGCTGTCAGACATGAAAGGAGTAATTAGTATTCATTACTTCATACTCTACAACATTCCAATTATTAATGAACTTCAACTGTTGGACTGCACCATATCTATCACAAACATCTTTCTAGTCTTTCTTTATTAGGAGGAAAAAACAAATGCCTGACAAAACTACTAAAAAACAGGATGCTGAAAACTTTGCTTGTTTGCTAGGGGAGGTCTGCATAGTTCCACTGCCGCAGGAGGTAAACATAGCACATCTTCCATGATTCATTGTGTGTAATGTCTTTGAAATGTTAACTGGATGACCTTTTATTCATTCCTGCAAAGAACACTTAAACACACTGATTACTAAATATTAAATTGACTAGTGTTTATATATATTGCTCCATCATGCTATGCGCAAGCCTTTGCTGAGTTACTGTATAATTATATTGCTGCGACCCCTGCCCTTTCCACCTCAACTCCTCCCTACTATTTTATAACCCTCTTTGTTACATCGTGTCTGAAATTAGATAGTAAAACTTTCAGGACCATGGGACTTGATTCTGATCACACCAGTTTTATACCAGCGTAACTAGGACTTAATAGAATTACTTGAGATTTACATTGGTGTATGTGCAAGCAGAATCAGTCCTTGTGTTATCTTATTTGTATCGTGAGGTACCTAGCAAACTTTTGTGGACTGAAAAATAGTAACGAATGATCATCATCTAACCAAGAATGCAGTGAGTAGAGATAGTTGGGGAAGAGTAGAGCAGTTGTTTGAGACTCTTTAGTTACTGCCTAAAATGTAATGAAAATTAAACATTTCAAGGGGGTAAGGTGCAGGGCGATGCTGTGTCTTGCATAAAATGGTGCTAGGCCTGAACAAGTGATGCGTTCAAGAAGCTGAACTTGTGTACACTCCATAGTTTTTATGTGCAACTTTGACAAATAAGGAGAAAATTTGGGTTACCTGCCAAAAAATGGGTGGTGGTGGTGGTTGTTTTTGGCAAACACAAATAGCAGTATTTTGCCTCCCACTAATTTCCTGGTGTGTGAGTAATCAAATCACTAATAAAACAAGCATATTTCACTTGGCCTCATCTGCTTGAGGGACATATGAAACTATGGTCCCTTCTGCCTGACTCTGGTGGCTATCCAGGAAGACCAAGTATCAGGGGGAAACAAACTTTTGCTATTTGTTTCACTCTCACAAAATTCAAAACCTTTGAAGAGATTTTTCACAGCCTGTAAAAATGAAAATTTGTATTTGACGAGAGATCATGTTGCCATATTTCAGCTGAAAAGATCGATCAACTGAAAAGATTTACTCCAAATTGATGTAACCAAAATTTCTCTCCAATGTAATTGCAGCAGTTGTTGATGTGCTATAAATTTATTTTAAAATCTTAATACTCATAAAATACTAATTGAAATTATTATGAAAAGTGCTGCAAAGCACTGGAGACTGAAATTTTCCATTCAGCCACAGGTACAGCATTTTCCCACCAATGTGCCTCTTCTCTGGCCATGGAAGGCCCATGTCTAGAGGTACAAGTGTGTATTAATTTCCACTGCCAGGAAGGGGCTATCAATTAGTTCCTGAGTCAAAGCCCATTGAAGTCAGTAGAAAGACTAATTGACTTCAATAGGTTTTAGATCTGGCTGCAACATTTTATTGTAAATAAAATTGCTATAGGACCCCTTCGTGTATCTATTCTGGTTTATTAAATCCTTATAATTTGTGAGTAATCATGAATAAATTTACTTTAAGTGTTGTATATTTAACTATAAAGAATTTAATAAACATTGGAGGCATTTAAAATAGAAAGTACTATTCTAAAAATAAAGCAAATTTTTGCTGGGGTTCAAAAAAATTTGTTTACCTTTCCCTAATTTTGCACGTCTCTGCACTTCCAGTTTCTAGCTAAGGCTAGAAAAACAAAGCATGAGAAAACCCACAAGAAAGTCTGGTCATAATATTTCCACACAGGTTTTGAAGATTGGGATGGCATTGGTGGTTTTACATTCTGATGTGCATATGAACTTTTGGGTGCTTATCTAACCACATCCAGATGCCCGATTATTTGATATTTACTCATCACCAGGTTTAAGTCATCACCTTGCTTAAAAAAACAAAACAAAAATGCTGCATAGAAAGTTATGATGAGAAGGTAAGAAAAAGAAAAATATATAGTGACCTTGGCAGCAACTCCCAGGCAAAAATCCTGATTGCTCAAGAATACTTACTTCCCTTTTTTAATTGTGTTTCTTCCAAGTAAGGGATCAAGTACTGGGTCTACCGTTTCAGTCAAGTTTTCAATTAGGATGGTGTCTCCACAGGCCAACGCTCTTTCAATGGTCTTCAAAAGCCTTAACACAAAAACCATATCCTACCTATTAGATGATGTGCTAGTTATGGAGCAATATATTTCTGCTTTAGATTATACAAATGAGAAATATTTGTACAAGAGCTCTATCAAAACCTGCTGTATTGCACTCAAAAAGATATTTTCCAGTGGTTAATAATTCTGTGCATTTGAGGCAAAAGTCTTTGCTCCTTATTACTGCTTATGTAGTAACAAACATAAGTTAGGCTTTGTACAAGGACAAGGTCCTACCCTGAAGAACTATTGATGTGAACATTTACATTGAAAATTCACAATGAATTCAAATTCACATGCAGGTGATGTTTGCTCTCAAGTGATTTGTTCTGTGTTTGCACAGTGCCTATTACAATGGGGTTTTGATTCATGATTGGGGCTCCAAGGCATTACCACAAGACAAATAAATAGCAGTAATTCAAATAAATAATCATAATAATATGGGCCAAACTATATCATTTTAGGCATAAAGAGGCTGCAGGGAAGACATGGAGAAGAGGTCACAAAGGGGACAATTATTTGTATAGCCTGGGAAAGCAAAAGGAGAAAGGGTTGAGTGGGAAAAGTATAAAAAAATGAGTTCAGGGAGGCAGACAGGACCTAAATTGTTCAAAGCTTTTAAAAATGAGGCATTATTGAGACCATGTGCTGTACTGTGCTATGTAACTATCTGTTGTACCTGAATTTCAATAAAATAAACTAACCTAGCCTCTTCTAGTACGATAGTCTTTAAAAGGTTTTGAAAGTTATTAAAGAGATGTGGTAGTTTTCAAAGATATTTTACTGCAGCAGATAAAATAACATTCAGTTCAAAACTGACCACAAGCCCCTCAATAAATCAAAGTCAGCATGACAGGAGATAAAAACAGACCCATTCCACAGAACCTAAACTTAATTCCATTCAAACTTAGCTACCAGAATTCAAAACACTTTAGATAATGTTACTGAATGCAGTTTTCTGTGTACTACCACTAGACTGAGTCTAGGGTGACCAGACGTCCCGATTTTATCGGGACTGTCCCGATATTTATTTGTTTGTCCCGCATCCCAACCGATGTTTGGTCGGGACGCAAATTGTCCCTATATTTTGCACTCCGGCGCACAGGCGGAGGGGGCTCAGGCCCCCCCAACTCAGTCCCGGCCGCACCCCGACTCCGCCTACTCCCTGCCCAATTGGATCCCTCCCCAAATCCCCGCTCTGGCCCCGCCTCTTCCCCAAGCACGCCACATTTCTCCTCCTCCCCCCTCCCTCTCAGGATTGCACAAATCAGCTGTACGGCAGCGCAAGCGCTGGGAGGGAGGGGGAGAAGCAGAACATGGCAGCCCGCTCAGAGGAGGCGGAGGTGAGCTAGTACGGTGGGTGCTCAGCTCCTACTAATTTTTCCTATGCTCCGGCTCTTTTTTTTTTTTGCTCCGCTGCTGGCCCCCCTCCCGTCCCGATATTTCATGTCTCTCATCTGGTCACCCTAATTGAGGCTCTCATTCTGCATTAGGTACATATATGCCATTATCCTATATACTAAACTGTACTATATAAAATGTCCAGTAATCAGGAAACTAAACAAAGCCTTTGCTTTTAGCATCCTATTTATGGGAAAACCAATTTGCCCTCACGTACAATGCACCTCCAACATTAACTTTATTCTCTCTTTAGCACTTGAAAACAGTACAGCAGAAAGTGTCTTTTTCAAGCAGAGCTTTTAAAATGGGAAATGCTACCATGGATAAATAAGCAGCAGTATTATAATATTTCAAATCTACAAGTAAATACAACACAACAAACACCAAGTCTTTGTAAAAATTAGGGGAAATTTATAGCAGTAAATACGAGAGCTAATTCTTCAGTGCGCACACATACCCTTTCTGTCCGAGACATATGACTTTAAGGTCAGTTCCATATTTATTCTTTATCCATTTAATTCCCTGTTGCTGGGGATCTATCATCAGAGGCCAACGCTCACAGTGTGTTAGAATAGTGGCATTTTCTGTTGACATTCTATCACCGGGCAGTCCTTCGTTATTCCATGCTGCAATCGTAGCATCATCACTCAACATGGCAATCAGGTCCAGGCCTTCAGTTATTGGAATAGGAACCTTTGAATCAGAATGAAATATAATAATCCAGCAAGACTGTAAAGTAGCAAGGCAAGACTCAGTGTGATGTACAAAATAATAGGAGCCAATGTAATTAGAGATTTATTATATATAAAAGAAAGTAAGACTCCTGTGGCCTATCAGATGCCAAAAGAAACAGGATATATAATGCAAAGCAGATAATCCTATAATTTACAATGGTACTTTTTAAATGATTTTTTTTTTCATTTAAGAAACTTCATAAATATTTTCTTTAGGATTTATTAAATCAAGTAAACAGCATATGTGTATATAGTTTGCAGTGTATATAGCTTTTAACACTTAAAGAGGAGGACAAATTCAGTGCTCATGAATGGCATTGAATTGGTAATTCTGGAGAATAAAGCTCATTATGTACAGAAAAGGTACACAATATGGGTAGCAGCATAACAGGCTTCTTGCACCACTTTGCTAATGTGCTTCAGCTATGGGATAAAGAGGTCACCTACATAAATCACAGGACAGGGCAATCTCCATTGCTATTGCTTCTCTGCAAAGACAGCCAATAAGCTCACTAATTGGAGCCATCTGACCAGGAACTGCACTGCCACCTCCAACTCATTTCACACAAGCCAAATAGCCATCAGATAGTCATACTTACTCTAAGTGTTATCATGCTTCTGTGTGCTTTAAAAGAAATGAAAATATTATATCATGAAGCATGAAGGTAGGAGGATGGGGATGCACACGCAAGACAGGAAGAATTAAAAAAAAAAAGCAAGTGTTTTAAGGAAATCTCCAAATAGACAGTATACTCTATGGGTCTGAGGACTGATAATGGGATACAGAACTTTCCTCTCTAAGAGAGAAATATTGGCCTCATGGAAGTCAATGGAATAATTCCCACTGATTCCAACAGTATCAGAATTTCACCCTAGGTTTTTATTTCTGGCAAATAGCAGCTGGAATTGAATTCCAAAACTTAACACTTTTTGGGGGGAGGGAGACAGATTATTCCTCCCCACCCAACACACACACGTCTAAGTATTGAATTAATGTTTACAGGAAATGATGTTTTATGGTTAACCAGATTGGCAAAATCTGTAGCACTAAAAGGAATGTACCATATCATAGAAAATATAGAAATGTAGGATTGGAAGGGATCTTGAGAGTTCATCTACTCCAGTTCCCTGCACTGAGGCAAGACAAAGGGCTGGTCCACACTAACCCCCCACTTCGAACTAAGATACGCAACTTCAGCTATGTGAATAACGTAGCTGAAGTCAAAGTATCTTAGTTCGAACTTACCGCGGGTCCACACGCGGCAGGCAGGCTCCCCCGTCGACTCCGCGTACTCCTCTCACGGAGCAGGAGTACCAGCGTCGACGGCGAGCACTTCCGGGATTGATCCCAGAAGATCGATTGCTTACTGCCGGACCCGGAGGTAAGTATAGACGTACCCTAAGTGTTTTTTAAGCCATCCCTGCCAGATGCCTATTTATACTGTTCTTAAAAACCTCCAGTGATGGAGATTCCACAACTTCCCTAAGTAATTAGTTCCAGTGCTCAACTACCCTTACAGTTAGAGAGTTTTTCCTAATGTCTAATCTAAATCTCCCTTGCTGCAATTTAAACCCATTACTTCTTGTCCTGTCCTCAGTGGCTAAGGAGAACAATTTATCACCCGCCTTTATATAACAACCTTTCACATACTTGAAGACTGTTATGTCCCCCTTCAATCTTCTCTTCTCCAGACTAAACAAACCCATTTTTTTTCAATCTTTCCTTCATAGGTCATGTTTTCTTGACCTTTAATCATTTTTGTTGCTCTCCTCTGGACTTTCTCCAATCTGTACACATCTTCCCCAGAACTGGACACAGTACCCCAGTTGAGGCCTTATAAGTTCTGAGTAGAGTAGATGTAGGTTTCATTTTTAGAAGGTACACACTATACATTTTTAAAGTAATTTATTTTGAAAACGTTTCAGATTAGTTTTACAGCTATATCAGAAAATGAATGATTGTTTGGTTATTTCATTTACCAAAAGTAATTGAAACAGATATTTATGAAGTCATTGGGAGGTGAACTATCTCCAATTCAACAGGTTCATCATTAATATTTGGAGGATTTTCTTGCCATACTGTATTAGGAGGAGAACATCACCAGACAAACATTTAAATTTTTTTGTTTAACTAAAACAATAACGTTATGTATGCTCGATTTTTTTCTTCAGCAGCAAACATATAATATTTTAACAAAACAAGCATATGAATTTTTGAATTTAGTTAAACATTCAAGTTTTTTAAAATCAGGTTTGTTTTTGTTAAAATTGTTTTTAACTAAAATAGTTAAATGAAATATTTAAAAAAAATTAAATTGATTGTGTCAGCCAGGTCAACATGAAAAACTTAAAATATTGGCTTCTGGAGCTAACTCAGTCATCTTCACCGTCATTTTCCTGTTTGCTCATAATCTGGAAAAGAAACACAAGCTCTCCTGCTTTTTCAGGTCCCAAACAATTTCTCAATTTGGAATGAATTAGTCCACAGGAAGAAAATATTCTTTCTACACCAGCAGAAGAAGCTACTGCTGTTAAAAGTGAGATTATCACTTCAACAGTCTCTGAATCCAAGTGCTGAAGTGACTTCCACCAGTTTCCTGGTATGACTTTCTTTAAAACATCATCAGCGAATATATATTTCTTGAATGGTTCACCCTTAGCTCTGAAGTTTATTACAGTTAGCATTATGGAAGGATGATTGCTGGATGCACTTTATCAAAAAAATAAAAATAAAAAAATCTGATTTTTTTTATTTTATTTTTTTAAAAAATCATTGATTTTTATCCACCTTGACTGAGATTCAGTTTATGATCCACTGTAACCCCTAAATCCTTTCCTGCAGTACTCCTTCGTAGACAGTCATTTCCCATTTTTTATTTGCGCAATTGATTATTCCTTCCTAAGTGTAGTACTTTGCATTTCTCCTTATTGAATTTCAACCTATTTATTTCAAACCATTTCTCCAGTTTGTCAAGATTATTTTGAACTCTAATCCTGCCCTCCAAAGAGGTTGCAATCCCTCCCATCTTAGTATCATCCATAAACTTTATAAGTATACTCTCTATGCCATTATTCAAATCATTGTTGAAAACTCTGAATAGAACCAGACCCAGGACAGATCCCTGCAGTACCCCCACTTGATCTGCCCTTCCAACTTGACTGTGAACCATTGATAACTACTCTCCAAGTACAGTTTTCCAACCTGTTGTGCATCCATCTTATGGTAGGGTTGTCTAGGTTGTATTTCCCTACTTTGTTTATGAGAAGGTCATGTCAGACAGTATCAAAAACCTTACTAAAGTCAAGATATATCACATCTGCTGCTTCCCCATGTCCACAAGGTTTGTTACCCTGTCAAAGAAGGATATTAGGTTGGTTTAACATGATTTGTTCTTGATAAATACATGTTGACTGTTACTTATCACTTTATTAAATTCTAAGTGCTTACAAATTGATTATTTGGTTACTTGCTCCATTGTCTTTCTGGGTACCAAAGTTAAACAGACTATAATTCCCTAGGTTATTCTTATTCCCCAATTTAGATTAGATTAGATAATCTCCAGTTTAGTTACTGTGGCAACAATTTTGTTGTTGGGTAAGAACTATTACTGAACTATGGCAAAGGATGTATTTCTTTAACATTGCTTAAACCCTGATTCTAATCACACAGCCATCAATTTTGCAAAGTAAAACGTGACAAATAGTATAGTCAGTTTCAAGAAATGAAATAAATTTGTTTGGAAGCAGACATAGCATTGTGCTGGTGATGATGGTGTGTTTTTACAAAGCAAGGTATTATTTTAATATGTAACTTTATCTAATGTCCCAAACCTGCACAAAACTAAGAGACTGCATCACTGTATCTTCTACTTTTCATAAAGAAGAGCTTTTAGCTAGCACCTGTGTTTTTAAAACAACTCATTAACCATATTTCTCTCTCTCCATGGGGAACACATCTGAAATTGCCACTCAGTAAAAGAGCTGATTTGACTAGCAATACCACTATTTAAAGAGTGTATTAGAGAAATTATTATTATTAATTTAAGGTAGAGATCACAATATGCTAAGAGTTAAGGGTAGTCTCTTCTCCTAGGAGCACACAGTCTAAAGACAAAGAAGTACGGAGAGTCAGGGGGCAAGGAATAACAATAGGTAATTTACATACAAGTCACCTAGAGGCTGCAAGGCAGAAATGGGTCCTGCAGAAAAGATCAGGAAGGTCATATTGGTCACAGAGGTGATTGTGTGAGAATCTGACAAACAGGTGGATGAGGGAAGAAGGATGGTCCAGTCGAAACACCGCTGGATGTGGTGGACTCAGGAGACCTGGATTAAATTCACAGCTTAGCCACATACTTCTGGTGTGGCCTTGGGCACATCAGTTAACCTACCCTTTTGCGTCAGCTCCATATTTGAAAATAGGGATGATAATACTTTCTTTCTTCCCAGGGGTATTTTGAGGATAAAATCCAGTAATAATTGGGAGGTGCTGACAAGGCCGGCTCCAGGCACCAGTGAACGAAGCAGGTGCTTGGGGCAGCCAATGGGAAGAGGCAGCACGTCCAGGTCTTCGGCGGCAATTCGGCGGCGGGTCTCTCAGTCCCTCTCGGAGTGAAGGACCCGCCGCCGAATTGCCGCTGAGGAATGAAGCGCCGCGGTCAAACACATTTTTTTTTTCTTCGCCGCTTGGAGTGGCAAAAAAGCCTGAGCCAGCCCTGGGTGCTGAAATGTTACAGTGATGAGGACTGTAAGGGTAGATTAAGAAACACACAGAGGCTGGGAACATTCACTCACAGAGCAGAGGAGCTGAGGGGGCAACACAAAACTTCATAAGGGAGTATAAGCAGGGAAGGGCAGAGTGACAGAGTTTTGAAATTGGTGATAAGAAGCTTAAATTTGATATATTGGATGGAAAGCCAGTAGAGGGAGTCAAAGAAGTTACATGGTACATGTTATCATGTTACAGTGTTACATGATAAAATCAACAGGCAAGAGAAATTAGTTTAGTGGCTGCATTTTGAATTGATTGGTGTGTTCAGGAGGTCAGAGAGGAGGATGCTGCAATAATCAATATAATGAAAGCCATTTCAAAATTCTTCTGGAACCTGAAAGTTAAATGGAATTTTATCCTTACACATCCCCATCAGTAATGACAGCTATTGCACTGGATTAGCAGAGGATATAATTTGGCCTACAGAATGAAGATGTGTAAAAGGGAAAGAAACTCACTTGGCATTCAGACCCCAAGTAGAGTTTGCAAGCCTTACTGTTAGAGAAAACAATATTTTACTTGTACTCTGAGAAAATCTGATACAAAGCCATAGAAAGACAAACACTGAGCTCTACAAAGACATTTCATAGTCAACTTTTAAGAGCAGAACTGTACTTTTACATTCTGAACTACAGAGAAGCTAATGGACCTGAGCTTCCATTATGGGCCACCATTTTGTACAATAAGTTTTACCTTTTGTGATTTAAGGAAAGGAATCCACATATGTTCCACCAGTTCCTGACGATATTGTTTTGTAAAAGATCCAACATAGGACACAAAAGCCGCTGTTAACAGGACATCACCACACAGTGTCTTTTCTTGAGTTTCAAAATGTTTAATAGACTGGCTCCAACGAATTTTTTCAGCCTAAAATACAAAATTATAACATTTCATGGACAGATATATTGACTACCTCATTAAACTCAGAGTTGGCAGAAGAGTTAACCTCAAAATAACTTAAAAATGTATTGAACAACAATAATTTGGTGTAAGGAAATGCACAATATCAGTGATAGATGTGTGACATTGCACTCCATATGATTTTATGAAAATATGCTAATGAGTGAGAATATAATGTAACTGGAATATGCTTCATGCAAAAGGTCTCTTGTAAGGTATCATTACAAAGCTGTCTGGGTGCTGGAGACAGGAGCACTTCTTAAGCTGTTTTCAGTTAAGCCTGCAGCTTTGGGGTGCGTGGTTCAGACCCTGGATTTGTGTTGGAGCAGACTAGCATGTCTGGCTCAACAAGGCAGGGTTCTGGAGGCCCAAACTGGCAGAGAAAATGAGCTCAGAGGTAGTCTCAGCACATCAGGTGACAGTCCCAAGGGGGTTTCTGTGATCAAACCCGTCACAGAATGAACTTAAAAGATTTAGAGGTTTGGTTCAAATAACGATGCATATTTTTTGTTTTCAATTTTGTTGTAGCCGTGTTGATCCCAGGATACTGAAAAGACAAGGTGGGTGAGGTAATATCTTTTATTAGATCAATTTCTCTTGGTGGAGGGGACAAGCTTTTGAGTTTCACAGAGCTCTTCCTCATGTCTGGAGAAGGTAACCAGAATATCACAGCTAAATACAAGGTGGGACAGATTGTTAAGCATAAAAGGTTCACATGTTCTAAGATACCACTTATAAATGAAGTGGGCACTTAACATCTCTCCAGTCATAGGATGAAAGAGGATTAATAGACAGCAAAGTGTGTTACAAATTGTTGTAATGACCCATAAAACCAGGGTCTCTGTTATGTCCATGGTTTTTAGTGTTTAGCAGAGTTATGAATTTAAGTTCTCAGGCACATCTTTTGAAGGTGTTGCAGAGGTTTCCTTTCAGGAAAAGGACTGAAAAGTCAAATATGGAATGATTGTTTTGTGAACAGTATTCACTCACAGGCCATAGGGTGCTTTTGTCTTTTATCATTTTTGGTGAGAATGAATTCAAGAGAAAAGGGTTGTCTGGTTTCACCCACATAGTTGTTATTGGGGCTTTTGATGCACTAGATGAGGTACAGCACATGCTGTGATAGGCATGTATAGGACCCATGGATCTTGAAAGGTGTGTTATGGGAGATGATATAGCAGTTCAGATATGGCTGCAGGTTTTGTATTTGTTGTTCTGGAAGGGTCTGGTGCTGTTTTGGGTTTGTGTGTCCTGGTCTGAGGGGAGCTTGCTTCTGATAATGAGTTTGGCAAGATTGGTGGGTTGTGTTTGAAGGCCAGAAGAGGAGGCTTGGAAAAGTTCTTTTTCAGTATGTGGTCCCCATTGAATATGGATTGTATTTGATGGATGATATCCCATATGCTTTGAGTGGTAGATGACAACTCGGGGTGTGTGGATAGTGGTTTGTTGCTTTTTTTAAAACTGTGTTGAAGCAGTTTCTCTCAAGGTATTTGGGTGGCCCATTCCATGATGCAATCTACTTTTGTGGTGGAGTGTCCTTGTCTGGTGAAGGCAGTTTTAAGAATGTTAACATGTGTATCCTGAAATTTTCTTTGGAGCATATTCTGTGACATCTGTGACCCTGGCTGTAGATAACAGATTTCTTGATGGAATGGCTACTGTAGAGAGAAGCTTGATGATCCATGGGATTCTTGTTTATAGCTGCCTGTTGAGTTCTATTTTTGAAATGGATTGTGGTGTCCAGGAAGATGACAGTCAGGGAATGCTCTAGAGAGAATTTGATGGATGGGTGGTGGTTGTTGAAGTTGTGGTGGAAATCTATGAGGGAATTTAGGCCATCTGTCCAGAGGATGAAAATATCATCAATGTATCTCAGGTATACCATATATTTCATATTGCATTTTAAAAAAAATTCTTCCTTGAGGTGACCCATAAAGAGGCTGGCGTATTAGAGAACTATCCTGGTACTCTTTGCTGTTCCCATGTTTGAGCAAAGCATTTGTTGTTAAACGTAGAGTTATTGTAGGTGATGATGAAATGGATGAGTTTGGTGATGTGTTTGGGATGGATATTGGAGTGTTATCCATTGTCCCACACATAACCCTCTCAACTCACACCTGGTACGGAGGAGAAGGGCCCTGAGGTGTTCCTGGGGCAGTCCCAGTCCTTGTGCTGTGTCAGGGTTGTGTGCAGCCTCACCACTGAGTCTGTGTCTGGGGTGGGGGGAGGTGATCTCCCACCTTTGGGCAGCCAGTGGCCTGTGCTCCCCAATGCCACACTGGAGCCTCCACATTTATTTGCAGAAATAAAATTTGCAGAATTTTAAAATATTGTGCACAGAATGCCCTCAGGAGTAACAACATGCATCCCAATTATCCACAAAGATAACTGACGTATCTTTACCCCAACCACAATTCTTAATTGTGTGAGCATTTTAAGCCTCATGGTGTGAACTCATGAAATGTAACTTGATACGTGTGATGGTGCTTAATTCTAAATGTGTTCTCATGCATAAGAGATGTCCATCAAATGGTGAGAATAAGGACTGTTTTTGTTTAAAGCACTAACAATTACTTCTGTAATCAAGCACCTTCATTTTGAAGTATTTTAGATATCCAGTACTTTTTATAGACCCTATTAGATTCTTCCTTAAATCATTAACTTAAGTCAACCAGACCATAAATCTATTAATGTACAAGAGGGCTTTTAGATTTATCCATTCTCCTTCCTTGTTGTCACTGGTTGGTAAGTCATAAACAAAGTGCACCCACCTCATTTTCCAAAATAGCTTCGAAATTTGAAGATTTACTAAACATAGAATGATAGTCTATTTAAATCTTCAGTAATTTTACCATACTACCCAAGAACCATAAATCACTAGTGACATTGGATAACAAGGGTTTAAGAGTTGGAACATGGAGTGTAATAAATTTCCAGACAGTTAAAAATCACTATAATTTTATTCTAATGTATTATAGATTGCCTGTAATGTCATCCTGGCCAGGGTGACCCATTTCTAATTTTGAACAGCTGTTCAGCTCGGGAGTTAGTTAATGATTAAATATAAATTGCCTGATTTATTAGTCTGAATGGCTGAGCTTCCAGGTCAATGCTATATAGACAAAATCATCAGTCTTGATGCATTTCAGAAGTTAACTGTCTCCTGTTCTAGTCAAAAAGAATTTATTCTCAGAGGAAAAGATGACATTTTGAATGAATCCTTGAAAATATTTTTTCTTATCTTACACAATACTACCACTAAAGAAGACTCTCTGTCTTTGTAAATAATTTTCTTCACATTTGAAATAAACCCTTAAAACCAAGTCTTAGTGATTACTACCAGGCATAGACCCATTGAGAACTCAGTGGGATTACACATGGTAGAAAGTTCTTGCAACATCTGGCTAATGTTGAGAATTTGAGGTTTGTCTTGCTCCAACTAAAACTGTTCATTCCCAGCTAATAAGAAAATACACCAGTGATTTCACTGTGCTGTAACAAACAGAATCATTTTTTTCTTCTTTAAGTGTTTGACAACATGCAAGTTGAAATTAACTAGATGACAAAAACTGGTTTGTTTTAATCACATCAGATGGTTTCAGTAAATTAAACTCTCTCATTCTGCTTTTCAAACTGACCTAATCTCCTTGATTGCAGTCTTCACTGCCTGACTGCAGAAATACAGTGTTTTGTAGCCTTGTTGGTCCCAGGATACTAGAGAGACAAGGTGCGTGAGGTAATATCTTTTATTGGACCAACTTCTATTGGTAAGAGAGACATGCTTTCAAGCTTACACAGCGCTCTTCTTCAGGTGACCTTGAAAGTTTGTCTCTCTCACCAATAGAAGTTGGTCCTATAAAAGATATTACCTCATCCACCTTATGGTGGCAGAAATGGAGGCATTCCTTGGAAAAGAAGAGCGTTGTGTTCTTGCAGAATACATAAACAAGGACTTTATGAAATCTAACTGAAATAAGACTGTCAAGCGATTAAAATATTAATTGTGATTAAACGTGATTAAAAAAATTAATCACGATTAATCGTGTGATTAATCACATTGTTAAACGATAATAGAATACCATTTATTTTAAAAAAAATTGGATGTTTTCTACATTTTCAAATATATTGATTTCAATTACAACACAGAATACAAAGGTTTCAGAGTAGCAGCCGTGTTAGTCTGTATCCGCAAAAAGAACAGGAGTACTTGTGGCACCTTAGAGACTAACAAATTTATTCTTCTAGTAAGCAGTAGCCCACGAAAGCTTATGCTCTAATAAATTTGTTAGTCTCTAAGGTGCCACAAGTACTCCTGTTCTTTTTACAGAATACAAAGTGTACAGTGCTCACTTTATATTTATTTTTAGATTACAAATATTTGCACTGTAAAAAAAAGAAATAGTATTTTTCAATTCACCTAATACAAGTACTGCAGTGCAATCTCTTTATCATGAAAGTTGAACTTACAAATGTAGAATTATGTACCAAAAAACCTGCATTCAAAAATAAAACAATGTAAAATTTTAGAGCCTGTAAGTCCACTCAGTCCTACTTCTTGTTCAGCCAATCGCTCAGACAAACAAGTTTGTTTCCATTTGCAGGAGATAATGCTGCCTGCTTCTTGTTTACAATGTCACCTGAAAATGAGAACAGGCATTCTCATGGCACAGTTGGAGTCGGCATCACAAGATATTTACATGCCAGATGTGCTAAAGATTCACGTGTCCCTTCATGCTTCAACTACCATTCCAGGGGACATGCGTCCATGCTGATGATGGGTTCTGCTCAATAACCATCTAGAGCAGTGTGGATCGATGCATGTTCACTTTCATTATCTGAATCAGATACCACAAGCAGAAGGTTGGTTTTCTTTTTTGGTGGTTCGGGTTCTGTACTTTCCGCATCGGAGTGTTGCTCTTTTAAGACATCTGAAAGCATTCTCCACACCTTGTCTCTCTCAGATTTTGGAAGGCACTTCAGATTCTTAAACCTTGGGTTGAGTGCTGTAGCTATCTTTAGAAATCTCACATTGGTACCTTCTTTGCGTTTTGTCAAATCTGCAGTGAAAGTGTTCTTAAAATGAACAACATGTGCTGGATCATCATCTGAGACTACTATAACATGAAATATATGGCAGAATGCAGGTAAAACAGCAGGGGACATACAGTTCTCCCCCCAAGGCGTTCAGTCACAAATTTAATTAACGCATATTTTTTTAATAAGCGTCATCAGCATGGAAGCATGTCCTCTGGAATGGTGGCTGAAGCATGAAGGGACACATGAATCTTTAGCACATCTGGCATGTAAATACCTTGCAATGCCGGCTACAAAAGTGCTATGCGAACGTCTGTTCTCACTTTCAGATGACATTGTAAATAAGAAGTGGGCAGCATTATCTCCTGTAAATGTAAACAAACAAAATGTTTGTCTTAGAGATTGGCTGAACAAGAAGTAGGACTGAGTGGACTTGCAGGCTCTAAAATTTTACATTGTTTTATTTTTGAGTGCAGTTATGTAAGAAAAAAAAATCTACATTTGTAAGTTGCACTTTCACAACAAAGATTGCACTACAGTACTTGTCTGAGGTGAACTGAAAAATACTATTTCTTTTGTTAATCATTCTTGTAGTGCAAATATTTGTAATAAAAATAATACACACTTTGATTTCAATTACAACACAGAATACAATATACACCTCTACCCCGATATAACGCTATCCTCGGGAGCCAAAAAATCTTACTGCGTTAGAGGTGAAACCACGTTATATTGAACTTGCTTTGATCTGCCGGAGTGTGCAGCCCCGCCCCCCCGCGGAGCACTGCTTAACTGCATTATATCCGAATTTGTGTTATATCGGGTCGCGTTAAATCGGGGTAGAGGTGTATATGAAAGTGTAGAAAAACTTCCAAAATATTTAATAAATTTCAATTGGTATTCTATTGTTTAACAGTGCGATTAATCGACAGCCCTAAACTAAACTTTATTGTATTTTTAAAAATCTTTTTAGATTTAGAAGAGCATAGGAATGTAAGTAGTATACCATCTTCCATGTATTTATTATTTTATTATTGTTAATACTAATTTACCAAGGAAGGATGTGTAATAAATTCTGCATATTGTGTCAAGACAGCATTATCTGTGTAAGTAATTAGGGAAGCACTATGTCTTACTTGAATGGCTATATAGAAACTGACCATTAAACAGGCATCTGTTTTGCTATGATTATATTTGTCTACACATAAGGATAATGGCTACATTGAAATTTATATTATGTTTTTTTAATAAAAATGCATTTAGTTCCTATTAAATATGAATAGTTTTGCAACAGCAATACAAAAAAAATCCAACTAGTGTATTCTACTTATTTACAGACTAAGTGCAATGTGGGTGGATGCAATATGACTCAATCCTGACCTAGAGGATTGTTCAGTCTCTCTGCTCATTAACCAGAGGCTGCCCATGCTGTCACAATGCGTTCACGTTGTGTACAAATGTGGTGACTTAGTTATGGAGACTTTTCTCTGGAGGCCATGTAAACATAACCTAGTGAGGGGCACGTGATTTTTAAAAAAAATGCATGACACCTCTAATAGTATTGTCAGATTCTGGTTGCCTCTTAACCTAATAGGCAAGGTAAGTTATTTTTGCTTGCTTGTTTTTTACTGAATTGATTTAAATAATCTGTCACCTGAGAATTTAATACCTTACGCACTAGAATTTTTTAATGTAATCAAAATAGTTTAAAATATTTGGAATATTTTAATTAGTAATTTTGGAAACAGCATTAAGAAAAAAATCTACTTGCCTGAAGTCCCTTGACAAGTCTGTTAGCCAGCTCAATTGTTTTGTTTGTTCGGTTCACATCTTCTTGACATCGGACTTTTTTTGCTATTGCTTTTTCAAATGAAGCCGTGAGTTTGCATAGATTGCTATCCAGCTCCTGCACAACAGAGTCAGATATAGGTTTTGTAACCTCAGCCATTTTTTCTGTACTTTAATAATATTTTACATGTATATAATGACGTTCATTCTGAAGGATGTGGTCTTTAAAGCAGGAACTGTGTCTTCCTATATGCCTATGGAGCTCCTGGCAGATTTTGTGTGCTGTGTGTGCACGCACACACACACACACACAAATTCCAGAGGGTCTTATTAAGCATACATTGGCAGACATAGATCACTAGGTAAGTGAAGAGTACACTGCAACACAGTGTGATAGGTGGGGTAAGTCTGAAGTTACATTGTTTTAAAAGGAGTCAGGTTTCTGCTTTAATATGATGAGGATGAGTATTATGGTAAGGCATAAAGGTCCCAACCAAGATTGGGACTCCATTGTACTAGACACCATACAAACACATAGCAAGAAATAATCCCTGCTCCAAAGATCTTACAATCAAAACAGACAGAAAAAGGATGTGGGAAAGGGATTGTAATCATCCCCATTTTACAGAAGGACATCAGGGCACAGGGACATCAAGTGACTTGCCCCCTGTCACACAGGAAGTCTGTAGTGGATGCGGGAAGGGAATGCAGATCTCAAGTCCAGTCCAGTGCTTTAACCAAAAGGCCACCATGATTCTTCCTCTCTGTTGGTTGTTATACATGAGAATCCTAGGTCTCTTCTAACCTGGAAGATCCTATGATTAACTGAAGAACTAGTAGTATCACAAGAGACTGAAAGGTGGGCAAATGAGAGGGGAAAAGATTTTTAGACAAGGATGTTCAAAACTATTTCTATTCTTCCCTCTTTAACTGAAATTTCTGAGAAACACTTGGAGAATTTGTTTTATTAATTATTATTATTAAAGATTCATCAGCCCAACTCTTCCATTAAAGCTGAAGAAATCTCTCAATAATCCTTGAAAGTTTCCAACAAGTCCAAAAAGCTAGGGAAGACCCGACATTTTCCCTACTTCTACAACCAAAAATTAAAAGCCACCTTCTGTTTATGACTAAGGCTGTGAGTCTTTCACAGAGGTCATGGAAGTCACAGATTCTGTGACTTTCCGGGACCTCCGTGACTTCTGCAGCGGCTGTTGTGGCTGACCCCAGGGCCGCCCGAGCAGCTGGGGTGACCCCGGGGCCAGCCACACTAGCTGCTGCTTGGACGGCCCCAGGCAGCTGGTCCTGGGAGCAGCAGTGGCACCCCTGGGCCACCTCCTCCTGGAGGAGGAGCAGCAACGCTGCCCGCCCCCCCCCCCGAGGAACAGCAGCGATGGCCAGAGCATCCCTCTCCCCCACAGAACAAGCAGCGTCTGCTGGAGCGCCCTCCCTCCCCCAGCACCCAAGATTTAGTCTGTGGTATTTTTAGTAAAAGTCATGGACAGGTCACTGTCCGTGACTTTGTTTATTGCCCGTGACCTGCCCATGACTTTTACTAAAAATACCCATGACTAAATTGTAGCCTTATTTATGACAAAGAATCAAAAAAGGACACAAACACATTCTTCTCCTTTCGCAGGTCACCTTTAACAATCATTATTAATAGAAGGTTGAAAAAAAAAGTCCAATGTATTTATCATAGATTTAGTTTCTCCATCTCCCAGGCATCCTCTCCCCTATACTTCCAAAGGGAAATTAATACTTCCTAGCACAGTAAAAAAATAAAAAGATAAATGAGTGAAGAAACATGAAAGAAAGATGGCATCAAAGTTAGATGCCTGAATGGCAGACATGTCATGTAAGATTTAAAAAAAAGGAACCAGCTTGGAGAGTCTCATTTTTGCATATGAACATCCAGGTGAGGCATTTCAAGAACAGAGTAAAAAAGACTTTTGAAAGAAAGCAGTTGCAGAGAGGTCTTCTGAAGCCATTTTGCTGTCCCAAAGCGGTTTCAGACACTGCTTAGCTAACTTCTGCCTTGCACAAAAATAACTCCATCTCAGAGGTACTAGAAGGTACTACGGGGGGGGGGGGATCGATTTAAGATACGCAAATTCAGCTACCCGAGAGGTCGATTTCTACCCGCTGGGTAGTGTAGACCCAGCCAAAGAGTACACAGTTCCACAACAGAATGATTTCCTGGGAAGAAAAGTTTTAGATTAGAATTACCCAGATCAGTAGTTTGGATAGGCAAATTCATGGGAGTGAAAACAGACAATCAGGAAAATTTCAAAGAATTCAAGCAGTACAATGAGAACAATAAAATGTTGGAAAGAAGGGAACAGCTGGAATGCCAGGTTAGATCCTGATATGTAAGGGTGATTTGTATTGGCTGCCTCATTACCCACAAGATTTCTATTTTGTTTATGGAGGTGTTTATGATGATGATTTTAAGCCTGGAAATTAAAGATGACCCCTTTTGTGTGACAAAATCCTCTGAGGGCTTCCAAAGGGACACTTGAGAAAGATGGAATGTTAAACTGTGATCCTATCAGATTTAATGGACTGTGAGTGAGTACTGAATGCAGCAAATAGTAAGAAGAGTCTAACATACAAAGCTAAAAACATTTTTCTTTCATGTCTGTGGAGAATGATGGAGATATCTGTATTATCTTTTATGAATACCATGTCTCTCAAAAAGAACAAGGAGTACTTGTGGCATCTTAGAGACTAACAAATTTATTTGAGCATAAGCTTTCGTGGGCTAAAACCCACTTCATCAGATGCATGCAGTGGAAAATACAGTAGGAAGATATATATATATATATATATATATACATATACACACACACAGAGGACATGAAAAATGGGTGTTGCCATACTAACTATAACAAGAGTAATCAATTAAGGTGGCTATAATTTTTTCCCCCTACTGTTACTCACGCCTTTTTGTCAACTGTTGGAAATGGGCCACTCTGATTATCACTACAAATTTTTTCTTTCTCCTGCTGATAACTGCCCACCTTAATTGATTACTCTCATTATAGTTAGTATGGCAACACCCATTTTTTCATGTCCTCTGTGTATATATATATCTTCCTACTGTATTTTCCACTGCATGCATCTGATGAAGTGAGTTTTAGCCCACAAAAGCTTAAGCTCAAATAAATTTATTAGTCTCTAAGGTGCCACAAGTACTCCTCATTCTTTTTGCTGATACAGACTAACACGGCTACTACTCTGAAATATGTATCTCAGTTTACCTGCTTGATATTATCCTGCCTGACTGCATAGAGTACAATCAAAGGAGACTGTTAAGGGGAACAAACAGGAAGCAAAACAATGACAAAGATCAGGTACCACCAGTGAGAATACAAAGGGTCCTCATGGAAACAATGCAGGAGCTATTTATTGAGGAATGCCCACCTGCCTAGTTCCAGTCAGACCAGGTTATTTTTTCCCAAGCCTAGGATCAAAGTGGCACTAAACCATTAAAGACACAATGGCCCAAGGAGGCAACACTGTGTTAAACTGTTTCAACACAACACAAAGAGCGGAGACTATCTAGAAAAGACATTAAAATGTTTCAATTAGTACTAAATAGCAGATGCTCTTAATGATTTTAGTAATAAAATAAAAACAATAGAAATTTTCAACTATTATATTATGATATCAGTAGTATCATTGCATAATATGACATGTCATTAAGGAATATAAAAAGAAAAAGAAAAAAGTATATGAAATATAAAATTCCAACAAATTTCCAAAACAAAAGTTTTTAGAATTTTCATTTCATGGGAAATTTCAAGAATGGAATGAAAACAAAACTTTGAAATGTCAAAATTTCCCACATAACAGAAATTCCAAGTCTTAACCAGCTCTAGTGAGGAGTTGCCACAGAGACACACAGAGAATGCCCCCAAACCTGGAATGGGGGTCTGGGTGAATAGAACTTACCCAAAACTTGCAAGGAAATAAAAAAAAGTTTAGGTATAAGACAGGCATATAGGCCTTCTGTAGTTTTATCCCTCTGCACTCTGCTTGTTATGTACCTTTGGGTGAATAAATAATGCTTTGTTTAGAACAGTGGTTTTCAACCTTTTTTCATTTGTGGACCCATTAAAAATTTTGCATGGAGGTACAGACCCCTTTGAAAATCTTAGACATAGTCTGTTGACTCTCAGGGTTTCGTGGACCACAGGTTGAAAACCACTGGCTTAGAAGCAGCTCTTGAGTCAGCTGCTGGTTTTAAATCAGCTGCTGGTTACAGGCTCCTGGAGGAAGATGGATTACAGGTGCCAAACACAGCTGGGTCTGTCCTGTTATCACAGTTGGTAAACAGAGGAGCTGCAGCCCAGAGATCCACTCTTAGAGTGGTAGGACTGCGTGGTTCTACCCAGAAAGGGGTGAAGGTAGTGAAACCTGTCACCAAAGAGATGCACTTGACAGGAGCTAAAAGGGGGTCTAAAGCACAGCTCACCCTGTAACCACCATACTGTGAGGATCTGGGGAGCCAGAACCTAGGCCTGTGGGTCCATGAGCAATTGCCACATCCATGCTGCCACCCAACAGCTCTGGCAGAGCAGTGATTGATGGGCTGTGAGCCTTGTGAGGCCAAGCACCACTGGATGTCCTTCCAGAGAGGCCCTGGCTAGAGGAGCCTACCACATTCCCATATTGGCCCAGGTACACTATTTAAGACCTAGGGAAAACATCTGGAGGCCGTCTGTGCATCAAGGCAGACCACTGACCTGCTGTGTAGATACACCCGGCCTTGTTACAGCTCAATGTTGCTCCTGCCTTCCCTAACTCCAGGTAACTCAGTTCTGGCCCTTGGCTTGTGTATCCTGGCTCTGATCACTAGGCTTGACTGCTCCTGCCCCAATTCCTGACAGATATTGACCAGGGCCCATTTACAGAGGCCAGCAACTGGGAATTTAGCATCATAAAGACAGAACACAGTCAGGAGTTTCCTTTTTTTTTTTTCCTGGAGAAGTGCTAATTACAGTATTGCCAACCTCAAAAAATAAAAAATCATGAGATTTTCCCCAAACATTCATGAAATTTAAAAACCCCCCAAACATTATATTGTGTTTTATTTTGGGTCTGTCTTTTCCACTCCCCCTGCCCATCCCTAGTGTGTGTGAGAGAGAGACAGTTAGTGTTTCCCACTCTCCCACATTTATTGGGTAAGGAGATTTTTCACCCCCCCCTTCTGCCCATCCCCATCCCTGCAATTAATTCTGCCCCCCAACCTCCAAATCAATCCTGTCCCCACATCAGTTCAGCTGCCCCAACAGCCCCCACCATACATCAGTTCAGCACCTACCCTCCATCTATTCAGCCCCCCCAGCCTTCCAGGATGGTGGGGAGCAGCTCTGGGGTTCTTCACTCCCTCTGCCTCTTCCCAGGCCAGGGGATGCAGAAGCAACAGTGCCACCCTGTCCCTGTTGCTCACAGAAGAAAAGGGAAAAAGAGGAAATGGAGCCATCTTGAACCACTGGGTTCTGTAGCTCCCTCCTGTTCCCTCCCTTCCTTCCTGTGAGGGTAGATTCAGGTTGCTGAGAGGAGGGGAAGGGGAAGAGAGCTCTCTTCCTGCAGCAGCTGGGATTGGCTGCCTGCCCCATTTACCCACCAGCTGGGGCTAAGCAACCAATCAGAAGGGGTTTGCTGCCTGGCAGTGCTCAAATTGGTTAGAAGACTGGAGCTTCTCACATTATTGAAAGACCGGACTCCAGTCCCCGCCAAAATCCTGTCACTCATGAAAAAATCACGAGAATTGGCAATATTGCAATTATACATACATTTTCCTGAACAAAAATCATCGAAGAGTGAAAGCAGTGCCTGTCATGCAGAAAGTACTGATGAATCTGGCCAGTGATCTTCCTCTAAGAACAATCTATCTCAATTTCTTGCTTCTATGGCATTTTCTGATCGGGATGCATTTTTAGCTTCATGACCTTCAACACACCTAAAGTAAACTGCTATTATAATACAATACACTTCCTGTCAGCTACACCAATGTTTGTATAACTATAGTTATATAGAGCTTTTCATCCTAAATCACTTTAAATTCTATGGGATCATACACACTCATTTTTAAACACTTATTACTGAGCAAAGCATGTACTACTATGAATGTTGCCCTGGAATCTCTGTCAGACCAGTGGTCTCCAAACTTTTTTGATCGTGCACGCACCCCCTGCTCCCGGCTGAACTGCCGAGGAAGGGGAAAAAAAAATCAGCGCTGCTCTGGCGGCGCTCCTCCTGCTGCGCACCCCAAAGGATCCTCTTGCACACCCCCTGGGGTACACGCACCCCACTTTGGAGACCACTGTGTTAGATAACTGATGGTAGCAAGCACTTGCATTCAGTAGTAAATGCTAGCCGGATTAGGCCCTTAGATTGTAATCTCTTTAAGGTAAGAAATGTATTTTACACCATTATAAAGTGATGGATAAATTTGTGGTGTTATGCAAACAATTTTAAAGATGAATAATAAAAACATATCTCCCATCCAAATATCAACCTAGCTCGACCCTGCCTAGGCTGAGCTCTAATACACACCGTATTATCTCTGTGTGTGTATAAACAATTTACACAAGGGTTTTTAGCATATAGTCTTACTTTGGTGCTTCTGGTATAGTATGCCCCCAACACTATTGAAATAATGGACTATAATGTCTTTACAGTGGGGTTGCCGAGTCATGCTGGGTCAAATATTTATCAGTTAATTTTTTTTAAATGGAATTGTTTTCTATTTATTGTATCTCCTAATATGGGCCCTGATTCCCCCATACATTTACTTCAGAGTATAGTACCTAGTATCATAAGTGGTCCCATTAAAAATATTGGGAACCATCACTGAAGTGAGTGTTTGCAGGCTTGGGCATGTGCATGTAAACCCAGCCTTAAAGGTTTTACACTCAGAAGAAATCTGTGCACTTAATTTTTCTTTTAGTAATTTTAATTGGTGTTAAAACACCACAAATATTTAAACAATGTACAGCATTTGCACCAGTAGGTATATCTGTCATTAAAAAAAAAAAACTACAATAAATCATTATGATATTGTTTGCACTTGACAAGGATTTTAATTTGTCATTTTACAATATATTGTAGAAGGCATTAAAAGTGAAAGGTGAAGCTCATAGTGTCACCTAAGCTGACTATATATTATTGATTAATGACTAACGGCTGCAATGATTATTAATCATTATAGAAAACTGCTATCTACAAAAAAATTCTATTTGAAAAATATTTACAGCTTTCTCTGCTGGCCAATAAAAAGGTACTGGGACATAGGGCAGGGAGCCATTTGGAAATCCATGAGTCTAGTCTACAGACAGAACTCACTAATGACACTCTGCCTTTAACTCTATTATTCTTCAAAAGACTAGGATGGGGAACAGGAGTGCATTGAAGGATAGAGGTCAGTGAATGGATGGACTAATGTTTGGATAGCTGTAGGAAAAATGTAAATGCCTACTTCAGTATGCCTACTTCAGAATCAAGAGATTCTTGACAGAAAAGTAACTCTCACCATTCTTATCCCATTTATATAAAGAGGAAGACTAGGCAGTTAATTACATCGTAGTAAAGTTTTACATTGTTTTATTTGTGAACACAGTTATTTTTGTACATAATTCTACATTTGTAAATTCAACTTTCATGATCAAGAGATAGCATTACAGTACTTATATGAGGTGAACTGAATTTTTGTTTTTGTTTTTTACACTGTAAATATTTGTAATAAAAAATAAATATAAAGTGAGCACTGTACACGTTGTATTTCTGTGCTGTAATTGACATTAATATATTTGAAAATGTAGTAAACATCCAAAAATATTTAAATTAAATGGTATTCTATTAAAAACAATGAGGAGTCCTTGTGGCACCTTAGAGACTAACAAATTTATTTATTTGTTAGTCTCTAAGGTGCCACAAGGACTCCTCGTTGTTTTTGCTGATACAGACTAACATGGCTACCCCTCTGAAACCTGGTATTCTATTGTTGTTTAACAGCGCGATTAATCACAATTAATTTTTCTAATAGTTTGACAGCCCTAGTTTTAACTGTATTTTTTTAAAGAAATTTTTATTTTTATATAGTTGACAATCCTTGAAAGGTATTTGTTTGTATACGTTTCTTGGTGATTTAGACTGCAGTGTTATAATGACTTTAATCTTTTTAAGCCTTATACAATACTGTCAGATGAGCACAAAGTTTTAATTAAAATGTTTCAATTATTTCAGTAACAGATATTATTTCCTTTAAATGGACAATTCAAATACATTGCAGTAACAGCCAAGTGGTATCTTTCCTTTATCTAGTGCTACATTACAATAAGTGAATTATTGTGAGCCCATTTCGAAATCTGATAATGCCATATCGCTTCACGATGCCTTTTTGAGTGTATTTGTAATTTATACAAATGAGCTACTTAAGTCAGATTACTCATGTAAAACAGCAAAACACACTGGGAAGGAGTCCCTTTTTCCTATAGTTTGCTGAAAAAGATAAGGCATTTGGATAAACTACAAGATTTTTTCCACTGGCCTATGAACAAACCACCCCATAATAGAAGCTGACGGGATGTGGGCTGCAAGAAGCAAACATGGAGTTCTCCAGCTCAACAGGAGATCTTGCAGTACTCATGACTCCCTTACTCTAAGGGAATTGCCACATTAAATCAAACCAATGGTCCATCTAGTTCAGCATCCTGTCACCGAATGAGTCACAGGAAGGTAAGAAACTCCTTAGTTTCTTATGGCATAGCCTGCCCCCAAAGAAAGTTTCTTCCTAATTCTCAATAGTTCAAGGTTGCATTAAGGCCTGAAGCAGAGAGGATTATTTCTCTTCCAAAACTCTTGTTCATTTCTAATATTTGTTATAAAAACTCTGGATATTCTTGTTAACCATACAAAGGTCTAATTCCTCTTTGAATCCTGTTCAGCTCTTGGACTCAATGACATGCACTAGCTCAGGGGTCGGGAACCTCTGGCACGCGGCTCGCCAGGGTAAGCACCCTGGCGGGCCGGGCCAGTTTACCTGCCGCATTGGCAGGTTCAGCCGATCGTCACTCCCACTGGCCACGGTTCACTGTCTCAGACCAATGGGGGCTACAGGAAGCGGCAAGGGCCAAGGGATGTGCTGGTTGCAGCTTCCCGCAGCCCCCATTAGCCTGGAGCGGCGAACCGTGGCCAGTGGGAGCCGCGATCGGCCGAACTTGCCGACGTGGCAGGTAAACAAACTGGCCCGGCCCGCCAGGGTGCTTACCCTGGTGAGCCGCGTGCCAGAGGTTGCTGACCCCTGCACTAGCTCAACTACAAGATACAGACTTGATGCAAAAATTACTGGGTGAAATACAATGGCCTGTATTATGCAGGAGATTAGACTAGATCATCATAACAATCCCGTTTGGCCTTGAAAAAAAAATCTATTACTGTCTTGTGGCAAGGAGTTCCACAGGTTAAATATGCATTGCATGGAAAGTATTTTCTTTGAAATTTGCCACATTTCAATTTCATTTACTCTCTCTGTTCTTGTGTTACATAACAGAGTGAATAGAAGTTCCTAAATTAACTTCTCTATGCTATTTATTTTATACATTTATATGTCCCCTCTTATTTGCCTTTTCTCTAAGGTAAACAATTCCACTCTTTCAATCTTTCTTCATATGAGACTTTTTCCATGCCCTTAATTATTCTCTGAACCCCCTCTAATTCTGCAAGATCCTTTTTTGAGATGAGGTGACCAATACTACAGTGTTCCAAAAGAGGCCATACCCATTCATTTATATAATGGTGCTGTATTTTCTGCATTGTTCTCTCTTCCATTTTATAGCCAAGGATAAAAGATATTGGGTATATTTCGAATACAGATGTGAAATATAAGTATTAATTAATATTTTAATATAGGGCATACATGACTCAGGCCTGTAAGATATTTAGCTTAGCCAAACAGGGCTTCAGACTGAAGAATGGGTTGACATGACTAGCTAACTGATAAATAACCTCGTGCTGGAAATTGTGCTGTTATAGTAAATGTGTTAAGTGCTACTGTCTGGGGAAAAATGTATTGCGATGTACCAGATAAAACCAGTTAAAGCTGGTTGTAACATTTTGGGAATTTTTGCAGACATAGGGTGTCAGCAATGTGGTAACAACCAGTTATTATGGTGATTGAGGGATGTAAATGTTAATGAGTATAAAGGTAAGTAACAAGTTAGCTTCTGAAAAACAGGGCACCCCAAATTTAGTGGGCTGTGGAAGCACAGATAAGGAAAAGGGGGTTGAAACTTTCATACATATGTATCAACCGCAGTGGGCTTTAGCATAACACATTATAGAAGTTGTATCCCGGCCTGTGAACCTGAAGAGACATCAGGATGACGCATACTGAGGGTGATGGTGACAGTGAAGATGAGGAGGAGGTGGCAGACATTCTAGAGTTCCCCAGCAGATATGAATGAGGCCAGTCACAGGGCTAAACACTTTGCACTCTCTCCCTGCTGTTGGATTTCAGTGTTTCTGGGATTGTTTCTCTGCTTAGCGGATTGGTTAATAAACGGCCTTGTGATAAACTGCAATTGTTTCTTGTGTACTCCTCGGGTCCCTCATTCTAACAATATTAGTAATAATTTTCCTGATGCTGTGGCCATCCAGGAGACTGAGCCCTGATCAATCACTGCAGTCTAAGAAATTAATCAATATACCAAGTCAACAATTACACAACAATTTCTTATGCATTCTAGCACTGTGTTTGAGTTTTTGACCACTGCTGACATTGAACAGAGGTCTTCATTGAACTGTCTATAATGATGTCCAAGTCTCTTTCCTACATGATACCGTTAACTTAGAACCTGGAAAGGTGGAGGAGGAGATCAAATTATTCCTTCCAACATGTATTACTTTGCACCTATCAATATCTAATTTCATCTGCTATAGTTTTGCCCATTCACTTAGCTTGGTGAAATCCCTCTGAAGCTCCTCACAATCTTCTCTGGACTTGACTAACCTTTTTAAAAGACAGAACTGTAACCTGTCATTCTATTGTCTGTTTTACTAAAAAAAGTAACCACATCCAGCCTCTCTGCAAAAGGAAGTGTATTCTATATGGCTATTGAGAAAAATATTCATGTTAAATATGGAATGTGATGATATATTTGGCCATACACGGGAAACAGATAACAGCAAGGGGAACAGTAACTTAACCTGTGGTGTCCAACTTTTCCTACAGGATACTCACCATAATTAAAGCAAAATAAGCACATGACCACATGTAGAGAAATTCATAAGGGAAAAAAATAAATGGGAAATGCACATATATCAAGGGTCAGAAACTGGACTCAGAGATGGGACCTTACTGAATTATAAGAAGAATAAGCAGACAGTAATAGTGCTATTAAGCACAGAACAAGAAAGCACAAGCTCTCTACTCTGAAAACTGACAAAGAAAGGCACTGTGGGAGTCCCACATTTGCTATCTCTCAATGACTTCCAGATCATTATTACCATCACACATGCTTAAAAGGATTTATTCCCCCTCCTCTCAACCACCTATTTGCCAGCCTTGCAAACTCAGTCTGGGATCTGCAAGTCAACCTGGGTCCTTTCCTTCTGTATGTCACTCCCTAATAACAAGGATTCTGCAGGCCAAATTCTCCCCAGTTAGAAATGAAGTTGCGCAGGTCTGACTCAGGATAGAATCGGCTCCTTCTATTGGAATTTTGTTAATAATCTGACAATGAGCAAGACAGGACAGCATCCCAGATCACTTTCTCACAGCTAAGTTGATTCAGCAGGGCTGACAGGAATAAAGAAAGCAGTAAAGAGTTATTTTTGTCCAGAATGTAAGCATATGTGGCTCTGAATATAAACACTGGAGAAAGAGTTCAATAAATATGTAGTGGTAAATATATTTTTTGGTACAACCAATAACTCAGAAGACAGGATGTTCTGAAGAAGCTGAGGTCCTGGTTTCCATCTCCAAGTTTCTTAATGTTTTTCTTAAAGATTCAGAGGGGATTTAATATCATTTTTATTATGTAATTAATTCCAAGCATAAATGTAGATGGGCATGAGCTTCCAATGCCCATTCTGGTAGTTATTTCTAGGCACCAACAAGTCAATAGCCATATAACAACTGATTCTGCAGGGATATACAGCTCATACAAATCATTCTGTTATTTATATCAATTGCCATTTTTGTTTATTAAATCTATTGGTTATATATGTAGCTGAATGGCTTTGGGGAAATTCTGTAATTTCTTGTTAATGGCCTAATGTGCTCCAACTGAAAATGTAGGATGCCCTTCAATAGGTTTATAGGAAAAGTAGTAATAAAGCTTAATACAACCATATCTTTGACACTAAAACAAGGACTTTATGGCATTTCAGAGCTGGGGAGTAATAAAACCAGTTATCTTTCTGGACAGAGTCAGTGCCTTGCCATAGAGACGGACACAAGCCAATGAACTGAGCTCAAGATACTGGAAGAGGACTATCGTTGTTCAGACAGTACTTACAATAAGCTTTTTCCTAATTGCTCCTAGCTTTTCAGTGGCTGCTGCTAGTTCAGCATTTGCCTGGGCTAATGCATGACGTTTTGGCTCCACATCACAATACACCTTGAGAAATAGAGAGAGTATAGTTTTATTAGGACAAAAAATAGATCTTGTATTCATTCACAAAAACTGCAAATGACACCTGATGAAAGAGCTTCTAATCTGTACAATGAACCTGTAAGTCACAGGTTGCATACATTTCCTTTACCTTTGTACATGGTAGTGAAATACATACAAACCTACATTAAATACATAATTATAGCTATACACATATGTTACTTGCTTTCTAGGACAGGAGTTATCCCTTGTAATTCTGACAGTAGCGTATTTAAGGACATCTTAAATAGAAATGAACGCTGCTCACTCATACCAAACACTTTCCAACTTTTGTTTCCTTAGCACAGAATTGAATGACATCCAGCCATCATATTGCCATGGGCTCACTAGTTTGCATATATATCACTGGCATCTACTGGAGAATCAGAATTGCTCAATTGTGTCTCAGACTGCCTGTCATGTAGACAGCTAGCTGAGGTTTTCCTTTAGTTCAAGTGGAAGGGGGAATGTGTATCTGGAGAAAAAAGATATATGATCTGTCCCCACTGTTGCATCAAAATGACAATTACAAACCCCAATGGCCTCAAATTTGTTCTTTAAAAATGAAGTTTTCAAGCCTTAGCACTGTTTTCCATTCAACCTCCATCTGCATTTAATCTTGTATCTTCACTGAAAATAATACACTGAGTCTGCTGAAATAGTCACAAGCGTCTATTGTAGTATCCTTCCAAACTCACCTACTTGTCCAGTCAGAGACCAAATATTTTGATATACAGTACCTCATAGAATTTTACTATGTTGATAACCCAGGCACAGAGACCAGCTGCTGCAAAGGACTTTGTGCGGACCAAATTTGGGTTGAATTCTGGATCTTTCAAGTAATGTTCTTTGACCACTTTCAGACAGTTCTCAGGAATATGCTCCTTATCATAACTAATTAAAGCTTGTAGGAAGTCATCAACCTACAAGAAGAAGAGACCTAATGTACCCAATCCATTTACACTGCAGAGAACATTCCAAGATCACAAGTTAACTCCTGCTTTCATGACCTTAAAATATAAAAGCAAAATTGGCACTCTGCATTTAGTTTGTTTTTGGAGATTGCACTGAGCACTAAGTGAATACAAATTTGAAAAAAAGAAAAAGAAAAAGAAAAAAGTGTGGCCTGAAGCACATCTTCACAGGAATCATTCATTTACAGAACCCCTCCCATCACACCCCCTCAAAAAACTCCAACCACCCGAGTCGCTTTTTGCAATTAATTTGGGAAATTGTCTAATATCAGGTAAAAACATATATACAATTTTCTTCCTCTTATACTTGACTGCTCTCAGTTTTGCAAATAATGAGTAACTCCCAGTTGATGCTCATGTTGGCTTCAATATGCCACTGAAGCCACAGGGAGACATGATTTATAACAACATGACATACAGCTCTTTCAGTTAAGTCTTTAAGAAAGTGATATTACATTTGACTCAAAACTACCCTTGACTGTAATATTTAATTAACTAGCCCTCCTCTCACCCACCACACATAGCCAACAGATGATTTCCCACTGTCCAGTACCTTTCCCATGAAGACTTTAGCAGCTTTCCAACTTCGGTCTTTGGGCACTTTGCCTTTATAAGCCAGTAATACCATGACTGCAGCAGTAACATTTGTTACTGCAATTGGTGGGTTGGGGAAGGCTTTCAATTCAGTGAGATTAACCTGAAGAGCAATCACACAAAAAATCAGCAGAAAGCTGCCAAACATAGAGTTAGCCATCCGCAAAGCGAGAGATGTCTACAGAGAAATAATGCAATTGCTGGTGCAGCAGAGGTACCGCAGAATCATTCTGATAAAGAGATTACGAATGCACAGCTGTACTCTTTGATGACTCTTGATTGCTTGTGATCCCATTGGTCATTACTTCATATAGTAAGTAGAGCTGCAACTATCTGCATGATAGTTAAAGGAAGCCATCACTGTCCAGGAGCACTAAAATGAACAAGCAATGTTCTGTATGGATTCTATATACATATATAATTTTCTACAGAGTAAAATGCAAAAGCCATTTTTTCATGCAAATTTCCTATTGGATTTGAACCCAAATCAACTAATTATTCTTGTTACAGTCGATATTATATTTAATATAGATTATTCGATGTGACTTGACTTTATCATCAGTGAAATAAATCACAGTAAAATAACCTATATACTTGTACTATACTGTAGTGCTACTACTTTCAATAACAGTAGGTAAAATAATCTATACACATCATACGACTGTCAGTTTTCTTCTGGGCACACGCACTTCTTCCCCCTGTCCTGCATATACACACAGCAGATCCTACGTCACAGTGATGCTTCCAACCAGCCAGAACTCAAGAGGTTCAAGGTGCTCCTTCATACTAATTATGCTGCTTCTACAAAATTCCCAGGGGCTGCCAGTCTAGGGAGGTTGGGGAACAAGCTCATTCCTGAGCTTTCATTGATCAGTACAGCAACAAGACCAATGGGCTGAGACATACATAGCTTATTAAAATCCTTTAAACGAAGTTCCTCACAGCCATTAAACTGCCTGGTTCTTACCTTATTAAGTGTATTTAAAGCTGCCGTAGCAGCCACTAGAGCAGGTTCAGCTTTCACCAGGTCATCTTCACATTCTCTCTGCTTCAGAGATACTTCTGTTTGGATTGCCACTACCTGTTCAAACAAAGAATCTTAAGAGTTTACCCTTAGACCTAATTTTCCACGTGCAGTCAGTTACATTAGGCACTGTCGCATAAACTGTGTGGCAGATCCTATGCTCCTACAGTTACTGTATCATGAGAACCAAAAATCTCCCAACATACAATAATCCCAAGAAAGAGACAATGGGTCAGATCTCCAGCTGTGACTGAGCTCTGCTAAGTTAAAGCTCCACATGGCAGGTTACTTACAACCCCAGGCTTATAGGGAGACCACTGTTGCAGTCTCCTCTTCCTGCAGACCACTGCATCCAGACAAAACAAACCCCATTACTTCTGATAAAGAGTTCAGAGTGCCATGTTCCTTTCATCCTAGCTGCTTTCTTTGCTGTCCCGAATCATGAAGTTGCTCCCTCTTCCTGTTCTATCCTTTTCTGAGCAGAAACATGGAAGAAGATGGAGGATACCCCACTGAAATTCTTTGAGGGAAAAACACATTGATATCAAGAATAGAGGCAAAAAAGTGAGCAGGCAAATGGAGGAGCTAGAAAATGGCAGAAAAATTGCCACATTTGTGGATCTCAGACAGATTTATCTGGCATCTTGACAAAAAAGGTTAAGTTATGCTATCATTTGCCCAGTTATGTAATCACAATATACTCTGGATCAGGGTCATAGCTAAACACTCTGATAGTTTCCATCATAATAGTTTACACTGACAGTTTTATAACTAAATATAAAATAAAAAATGTATGCCAGGCTTAAATTTGGTGAATGTGTTTTATTCTTGGAATATATATTTTCTTTTAAAATTGGTTTTGATTGTATTAATACATCAGGTAAGAAAATAGACATTTAGACCACTTTGGGATTTTTGTAATTGTGTAATTGAAAAACAGCATGAATTTTAAAAAATAGAAATTTGCCCAGAGCTTCTGGTTTATGACATTGCTTTTGTACTGGGGAAATAAATTAAGCTTTCTGATAACTTAATGGTGTCAGCTCTATTTTAATAATACCCACTAATTAAATAAACATGCATTTAAAAAGCCATTTCAGAACAGCTACAAGGCACTTTGTAAGGGAGAACTTGTATACCAGTGGCTAAATTACCACCTACACAGAGCAATTATTCTTATCCTGAAACCACCCTGGAAATACACTGCAAAATTTGTTACCTGATAATTTCCTTTTTGGATATGACCTCTTTGCCATTCAGAGACATTTGGATTGCTATTCACTTCCTGCAAATATCATAGGCACCTCAGACTTGTCCATGAGGCTCCACACATTGACCACTCTCCTCCTGCTCTCATTCCAGAAGCGTATAATAAATGTGGCTGAATAAAGTGCTACTGTTACAAAGTTTTATTTTTAATCTACTAGTAAAAATTTAATGTTTCATTACAATTGTGGAAGCACTCATCTGGAGTGAAAGTGGAAGGGACATGGCTCGCTCTTAGAGCATCATGGACAAGTATGAGTGGCCTCCAACATCCGTAGAATGAGGAAACTAAAAATAGTATAATTAAGTTATTTAGGTACCATGGCTTGGAGCACTTTTTACTCAAGGAATTTTCCTTCTGTAGAAGAACGAAGGTGAACCCAATAGCACTATGTAAAAACAGTGTTGTTGGGAGTGACTACATAGCAGCTTTACACAATTTCAATTCAATTCAGTGAGATTTTATTGGCATGACAACTCACACAAACATTGTCAAAGGAGGAGAGGCAGGACAAGACAGATTCTCCTCAATGGTTGACTCCCTTTCTGCCCAGGATGCTGCCATGAAGAATGTTGAATGGGCACTGATCCTCTTGGGATTGGTTTGATGTCTGGCTATGGAGGAGCTTTCAGGCCCAGGCATTTAGGGTGAAAGAAATGAACAGATAGCAGAACAAATCAGTTTTCCTAAGGTAAAATTGAACAACTCTTTCATACAGGTGTAGAGGCTTTGGGAAAAACAAAGGAAGAACAATTTTCTGTGATGTATGGAAAGAAGAGTTTATCTTGGTAACAAACGATTCAGTAGTATGAAAAATGACTGTTATGGAAGATGTAGTAAGAGCAGAGGCTTCAGACTTTTCTGATATGACTGTGATCAAGAAGCATGTCTGTATGGAAATGAAATGCAGAGACTTAGATGCCATCTGTTTGAATGGGTCATGAGAGCCTACAGAATTCTGGGAAGATCCCAGGTAGGGAAGGCAGGACTGACTGCTAGTTTTGGTAGACATGCTCCCCTAAAGAGCCTGACTACCATTGGGTGATCTACAAGAGACATGGAAGAGCCTGTGTTTATAACACTATTTAGTGCTGAGACATGAGATATAATGGTAGGAGGTCTTTGGCCCAAGTTTAGGCCATCTTGCAAGACATCCGGAAGAGCTAGGATGACTAGTTTCCTGGAGTTGTCTTTCTAGCCTGGTATCAGTAGAATTTTGTCCAAATTCTTGTGTAGGCTAAGAGGGTGGAAAGCCTGTGGGATGCTAAGATAGTCTATTATTGTGGAAAAGTAACCCATCTAGGTTAGCCAAGCTGTCACGCTCCAAAATCAGGACCTGGCTAATGGATAGGAGATCCTGTCAGGTGAGAGACTGAATAGAAACAGTTCTCAGTACCATGCCTTCTTCCATAATTTCCTCTTTTTTCACCTTCTGAGTGACTCTTCCTAGCAGAAGGGCAGGGAAAGCCCAGAGCCAAAACAGATCTGAGTCAGAGTGTCCAATCCCAGTGAGGTGTGGTCTTCTTCTCAGGTGAATAAGAGTTTCACCTTTGCATTTTGATTGTATGCAAATAGATCTCCCTGGAGATAGTCTGGGGTACTGGAAATCAACTGTAATAGTTCTAGGTTCAGGGAGCATTCCACGTAGTCTCTCTGCTGATAGCTTAGACAGCCCACTTTTGTGTTCAGTGTCCCCCTTATGTAAATCACTCTGATGCAGCTAAGGGTGGCGTTCTCCCCAGGAGACAATCTGGCCCACTTCAGCCAATATACTTGAGTTTCTTGTCCCCACCTCACAATGTATAAGAATCGGGTACTATCCCTTTAAATAATTTGGGAGCCCTCAAGTGGGCCTCCCTATCTTCTGTTCTGAAGACATTCGGAAGCCTGGTAGAGCAACAGCGTACATAGGTAGCTAGAGAAGTCTTGTGTATTTGTATATAGTTAATAAATACCATTATTTAGAATCCAGTTGTGCCTGTGTGGTTTCCCCATATTCTTCCTGTTGTGTAGAGAGCAAGGACAACACTCCTTGCCCATTTATATATAGAAGAGGCATCAAATTGTTGTGCTCCTTTCTCAGGGGATCCTGGAAGTTCCAAAGAGCCAGCCTGAATGGTTCTTGATCAGTGACGATGGTCTGATTTGTGTAGTCCTAAGGACCTTGCAGAGGTTTCTCTAGACGAGTCTTGGCTGGTGCTGGGTAAGCCCAGAGGTCTTCAATATTGTCCTGTCTGAGTCCCTTTGCCTGGCCAAGTGACGGCCCCTGAGCTGCAAGCGATTGTGGGAGAGCTCCTAGTCTTTGCCTCATGATACAGTCTCCTTAGACATGGGAGCACCTCATGGACTACCTAATCAGTTTGACCAGCTCTGCCATGTGGGAGAAGAGGGGAATAGAGGTAGGGGACTGATTCAGGGAAATGATCTCTGAAAAACTGTCATTCTGTAGAACAAGAATAGATTGGGGGCAGTTTGAAAAGGGTAATTTTGCTCACCGCTGCCCCCTGAAATTGGGGATTTAAAACTGGGGTGGTGATAGATAAGCAAGGATTGCTGAGCTTCTGCTCGGTTTGCATGATGGAAAGTGGAGAGTTTGGAGAGAGGGTAGGAGAGGCCTGGCCATACTGTGACACAGAAACGCCATTGGTGCCAACTGGCAAAGGGTTCACTGCAACTCCTGTCTCAGTCCTGACAAACTCACTATACCTAATTGTAGTAGGTCCTAGCCGGGGCTCGACCCTTCTGGACAGGAGGGGAGCCACACCGACTCACTGCTGTGGGAACAAGTAGTCAGTTAGTCCCGGAACTCCGGCTCTTTAGTGCAGAGTCGGAGCAGCCACAGTTAAAGCTCAGGCCCTTGACTGCAGGGGCTGAGCGAGCAAAGAGTTCAAAGCCCAGGCCCTGGATCAGGGCGGGGCGAACACGGTTGGCTCAGGCCCGGGTTTGCAGGGGCTGAGCGAGGAAACAGTTCAAAGCCCCGGCCCTGGATCAGGGCGGGGCCAACACAGTTAAGCTCAGGCCCTTGTTGGCAGGGGCTGAGCGAGTAAACAGTTCAGAGCCCAGGCCCTGGATCAGGGCGGGCCAACACAGGTAAGCTCAGGCCCTTGTTTGCAGGGGCTGAGCGAGCAAATAGTTCAGAGGCCAGGCCCTGGATCAGGGCGGGCCAACACAGGTAAGCTCAGGCCCTTGTTTGCAGGGGCTGAGCGAGCAAATAGTTCAGAGGCCAGGCCCTGGATCAGGGCGGGGCCAACACAGTTAAGCTCAGGCCCTTGTTTGCAGGGGCTGAGCGAGCAAATAGTTCAGAGGCCAGGCCCTGGATCAGGGCGGGGCCAACACAGTTAAGCTCAGGCCCTTATTTGGAGGGGCTGAGCGAGCAAATAGTTCAGAGGCCAGGCCCTGGATCAGGGCGGGCCAACACAGGTAAGCTCAGGCCCTCGTTTGCAGGGGCTGAGCGAGCAAATAGTTCAAAGCCCACGCAAGGCACGCCTAGGCTTGCTGTAGCCGAGTGTCGGGTGAGGGGGATGCCTGCCACCCGTGAGTGGGGGTGGCAGGGGGGAACGCAGGCCCACCCACTCCACTGCGTTCCAGCCCGGGGCCCTAACAGCGGTTGCTGCCGCTGCTGGTCAGTGGGGTATCCAGACCGCAACACACTGACATAGGCTCACATTCAGTTGCAGCCGGACCGGGGTCGGCTATCCCCGGGCCACTTCCGTGATCCCCCTCAGATCCTACCTCGCTCGTCGCGCCGGGCTCAGGCCAGTCCACCTGCATGGGCTCCTCTGGGCCGGGGCTCGGTGGCAGGTCCGGTAGCTCTGCCGGGAAGTCAGGCCAACGGTCCCCAGGCGGCTCCTCTGGGTAGCAGCAGGGGCGGAGGGGTTCGGGTCCAGTCTCACCCTCAGGGTTAGTGGGGTCCGGTTCCCAGGGGTTCTCCCAGTGGCGGGCGTGAGCGGGCTCCGGCGGCTCCTCTTCGTAGCGGGCCCGGGGTAGCTCAGGCCAGCCAGGGTCCAAGCCCCGGTCTTCAACGGTCTCCTGGGCAGGAGCTCCCGGCCGCACGTCTGCTCCCTGCGGTGGCTGGGCTCCAACTGAGCTCTGGCGGCCGGCCTTTATACTTCCTGTCCCGCCCCTTGACTTCCGGGGGGCGGGGACAGGCGGTGGTGGTCCCACCCACTCTGGTGCCGGCACGTGGGCTCCCTCTTCTGGACAGGAGGGGAGCCACACCGACTCACTACACACCCCCCCCCTTAAGACTGGCTCCCGCCTGTCGGGGCCAGGTCCTCCCATCTCCCCTATGCGGGATAGGAAGTCCGCATTCGTATGGTCCTTACCAGCTCGATGCTGGACCGTAAATGCGTAGGGTTGTAAAGCGAGGTACCACCGCATAATGCGGGCATTATTATCTTTCATCCGCATTAGCCACCGGAGGGGGGCGTGGTCTGTGACGAGGGTGAACGGGGCCCCGAGGAGGTAGAAGCGCAGGGCATCGCAGGCCCACTTCACCGCGAGGGCCTCTTTTTCCACCACGGCGTAATTCCTCTCACGGGGGAACAGCTTCCGGCTGAGATATACTACGGGGTGGTCCTTTCCCTCCACTTCTTGGGACAGGACTGCCCCTAATCCTACGCCAGAGGCGTCCGTCTGCAGGATGAATGGGCGTTTAAAGTCTGGGCTATAGAGAACCGGTTCCTGGCAGAGGCACTTCTGCAGTGTCCGGAAGGCCGCTTCACACTCGGGGGACCATCGTACCTGCCGGGGGCTGTCCTTCGTCAGAAGCCCAGTTAAGGGTGCTGCGATGGTCGCGAACTGGGGGATGAACCGTCTGTAATACCCGACGAGGCCCAGGAACTGCCGAACATGCCGTTTGGTCGATGGGGTGGGACAGTCCAGGAGGGCCTGGACTTTCCCGACAAGGGGCTTGACCCGTCCGCCCCCGACGGTATAGCCGAGATAGTTGGTCTCTTGCCAGGCAATCCGGCACTTTTTGGGGTTGGCGGTCAGGCCCGCCTGTCTTAGGGACCTTAGGACCGCCGCAACCCGGGGCAGATGATCCTCCCAGCCGCGGCTATAGATGACCACGTCGTCTATGTACGCCGCCGCATAGTCCTGATGGGGCTGCAGAAGTTTGTCCATCAGCCGCTGGAAGGTGGCTGGGGCTCCATGGAGACCGAATGGCATCCGTGTGAATTGGTACAGCCCCGTTGGAGTGGCAAAGGCGGTCTTCTCTTTTGAGGTCTCCTCGAGGGGGATCTGCCAGTAGCCTTTGCTAAGATCCAAAGTGGTGATATACTGGGCCTCCCCCAGGCGGCCCAGTAACTCGTCTACACGGGGCATCGGGTAGGCGTCGAAGCGCGAGATGGCGTTTACCCTCCGAAAGTCAATGCAGAAGCGGCGGGTACCGTCCGGTTTGGGCACCAGGACCACCGGACTACGCCACTCGCTCTGCGACGGTTCGATGACGCCCAGAGCCAGCATGGCTCTTACTTCCTCCTCGACCGCACCCCGCATCCGATAGGGCAGGGGCCGGGTCGTTTCTCGAACCACCTTTCCCGGCTCGGTCTGGATGGAGTGTTTGACCAGGGACGTATGGCCCGGTACGGCCGTGAAGGTTCGCTTGAAGGTTTTCAGCAGGCAGTTAGTCTGTTTACATTGCTCTTCCGTGAGCGATTGTCCCAATTGGGGTGCCGGGGGGTCATCCGTCGAGGGTACCTGGGGTCCCAATTCCGGCTCGGGCGGGCATGGGTTGATTAAGAGGCCCTCCCGGTCCTGCCACCGTTTCAGCAAGTTGACGTGGTACCGCTGGGTTTCCTTCCGCTTGTCCGGTTGCCGCACCTCGTAGGTGACGGGACCGACCTTACGCACAACTTCGTAAGGTCCCTGCCACCGGGCTAACAATTTTGACTCACTAGACGGGAGGAGGAGTAGGACACGGTCTCCTGGTTGGAACTCCCGGACTTGGGCTCCCTGATCGTAGGTCCGTTTCTGCCGTTCCTGCGCTGTCTTTAAATTTTCGCGGGCCAGGGCTCCGGCCTGGGCAAGGTACTCCTGTAACTGGATGACATATTTCAGGAGGCCCTGGGCTGGGGACGCTGACTGTTCCCAGGTCTCCCTCATCAGGTCTAGGAGGCCCCGCGGTCTGCGTCCATACAGCAGCTCGAAAGGGGAGAATTTTGTTGAGGTCTGCGGGACTTCTCGGATGGCTAGCAATAAGGGTGGAAGGAATTGGTCCCAGTGGCGGAGGTCCTCTGCGGGGAATTTCCGCAACATGCTTTTCAAAGTGCGGTTAAACCGCTCCACCAACCCGTCCGTCTGCGGGTGGTACACGGACGTCCGGAGTTGTTTGATGCCTAAGAGGGCACATACCTGTCGCAACAATTGGGACGTGAAGTTCGTTCCTTGGTCGGTCAGTATTTCTCTAGGCAGTCCTACTCGGGCGAAGATTTTCAGCAATTCCCCCGCGATAGACCGGGCGGTAATGCTTCGTAGGGGGATAGCTTCGGGGAACCGAGAGGCATAGTCCACCAAGACCAGGATGTATTGAAACCCCGCGGCACTCTTCGGGAGGGGGCCCACGAGGTCCATGGCGACCCGTTCAAAGGGTGTCTCCATCACTGGCATGGGGACCAGGGGCGCCTTGGGGATCCCGGGCGGGGCGACCCTCTGACACTCTGGGCAGGAGGCGCAATATTCTTTCACCTCCTGAGAGATTCCTGGCCAAAAGAAGCGCGCCAGGATTCGAGCGAGGGTCTTCTCTCGCCCCAGGTGCCCGGCGGCTGGCACATCGTGGGCCAACTTCATTACCGCCCGCCGGTGACACAGGGGCACTAACAGTTGGGTTTGCGGCTCCTGGGTGCGGGGGTCACGGTCCAGGCGGTAGAGCCGGTCCCGGCGTAGCTCAAAATGGGGCCACAGGGTGGCCCGCTGGGGGTCCACAACACTCCCATCTACTGCCGCGAGCTGCTCGTAGAAGCGGCTAAGGGTGGGATCCTCTCGCTGGTCCCGACAGAAATCGGTATCGAAGCGGGGCTGAGGGGCCGGCTCTGGTGGCGGTCCCGCTGCGTCCGTGTCGTCTATCTCGGTCGCCGGACCCTGCTCGGGGTCCTCTGAGGAGGGCCCCAACCGATCAGCCCCCAGGACCGGCGTGGACCGTAGGACTTCCTCAAAGGCCGGCCAGTCCCGACCGAGGATCACAGGATATGCAAGATGGGGAGCTACCCCAACCACCAGGTGTCGGGTGATCCCCGCGATGGTTAGGGGGACCCGGGCGCTGGGGTATGGTCGGACATCCCCATGGATGCATTGTAGATGAATAGATCCTAGGCGGGTCTCACCCGGCGGTACCAGGTCCTTACGGACCAACGTCTGACCACACCCTGAGTCGATCAAGGCCCGCGTCGTCCGTCCTCCGACGGCCGCCGGGATGGTCAGCTTGGGGTTCATGGCCGGCCTGGCTCGAGTGTGGCCCGCCCACACTTGCCCATAGCTGCAGTCCATCTCCGGACAGTCTCGCCGGAGGTGCCCCATCTTCCCACAACTGAAGCAGGGTCCGAGTTCCGGTCGTCTGCTCCGGGGGCCTTCTCGGCTTGGGCTCCGGGGGGGGCTTCGCCGAGCCCTTGGGGGCCCCTGGCCCGGGGCCACTGGTCCGGTCCGAGGAGCCGGGTCTGCGTGCCGGGTCCGGATCTCGCGGCGGGGGTCGGGCCTCGGTGCGGGGTGTCGTGGTCCGCTCGGGGTTTCCCCTTTCTTTTCGCCGCGGACTGGTTCGGGCCCGGGCCGGCGGAAGGTGGGCCCTACTGCATCTTCGGCGGCCAGGAAGTCCTCCATTAGTGACACTGCCTGGGCCAGCGTCGTCGGCCGGTGGCGAAGCACCCAGGCGCGCCCTCGGGAGGGTAGGGTGTGCACGAACTGTTCCAACACCACCTGCTCGGTTACCTCCTCCGCCGTCCGGGTGCCGGGCTGTAGCCACCGTCGGCAAGCTTCTTTCAGGGTTTGGGCCACCACCCGCGGTCGGGCCCCGGTGGGGTAAGTCTGGCCCCGAAACCTTTGTCGGAAAGTCTCGGGACTGACGTCGAGGGCGTCCAATATCGCGGCCTTCACCAGGTCGTAGTCCCGTGCTTCCTCAGCCGCCAATCCACGATAGGCCACCTGGGCCGCCCCCGTCAGGTAGGGGGCTAAGAGGGTAGCCCACTGGTCCCTGGGCCACCCGGCGACGAGGGCTACCCGCTCGAACGTGACCAGGAATGCCTCCGGGTCGTCGTCTGGGCTCATCTTTGTCAAGCGAAGGGGGGCAGCTAACCGTGGCATCTCCGCAGCCTCCCCCGCCGGCCCCGCCGCGGGGCGAGGGAGCGTGACCAGCAGCTGCTGCAGCTGGACTCCCAACTGCCGCACCAGCTGTTGCTGCTGCTCGAGCTGGGCTGTGTGCTGCTCCTGCTGCAACTGGAGTTGGGCGGCATCTCGCTGTTGTTGCTGTGCGAGCTGAGCGGCCTGCTGTTGCTGTTGCTGCTGCAGCTGGGCCGTCTGCTGCCGCTCCTGGCTCCCCGTGAGCAGCTGAAACAGCCGCTCCATATCCATTCCTTAGAACGGGGGGGGCAACTGCCACTCCCCCTCTAGCCCCTTCTCACAGGGGCAGGGGCTCGGGCCCCACGTTGGGCGCCAAATGTAGTAGGTCCTAGCCGGGGCTCGACCCTTCTGGACAGGAGGGGAGCCACACCGACTCACTGCTGTGGGAACAAGTAGTCAGTTAGTCCCGGAACTCCGGCTCTTTAGTGCAGAGTCGGAGCAGCCACAGTTAAAGCTCAGGCCCTTGACTGCAGGGGCTGAGCGAGCAAAGAGTTCAAAGCCCAGGCCCTGGATCAGGGCGGGGCGAACACGGTTGGCTCAGGCCCGGGTTTGCAGGGGCTGAGCGAGGAAACAGTTCAAAGCCCCGGCCCTGGATCAGGGCGGGGCCAACACAGTTAAGCTCAGGCCCTTGTTGGCAGGGGCTGAGCGAGTAAACAGTTCAGAGCCCAGGCCCTGGATCAGGGCGGGCCAACACAGGTAAGCTCAGGCCCTTGTTTGCAGGGGCTGAGCGAGCAAATAGTTCAGAGGCCAGGCCCTGGATCAGGGCGGGCCAACACAGGTAAGCTCAGGCCCTTGTTTGCAGGGGCTGAGCGAGCAAATAGTTCAGAGGCCAGGCCCTGGATCAGGGCGGGGCCAACACAGTTAAGCTCAGGCCCTTGTTTGCAGGGGCTGAGCGAGCAAATAGTTCAGAGGCCAGGCCCTGGATCAGGGCGGGGCCAACACAGTTAAGCTCAGGCCCTTGTTGGCAGGGGCTGAGCGAGTAAACAGTTCAGAGCCCAGGCCCTGGATCAGGGCGGGCCAACACAGGTAAGCTCAGGCCCTTGTTTGCAGGGGCTGAGCGAGCAAATAGTTCAGAGGCCAGGCCCTGGATCAGGGCGGGCCAACACAGGTAAGCTCAGGCCCTTGTTTGCAGGGGCTGAGCGAGCAAATAGTTCAGAGGCCAGGCCCTGGATCAGGGCGGGGCCAACACAGTTAAGCTCAGGCCCTTGTTTGCAGGGGCTGAGCGAGCAAATAGTTCAGAGGCCAGGCCCTGGATCAGGGCGGGGCCAACACAGTTAAGCTCAGGCCCTTATTTGGAGGGGCTGAGCGAGCAAATAGTTCAGAGGCCAGGCCCTGGATCAGGGCGGGCCAACACAGGTAAGCTCAGGCCCTCGTTTGCAGGGGCTGAGCGAGCAAATAGTTCAAAGCCCACGCAAGGCACGCCTAGGCTTGCTGTAGCCGAGTGTCGGGTGAGGGGGATGCCTGCCACCCGTGAGTGGGGGTGGCAGGGGGGAACGCAGGCCCACCCACTCCACTGCGTTCCAGCCCGGGGCCCTAACAGCGGTTGCTGCCGCTGCTGGTCAGTGGGGTATCCAGACCGCAACACACTGACATAGGCTCACATTCAGTTGCAGCCGGACCGGGGTCGGCTATCCCCGGGCCACTTCCGTGATCCCCCTCAGATCCTACCTCGCTCGTCGCGCCGGGCTCAGGCCAGTCCACCTGCATGGGCTCCTCTGGGCCGGGGCTCGGTGGCAGGTCCGGTAGCTCTGCCGGGAAGTCAGGCCAACGGTCCCCAGGCGGCTCCTCTGGGTAGCAGCAGGGGCGGAGGGGTTCGGGTCCAGTCTCACCCTCAGGGTTAGTGGGGTCCGGTTCCCAGGGGTTCTCCCAGTGGCGGGCGTGAGCGGGCTCCGGCGGCTCCTCTTCGTAGCGGGCCCGGGGTAGCTCAGGCCAGCCAGGGTCCAAGCCCCGGTCTTCAACGGTCTCCTGGGCAGGAGCTCCCGGCCGCACGTCTGCTCCCTGCGGTGGCTGGGCTCCAACTGAGCTCTGGCGGCCGGCCTTTATACTTCCTGTCCCGCCCCTTGACTTCCGGGGGGCGGGGACAGGCGGTGGTGGTCCCACCCACTCTGGTGCCGGCACGTGGGCTCCCTCTTCTGGACAGGAGGGGAGCCACACCGACTCACTACACTAATACATTGCTTTCATGGTATTTATCCATAACAGGTAGCATGTGAGATCTCTACTGAAAGTGTGTATCTTATTGATACCCATAACCATTGTGATATTTAAGGAGTAATGTAACTATATTGAAAATTATGCTCTTATGGTATGGAGTGAAAATGAGTCACCAGAGAAGCGTATGTCTCAGTGGAGGCCCATTCAAGTTGGAGGGTGTTGTCACCCCGCACAGGCTAGCCAAATATGTAATGCGTTGTTTTATTGTCCTCCATTGCAACAATCCAAAGAAGCCAACAGAAAACCATCAAAGATAAACTATAAACACTGAAACTATCTGGAAGTGGAAAGGAAGGATATGACAGCAAGGGAGTCACCCTGTCTGTGAATAAAGACAACAGACTGATTCAATATATGAACAGGATGGAGAAAGATACTCTAGATCCATTCTCTGAGGAGCAGAAATGTTTCATGAAAGGTTGGGTCCTGGCTCCTTGGGGCTAGTGAGTGCTACAAAAGACTGAACGTTGGGGGTGGGAATCTGCTTTATTAGCTAGGAAAGGTAACTGTTAATAAGTGTAGGCCCTAGTTCATGTTTTATGGTTTTGTTTTGTATGTAACTGTTTGTTCCCCCTGGTTTTTATTTGAATCTCTTTTTTTCTTAAATAAATTTCTCTTTGATTTATTATAACTGAACTTAAATGCTGCATGTGATGCAGGAACGGTGTTCTAAGGCAAAACTAGGGTACACCATTCCTTTGGAAATGGAGGATCTGGGATTTCTGTGGGCATTCAGTGATCAGGGGCTGAACATCACAGGGGGACACTTTGAAGGGACTTGGGCCTGAGGTGCTGCTATTTTCAACTGTCAGGGCTGGTGTAGCTTAGAAGAGAGTGTTTGAGCAGCTGACAGGCTGATTGTGTCAGGGCGTTAACACCCAGCTGGCACAGGCAAGGCTGCCTTGCACTGCAAGCAGGTGGCAACAAAGTGACTCACAGTCCTGAGTGCCCCGAGAACCTACCCTAGAGCAAAGAACAACTTTCAGAAACAAATATGACCATCAAAAATAGCCCAGGCCACCAGTAATTTTCCTTTCTAGGTGCAGTGGGACAGTCACTTGCACAAGTACCACCTCAGTGTCTCCCCAGTGACCACAGAACTCCTGCTTGACTATTGGACACCTAATATGTGAGTTGAATTATTTGAGGCCTGGCCGATAAGAGGTCTGTCTTGGCTCCCTACAGGCTCAGGGTTACTCCACCGGTCTGGTCTCGTACAGTTTGGCTTCATTCAAGTCTGAACCTGTCAGATTCTTCCACACTGGGCTATTTTGATCCCTCAAAATACATTTTAAGCTTCTTGTAGAATCCAGGTCCTTGAGTAGATAACCTGGTGTAGGTGAGTTAAAATAATAATAATAATTAATGGAGATATCCCATCTCCTAGAACTGGAAGGGACCTTGAAAGGTCATCGAGTCCAGCCCCCTGCCTTCACTAGCAGGACCAAGTACTGATTTTGCCCCAGATCCCTAAATGGCCCCCTCAAGGGCTGAACTCACAACCCTGGGTTTAGCAGGCCAATGCTCAAACCACTGAGCTATCCCTCCCTCCCAGTTGTTGGCTGGGAATCCTGGTTTAGCTGGGGCCCTTTGATGCAGCCAGCTCTTAGAATTTCAGCAGGCCATCCCATCATTCCTTGGGAGTAGCAGAGGGATATTCCAAGTTACCCCTGTGATATCAGGATTCCCCTGCTCCCCAGCAGCACACCAGATCTTCTCACTCTCTTAGCTCCCACACCAGCTGCTGCAGCAGTAGGGATCCTGCCTCTGCAGGTTTGGTCGGGGAACAGGAAGCTCAGTCTCTAAGGGCAGGTCCACACTACAGCCGGGATCGACGCTCTGAGATCCATCCACCGGCGGTCGATTTAGCAGGTCTAGTAAAGACCCACCAAATCAACTGCAGATCACTCTCCAGTCCACCCCTGTACTCTACCCCCAACGAGAAGAGTAAGGTAAGTCAACGGGCAATTTTCTCCCACTGACCCCCTGCGGTAACTCAACGTAAGTTGCGTAGCATACATTGACTTATCGCGGAAGTGTAGACATAGCCATCTGGGCAGTGCCTGCAGGCTTCTCTCCCAGAAATCTCTGTGTAGCTGGGCAGCACAGCTTCTCTCTCTCTAGCTGTAGGGTTGTCCCATTTTATGTCTTGACTACTATATAGGTGAGACTTCTCTTGTTCTGACACTTACTGATGGTCTCCACTGCCATTCACATATCCAGGGATTCTAAGGAGACCTCATGAGTAACCTGACACAGTACAATGGGCTCCCCTAGTATTTGCACTGGTTTAATTTCAGGTGGGAATATAAACAGATATGGTTAAATCAATACAGCTTCCTTGTGAGCACTCTTATTTTGGTTTAAGAGAATTTTATATCAGTTTGTCTGAAGTCTATTAGGAAAGGCTTAACCTAAACCAAATTAAGCCACTCTTAAAACTGATATAAGAGCATTCACACATCCTTGTGCAATGGTTGAACTATATCAGTTTAAAAACCAATTTGGGTTATATTAGTGCAAATTTCTCATAAAGACAAGCCCTTAGTACAGGATTTTGGCATCACTTACAAATGCATATTTAGGAGGTTATTGTACTTATTTTTTAAGGATATGCTGCCTGGGGCTGAAGTCAGTTGTACTTAGTTTGGTCTTTATCCTTGTACCTCACAACTCATGTGAAATAGCTTCTCACGCACACATTTCCTGTTTGGTCTTGCTTGAATAAAATCTAATTACAGAGAAAGAAAAATATTACAGTGATTGGGATATTAACATTTGGATAGATGCTACAGTGCATTGGCAGTAAAAAGTCTCCACAAGAGCTTTTACTATGAATAGATAATGTCCTAGCTACAGTAGTTGTTTGTACAATAATCTGGGCTGGCAGCCGTGTGTGTGTGTGTGTGTGTGTATTTATAATACATATATACACATACGAAACCCAAGAAAACAACAAACTAGGAATAAACTCGGATTAAGTGACACGTTGCTAAACCAGGAAACTCAAAGTGAAGCTTAACAGTCCCTCCTGCCTTTCCCCACCTCCAAAACAACATGAGTTCAGGATTGAGTTGGTGGGAGTTATAGGTTGAATTTCCCAGCATTCATCGGTTTGCATCACAGAAAAAGCATCCTTTAAAATTAAGTACTGTGAATAGTTTTCAGCTCTTCCTTTGTTCACACTTTCCCTCCATGTGCTGCAAGCCTGCTAGCCTAAGATACTGATACTACTATACTTGGGAAAAAATACAAATTCTGTGTTAGACAAGCTGCACTAATATGGGACGATACAAGTCAGCAGATCAGCCCGACAGCTGTGGTGAGACAAGGTGGGTGAGGTAATATCTTTTATTGGACCAGCTTCTGTTCGTGAGAGAGACAAGCTTTTGAGGTGCACAGAGCTCTTCAATAAATTGGTCCAATAAATGATATTACCCCACCTACTTTGTCTCTCTAATATCCTGGGACCAACATGACTACAACAAGGCTGGATAGAACATATGTAGCACCATTTAAAAATGGTAAGAACATGTACCAACTGAACTCTCCTGCATCATAAACAGTACCATGCAGTGGTTCAAATATGATGCAGTACTTTCCATTAAACAGAACAGACAATTAAAATATCACACAAGCTTATTCTTTAGTTTTATTTCCATTTTCTGATTTCCCTCATTTTCTCTTCTTTGTTCTTGTTTATTGTGCTATTAGTCTTTGCTTCTTGGTGGCTGGAGGCAGCTAAGAAGCTATACATATGGGTTTTTTTTTCTTTTTTCTTTTATTAAAGAAAAAAGTAAGGGAATGGGAGACAGAAAGGTGATTTCAATCAATCCACTCCTCCAAGTGGAGGTAGACTTAATACTGATCTCCAACATTTTGGTGGTCCAGTTCAGGGCAGAAGTTCCTACAGATAAGAGCTCCTAAGCAATATCTGAATTGCTGGGAAAGCTGGTAATAAAATGTACAATCACACGTAAAAAGTAGTTGGACTAGTGAACATGATGACCCAAGTGCAGCACACAAACAAAAAGCATTGTTCTAGTTGCAGGGGGGGAGCCAGAGTGGTTCCAGCCTCACTCCCCATGCTTACCCAATGTAATTCCAGCATCCACAATACCTATACTACTCTGTACTAGTGTGACAGTGTTGTTTTCTGCTCCGAAGGGGGCAGGTTCCTTATTAGAAAGCAAGACATATCAATGCATTTATAGCTGTACAGCTACTCTGATGTGGTAGAGTGACTGCAGCTGCCCACAGAGTAGCTGCAGTGCTGCTGCCACTGTTTACAAGCTCAAAAGAAGTGATACCTATAAGCAGACTCTCTTGACTCCTGTACAAACTCCAGCTTACACCATGGGTCTGGTCCCATCCAGACTCGTCCTTCCTCTCTGGATGATTATAATGTGATCCGACCACCCCATCCCTTCCCTCTCCCCTATAGGCAGGGCATCTCTAAAGGCAGCATGCATCTAGTAAATACTTTAAAACTTACAAAATCCCTACACCATTAGCTTCCTGTGATATTCTGTACCAGTAGCACCCTGGAATCCCCATATTCACCATGGTGATATGTTTATGATGTTTTGTACAAAATATACCTTCTGAGGTATTGTTTTAAAAGTCTTTATCTGTTGAACATTAATATCCCATTGGATTGTATGTACTGTCATTGTAAGTGATGTTATGAAGTATTGTTACTGAAATATGTTGTGAGGTTGGGAACACCCAAAACCAGCTTTTCAGTTACAACAAGGAGTAGCCATCAGTAGCCAGACAGCGTTAATAGCTCAACACCCATAAAGAAAAGAATCCACTGTCCCAGAGACTCCTTAGAGAAGTCACGTATGAAATGGAGACTGCTTGACCAATGGGGAGTGCCTGATCCCATCATAACAGCAAGGATCTTTCCAGCAAACTGGAAGAAAATAAAAAAAGAGAGGAAGTGTCATCATCACTTGGCCTCTCTTCGCCCCTCCCCATGTGAACACCTGGAAACTCATCTGGAAGGCAAAGGCTTTGAACTGGGGAAATCTGGTCCCAGGCTAGAAAGAGAGTCCAGTCTGTGTATAGAGGAACTGTAACCTGGTTGTATCATCTGTCAAAGCTGTTTGATTCAACACTTGCTTAGTTACCTTAATCCTAAACGTTTAGTTTATCTCCGACCTTTATGCCTACCACTTATAATCCTTAAAATCTATCTTTCTGTAGTTAATAAACTCATTTTGAGGTTTTATCTTTACCAGTGAGTTGTCTAAAGTGCTTGGGAAATCTGCTCAGGTTACAAAGGCTGGTGCATGTCCACTTTTCCACAAAGGAGTGGCAAATTAGGTAATGAATTTGCACTGGCGAGGGTTCTGACCCAGTGCAAGATGGTACAGTTCTGGGATGCCAGGATGGGGAGCTGGAGGGAATTGGCTGGAGCCTCCCTATTGATAGTTCATGAGTGGCTGAGAGATCATTTATGTATCACAGGTGTGTCCCTGCCTGTGGATGTCTGTGTAAGTTCAGTGCCTATTAGATGTTTGTAGCTTGACATCAGCATCAAAATGTGAGGGATACCTCAGGTTGGTGAGTTTGGAGAGGCTCAGTGGTTCCACAGGCCAGACTGCACACCAGGGACCCTGTCACACTTCCCCACTCTAAAGGTTTTAACTAAAGTAATTAAAATAAGTGTGACCAATTGCCAACATTCCATGGTTTGCAAAATATTTATAAACTGCTTGAATTCTCATTTGCTTATCACTTTTTATAAAAAAAATTACAGGTGCAGATTAATCTTTATAGACCATCTGCAGCTTTTTAAAATATCTTGGGATTAGTGTAACACACACACACAGATACCTTCATCCCAATTAAAACATTTTAGAAGAGCAATAAGACAACTAAAGGGAATGTGGTAATTGTTATAGGCTCGAGGCATAGCCTCATGCCCGAAAAAAATGGCCTGGGGTTTGATTATCCCATGATAATCACACTAAGTGTTGTACCTAATTGCTTAATGAAGTAATCTGAATTGTATTAAGGACATTCCTCAATCCTAAATCTATCAGAAACATGCAGAACAGATGTAATAAAAAGTCCACTGAAAGGTAGTTGAAAAAATTGGGAGCTTTTCCTGAGCAATCCAACCTGTGCAAGTTTAATGACACTATTTTGATTTTAACATTTATGGCAAATCTTTTAAATTCTTGTATAAAATTTGATTTGCAAAGGTTAAAGTCCATAATTAGCATAAGCTGGAGAGATACAAAAAGGGTCTGATACAGTTTCTATTTGTATCAGTGGCAAAACAAAAAAACACCATCTTTAATTAAAGCAGAATGAGGCTCAAAATTTTGCATTAAAAAAATAAAGTACACCTAATAGTAACCCTTGTATCATAGAATCATAGTTCTTGCTACATAGACTTGCTACATCAGTTTTCATAGCAAAATACCAAGCTTGCAGAAGTTTATTAGGGTAGGAGGACTTAAATAGATCAATGGCTACTATAGTATAAAGATATATTCACTGTATTTTTAGTGCAAAAATAGGATGCTTCATTTAGTGGTTTAAACATTTTGGTTCAGGATAAACCCTGAATTTGAGTCTAGTTTCTCTATCTTTTTAATAATAAAATTGATAGAGAATTCCATATGCTGAGCAGAGCAGAGAAAAATAATGCAGATTTTGAACTGCTTACACATAGGGTGACCATATTTCCAAAAGGGAAAACGGGACACTGCGTGCATGGGGCTGGCATGAGCTGCTTGCCCAACACCTCCCCCCATCTGGGGCTGGGGCTCGTGTCGCTGCTCACTCGAGCCCTGCCTGCCCCCCATCCAAGCCCTGCAGGGGGCTGCCATCGCTGCTCACACTTTTTTGACAAAGGTGGGCATTTTTCCCATTTGCTCTTGCAAATTTGATCAGTTGGCAAGAGTAAACAGGACAAATGCCCACTTTTCCCAAAAAAGTCGGGACGGCTTGGACAGAACTTTAAAAAAAAAAAAAAAGAGAGACTGTCCTGGCCAAAACAGGACATATGGTCACCCTACTTATACATCCCATAGAAGGATTTTAAGATTCAAAATTTGGAAATAAGTGTAAGGCAATGGAATGGACTTTGATATTATTTGAATTGTTCAATTTAACTAAAACCACAAAGCCTTTAGAAACCTAAAGTTCTCAGAGAAGACTATGTGACCATTACTGTATTACAAATAGGCCTGATTGTGAAGATCCGTATCCATTATACGCTTGAATGAGCTCAGTATTTATTGTTCTTTCATATCATTAAAAGAGCTAAGAGGTTGAGAAAATGCATAATGTAAAGAAAGGTCAAATGATAATCATGGTCTGAAATGCAGTTAACATGTATAAGTATAATAATTCTTTAGACTTCATGCCCCCTAGAGAGGAAGTTGTTCAAAATGGTTCACCTACAAAGGTTTATTTTGTGTTAAATATAGCTCAACAACCCTAAATGGAGGAATTAGACTGACCTTTCGCTCCTCTGCATCAGCAGTGGCTCTTTCCTGGCTCACTTTCTCAGTCTGAAGCCCTATCTTAGTAATCAAAGCTTCAGCATCTTGATTTCTCAGTTGTAGTTCTGCCTCTTGAGAGGCTAGTTTGGATTTCAGGTCTTCTACCTACAGTGCAACAGAGAAGAAATGTTTTGGAGTAGTCATTAATCAGGCACACTTCTTGAACATGTACATTTCCTGAAGGGGGCTGTATAACACTGGGATATAACTTGTACTTGAACTTTGTTTTCAGTTCCATTTCAAAGCAAAATAGTATCCATCCCTTATTTTTCATCTTCAGTTGTTACGATTTGCTCCCATATTGCAGGCACATTTCTGTGGCTCAGAGGAGAAGTTTGTTGCTTTCTAAACGAACTAACAAATTATACAAAACAATCAAACCACACCCACCAAAACCTCAACAGCTCCTCTGATGTGCGCAAACCGTGATCTGTCCAGTTTCTGAGAGACCAAGGTTGTTCTTGAAACCAAATGTGTAAGCAGCTCAACAAGGTGCTGCGAGCCCTGACATAGATGCAAATGTATAAACAGCAGCAACAGGACATGTTGGAAAATGCTCATTAATCACTCTGAAAAGCCTTTCACAGTTAATTTTAATGGAGATTTGCCGAAGGGTTTCCATTAAAAAAATCAGGTTTTGTTTAACAAAGGCTACCTGTTTGTTGAAAGAGCAATTTATTGCTTGACATGCTAGTCACCCACATAAAAATATCCAACAACAGTATTTTTCCATGCATAATGGAAGGGCTTTAAATATATATTATTCTTTGGGTTTTCTTACTCATCCAAGCACTTTATCTGGTTGTTGGCCATGATCTGATTCTGTATCAAATCAGAAGAGATTCACTATAACCTGATATAGACAGGTGCCAAGTCAGTACTAGTGGCTTTAAACCTCAAAGCCAGCAGAAGGGCTGAGGGCTCTTCTGTTTGTTTGCTGGAAAACGTTAAGGTGAAATTCTGAAGCCCAACAAAAAACCTATTATACAACCTCTCCCCACCTTTGCCTCTGTTAGAACCCCGGGAATCTTCTCACTTAACTCTCTTGAGGCATTGTTTCATGAGCACCATGTGGCATCCTAAAGCTGACTGTTAATACAGTAATAAAAGTCTTTAATGTTGGCTGTTTATTCCTATTGTCCAAGCTGAGGGAATGTGAAAAAAGTAAAGTCTGTCCCCCCGGTTCTCATGCACTAGCACAAAGTTGCAATGCTGTGCAAACACTGCAACTGAATGTTTAAATGTTCTATATAGATCTATAAACATAGAGACTTTGTAGTTTTAGCAAACAAATTGCCAGCCAGGAGCATGTGTCTGAGGCCGAGAGGGGAAAAGAGGAGCCAAAGAGCTTTCCCACTCCTGGTATCCCTGTGCAGAGACGAGTCCATTTGGTGGGGAGCACAGGCACTGCTTACAGCTAGCTAGCATTAGCCTCCTAAAAAGAGGCGGGAAGAAGTGATGGCTGCACCCCTCTAACCCTCCTTTCCCCATCAGCCAGCCAGCTATCATAGAAAGGAGCATATCTGTACCTTCTCCCAGGGTGGCACTGCTGCTACTGTAGTATGTGCTCTGAGCCTCTTAAAATTTCTTCTGGAGCCCTTCTCACCCCTCCAGGGTAGGCTCTGACTTTGAGCCACAATCTAGCTCAAATGTTAAGATAATAACCCATTTCTTTGACAGATATGTACAGGTACCTGGAGTTTGAAAGGCAATACATAAAATAAAATCCAGTTTCAAAGACCTAGTACAGCACTGAACCAGCAGTGCCAGAACTCAGCAGTCTACCGAAAAGGTGCAGAGACATTTCAATATAAGATTACCAAATTTTGCCTGGGTCGGATTTAAAAAATATTCATTCCTTAGAGGAGAGAGAAAGACAAGAGTATGTCTTTCCTCATATGTGATAATTTACCTGAGAAGCTGTTGTTTTTAACTTCTGAATGCCATTCACCAGATGTTCCATGCGCTTGGACATCTCCTTGTATTTCTTCTCCAGCAGGATCTTATAAAGTGAGATTTGCTCCAGGAAACTTTTTGGAGTGGTATAATTGTACCGCCTCTCATTCTGATAATATTTTGCACTCATCTCATTGACACTGGTGTGAGCATAGGCCATAAAAAGGCAAATGGAATCTTGAACATGTGGCTGAAAACATCAAAGGAACAGAAACAAATTTAAATGCCAGGGCAAAGGAATATTTAAAAGGTTAAACACAGTTATATACCTCAGAAGAGATTACACAACCAAGAAAGGATCGCTAGCAATAATAATTTTCAAACTCTATTTCAAAAGCATAACACTTTCAGTACACTAACCAAAGAATTCAAATAATCAAACTATCTCCCCAGCTTTTTACAATTTAGAATAATTCTCTCTCAGTACTCACAAGACTTGCATTGCCACAGCAGTTGAGTATTATGTACAATTTCACCATATATCTGAGACTCCGCCCCTTCTCCCTGAGGCCCTGCCCCTTCTCCGTGAGCTCCTGCCCTCACGCCATCCTTTTTCCCCAAGGCCCCGCTCCCCCTCTTCTCCGCCAAGACCCCCACTCGCTCCTCTCCACCCCTTCTCCTGTTGCTCACCCTTACAGCTGGTAAAAAGTAATGTGGCCATGACCCCCTGGCTCCCCCATTCCGGCATCCCTGATCTGAGTTATTTTTAAAAAACACCAACAGAAGGCTAAAAATGGTAAGATCTATAATTAATCACCATTGTACTATTAAGTATAGAGTTAGTGTGCTAGGAATTTGATATTTCACTTCTAGAACTCTTGATTGAAAAATCATTTTCAGGTCAAGTAAAAAGTGTGCATGATGGTCTTGCTCTGGTTCCACTGATCCCCACAGACTCCTACATATATCATAATCCCCAATCCAGTTCCTACTTGAAGTCAATAGGTGATACCACCATTGACTTCAAAAGAACAGGACTGGGCCCAATCTAATGCCATTTGAAGTCAAAGGGAGTCTTTCTACTGACTTCAATGAGTATTGGGTTAGGCATTTAATCCATTGCTTAGTGTATGTCAAGGGTTCTCAAACTTCATTGCACCTTGACCCCCTTTGGGCAATAAAAATTACTAGACGATCGCAGGGAGGGGGGGGAGGGGTCGGCTGAAGCCTGACCCAGCCTGAGCCCCCAGTGGGGGGGAGGTGGGAAAAGCCAAAGCCCAAGGACTTCAGCCCCAGGCAAGGGGCCTGTAACCTGAGTCCTGATGCCCAGGGCTGAAGCCTTCGGGCTTTGGTCCCAGGCCCCAGCAAGTCTAAGATAGCCCTGGCAACCCCATTAAAATTGCGGTCCCGACCCACAGTTTGAGAGCCGCTGATGTATGTATATTGTACTCCAATGGAGCATTTCTTCATACTTCTTTCCTATAGTTTTTATTTGACAATCCTACTTTATGATCCTTTAGAATGTATAACCTCTTCCAATATACTACATGATAATCAAAGCAGGCAAAGCATATTTAAAGCTCTTGAAAGGGATAATATTTACTCATGTAGTCCCATGCCAAGCACAAAATATGGACAAAAGTGAAACTCTGTCTTCATCCACTCGGCTTATATTAAGTGGGGAGGACAGGAAGGGACAGGACAAGGAGCGTTCCAAGTGCATGTCTTTAAATTATTGTCATTCCAAAATTCCCAACAGATAAAATATGCTACCCTGGGGCTTTGATCTGGAGCACTATTCACTGGATAAAGCTTGGAATGAAAAGCTCATTTTCTATGAGAAATGTTTTGGGCTTTTTTTTAAAAAAAATACAAGTCTAAGAATATAAGAGTCACTAGCATATATACATATATATTCTGTAGAACTTTGAGCTTGGGAAAGTACTTCTTGGGTTAAACTTTATTTTTCCATTTTGTCCTCTATGACTTCTAATGTACTTAACTTATAATCTGTGGAGTCACATCTCCCTCATTTTAATGATTATTTATTGCATTCTGTACAAGACGAACCCAGTTCAATTAATCAAGGGAAGCCTAAAAATCAATTAATATGAATTAAATGAGCTACACCAACTCTTAGGAAAGTCACACATAATTTACCAAAGCATTGTCAATAATGCTTAGAGATCTTTTGGAAAATTGCTCATGAGTGGTTGCTGATGCAGTTAAACGTTTCAAACCTACATCATTAATATTACAATCAGGTTGGTGTAGATAGACTTACAATTTTTCTCAGTGAGAAGCCTCATTATATTTTGTGGCTTTAAAAGCTAGCTTAAAAAAACAAAAAACAAAAAAAAAAACCAACCAGTTTCACCTGTGATTGCAATAACAGAAATCAGAAGCAGGAACCAAATACAGAATGATTGCATATATGGAAAGTTGAAATAAATTGTCTTTAAAACAATAAATAAGAGTCTCCACATCCTTTGTTGGAACCAAGGTAGCATAACCCAGCTAATATAAAATAAAATACAGAAATCTGTTTCTTAAAGCAAGGAAACGAACAAAGATATTTTATGCACATTTGGTCACAAGCAGAAATCTGTTTCAGTCTTTTACTTTTAAATGTCTATTATACACACAAACATTGCAGTACAGATATTCATCCTAGCCAAGGGCAACCTTCTTAGAGAGTAACTGGCCCCTACCCAATCATGATGCTTATGAGAGGTCTCTACTCAGCAGTCCTGAAAAGCACTCTTTAACAACAGTTTCATTTGTAAATCAGTGAGGGAAGAAGTGGGTTCCGGTAGAGCTGCAAGTGGCCTGAGACAACTTGTCTCAATGGGGCAAAATAACTATTGTTATCAAGCTTAACAAAATGGCACAGCATGGGAGATATGCCGAGCCAGAGAGCAGCTGGTTGTAATTCACACTGTTTTTCAGAAAACTCTAATCGTTCCCGAACAGACCTCTTTGATGATTGGTCTTCCCTGCATTTTCAATTTGTCACTTTCTCTTATGATAAGGTCAGCAGTGACAGCACTTCCTGACATTAACAGCTGTGGCTTTTAAAAGGGTCATTGTGGAACTACTAATTGCAGTAATTTCATTAGCATAAATTATTTATTCTGCCATTCATTTATCTCTCTCCTTTTTTTAATGCTACATTGCATTTTTCAGTATAAGCCCATTCAGAGATGTAGGCAAAGAAAATTATTATTGCTAGTTTGGCCTTCTTTATGTAAAACTAGTTGATACTTTCAATTTTTTATTTAACTGCTGATCACTAGGAAGTATAAAATAGCAACAAGCCAATAACCAAGATTACCAAATTCTGAATCAAGAATATTCAATATTCCTAAAGAAAATTGGGGGGGAAGTCTGTATCTAATTTATAACAAAATACAAAGGCAAAGTCTTTTTTTACTTCCGATGCACCAAGGAAATCACTTTATTTTAGATCTCGGCATACTGGCTTTTGTGCATGTAAGAGCTCAGACAATCCTGTATCCGCTCTGGGTCACTACTGGAGTTAAGAAGACTTTTGTCTGAATAAGGAAGGCTATTTATTGCTTTTCTCAGGATCTAAACTAGTCATTACCAAACCAGCTATTCTACCTTCTGACTACAGATCTCAGCTTTCGCCGACAAGTTCCGTTAGCCGAAAATACACTAAGCAACAGCAGAAATGACTGATGCTACTGAACCTCTTGATTGTGTAATTTAGGCAGTTATCAAAACAGGGAGGGAAACCTATCCATTGTTAGTATTGGGAGCCAGGAAGGGAAGATATTTCAAGCTGCCATTATATCATATTATGCTGGATTTCACTGTATCTTATGCAAGATACAGCACCTCAAGGGGTAGAATGACAAATTTTCTTAAACGAAGTGCACAGTTTAGTACCAAACCTCCAGCACTACAGTGCAATAGAACACAACAGAAGAAGTTCAAAGGAGTGGGAAGGGTTTTTTTGTCTTTTTGTTTGTTTGAGGAAAGAGAGGTTAATTGTGGATCCCCTTATTTTATGTTTCCAGTAGATATATGAAAATACAGTTGGTTGTGGGATATGGAGATTATGTGGCATACTAAGATTAGACAGAGAGGGCTAATACCTCAAAGAACACACTTTACAAGCATTATTTCAGCCCCAATCAAAGTTTTATAATGGAGCATTAACCCTATACACCCAATATACGGCGTTAAATCTCAGCATCTCTACTCGGGGTTCTCTCTTTTTGCCAGGCTGCGTGTTAATGTTTATCAATTTGAGTTTTTGTTGTAAAATATTTAAAACCCCCACCAGAACCAACTTGACTTCTACTCTGATGCTCTCCATTTCCTCCCTAGTCTCTCTCAACTTTAAGCTCCTTTTCTCTTCCTCACTACACCACGCTATGGCCGGTACCCTTCCAGTGAGACTCCTACAGCTGGAGAGGATGCTGTTGAGTAAGGCAAGTCACTTGCTTTTCTCAGAGGCACACTTTGTTCATAGATTCATAGTTTAAGGCCAGAGGGATCATTAGATCATCTATTCTGAGTTGCTGTATATCGCAGGCCATTAAGCTTCACCCAGATACCCATCACTGAGCCCACTAACTTGTTTAGGCTTTAATCAAACATATCTTCCAGAAAGACACCCAGTATGGATTTGAAGACATCCACCAAATTCCCTTGGTAGTTTTTTCCAATGGTAAATCACCTTCACTGTTAAAAACATGTGCCTTATTTTCTGCTTCAGCTTCCAGCCATTGGATCTTGTTATACGTTTCTCCACCTGATTAAAGAGCCCTACAGTACCAGTATTTTCTCTTAATGAGAATAATTATAACACTGTAAATCAAGATACCTTTCAATCTTCTTTTTGATAAATAAAACAGATTGAACTCCTTAAGTCTCTCACTTTAAGCCCTGGAATCCTTTTTGTGGCTCTTTTCTGCACCCTCTCCAATTTTTCAACATCCTTTTAAAAACGTGATCAGAATTGTATGAAGTATTCCACTATTGATCTCACCAGTGTCATATGCAAAGGCAAACATCTCCCCCTGCCCCCCACACACTCCTGTTCTCTACTCCCCTGTTTATAAATCCAAGGATCACATTAGCCCCTTTTGCCATAGCATCCCACTGGGAGCTCATGTTTAGTTGCTTTTCTATTATGATCCCTAGATCATTTCATTTAACAGCTTTCCATAATAAAGGCCCTCATTCTGTAGATATGGCCTGCAGTCCTTGTTCCTAGATGAACAACTCTGTATTTGGTTGTATTAAAGGTTTTATTTGTATGGGCCCAGTTTACCAAGCGATCTAGATTGCTCTGCATGACTCCACTGATCTTCATCTATTTTATTTTGTCCGTCTTCTGAGTATTCATAGCCCTTGCACAGGAAGTAAGATGAGAAAGAACTGAGTGCGGGTCTGGTGAAATCCTGCTGCTAGGATAGCTGAGTTTTTTAAACACATAATTCAGAAATAAAGCAAAAAGGAGTTTACTGAAAATCGATGTGGGTTTTGCAGAAGAGCCATTGTAAGTCCTCTGTTAGTCCAAGTGAAGTTCTTTGATTACACTTTCAGTCCCACTGAACATGGTGATAGGTAATAACCATTGCCTAGTTGTTTCCAGAGATTCTAGTAACCGATTAGAATGAAGCGTTGGGATGTTGCCAGTCCTTTCCCCCCACTCAGTCACAAAATGCAGTGTGAGACTTTTTAAACAATAGGTGTAAAATCCTTGCCCAATTTGCCTTTGGTTTCAAACTCCTATGGGCTCCAGTGGGGCGAGGATTTCACTCTAGAGGTGGGGAGAAAGCTTGTTTTCTCTCTTCACCTGTAGATGCTGCTTAAATGCTGAACCCTAAACCAACCCCAAAATCCAGTTACTCTCCATCAGCCTGAATGTCTTCTGTTTCATTTCACCACAAGAGAGCTGGCATTAAACACACAGGTTTATTTTTAAAGGGGTCACTTAGCTGTACTATTTTATTTGTAGTGATTTTTTTCTTTTAAAGCACACTTTCAAAACCTGCATCAAACTAAAACCTCTTGTAGTTACTGTGGTTTTCTTAAAACACAGGTTTGGGACAATTAAAAGTTGAGTGTAGGTTATACCAATAACCAAGTGCTTAACTATAGATCTGGCATTCATCCTCCCAAGTTACTAGATGGCATGATCATAATACACACCAACAGTCTGGACAAAGGTGAGCTGTGGCTAACAAGCCTCCTCTGATAAGAGGCGATAAAAGGATATCTAAATATCTAAAATGACGCAAATTGAACTACCCATGAAACACAGCAGCACTACAAACGAAAAAAGGAAAAACCCACCCACTTAAATCCCTTTCAGGTGACAGAGGCAGCCAGATACCAGCTAAGGGTCTCTCTGTTCTTCAGGGTGATCTTCTCCCACCCTGCTTCCCTAATACACCTCTGCCACTCTCTTGGCCCTTCCTTTGCTCCCCATTACCCTCTGATCTTTCCCTCTTCACAACACTTTCCACTCCTTCTCAGCTGCCCTCTTTGCTACTCACCTCACCTGCCTTTTTGATTAATTTCTGCTTCTCTTTTGTCTCCCTTAGGTTTTTTTTTTTTTTTCTTTCAAAAAGATAGCTGTTCTAGCTGCTCTGTCCTTCTCTATTTCAGGTCCGCCCTGCCCCTTCCACTCCCGCCCCCCCTTGCTGGTCTTTTTATACTTTGTTTTCCCATGCTAGTCTTCTAATTGGCGTCACATACCCACTGACATTATCTGCACTGTCTCGGCCATCAAATGCTACTCGGAGAAGAGAGTGTGCTGAGACAGAGTCCTAAAATAAATGTCCGGTGATGATAAAATGTCAAATTATTTTGTCTATTGGGTCAATTGCCATTTATTTCATTATTAGGCTGAACAGGGAAAATATTTCTTAGAGGCAGTTATTCACTCATTTGTGCCTGTGTACAGAAGAGAATCACATATGCACATACATATTTCCTCCTGTTAATGAATTATCTCCAGATGTCCAAAGCAGGTACTTTGCACCATGTAAAAACATTATTCTTAACAAAGGGTCCATTAATATTAAACGCCTACATTGTGATGACATGTTGTGTTCTTAATGGAGTGGATTAAAATTTATTAAGGAAGTGATCAAATTTGTATTTATTCAAATCAAAATAAATGTGTTAAACCTTTAGGCAAAAGAAAGTGCACCATAAACATACTTTCTCTTCTGCACATTATCCTCATTTCCCCTTTAAACTAAACAGGAATGTGTAAGTTGATAAAACAGCAATAAATAAATAAATAAATAAAATAAAATAAAATATTCAGGTGCCCTAACACCAAAATCTCTTTAAGTACCTTGCAAGGCGAGGTTAGGCTGTTTATATCAAAAACAATAAGGATTCCTAAGTCTCTCTCTCTTACTCTTAGAATCCTATAGGAGGCATCAGTATACCACTGTAGAGCGGGCTACAGCAAACACTGATGTGAGACACTGAGATAAGAAGTGAAGCAAGTCTCTCCACAGCCAGTAGATGTCATTGGTCACTCTTCATATCACAACTTGCCTGGCACTGATCACTGTCAATGGCACAGGAAGTAAAGGACACAACATAGCTCTGCTACCAGGATGTAAAGATCACCAAAGAGGCCCCTCCATCCCGTCTTTACTTTATTCTTTAATGATTCTGTATTTTTCCCTTGTGAATGGAATACAAATGCTGCAAATGTGGCAGTCACCTTCACATTAAAATGTTATTCCCTATTCAGGCTTTTCAACTAATAACTAAAGTCTATCACAGAAATCAGATGTTCATCAGCAACAGAAAATATATTAATCCAGCACAAAATTTGTTGTTCCTTTTCCCAAAGTTGCAGGCTTATTGCATCTAACTGGTGGCATCAAGTTCTGCAAGCTCTTTTCTAAGTGGTATCTTGCCTGTTGCCACTGCCAGACCTTCAGTTGCCATCCCCACAGCATTCAGTTTCCTGGAAACTCTCCCTATGGGTTTCTCCTTAATGCCAAGGGATAGTTGACTTGAGATGCTAGGCTCTTCATCTGCACTCTTGAAATCCTGTGCTTCTGATCTCTACAAATCCATTACATCACTAGACGGACACAGGAAAACAGAAGTACGATCCCCTGAAAGTCAGAGTTGCTACACACTAATTGCCACTGAACCAAAACCAACAATTTCCCTACATCTTTTTTGCTTATAAATGAAACTGTGTAGCAGCACCCTCTCTGCATTAAATTTCTACACACATTAGATTCTAACGTTTAAAAATAGACACATCTGAGGGAGCAAGGGGCTAATACACCAACTTTTCACATCTGGAGATCAGAGTTCAAATTGGCATGTAGCTCATTAGTGAAAATAGTTGTCTACATCATAAAACCACTGCACAAGCTGGTATCATACCCTTGTCAGTCTCTGTCCAAAGGAGATTGAATACCCAGAATAGTAAAGCATCTATTAAAGTTAGGATCCAGCCACCATTGCATATAGAAGCTGGTACACCAGCCTCTGCTAAGAGTCCCTCTCCTTCACAGCCACCAAATTCACTTGCACACTACTTTAGAAAAACAACTCAGAACCTGCCATTGTGAAAAGGGAGAGGATCTACGGTCTTCCCAAAACCCTAGGATGCAAAATTCACAGAGGAATATTTTCAGAGTTGTTGAAAGAGGTTAAACATCTTTTCTGGCTTAATGTGAACTATATAGTAGCAAGCACTGTAATATCAGGAACTAGGTTATCTACGCTGTCACATCAGTTTCTGCCATCAGCATCGGTAACGATGCCAGCTGCCTGATCAGTTATACACCCTCAGGTCCCTATCAGGCTGAAAGAGGGACAGAAATAAAACCCCCTTGAGAGAAGGAGGTCAATGTCCTTTAGAAGTCTTTTAATGAGTAGCTTTCTTCTTTCTCCATACTGCCCACAAGATAATAAAGGACTAAAAAAACAATTGGAAAAATGCTGCCAGGCTGTTTAAAAGCCTCATTGCCCATCACAAGAGCAACATTTAGGCTTTTTTACACACTGAAAGCCTAAAAGGAAACATATTGTCATGTGATTTTTTGGGGTGGGTCAAGTTTCAGACTCCAGTGTAAGGGGAGGAAATAACTCAGTCCCCAGGTCTTAAACTGCGGGCTGCATTGTGTGTGTAGCTGCTGGGAAGATTTCAACTTGTCCAGAACTTTAGTGGATGCAAAACATGTAGCTCTGCTGAGGTACCAATCTGGGTTGTAGACTGCAAATGTTTGCTCCCCATCTATTACTGTGCGCGTGAACGCCTCTAATTATACTGACAAGGTTAAATCTATCCCATGGCCTGGGGCATTCTCATTTCTGTGGGATCTCCAAAAGCCCAACATCCAGGGAAATTTTGGGGAAGATAAGCCATGCACTCTCAGCACTGTTTCCCTCCCCCTCCCATGACCCCATGTCATAGAAATGCAGTCAGTAGCTGGGGTAAGCTTTATAACCTTAAAAGACAACGAATATGCAAAAGGAATAAAGAAGAAATTGTTTTTCCAGCATATTCAATTATTGATCTTTCAGGGATCTGTGTTGCTTTCTCGTCTGATTGACGAGCTTGAAACTCTGTACCTCAATCACCTCCGTCTCCTCAATGAACCTCCTGCTGACGGAGTGCAGGGCCTCCTGCGGCCACTCATGAAACCAGTCAATAGCTGTGCAGTTAACTATGGCTGGGAACTTCCGAGCTCTAACTCTCAGCGTGGAACCAACTGGAGAGAAACACAAAATGATCTGCAGAGATGAGGAGGGAAAAGAGAGTAAAGAATTACAAGGCAAGTTGAGGCGAATAAAGAAAGGAATGTAGTGAACCATGGCAATGAGCCATTGCAAGTGGGTTCACAGCTGAAATTCCAATCAGCCTAGCAGCTAATGAACTTAGGCAAACTACAATTTTACCTGATGCAAATAAGTTTTACTCACTATATTGTATGTTATACAAACAATGCCTGCCTGTTTCTCCTTCCTCCCCAAGCTAGTATCAGTTACTTAGCTCGATGTATATTAAAATCAGTAATGTGACCATAAAATTTTGTCAACAACATACAGCTAGAGTTCACTGAGTCAGATAGCCAATCTAACAGTCTATGTAGGTTAAGGTAATATCTAATACTGGTTCAATATCTCCCTGCAAGCTCAAAAGGCATCTGAAAAAAGAAAAGGGCTCATAGTTTGTACATACATTTCCAATGATTATTCTTTCTGGAAAGCAGAATACAGCTTCCAAATCAGGGCTAAAATATCTAAGTAAAAAATAATAATAAAATAAGAAAAATAAATAAATAAATAAAAGATAAAAAAATTAAAATAAAAAAATAAAAATAAAATAAATAATAATAATTAATACTGTGATGAGACTGATTTGTTGATATCAGTGTCTTGCAAAAGCTACTCCAGAGGCGCTGGTGGAGGGGACAGTTACTGTACTTAACATCTTTTTAGGGTGTTATGTTTGATTTAACATAATTAACTGAATGTCAAGCACTAGATTGTCAAAAGTGGGAAGGAATCTTTTTTTGCTCATTTCTACTCTCCTAGAATGAGATGCATTGTTTCTCTTATTATTTAGGAATACTTCAAATCATGTGGTATCAACATCTGTTTGAGTAAGTATTTTAATACTATTAATTCCAGTGGAAAAATACCCAAATACTTTCACTAAAACTGTAAAACGTCCAGAATTGATTATAATCATTCCTAATAACTGCAGAAGCCAGGACAGAGACTGGCGGAGCACTTTAGATAGATGATAGGTTTATTCTGCCTCTTTAGTCATCTGTCACTGCCGTTATAATGTATTCACAGAAAATTGTCAAGAAGCAAAGTGAGGCCAGCTGAAAAGGAAGAAAAGCAGAGAAATAAAGGAAGCTGGGGTGGGGGAAAGACAGAGGGGTGAAATAAGAGAAATCAAGAAAGGATGAAAAATAGAGGGGATTGGTCAGGAATAACATTTGGCAGGGATGGCAGACCCTTGGGAGAGGAGGGGAAAGAAAGACAAGTTGGGATGAGGGCTTCACTATAAAAAATTACCGAAGGCTAACTACTGCAGAACAGTTTTCTAAAAATTCTTATGTGGGAGTAACCCATATGGACAATTTGTTGCAATCAATCTGTACTTATGGGCAAAGGTGAATAAATTCCAGCAGTAATCACCCCACCCTGGGAAACCTACCATTCAAATAATGAAGATTATGCTCAGATTGTAAAGTCTTTGGGGGCATGGACTGTCTTTTTCTTATACCTGTTTGCCATGCCTCATACAAGGAGACCCTCATCACTGACTGGCACCTCTAGAGTCTGTTGCAACACCACCCCCTATGTATCGGGGGTAGCCGCGTTAGTCTGTATCTACAAAAACAACAAGGAGTCTGGTGGCATCTTAAAGACTAACAGATTTATTTGGGCATAACCTCAGGTTTTTACCCACGAAAGCTTATGCCCAAATAAATCTGTTAGTCTTTAAGGTGCCACCACACCCCCTATGTGGCTTTTGTCACTTTGCCGTTGGTCTGTTCTAGCTTTGAAGGGCTTGAAATCAGTGCATGGGTATGGGGATTTTCCCCTGTGCTTCCACCCCTTTCTACCAATGGGATAAGGAAATTGTTGTTGAATTCACAATTACTGGTGTAGGGGCAGAGTGGTGCTTCCTCCGGATGGTGCTGGCTCCAGAAGTAGGGCTGTGTGATCATTGGCAGCTTCACACAACTGCTGGCACTGTTCTCAGAGGGAAACGCTACTGGCCAGAAGATTAGCATAAAGAGCACAATTTCAACAGTCCTTTTGGAAATCATTATGGAAATGGGGGGAGAGGGAGGAGAGAGTGAAAGACAGGCAGTGAGGGAGGAGAAGAAAGTGATGGTAGAGGAGGAAAAGGAAAGATGAAGTAAAGAAGACAGACAACTGTCAACATGAAAATACCAGCTGAGCTAGTAAGATGGCAACTGGAGCTGTTACTGGGAAAAATCCTACATATAAAAAACAAAATTAAGGTCCCAAATCCACGCATTTGCGATCATGGTCTCAGTTTTGCACTGCACCCCCTCACCATTTTTTATTCCATTAGCGCCCCCCCCCTTTTTTTTTTTTACTCCTAATTAATTGTGGCTCACATGTAGCAATTCAATTTCCATCATGCTTGGAACAATGCTTCACCTCCCTTTAGCTATGATCTCAGTGTGTTTATTTCTGTATGTGGCGGGGGGTGGGGAGGAGGAACGACTATTTCATGTTATAATGGAGATTTGATTTGCTGTAGTCACTCTGTTTTCCCTAGTTGATCTCATTTATATACAGACAGAGGGAACACCCCTCTCCTATTTACCTCAAATTCCTCTACCCATAACTCACTTGTACATTTATCCTGGATGGCACTTGAGAATGTGTCAGCAATAATAAGCTGAGTGAACAAAAATAGGATAGGAGGTTCTGTTAGAGAATCTCGAAAGTATGGATGATTATCTGAACTTTTTCATGCCCCTCCTCCTCTGTGATCTTCAAATAGGTTTCCCCTCCTCCATGCAGCCCTCCTACTTTTCTGCAACCACTCAGTTCAATTGTGACACCAAGTTGTATTTATTACACCTTTGCACGTTCCCTTTCTATGTTGCAGTCTCATGAAGCTGTTACTTCTTTCCCACTTAACTAAGGGTATGTCTACACTAAAAACGTAAGCTACCTTATGTTAGGTCAATTTACAGCTACTGCAGTAATTACTGCAGTGGTTCATGTCCACACTGCCCTTCTTCTGTTGGTGCTGCGTCCTCACCAGGAGAACTTCCACCTACTGAAGAGGGGCAGTGTGGGGGGCTGAGAGCCTGAGCTCTGAGCTACACGCAGTGCTCCACCCGAGGAGCAGGTCTGCCCCTGGGCTCCTGGCTTCCCACCAGGCTGCCACAGGGCTCCCAGCTCCCCATTCCTCGCTGAGAGTTCGGCTGCACCAAGGATCCCGGCTTTCTGCTCCCTGCTGGGAGCCCAGGGGAGCAGCAGCTTGCTTCCCGCAAGCAGCATAGCAGCCACCAGGGCAGCTCTCGGCTCCCCATTCCATGTCAGGCTGCTGGGGCTCTCAGCTCCCTGTTGAGTTGCTGCCATGTTCCCAGTGAGAAGCAGGGAGCTTCAATGCAGCTGGGTTCCCAGCAGGGAATGGGGAACCAGGAGTCCGGGCAACAGCCTGGCTGGGACTGGGGAGCCAGGCAGGGAGCCGGGAGCCTCGGGCAGCACCTGGGCTCCCAGTGGGAGTCTGGGCAGCAGTTCATCTGCGAGGGGGGAGCCAGGACCCCAGAGGCAGCCCGGCTTGGAGAAGGGAGCCCGGTGGGTGCAGCCCAGCAGGGAACCTAGCCCCCTGCCCACCATCCGTGGAATTGACAAAAATAACAGCCAACAGCCAATGTAAGTAACCTGCAGTGTCTAGACGGACACTGCATCGACCTAACTACACCGACATAAGCCCTACACCTCTTGTGGAGGTGGAGTTACTATGTTGGTGTAGTAGGGCATTTACATCGGCAGGAGCAAGTCTGTAGTGTGTACACTGACACAATTAGGTTGATATAAACTGCCTTATGTCAACATAATGCTGTAGTGTAGGCCAAGCCTCTGTTCCTCACATTCATGCAGATTTCATACCCAGCTTTCTGAGTACCTTTCAAAGGTACAATCAAAGGACAATCAAAATCCAAAGTCTTGCACACACTACTAAGCAAGGAGCAACTCAGAATTTAACAGTTTCTCAGTCTTCCATCCCAACCAGTAGTTTTTCTCCTTTCTAAATGTTAGGCACAATTACTTTTATCGTATAATAATTACTTTTGATGACCTATTTAATTAAACCTGTGGAATTATTATTTATATTGCACTTTTGGGGTGCAGATGCTTTTCTACCTAAGCTTACTTGGTTTTTCCACCTCAAAATAACTCACTAGTATCTACAAGGTACTGTATTTTTTATGCTTTCTTTTAACTTCCTCTTAGCATATAAATTGTGGATTTATTGAATTATCTACACATCCCACCTGCTTTCCAGTCCTCACACACAGAACTTTTTGAGATTTTAAAATTTACATTCTAGTAATGTGTTCTTGCATTTGCTCTTATGTAGCCAACAAACTGCCACCAGTGCTTATTTTGGTGACCAGTAGGCCAGGGCCCCAGAATTCAAAAAACTTCAGAGCTAATTTCTATATCAAATGAGGAAGATAACTAAGGAGACAGGAGGTGGGAAAAGCGAAGGAATGAACAGTCATGGAGGAGAGGAGGGGAACTGGTTGAAACAACAGTAACCTTAGCAAAAGTTGTTAGGATTTATACCAACATAAGCAAAACTGATGTCAGCCCTACATTTTAATAGCAGAGTTGTTTTGAAGCTCCAAATAGAACAATTTTGTCATTCTTATCCTGGCGTTTTGCTTTTTACTCTTGCCTTCCATGTTTGATTTTTTAAGCAAATATTTTCAGTGCTCTGTGTCAGCCTTTCCACAGCTTTCATACATGTTTCTTTTTTTCTTTCTGTCCTTCTATAAAACCTTCTTTGTCTATGCCCCAAATGACTGCCTTTTGCACTTCTAATGCTGTGGTTCAAATAGGTACAGTGTGTGCTTTGACTCCTTGAATTTGGAGTAGAGTGAGCAAATAATGGATTTTCAGTTCTGGAACCAAACTGAAAAATATGGGGAAAAAATCCTGTTCAATTTGAACTGAAACAATTTTTTAGAAACTTTTTTGATGGATTGAAAACTAGAAAAAAAGTTTTGAATCAGTCAAAACATTTTGAGTCAACCCAAAACAGTGTTGTCAGTTTTTTTAGCCATTTTCACCCATTTTGAGTGTTTTTTTTAACTGTCCGTATTTAAAATTGAAATGCCATTTTGAAACAAAGTGAGAACAAAATGTTTAGACTATTTCAAATATTTTTCCAGTCAAAACAATTGAACAAAATACAACTAATAGTTTTGGACCCCAGAAAATGCACATTTTTGTGTTTTGTCAAAAAAAAAAAATTGCCCAGATTTAATCCAGATACTCCTCCCAGACCTAACGAGGGTACAAGATGAGCAGTGATCACAAAGGAAACAGGGGCTTAATTTATAGTGTTGATTTTAGTAAAATGCTGAATAGTAAAGAGATGTTTTTACCTTCATTAAGCTTGAGGTTCAGGAAATGATTGAAATACTTAATGTATTCCTTTTTATATCTTATTAGTCTGTGTTTACACTGAAAATCTCGGGAAAGGAGGTAGGGAGGCGGAGGGTCACCCAGCTATAACCATAAGTACATACAGATATCTGCCAGCGTGTTAACTCATGAATTTTATGTCTCCTACGTAACAACAACATCTCTACTTTGCAGTCTTTGCGAAGTGAATAGATACCCCCTGTTGTTGTCTCCAGAAATGGTAATTTGCACAGTGGGAGACCTGCAAAATGGTGGCAAGGTAAGAGGCATTTTGAAAGCAGGTTTTTAAAAAGACCTTTTAAAAATAATGAAATCATAGGAGCAATCAGAGGGATACAAAGGGAAGAGAAGGGGATATACAAGAATTCACAGCTTTTTTCCTCCCTTCTTAAAAAAAAATTGCCTATGAATTTGATGTTCATGAGACTGAGAGACTAACAACACTAACTAGAGCTAGATATAAAGTGGGCAGCTACTTTCCCCATTCAGCTCTGATGCACTTCAACCCTGATGATCAAAAGCAGCAGAGAATGCAATTCATACCAAACCCTCCCTATGCCTCCTAGAATCCAGTATCCAATGTTCACCACAGTCCTGGATTAAAGAAGAAATTAACAGTGGAGGATAGAAGTGATGGCAACAGAAGAGGAATGCAGAAGATACAAAAAAGCAGCAGAGAGTAAGTGGATGCGAAGAGAGGTGAAAATTGGTTAGAGATCAGCTTAACTCCAGCAGTACAAGGATTTTTATCCATTTCAAAGCTTTTTTTTTTTATGGTTATAAAACAGGATATTCTTTTTATCTGTATAGAGGAGATGTAAAATTGAGTTCTGTGTGACCTTAAAGCCTTTAAAGACCCCCCCATGACACTTTTCACAAGAGCAGAGTGGCTGGCTTCTGTTTTCCAGTGTCCAACATAGATAACTATGTTCTGCCTACATAACATTTCCCCAACAATAGGTTTCAATAGGATATGGCATTCTTCTTCACATCCTATCGTAAACTGTTTTGTAGTGTTGCTCTATTAAACAGCTCCAACATTTTACTTATAAAACAACTGCATTATGATAGGGAGTGAAGGGGACTCTAAAGTGAAATTTTAATCACTAGTGCAAATGCTTACTGCAGACATGATTTACACCAGTGCAGCTAACCAGTGGTTAGAGTCCAAGTGTTGATAAGGCCTGTATCTAAATACACTCGCATATAATGTTACAGCCTAGTCCAGCAATCCTTACTCAGGTAAAACTCCCAATAACTTCAAGACAGATTTAGGGAAGAATTAGGCCCATAGTTTGTAACCCGTTTGTACATTACTTTGAGATCTTTCTGCATGAAAGCCACTATATAGGTGTAAGCTCATTGTCAAAGGCATTACCCATGTGGAAATGTACATCTTTACGTGTAGTGTCCTGGATTCTAAACACACACTATAGCATATTCAAATAATCCAATTTTCCATCACCAGCTGCTGGTTTCACAAAGTTTCTTTCACATGTGATTTTCCTTACTTTTAGTTGCAGTCGCATTCTGTCCAAAAAGAATCTCCAACAATTTTCTCTGGTGTCAATCAGACCCAGGCTTCGGACTTCATTCCTAATTCCTGTAATAATGCCATCCATATCTTCATTGCTGAATAGATCTGGAACTTCTCCTGCATAACAGCATGGGGGGGGGGGAGGAGGGAAAAATCATAAAAGTCCCAAAAAACAAGAATCCAAACTATTAACTAAACTATGTTTTATATGGTCTAGCAGCAGGGACTATCTTTTTGTCCTGTCTGTACAGAGCCTAGCACAATGGGATATGGGTCCATGATTGGGGCTCCTATGTGCTATGGGATTAAACAACAACAGCTAGCACTACTCATACATTTTTATCCAGAGAGAGAATTTTCTCTCAAGTGAAAAAAAATCTGTGTTTTACTTCTATGAACCATGAAGTACATTCATGCACGTGCTGTCCTCTAAAACAGTAGTTCTCAACTTTTTCCAGACAGTGACCCCATGTTACAAGTGAAAAGAGTTTCAGGACTCCCCTCTAGCTATAAGGAATGGGATGCTGGTCATAACCTGCCCTTGTCCTGTTTGTGATCTCCAAATTCAGAATCCACATCCTAAAATATTAACAGAGCCCAATTCTCCTCTCTCTTACACTGGTATAATCAGAATGCAGTTAAATCAATGGAATTACAACAGTTTAAAATGGCATACGCGAAGAAGAGAATCAGGTGCACGAAGTCTACAATCTGTGAATTACATGACCTTGTTATTAGCCTTCTCAAGGAGGCACTGATTCCTTAAGGAAACTATGTATAATACTCAAGTTAGCTGGGTTTAAATGGCTTCTTCTAAAGGATTCTCCCTGCAAACATCTCAAAGACAAATAATCTCTCTCTAAAGTTCACTGAAACCACAGATCATTTGTCACTGGGGAAGATCTTTCAAGAAATGTGTTGTTCTAATCACCTGATGCCAACAAGTCATTAATCAGCACAAGAAAGCGTTCATCTGCAACATGGGCATCTGTCAGCAAAAACACAGTGGGCACACTCTTGGCTCCAGTCTTGATGTACAAATTGGCAAGATCTACCTGTAAGGAAAAGAGGCAATCATTCATGTTTTGTTAAAGCATTTATACAGGGGGAAAAAGGCATGAAATGCATGTAATTGACAGCAATGCCCTGTTGCCTTTACAATTTATTTACAGCTTTTTAGCTTGCCACATTGCATCCAAAGGGAAAAAAGCAGGTTACCTCCAATTTTAGACATCTGATGACAAAAATGGTGGCTTTGACAAGACCAAGTAGTGATGATGAAAACAGACTGCTTATCAATAAAAATTACCTCCTAATATAGTGAAAACTGATATTGTAACACCTCTGCCAAGTAACTCCCTCTTGAGAACAGTTTTAATTATGCTAATAATATCTGGGCATTACACAGAAAAGCCAGCTTAATCTTTTTGATTGGTTTTCTTATTGTATCTGTTGTATGCAGAATGCAAAAGGTTTTTTGTTTGTTTTGCTAGGAATAGCATTGAAGGATTTCACTAAGAGAGGAATGGTATGTTATTGTTGTTATTTGTATTGCAATAGCACCTTGGAGCCCCAGTTATGGATCTGGATCACACTGGGCTAAGCATTGTACAAATGCAGAATAAATAATTTATAAAGTAAATTTATAAATAAATAAAAAGATAAGACATCACTTGCATCTGAATTTCATTTCTTTTGTGATATAGATTATATACAATGCCAGTTTATATGCTCAGCCAGACACGTGGTCCAGTAGTAGAGAGATCCTCTGGGTCTGACAGGTGTCAGCAGATTCCTCCCTCATTTCCTCTCCTCAGTGGTTTGGGGCAAAAGTTCATCTGCTGCTACATCTTAAGCTATGTCTACACTGCCACACAGCCCTATAGGCCAAACTGTGAACTGCAGTTTACACCAAAATGCTATGCTTTATCTCCCCCTCTGTAGACGCTGCGGGCGTGAACTAAGGTTCCTAGTTCATCTTAACATAGTCATCAAACAGGATGTCAACTAGGAACCTTCTGTTTGCTCCCATACTGTCCACATGAAGGAATCAGAGCACAGCACTTTGGGGCAAACTACCATTCACACCCCGGTAGTGTGAATTGCAGGGCAGTGTAGAAAAGCCCCAAGTCTTCACTTGAAGCCATTGACTTCCAAATCGGACATCACAATTAATTGTAGAAATGATCAGGAAGACGAGCAGAAGATGATGACTTCAGGATACAAGAATTATTTCACACAAACACTGAAGAATACAAAAAACAAACGGCTCTATACTTGGAATCGTCCCTAGCTAGAATGCTTCACAGAGTTTTCCATAAGGTGGCAACAGCAGCTCAGTGAGGTCCAAATTCTGCCATTACAAACTCCATGCAATCCCCTTAACTTCCAGGTGGTTTCAAATTAATATTCTTCAAATAAGGAAGAAAAGCAGCATAACAATATAAATTCTTGCCATAGGCAAAATCCTGCCTTTTCTATTATTATATCCCTACAAGGTTCTATGGTTGGGAAGTAGAGCAGAACCCACTATGTGGTGTGTTTTCAGCCTTTGTGCTGGTGTTGGGAAGGATGGCTTGGGGGGAGGAGTGTGCTCTGGAGCATATCTTACTGTTGTACCTTCCCTTTGCACTTAATAGCCAATGAAGCATATGCTCTGGTGGTTTGACCATGGTCCCAACTGGCAGATAATTTTCTTTTGGACCCATAGTGCACCAACCAGGGTCATACACAGACCCTCATCTAGCACTCTGGCCATTAGGTTTGGAATCTTCACTTGCTGTGCCACAAGGAATGTGGGGGAGAAGAAATTGCATATAACCTCTTCCCCTATTAGGGCACACAGAACTCAATCCCCAAGGTCCTCAGCAATCCAGTCCTAATCCAGCAAATCACTTAAGCACATGCTTAACTTTAACTATATGAGTAACTCCATTAATTTAAATGGCTCACACGTAATAGAGGACAGAATTTTGCCCTGCAATTGTCCATGTAACAGTATTATTCCACTTAATGAGCTTACAACTGATCACCAAAAACGAATAACAAAGGGGATAATTGTAAGTACCATAGTTTTTACCCAGATCGTTGTAGCTTAGAAAATAGCTACCTTTGGGGCAGTGGAGGAATTCCCATAAGATTTAAGGGAAACTATCAAAATACTGGAAAATATGTAAATAGACACAAAAGTACTCTTCCACCTACAATTTCTCTTTAAAGAAAATTTAAAAAGCACAGCTGAATACCACAGGAACCACAAGTTTTGTTACTGAAAGAAGAGTTGTGAAAATAACTGATTTTTCAATTCACTAGCCAATGAAAAATAACAAATAAAAAACATTTATTTAGGGTCGACCCAGAACAAAATTATTTAAATTTTTCAGAGAACTGAAAAAGTTGAAAAATATTGGTTCAGACAAAATCCTTAATTTCTTTTTCAGGTTTTGGGGTATTTTAAACCTTTTTTTGGTCTGAAAATTTTTGCCCAGCTCTAATCTCAAGTTGTACTGCCCTTCCTGCACTCTTATCGTCATTACACAGGTTCCAAACAGCAACTTCTCAAAGTCACTAATTCTTGGGAGAATCAAATATTATTTATTGGTTTACCCTGAAGTCCTGGATCCCATAGCCTTTCTTCAGCAGGATCTGGAACATGTCAAGGGAGCTGATGTATGCGGCCAGCCTAGATAAGCTTTGTTTTCCACTACCGCCTACTCCAATAAGAAGTGCATAACCCCGAGGGGCTTCCAAGATACGACTAATGCGGCACCTGATGATGGAAAAATGAATACAATATAGAATACAAGGACCATATTAATTCAGTTTCTAATTTCCCTGGATATTTAATTTAAGGCTGTAACTATTTTTGTATTAGGCTGCTCCTGACCTCCATATACAGGCTATCATCATTTCATCTTTCTATTGCCAACTTTCTCCAATATTTGGAAATCTTGATAGGTAGAGGAGATTAATCTTCCTTGCCCAAATAGCATAGATGTAGCACCATTCCTCTACCTGCGTTCACTGGACATACAACCTTTAGGGTGACCTCTTGTTAAGCAACATTTTAAATGCCTAATCAATGCCTACTGAAGAAAGTAAAAAGACTTTCATTTAACTTCAATGGGCATAGATCGGGCATTTAAGAGCACATTAGGAGATCTGGACCATCAAGACAAAGGGCTTAACTAAATTTTGCTATAGAATCACTTCATGAAGACATGTTTGAAGATCAGCCTTCAATTTACACCTGGCATTTTTAGCTTTGAGTTTAAAGAAAGAACTTGACTAGTCAGCAAACATCCTAAGCCAAGGTGATATTAAACCACAGACCAAATTCTCAGCTGAAGTCAATGGAGCTGTGTCAGTTTACAGCAGATGAGAATTTGGCTCAGAATAATCATGATTTAGTTTCACGAGGATCTGTTGGAAGTATTTTGATATTTTTTATCCACAGATCAGTGCTTCTAAGGCCTGCTCTACACTATGACTTTAATTCGTATTTAGCAGCGTTAAATCGAATTAACCCTGCACCTGTCCACACAACGAAGCCATTTATTTTGAAATAAAGGGCTCTTAAAATCGATTTCTGTACTCCACCCCGACGAGCGGAGTAGCGCCAAAATCGATATTGTCATTTCGAATTAGGGTTAGTGTGGCCGCAATTCGATGGTATTGGCCTCCAGGAGCTATCCCACAGTGCACCATTGTGACCGCTCTGGACAGCAATCTGAACTCGGCTGCACCGGCCAAGTAGACAGGAAAAGCCCCGCGAACATTTGAATTTTATTTCCTGTTTGCCCAGCGTGGAGAGAACAGGTGACCACAGATAGCTCATCAGCACAGGTAACCATGCAGGCCGATAATCAAAAAAGAGCACCAGCATGGACCGTACGGGAGGTACTGGATCTGATCGCTATATGGGAAGAGGATTTCCAAGGGCATGATGGAGAGAGACCACAATAGGGACTCAGATCAGTGCCGCGTGAAAGTCAAGGAGCTCAGACAAGCCTATCAAAAAACAAAGGAGGCAAACGGTCGCTCCGAGTCAGAGCCGCGGACATGCCGCTTCTACGCCGAGCTGCATGCAGTTCTGGGAGGGTGGGCGGGGGGGGCGCCACCACTACCCCACCTCTGACCATGGATTCCGAGGCGGGGGTAATCTCATCAGCTACACCTGAGGATTCTGCGGACGGGGAAGAGGAGGAGGAGGATGATGACGACGAGCTTGCGGAGAGCACACAGCACTCCGTTCTCCCCAACAGCCAGGATCTTTTTCTCAGCCTGACTGAAGTACCCTCCCAACCCTCCCAAGCCAGTATCCAAGACCATGACCCAATAGAAGGGACCTCAGGTGAGTTTACATTTTAAAATATAAAACTTGTTTTTAAAGCAAGCATTTTTTAATGATTACTTTGCCCTAAGGACTTGGGATGCATTCGCGGCCAGTACAGCTACTGGAAAAGTCTGTTAACGTGTCTGGGGATGGAGCAGAAATCCTCCAGGGACATCTCCATGAAGCTCTCCTGGAGGTACTCCAAAAGCCTTGCCATAAGGTTTCTGGGCAGTGCAGCCTTATTCCGTCCTCCATGGTAGGACACTTGACCACGCCATGCTAGTAGCAAGTAATCTGGTATCATTGCATGACAAAGCCTGGCAGCGTATGGTCCCGGTGTTCGCTGGCATTCAAACAACATCCGTTCTTTATCTCGCTGTGTAATCCTCAGGAGAGTGATATCGCTCATGGTAACCTGGCTGAAATACGGGAATTTAATTAAGGGGACAGAGGTGGCCGTTCCTACTAGGCTGTTTGCCTGTGGTTGAAAAGAAATCCTTCCCTGCAGTTAGCCAAGCGCGGGGGGGTGGGGGGAATTGGCCCTGAGCTTTTCGCCTTTGGCTAGCAGGGATCTTCCCCGATACCAGCCATGCGGTGGGGGGAGGGGTACAGCGATCATCCTAGATAATTGGATGGGCGGGGGGTAGCTTGTTTTCTGCTGCTGAAGGTTAACAGGAAAACCGCAGCAGTCAACGGGCTTTGCTTGGTATGTGGGAAAGGAGGGCGCAGAAGCTGAAAGACAATGGCTTACCATGGCTGCATGCAAGCTGAATTCTGTTGCCCGGACCTGCATCTGTGATCTCTAACACCAAAGCCACAGGCACTCAATATTAAGATGGAAAATGCGACCTTGTACTGAAATCACATGTGCTATGTAATGTGAATAGTGTTGTTCACCATGAAAGAGTATAAGCATTGTTCTGTAAAATGTATCATTTTAAAAACTTCTCTCCTTTTTTCATCCCTCCCTCCAGCAGCTGCAAATTTTTCAAGCCTCCCTCCTCCGTCCCGAAGGCTATCTCAGATAAGGAGGCGGAGAAAGAGGACGCGAGACAAGATGTTCTAGGAAATAATGGAATGCACCTGCAATTAAAGAGCTCATTTGAATGAGTGGAAGGACACGGTATCTAACTACAGGAAAGATGCCAGTGAACGTGAGGTCATGAGGGACACTTGAGATGAAAAGTGGCAAGCTGCAACGCTGGGGCTGCTGTGTGATCAAACGGACATGCTCCGGTGTCTGGTGGAGTTTCAGGAACGGCAGCAGGATAACAGACTGCCGCTGCAGCCGCTGTATAACCTCCCTCTCCCTCACCATGTTCCATACCCTCCTCATCCAGACGTGTAAGAACGCGGTGGGGGAGGCTCTGTGCACCCTCTCACTCCACCCCAATGGACAGCACAACCAAAAGGCTGTCATTATATTCAATTTTTTCAGTGGCCTTTTACTTTCCTCCTATCCTCCTCCCAAACCTCACCCAGGTTACCTTGTCGGTTCTCTCCCTATGTTTATAATCAATTAATAAAGAATACATGATTTTTAAATGATAGTGACTTTATTTCCTTTAAAAGCAAGCTGTGATTTAAGGGGGGAGGGTGGTTTGCTTACAGGGAATGAGTCAATCAAGGGGGCGGGTTTTCAACAAATAGAACTTTCACATTGTAGCCTGGCCAGTCATGAAACTGGTTTTCAAAGCTTCTCTGATGCGCAGCGCTTCCTGGTGTGCTCTTCTAATCGCCCTAGTGTCTGGCTGCGCGTAATCAGCAGCCAGGCGATTGGCCTCAGCCTCCCACCCTGCCATAAAGGTCTCCCCCTTACTTTCACAGAGATTGTGGAGCACACAGCAAGCAGCAATAACAATGGGGATATTGGTTTGGCTGAGGTCTGAGCGAGTCAGTAACGATCGCCAGCGACCTTTTAAATGGCCAAATGCACATTCTGCCACCATTCTGCACTTGCTCACCCTGTAGTTGAACAGCTCCTGACTCCTGTCCAGGCTACCTGTGTATGGCTTCATGAGCCATGGCATTAAGGGGTAGGTTGGGTCCCCAAGGATAACTATAGGCATTTCAACATCCCCAACGGTTATTTTCTGGTCCGGGAAGTAAGTCCCTTGCTGCAGCCGTTTAAACAGATTAGTGTTCCTGAAGATGCGAGCGTCATGAACCCTTCCCGACCAGCCCACGTTGATGTTGGTGAAACTTCCCTTGTGATCCACAAGTGCTTGCAGCACCACTGAAAAGTACCCCTTGCGGTTTATGTACTGGGTACCCTGGTGCTCCGGTGCCAAGGGATATGGGTTCCATCTATCACCCGACCACAGTTAGGGAATCCCATTGCAGCAAAGCCATCCACTATGACCTGCACATTTCCCAGAGTCACTACCTTTCGTAGCAGCAGCTCAGTGACTGCTTTGGCTGCTTGCATCACAGCAGCCCCCACAGTAGATTTGCCCACTCCAAATTGATTCCCGACTGACCCGTAGCTGTCTGGCGTTGCAAGCTTCCACAGGGCTATCACCACTCGCTTCTCAACTGTGAGGGCTGCTCTCATCTTGGTATTCTGGCGCTTCAGGGCAGGGGACAGCAAGTCACAAAGTTCCAAGAAAGTGCCCTTACGCATGCGAAAGTTTCGCAGCCACTGGGAATCGTCCCACACCTGCAACACTATGCGGTCCCACCAGTCTGTGCTTGTTTCCCGGGCCCAGAATCGGCATTCCACGGCTATAACCCGCCCCATTAACAGCATGATCTCCAAAGCACCGGGGCCCGCGGTTTGATAGAATTCCATGTCCATGTCCTCATCACTCTCACCACCGCGCTGCCGTAGCCTACTCCTCGTCGCCTGGTTTTGCAGGTTCTGGTTCAGCATAAACTGCATGATAACGCGTGAGGTGTTTACAATGTTCATGACTGCTGTCTTGAGCTGAGCGGGCTCCATGCTTGCCGTGGTATGGCGTCTGCACTGTTCACCTAGGAAAAAGGCGTGAAACGGTTGTCTGCCGTTGCTTCCCTGGAGAGGGGGGAGGATGTACCCAGAACCAGCCGCGACAATGTTTTTGGCCCCATCAGGCATTGGAATCTCAACCCAGAATTCCAGTGGGCGGAGGAGACTGCGGGAACTATGGGATAGCTATGGGATAGCTACCCACAGTGCAACAATCCGGAAATCGACGCTAGCCCCGGTACATGGACGCACACCGCCGAATTAATGTGCTTAGTATGGGCGCATACATTCGACTTTATACAATCTGTTTCCAAAATTCGAATTATATAAATTCGGATTAATCCCGTAGTGTAGACATACAGTCAGAGTTAAAGAGAAAACAGACATGTTATAAATAATAGTCTAGGTTGAGTTAGTTAAAAAAAATTCATTATTTTAAAAAAATCCTGAAAATTGTCTTTTGAAATTTCAAGATTTTCAATCATCTGATTCTAGGGTTATTACTGTTCAATATCACCATAACAGAGGTATCTGAAGACACCTTGACCTTTTGCCTCACTGAGTATCCTAGACATGGTGTGATAATTTAGACATTGTCATCACACCGGATTGTATCCTATTCCAGAAATCATTCCTGACAACTATCCTTGAGTGGAATCTTTTGAATTAAGTAGTAGAAGAAGATCTGTGTCTAATACGGATACCTCCTGAAAGGAGAATAGCAAACCTGTTAAACCAAGACTGATATGTTGAGCTCATGGGCAAAGCTATCCTTGTCAAGTCTCTAAATTGATTGGCTAATTGATTCGTAAGAGTAATAGCAACAGGGAAGAAAGTTTTAGAGGATTTAGTTTCAAATGTACCTTTCCGGGGCTGCTGCTCCTGAGGTTCCCTAAGAAGCTCCGCTACTTTTGCCTGACACACAAGACACTATTTGCTGTCTCTAGATTTTATCAGTAAGAAGTTAATGGACTACCAACATTTCAAGAAAAGGCTTCGGCATTCTGATAATCACTTAAATCTCTCAATCAGGAGAACTGAGTTTACAACCCTCAAGAAAAAAAATCCATAGGATTATTTTTCTAATTTAAACTACTTTTTACTCTGCTTGGGCAGAGATTTCCTCAATGGACTGCTCTGTTAAGGATGACTCTCACAGTACCTGCCCCACTGAGCATGTGCTAGATAAAACACAACAAAGAGGCAGAAATACTAGAACAACTTGACAATGAGAAAAAGTTCCATTTTAGAGGTTTTGACTTCACAAACAATAGGAACTGCATTAGCAAAACTAAGCTTTATCAGCAGGGATCACTACAACTCCCTGAGAATCACAGTGCTGCACATTAATTGAGAGACTGGTTATATTAGACAGAAGTTCTAAATGGTGAAAAGTAGAAGCTATTTTGAGTCTGTGCTCCACTGACTGAGCAGAATCCTTCCATTAGCTCCTGAAAACAGAAAAATTGCTCAGTTGCCAGTAAACATAACTACTGCAGCTTAACTTGGATCTCAGAAACGGCACTGCAATTTTTTCCCCATGATGGATTCCAATATACAGTCCCATACAAAAACACCAATAAGATGGACATAAGGTTGAGAGTACATATTAGTAACTTACGGGTAAAACATCTTACGGTTTGTTGTAAGTATTATAAACCAAGGAAACAGAGAGTTCAGATTATGCTTACATTGAGGTATGGAAATGTGCAGTTAAGGCTCCCAAAAAAACCCCCTAAGCTCTGCTCTGTAGTGACATCATACAATACTAATATGATTTTACTGTTTGTTGTCCCAGATTAGATTAACCTGATTTTTAAAGACTATTGATTTTTTCATATTTCCACCCTCTTTTCCTTAAATAAAAGGCTGACACATACTAAATTTCTCGAAGGACCCATTTTTAAAATTATTTTAATGAATAAATTAATGGGGTTACTTGCAATTTCTCAGAAAAATCATTCTGTACTCAAAGGGTAAATGCTGTACTCATACAAAAACAAAGAGGTTGAATCCCTGCTTTACAGGTAAACTGGAACTCAACCTTAACTAGTCTTGACGTGCATTTCCATAATGGTATCAGTGATGTTCTCTCACCCTGAACACTGCTGGATGGTCTTCTCAATATAAATCATTTTATTAAAAATGCTACTAACCTATAGCTTAAGTGCTTCTACTTAGTGAAAGAGGCAATTTCTTACCCAATAGCTTAAGTGCTTCTACTTAGTGAAAAGTTTCAGAGTAACAGCCGTGTTAGTCTGTATCCGCAAAAAGAAGAACAGGAGTACTTGTGGCACCTTAGGGTGCCACAAGTACTCCTGTTCTTCTTTTTACTTAGTGAAAGAGGCAATTTCTTACCCAATAAGTCTCTGATAGCAGTATCTCCTCTAAACCTGACTGCATGGACTCTGCATAAATAAGTCTTTAAATGGGCTTTTTCAAAAAGTCTACTTACACATGCTGCATGGCATCCTCAAATAAAACTAAGTTCATAGAAGCATTAAGCTCATTGTAGCTTTCTAGAGTCTCTGTAAGTATCTTCCTCAGTACTTCCCATTCCTTGACAGGCATGTAATGAGGGTTGGCTACTCCATTTGCAAAATGGCAATAAATGAGCGGGTGCTGGAGCAGAAGATGATCTTCCACACCCTAGCAAGTGGGGAGAGAAAAAAAATAAAAGAATGTCCAAAAACATAGGAAATGTCACATTTAATGGCTAGTTCAACAGTGCCACAAAAGCCCACAATACTGTCAAATAGTTTGCTGGGAAGGTTCAGTTTAGAGCTGACCAAAATTTTTAATTTGAAATTTTTTTTCTGACAATAAATGACCTTCCTTAATTTTTTTTTGCAGAAAATTTTAATTTTTCTAAATTTTCCAATTTTTCAACAATAAAATAAATTAATCCCCCCCAAGCCCACAGAAGATTTCCAATTTTTAGTCCCCCTCTTCCCCCCTCCCCCCCAAAATTCCTGTTTTTCCTCTTCCCACTCCTTTTTCAGTGGCAAAATGTAAAGGGGAAAAGGGTGAAAGTGTGTGTGTGTGGGGAGGGGGGGCGGGGCAGAAGACCCAAAGTGTCAAAAACAGGTTTGTTTGTTTGTTTGAAATCTGGGACAGGGGTTCGGTTTTTTTGGCAAAAAAATTCAAGAAAACTCTTTCCCCACAATAAATACACATGCCTTTTTTGACAAACTCTATTTCAGATAGTCCCACTGCCTTGTCTGGTAAAGAATGGATATATTTCAGAGTAATAAATGTTTTTAAAGAATCACAATACTATATAGTTAATTCACACTTTGGTATTGGCACCAATACACCCATTTATTCAGGAAGAAACTACAGGCTTTAATATCCAGCTATTGTATCTTGCTGATGTTCTGCTGCATTCCCAATGGACTGTTATGCCATGCCTGATATAATGGACAGCACTAGATATACATTTTGTTTGTTGTACATGCCATGTTAGGCAAGGGGAGAGACAGTTGTAGTAAAGTTTAATGAAAGGGTTGTTAAAAGAAAACAAAATAAAGAGGAAAAGGCATATTCCTTGTAATTGCATTGTAAATCAGACAAGAATTTAGCCCAGAAAATCTAATCTGAAACCATAACCTGTATTTATTTGCAAACCTTGTTTACTGTGTATCTAATTATTGTTTATTTTTTCTGTAAGACTGGCTTATATTTATGGTACTTGCAAATGCCCAGATGACAAAACTATACATTGTTATAGCAAAGTGATCTGATGCCCAAATAAATGCTGAAATTAAAAACTAAGAAATAAAGATAATTTTGTTTTGCATTAAATAGTTGCATACGTTTTGTTAATCAAACTATTGGAGAAAAACTCTAATACAAAATAAAAAATTAGCCTCCCAAGGAAAAAGCTAGAAAGGTATTAAATAAATATATTTGTATCACAGTTATGTAAAACTGATCAAATAAACACAATCTTGTTACCTCAAATTCACTCAACTACATGAAGATTCATTTCAGTGAGAAGGTCATTGCCTCCATTTTAAGGATGGTCTCAAGCGTTTGCTTAAAAGTGCTAACAACAGTGCAGCAGATACTTGAAAGCCCTCACAGCTAATCAAACACGAGTGGAGAACTATAGTCAAGAAGAAAATTACCATCTTTGCAGAGACCAGAATTAATGATATCACATTGAAAAAGCCTTACTTGTTATGGTCATTGGAAAGCTAGTACCCGTTACCACATTAATCAGGTGCTTACTTTTCTTTGATACAAACCTTGCTAACAGATGATGTTAAAGGGAGTATGTTGAATCAGCACATTCACTGGCTGCAATTTCTTGGGCTACAGTATGGGACTTTTGTGGTTATTTATAGTTGCAGTAAATTTGACATATCCCTGAACAACTTTAATTTAATCAACATTGCAGAAGAAGATATTTCCAGTATATAACCTTACCTCAAAATACTTGTGTGCAGTGTCGATCAGCTTTTTATGAAAAAAATGACAGTCTTTTGGTTCCACCAGTTTATCTCCATAAACACGTGAAGACTCATGAAGCCAAAGACATACAAGATCATTTGGTTGCCTTAAACACTCAGGTGTAGCAAATAAAATTCCCTAAAAATAATACAATATAGCCACATTTTAAAAAAATTATGTCACTAAACAGCAAAAGTAGCCAAACTCTAGAATGCCAGTCAGCTTCTGCTCCTTTAGTTCCTAAAATATGAGTCACCTAATTTCCCTAAAATGCCTTTCCATGCTCATTACATTTTATTTTTTTCAGAAATTGATTGTACTAATTGATAGGGAAATATAATTTGTCTTTTGGACTGTAAATTCTTGAATCTGCATTCAAGTCCCTTTGCAGATTAGCAAGTGTTTCAGTTTATCAACTCTGTGAAAAAATTGAATCCATCATCAAACAAACATTCAGTAGAACCTCACTAATCTGCACTGAAGAGAAGGAGGTCAAGTGTGGATCAGTGAGGTGTGAGGACTTGATGCATGGCAGGATGAAGAGGACAACCAGCACTAGGAGTCAGTTATAAATAGCCCTGTTTCGAGGCTTTATTGAGGAAAATCTGAAAGTGGTTGTCTTGGCCAGGAAAAGACTATTTAGAATGTGTCAGTTGGTTGAATTGAAGTCAAACTCATTAATCCAAGCTGAAGGCTTCAACTCAACTACTTAGCACACACTAAAGTATGACTTGCCTTGTATATGCTAGAATTTTAGAGTGCTAGGTAACAATCCTAAAAATAACACCTTTTTATCATAGTCAAGACAAATCCAAGATGACATAGCACTCACCTCAGGAGGGCCTCCTAGCAACTGTGTGTGGTATTGCAGGCCTTTCCTGCCCGTGTCATGCTCTGTAAGTTGTCAACCTAGCTTGGTAGGCCTTCAATGGCTCAGCCCTCTGGCCAAATCACATAATCAACTGGATGAGCCCCTTCCGGGATAGCAAAGAGGTCAATATGCTGTTAGCCCTCACCAGGGTCCTCAGCCCCATCTCTAGACCCTTTTTAATCCAATCCTTTGCTTGGGTTTTTAAAGGAGCCTTGCCACCTTCTCGGGACTTAGGCCACTTTGCCAATGGCTGGCAGGGTGGGAGAGAGGAGCACAGAGCACCTGTCCCAGCTCCTTTTATCTGAGCCTGCTGGGTCCTGATTGGCTGCTCCTTCCTGGGGTTGGGTGTGGTAAGACCATGGGGCCTCCAGTAGGGGGCTAACGAAGGCCTGGTACACTCCATCATAGGAACATATCACAAGTGTTCGACCTGCCTCAGCACAGCAACAGAATCTCACTAGTCTGTGAGTTGGAGGCCTGGCCTACATCTAAAACTAAGGCTGACCTGGGGATGCTCAGGGATGAGAAAAATAATTACACTCCTGAGAGATAAAGTTAAACTGACCTAAACCCCAGTGTAGGCACCACTAGGTTAAATGGAAGAATTCGTCCATTGATCTAGCTGCCGCCTCTCAAGGGGGTGGATTTACTACAGCGATGGTAACAGGTGTCTGCACTACAACAACATAGCTGCAGCATCGCAGCTGTGCAACTGTAGTGCTTGTAGTATAGGCATCCCCTTAGTATTTCAGTGAATTGCAAACACAAAAATCCATTTTCAGTGTGCATTTGAGGTTTACAGAAGTGTGGGTTAGTGAGGGTCCCGTTAATATTTTCAGCACTATTCATCTCTTTCCTGCCTTCTATTTAACTTTTCAGAATTCCAGCCTTGAGTACCTCACATGAGAATTATTCTATCATGAAATGGGCTATGTGAATTATTACTGGAGTTTGCAAGTTTTCTGATTCACTAGAGTGAATTATTTACATCAGTATACCAAGACTTAAGGTTTTCCTTGTTACCTTACATGTTAATTCTCATTCCAATAGATAAATCATAGCCTGCGGTTTTGGAAGTTACAGATAGTGCTACAGTCTCAGAATGCTAGGTCCTAAAATTCTCCTTCTATTTGTACAAGGATGAAAACCCATATATTATGTCAGACTAGAAAGCACATATTAATGGGAAAAAGCATTCAATACAAAAAACCTAACTACTTCCTATTTGAGAAAGATTTTGATGACATATGCACAAAACACACTGAATTAGCTTACTTACCACAGTGCGTGTATTGGGAGGAGTGGTACCCTCTCTTTTCTGTGGGACCAGACCCATGCAGAAACCACTCCCCCCTAAAACATGTGGGTTGGTTAAGAGAATATTTCAGGGAGGAGCCATCACTCCCCCCCCCAACCCACCCCACAAAAAAACTCTCAAGCTAGCAGAATCCAGTTTTCGCTCTGTACTCCCATGCACTGATTGGCTGTTTTCTCCATTCCCTAGCCTCAATCTCTTTACTTCAGCCTCACTCCCCCACCCTTCTTTGCTTCCCCACCTTCTAACCTTTACATCCCCTCTCCCTTTGTATTTTCATTTAGACATTTCCCTCCCAACAAAACCTCACCACCACCCCCAAAATCATAGCCTTAACATGATGTTTGAAAACCATTACTCTGAGCATTACATCCCTTTCTCCTGCTGTCTGTCTGTTTTGTCTATTTAGATTGTAAACTCTTCAAGGCAGGGACTGTCTGTTACTATTGGGACAGTGCCTAGCACAATGGTTACTCTTGGTTGATCCTAAGCACTACTATAATAAACATAAATAAATATTATTAATAATAATATTAATAAGAAGAAGTTATACCTAGAGTGAAAGTTGGTCTATGATACAGACCTGGAAGATGTTTGAGAGGTCTCTTAGGTTAAAGATGTAGTGGAATTTAACCGCAGTTGGCAGAAAGTTCTGAACCATAGTTTGATGAAGCCATATTGCTGCTTGGATCATGGCTGGAGCATTCTTTAACACTGATGGATTAAAAACATGCCTCTGGAAGTGAAAACCGAGGATCTTGCTATAAATGGTGTTCAGGGCATCAGCAGATGGGAAGTTCAGAGCAAACACTGTGAAATGTCTCTGAAAATAAGAAAAAAAAAAAAGATTGTTATTATTCTGAGGGCAGACAGAAGTGAAGTCAATGACCACCTGATAATTCCCACAGACTGAGGCAAAGAGGCTGACTGCTGTGTGCCACTCAGGGTATGTCTACACTGCGGCTGGGAACGACCCTCCCAGTCTCGGTAGACAAACTCACTTTAGCAAGGAATGAGCTAGCGCACTAAAAATAGCAGTATGGACGTTGCGACTTGGGCTGCAGCTCAGGCTCTCAAGCCTAGGGGTTGGTTGGTCAGACTTCCTGATGTATTCACTGATGTACGCCTTGCCTCCCGTCTCCCTGCTTCCTTGCACCCTCTGAAAGAACAAGCAGACCTAGGCAGCAGTAATCTTCAACTGTCCCCTGGGCCTTCTGTCCTGAATGACTAGAAACAAGAGGCCTTCCTCATAGCTATAGAGGTTGCAATGCTGCCGCACCAAGTGATGCCTGAATGGATGATCTGGCAACCAGTTTGTCTTTGCCCAGGATGGCCTGGAATTGGGGCCTGCATTCTTGCGGCATTTTATTGGTGGACTCTGTTTGTTGTAATATATGACATCGGTGCCTGGTAGTTTGCAATATGGAAGAGTGGGCTGGCTGATGAGATGTTCTTTCTGCTGAAGAGATCTTGTCTTCTGATAGCTGTGTCCAAGAGAGTGGACCTGGGCTGGTGCAAATGCCTGGACGATGACAGAGTTCAGGTTAGGGTGGAACAACAAAAATTCCACTCCCTTGGAGGGCAAAAGTACTTCTCTACACTTTTTGGGATCAGGGCACAGGTGGTTGGTGTGTGCCAAATAGTTTTAGCAGGATCCAGTGTGGCCTCATTGATCGGGAACGCCACCTTGGAAGGAGCCATAGAGTGGAGAATGTTCAGAAGTTTAAGGGTGAGATGCTGAATCTCTTCCAATGGGATCGCAAAGGTGTCTGTGATCCTCCTCGGGAGGTCCTGGTATTGTCTATAATCCTCCGGGGGAGAAGGAAAGACTGGTGCCACCATCTCAACTGGAGATGAAGACAATGCTGACAGTGGATCCAGTGCTACCAGTACAACGCGCTCTGATGCAGACTACGACCCAACCCTTGTAAGCGATCTCTATGGAAATCAGGACTCTATGGAATCTCACTCGGTGCCGGGGGTGGGGAGGGGAAAGGATAGGTAATCCTCTTCTTAGAGGACTTGTACATGATTTATCTCTTTTTACGACTGCTCCTCCTTACCCTCGCTCATATCTCTGTTCAGAGGAGTCCTTGGGTTTACTGGAGGATTCCAAGCTGGAAAATGTCAGTGCTGGAGGTTCAGATTGATGAAATGGAGAGTGGAAATGGATCCAAAATGGGTCTCATGGAGAGCTCCATTAGATGCCTATGGAGTCTGAACTCCAGAAACTGCTTAGTATGAGAAGGAAAGGAGAGGCAGATATCACACTTCAAAGGAATGTGTGATTCAGGACTGGTCTTCACTACGGGTAGATCGACGCTGCTGCAAATCAGTGCAGCAGGGGTCGATTTAGCGGGTCTAGTGAAGACTCACTAAATCGATGGCAGAGCACTCTCCAGTCGACCCCAGTACTCCTCCTCTCCGAGAAGAGTAAGGGAAGTCAACCAGACAGCATCTCCCATCGACACAGCACAATGAAGACACCAGGATAAGTCGACCTAAGCTACATTGACTTTATTCACGTTATTCACGTAGCTGGAGTAGCATAACTTAGGTCGACTTACCCCGGTAGTGAAGATAAGCCCTCAGAGGCAGTTCAGGCAGCTCTCATGCTGGTCACTCATCAGGAAGTTCTGAAGACAGACCAGGCAGGGTTTGAGGCCTGGAATCCTTGGCATACAAAGTGCTCTGATACATGGGGGAACAAAAGGAGCAGGAAACCTGATCCCCAAATTATCTAACTAAGACTAAACTAATAGCAACTATTTAAAATGTATTTATAAAGTCGAAGTTGGAAAGGAACGTTAGAAGGCTACAGACACAGAAAGGTTCCCTCCCAGACTGAGAACAGTAAAAAGGAACTAGAGAGGCAGTCGGTCTGGGCTGCTTCTTATGCCCTCACTTAGGAGCATGAGGCAGAGGTGAAAGCAAAGACGAGCAGATAGTGCTGTTGAAGAGTTTCAGGCACATAGAGCACATGTGCACACACAGGGAACACCCATACAGACCAGCAATCTATACACTTTGATAAAATCTGCTGGTTGGGAGCATAGAACTGCTATTGGCATCACTGGGAGTTCAAGGTGAGAAAAGAGACTGACCATCTCCAAATTACAGATGCCCACCGGGTTACGCAAACCCGACTTATGCAAATCCGCACTTACGGAAAATGTTAAGTAAACTAGAAATAGGAGGGTTTTTATTGCGGTTTTTTTTTTTTTTTTGGCGTAACTGTCGGGTATACGCTTCCGACTTATGCAAAATTCAAGTTACGAAAGGCATTCCAGAAGAGAACGCTTGCGTAAGTCAGGAAGCGTCTGTAGTGTTTATGTCTGTTGCAATGAAAAGCTAAATTCTAAACATTATATCTAACATATTAAATAATAAATATAGGGTTATTATGATATAGCTCTTGAAACCATACCTGGAGTCGAGGGTTGATAGTGAAATTGCCAGCAGTTGGATTCATACAAGCAACATATTGGCAATTATGTATTTCTTTTACAGTTAACTTCTGCCTATCATACCTAGAAGATAGAAAATATAACAACTTTAGTTTAAAATGATTGATAATTACTGTCAGCGCATCAGAGGTAGCGCATGGCTTAGTGCTAATTGGAAGATAGAAATTCTAACATTTCCAAATTTGTTTTTGTCCTGACTCAGGATGAAAATTGCAATTCTGAATTTTGTGTAGAAGAGAAATTCTGAAAAAATTTGATTTGGAAACTACAAAATGACCTTAACAAAATGTTTCATTTAGATAATGTTGAAGCAATCTATATATAGTAGAAACAAAATGAGAGAGTAATAGAATTATAGAAATAAAGGGCATGGAATGGACCTTCAAGATGTTATCAAGCCCAGCCCCCTGCAATGTGGCAGGACCAAGTAAACCTAGAACATCCCTGGCAGGTGTTTGTCCAACTTGTTTTTAAAAGCTTCCAATGATGGGGACTCCACAACCTCCCTTCAAAATCTATTCCAGACCTTAAATACCCTTATAGTTAGATAGTTTTTCCTAATATCTAACTTAAATCTCCTTTGCTGCAGATAAACCCATTACTCCTATCTTCAGTAGACTGGAGAACAACTGATCACCATCCGCTTTATAACAGCCCATAACATATTTGCAGACTGTTATCAGGTCCCTCCTCAGTCTTCTTTTCTCAAGACTAAACATGCCCAGTTTCTTAATCTTTCCTCAGAGGTCAGGTTTACTACGCCTTTATTTTTTTGTTGCTCTCTTCCCAATTTGTTCACATTTTTCCTAAATTGTGGTGCCCAGAATTGGACACTGTACTCCAACTGGGGCTTCACCAGCACTAAGTAGAGCGGAACAATTAGCTCCTGTGTCTTACATACAAAGTACTTTGTTTTGATTTGGAATTGTTTCAAAATTTCCCCATTGAAAATTTCATCAAAATCAACCGTGTCTCGTGAAACATTCTGATTTTGACAAAACTGCATTTTCCGACAGAAAATTGTTCCATCCAAAATATTTCAATCAGCTCTAGCATGACTCTTTACAATATAGACAGGTCCTAGCACCCAGTCTAGCTTGGACAGATATAGTACAGTACAATTAAGGAGGTAGAATGAGTGTGGGAACACAATGGGTATGTCCACGCTGCAGCAGAGAGCAAGTCTCCTGGCCCAGGTAGACAGACTTATGGTAATGGGGCTTGCACTAGCACACTAAAAATAGTTGTGTGGACATTGCGGTACTAGTGGAGACTCAGTCTACCCACCCCAGCTCGGACCCAGAGAATAGGGTGAGCTTGAATTCAGGTGGCTAGCTCAAGGCTCTGCTGGTGCTTCAACATACACACAACTATTTTTAGCGCACTAGAGCGAGCTCCACTACCATGAGAAGTTTGTCTACACAAGCTGGGAGTCTCACTCCCACCTGCAGAGTAGACATACCCCCAGAGCCTTTGTAGAGTAAAAGTAGCTAAAATGAGCAGGTTTCATCACAGAGAGCCAACAATATGCTGGGCACAGAGGAAGGGGAAAGTTGTTCCATGTGCAGAGCACCGTGAAAACAGGTATCAAGCATATTTGACAGAAAGTAATAAAAGGCAATAGGTGTGATTAGAAGACCACGTCTTGGTTTTTGCAATATGGCCCAATGGACGGGGCGTGAGACAAGGAGTCAGGGAACCTGGATTTGATTCCAGGCTCTACTATTGGCTCACTGTGTGACCTGGGCAAGTCATTTAGGCCACTTTTTCCAAATTTAACCCAATTTAATATTGGGTAACTTCATTTTTGGTAGCCTAAATTGGAAAATGTAGGGTCTCATTTTTAGAAGTGAATAGCACTCATATTTTCAAAAAAAGGCAATAAGAGATGCAGCTGCTCCATGACTCTTAAAATCAGGCACTACATATCTGAACTTAGGCACCCAAAATTTGAAGCACCCAAAATTAGAGTCTGTTTTGAAAATTTTGGCACAAACCTCTATGCATCTCATTGGATACAAGTATTATTATTATATTCAGCATTACAAACAGCACAATATTCAAACACCCAGTATGTGGTGATGATAGCATGATAAATTGTATTTATCTAGTTCCTTTAAACTTCTTATATACACTCTGCCCATTAATCTATCACCACTGGGATTACAATTAACATTCCAAACCTCTGGCATCTTCCAGCAGCCACCAATTTAAAAGTAATAAAACAAACCAAAACACTTATAAGCTTTTCTACTCAAGAGTAATGCTGCCATCGCAAATTTATGACAATAAATCCTTTACCTCTTATCATACAGTCTTGTATTGTCCTTCTTTCTCATATAAGCCCTGATCTTGCCAGGGTTTACATACCTGTCTAACTTTCAGCACAAGTAGTCTCATTTAAATCAATGTGACTACTCACATACCTGAGATTAAGTCCTTTTCTGGACTGAGGACACCGTGCCTAGCACTTTGCAGAATCAAGCCCTAAATAAGACAGACAGAGAAACAGAGACAGACAGATGCACACTTATTAGGCCTGGTCTACACTAGGAGGTTATGTCGAATTTAGCAGCGTTAAATAGAATTAACCCTGCACCCGTCCACACAACGAAGCTATTTAGTTCGACATAGAGGTCTCTTAAATTCGATTTCTATACTCCTCCCCAACGAGGGGAGTAGCGCTAAATTCGACATGGCCATGTCGAATTAGGGTAGGTGTGGATGGAAATCGACGCTAATAGCTCCGGGAGCTATCCCTCAGTGCACCACTCTGTTGACGCTCTGGACAGCAGTCCGAGCTCAGATGCTCTGACCAGCCACCAGCCACACAGGAAAAGCCCCGGGAAAATTTGAATTCCTTTTCCTGTCTGGGCAGTTTGAATCTCATTTCCTGTTTGGACATCGTGGCGAGCTCAGCAGCACTGGCAACGATGCAGAGTTCTCCAGCAGAGGTGACCATGCAATCTCAAAATAGAAACAGGGCCCGAGCATGGACTGATCGGGAAGTCTTGGATTTGATCGCTGTGTGGGGCGATGAGTCCGTGCTTTCGGAGCTGCGATCGAAAAGACGGAATGCAAAGATCTACAAGAAGATCTCAAAAGCCATGACAGAGAGAGGATACAGCCGGGATGCAATGCAGTGCCGTGTGAAAATCAAGGAGCTGAGACAAGCGTACCAGAAGACCAAAGAGTCAAACGGATGCTCCGGATCCCAGCCCCAGACATGCCATTTCTACGAGGCACTGCATTCCATTCTAGGTGCGGCCGCCACCACTACCCCATCACTGACCGTGGACTCTGAGGATGGGATATTGTCGACGGCCGCTTCCTCGGAGATGTTAGCGGACGGGGAAGATGAGGAAGGTGAGGAGGAGGACGAGGCAGTCGACAGCGCTTACAACGCTGATTTCCCAGACAGCCAGGATCTCTTCATCACCCTCACAGAGATCCCCTACCAACCGTCCCCAGGCGTTAACCCAGACCCTGAATCAGGGGAAGGATCAGTCGGTAAGTGTTTTAAACATGTAAACATTTATTTTGAACAGAACAGGAATATTAAGAATGGGTTTTTCATGATTTGTTTGCCCTAGGCGCTTAGTCCTTGGCAGTGCAATACAGCAAAAAAATTTAACAATGTCCGGTTTATCATGATTAGTTTGCCCTAGGCACTCTACTTTTTAGTCCTTGCCAGTGCAGCTACTGGAAAAGAAGGTCTATATGTCCTGGGATAGAGCTGAAATCCTCCAGGGACATCTCCACGAAGCTCTCCTGGAGGTAATTGGAAAGCCTTTGCATGAGGTTCCTGGGGAGAGTGGCCTTATTGTGTCCTCCGTGGTAGGAAACTTTTCTTCGCCAGGCTATCATCAAGTACTCTGGGATCATTGCCTTGCACAACATGGCGGCATACGGCCCTGGTTTTTGCTGGCTTTCACGCAGCATGCGTTCTTTCTCGGTCTCAGAAATTCTCAGCAGAGTGATGTCGCTCATGGTGACCTGCTTAGAATTAGGGGAATGTTACTATTTGGACTGCTAGCCTGTTCCTTTACAGAACTGTCACTGGCGATTTACTGCCACGCGGTGGAGGCGGGAGAGGGGCAGCATACAGGAATCTTTCCCGGGGACAGCCGCGAGGGGGTGGGACAGGGGCAGAGTTCGTGCTTGCCGGATTGCTGGCAGCAGGAACTGCCCAACGATAGGAGCATTGCTTTGAACGTGAAAGGAGGGCACTGCTCTAATTTAAGTTTTAAGCAGCCAAAAGTCTACGGCTTACCATGTCAGGCTGCTACCCGAATTCCGCTGTCCTGCCCCGCTTGTCTGATCTCCACTGCAAGACCCCAGGCACTGAATGCGAAGGCTGAAAATTCGACCTTGTCCTGAGTGCGCATGTGATAGGTGCTGTGCATGGTCTTGTTCACAGAGAAAGACTATGTTCATTGTTCACAAAAAATTATCTTTGGGAGGAATTCACTCCTTTTTTCCCATCCCACAGCTGCGACTGTCTCCCGACCTACCCTGGCATCCCCCTCGCAGAGGCTGGCGCAGATTAGGCGGAGAAAGAAAAGGACACAGGACGACATGTTCTCAGAACTTATGGGCTGCTCCTGAGCCGATGCGGCCCAGCAGACCCAGTGGAGGGAGAACATGTCGCAATACCAGCGAGCACACAGTGAACGGGAGGAGAGGTGGCAGCAGGAAGACCAGCAGGCGACTCAAATGCTGCTTGGACTAATGAGGGGAGCAAACAGACACGCTCCGGTGCCTTGTGGATGTTCTGCAGGACTGGAGGCAGGAGGACAGAGCCCCGCTGCAGTCTATCTCTAACCGCCCTCCCCCGCCACAAACTCCCATACCCCCCTCACCCAAAGTCCCAAGAAGGAGGGGCGGCAGGGGCCGTGAAAACTGTCACTCCACCCCTGCAGACTGCTGAAGTACCTGAAGGCTCTCATTCCCAAAAATTTGCTAAGTCCTTTCCTTCCCGCCTCACCCAAGCCCCCATCCCAGTTTCATCCCCTAACTGTGTAGTTGCTAATAAAAGATACGTTTCTGTTAATTACTGTTTCCATCATGTTCTTTTAGGGGAGAGTGTGTTTGAAGGGGGGAGGGAAGGGGGTTGGTAATTGGAGAGGACAGTCACTTTTACCAGGGTACAGACACGGGGGCAGGTTCAGCAGAAAGTCACACACACATTGCAGTCACTAGGCACCCTGGTCAGTCTGGGAGGTGGTTTTCATGTTCTGTGCGGGGGTGAGGGGGTCGGGGCATGTGACTTTGTGGCGGGGGAGGGCGGATAGAGATTTTATGCTACAGTCCTTATCCTGGATCACAGAGCCACGCAGCAGGGGATCTGTAACCGTCCTCCCCCGCCACAAAGTCACATAGCCCCCACACACAGAGTCCCGAAAAGGAGGGGTGGCAGGCTCCGTTGAAACAACCAGTCCACCACTGTGGACCTCTCTAGGAGCAGGAGCCTGTCATTCCTCGAGTTTAGAAGCGTTCTTTCCATCACTACGCCCGCTCCCCACCACAGTCTGCATCCCAGTTTCTACAGTTTACCGCGAAATCCGTAATAAATAAAACGGCGTTCATTAACAAAGTTCCATTTATTTTATTTTTAAACGTGTGTTGGAAGGGGGGGGGGGCGGGATAAACGGGGTATGTAGCTGGAGAGGATAGTCAACAGTAAGTGGGTAAAGAAACGGGGGCAGGTTCTGCTTCTCTTTAAACAAACTTAATAGTCACAGGTTACCCTGCTCACTGAGGAACCTAGCTTTCAAAACCTCCCGGATGCACAGCGCGTCCCGCTGGGCTCTTCTAATCGCATGGCTGTCTGGCTGGGCGTAATCAGCAGCCAGGCTATTCGCCTCAACCTCCCACCCCACCATAAAGGTCTCCCCCTTGCTCTCACAGAGATTGTGGAGCACACAGCAAGCTGCAATAACAATGGGGATATTGGTTTTGCTGAGTCAGTAAGCTTCTCTATCTCCCCTTGAGACGTCCAAAAGCACACTCCACCACCATTCTTCACTTACTCAGACGGTAGTTGAAGAGTTCTTTTTCAGTGTCCAGGGCACCTGTATAGGGCTTCATGAGCCAGGGCATTAGCGAGTAGGCTGGGGTCCCCGAGGATCACTATAGGCATCTCCACATTCCCAAGAGTTATTTTCTGGTCCGGGAAGTAAATACCTTCCTGCAGCCATCTAAACAGACCAGAGTTCCTGAAAACACGAGCGTCATGAACCTTGCCCGGCCATCCTACGTTGATGTTTGTAAAACGTCCCCTATGGTCCACCAGTGTTGCAGCACCATTGAAAAGTAGCCCTTTCGGTTAATGTACTGGCTGGCCTGGTGGTCCGGTCCCAGGATAGGAATGTGAGTTCCATCTATAGCCCCACCGCAGTTTGGGAATCCCATCGCGGCGAAGCCATCTATGATGACCTGCACGTTTCCATGGGTCACTACCTTTGACAGCAGTAGCTCAACAATTGCGTTGGCTACTTGCATCACAGCAACCCCCACGGTAGATTTGCAGATGCCAAAGTGATTCGTGACTGACCGGTAGCTGTCTGGCGTTGCAAGCTTCCAGAGGGCTATGGCCACTCGCTTCTGGACAGTCAGGGCTGCTCGCATCCGGGTGTCCTTGCGCTTCAGGGCAGGGGACAGCAACTCACAAAGTTCCAGGAAAGTTCCCTTCCGCATACGAAAGTTTCGCAGCCACTGTGATTCATCCCAGACCTGCAGCACTATGCGGTCCCACCAGTCTGTGCTTGTTTCCCAGAATTGCCATTCCACAGCATCAACATGACCCATTGCCACCATGATGTTCACGGCGCGGGGTCCCGTGCTTTGTGAGAGGTCTGTGCCACTCTCAGACTTCATGTCCTCACCGCGCTGCCATAGCCTCCTCGCCCGATTTCTCACCATCTGCCTCTGAAAAAGGTGGATGATAAGGTGCGAGGTGTGGACAACGGCCATAACTGCAGCGATGGTCGCAGCGGACTCCATGCTCGCAGTGCTGTGGCGTCCGCACTGTCACTCACCAGAAAAGTGCGCGAACTGATTGCCCGCTGGCGCTTTCAGGGAGGGAGGGCGGGAGTGACGGTTGGATGATGACAGTTACCCAAAACAACCCTCGACACATTTTTTTCTCCAGCAGGCATTGGGGGCTCAACCCAGAATTCCAATGGGCAGCAGGGACTGCGGGAACTGTGGGATAGCTGTCCACAGTGTACCGCTTCCAATGTCGACGCTTGCCCCGTTAGTATGGATTCACAAAGTCGAATTACTGTCCTTAGTGTGGATACACACGTTCGACTTTGTAATATTGATTCCACATATTCGATTTAAGTACAATCGAACTACTCTCGTAGTGTAGACATACCCTTAGAGTGGGTGCATATAGCATCCCACCATAGTTAATGTAGAATATCAACTTCCATTCTAAATCTCCTTATTCAGCTCCTCATTACTACTGTCAAATTTATTTTGGGCTGAAGTTTTCCACACTTGGTCTCATGCCAAAAGGGGCGTGGGTTGTGTTTTTAAAGTCTGAACAAATTCAGTTCAGTCATTTGGAATTATCTAAGCATTTGAAAAATGTACCTTTCCCATATATTCTGATTAGAACTCAGATAAGTACACTCTGGTTTCGGATTAATTTACCAGATATAAATGTTCAAAACTTTAAAATTACTAAGTCAACTTTCTCCTAACTCAGCTTGTTCTATAGAACTGAGACTTTAAAAAAAATCAAGCCAAGTTTAAAGCAGATAGCTTCAGTAGCATTACATGTTCATAATATTTAAATCAGAAACAAGGAACATTTTCTAAAAACATATCTAAAGCTAGGGCAATTTATAACCTGAGGCAGGTGGCTCTAAAAAGTATTAGGTTTCTGAGTTGGAACTGATTGAGTCCACTGCATTAGTGATATCTCAGACTTAAATATTCACTTTCCTCTCTGCTTGTCTTTTCCCCTGAATAGCTGAAGATATTCAGAAGACATCAGATGTCATTTCTGAGTACACTATATTTCTTCCTATGTCCTTTACTGAGTTAAACTGAATCTACTTTAAAAGACTTGGGAACAGCACAGATACTAACACCTCATCCCAGCCCCAGCTCTGATGAGGATTCTTAAAAAGAACATGTGCCAGGAAAGAGAAGAGACACACAGGCCGTCATCAAACTTCCCTGTGCTGCATAGTTCCCGAGGGACATATGTCCCTAACTCCCTAGTAGGGAGAAAGAACAAATAATTTAAAATGTAAATATATGACAGAAGTATCCATATAGTGAAGGAGAAGGAACTGAGATGGCACATTAACCCTTTCAATACCGCCAATATATATATATATATACACACCACTACCTCAATACAACGTTGTCCTCAGGAGCCAAAAATCTTACTGCGTTATATCAAACTTTCTTTGATCCACCGGAGTGCGCAGCCCCGCCCCCCTGGGCACTGCTTTACCGCGTTATATCCGAATTCGTGTTATATCAGGTTGCTTTATATCAGGATAGAGGTGTGTGTGTGTGTCCTGGCAATAGCTTTTTAACGGAATATTTGCTTGTTCATTCATCAGTTCACTTGCTCCCTCCCCGCTGAGGTCCATCACAATAGAGGAAAGCATTCTCTGGGTGTCTCTGGAAAGCCAATCAGCAGTAAGAACAACTAACTCAAGGTACCCTCCTACATGAAAGAAGTAAAGGGAAAAACTAAGCCTGCCCCAGTGGGACAGAGGAAAGATTTTCTGAAGGAACAGTGCAAGACGACACAGTTTTTCCTTTAATTTTGGATTATCCTCATCTTTATTTTTGAAATGGTCTTTTGTAGTTAGACACTCTTGATATCCTGAATTAAGCTCTTCAGGTGAGGGGCTATTTGTTCTGTGTTTGTACAGCACCTTGCACAATGGGGTTCTGGACCATACTGTGGCTCCTCAGCATTACCACCACACAATTATTATATTATTAAAGGTCCAAACACATTATAGATATTCCCCCCTCTATTTCTAGAGCTCAGCCTAGAATCTATCAAAGTAGTTTTAATGAATACAACAGGAAATGGAGAAAAGCGGAATGTAATGAAGGGTTCACAAGAATTCAACCAAATAAGCTAAAGAACAGAGTGAAATTAGTTTAGGCAGTTAGTTATTATAGTTACCCTATGGAACTCACATCTGCATGACATAATCAGGACAAGGAGTGTAGTAGGATTTTATAAAAAACAATAGACGTTTATATGAACATCAAAAATATCATCATCTGCAGTTACACAAGCAAGGATAAACATTTTCAAGGGTTATCAACGCTCATGCTTTAGGGCAAAGGCAATCACTGATTTCCTGGAGTTAAGAAGCAGCTTCCTCCATAGCCAGCTATGACAAAATGATATTATGCATATTCCTTTGCTCCCAACTCTGCCACTATAACCATCACAATAATAAAACAATTTTCCTGCTCTATGGAAAATATAAAGTAAAATTAAATTAGAAGTCTAAAACTTGTGCTAATTCATTCTTTGTCACGGGAAGAATGGTTACAGATTTTAGCCCATAACAATAAAATTTTGATTTAGCATAAAACAGGTAGTAATTGCTTACCAATGTCCGTAGTCTATGTGCTGTCGAATCAGTGTGTGAGGTTGAACTGTTCCATACACATCCATTTCAGGCATGTTCATATCATCAATAAAATAAATCAACTTCTTGTTTCCTACGGGACCATAGTTACGGCCAGCTTTTTTCTCTAGGCTTTTCTCAAGAATCTCTAAAATGTTATGAAGTATATGACAAATAGTTATAATACTTAAACAATGCAGAGACTAACAATCAAAAATGCATAATTAATTCACTCAGGGAAAAATTACATCACTTAGGGACAGATTTTTAAGCAGCTAGTTGATTTCCCTGGGAGTTAGGCACTTAGGCACCTAATGAGATTGTCAAAAGTGCCGATCTACCTCTTTAGGTACCTAACTACCTTTAAAAAGCTGGCCATTAGGTCCCAGTCATGCGAAGTGCTGTATGTGGGCTGACTCCTGCACCTTGTGAGGAAACCTAAGGAAGTCAATGAGGCTCTGCGCAGGTACTGGGGTCCATCTATGCACATCACTTTGTAGGACTACAGCATAAAACAAACCCAAATTTTCCAAGACATCCACTGGAAAGAACACAAAGTTGACAGAACGAACAAACCAACAACTAGCTGTGATGTTTCTGAAAGGCGTGTTAGAATTGCAGGCTGTTCCCTTAAAATTAAAGTGTTTCCTGGTCCTGCTTGCAGGCTACAGGGCTCTGTAGGAAAGCATACATTCAGAGTCAGTCTGTAAAGAGCCAGCTAACAGCAAGGTAGGGTGAGTTGTGCTTCTCTGTCTTATGGAACAGCCTGCTTCCCTTCTCTCTGTTTTTGGTTGTGTGTGTTAAAATTCTAGATTCTAAGAATAAAAGTAGTGTTAGACTGCAAATGTACTAAAAGAGTATTTTATGTTTTTATTTAACTTATCTGTTTGTAAGTCATGAACATAAGTCAGCAAACTAAGCCAGAGTGTGATAATTCTATTTCATCTTCACAGCATTTATATTTCTTAGGGAGAAGTAGCATCATTAACGTCTGAAGCTTAATTCATTAATGTATGTAAAGTGTATTGTGATCATCTGGCTGAAGGCATCATAGAAGAACAAAATATTATTTTTCCCCTTTTACAATTAAGTCTGAAGCCTGTTAAAATCAAATATCCAACACAAACCTGCTGCTGCTAAGCCACTGCAGTAAAAAAGAATACAAGCAGATTAAACCTCTTTCGTGGATATTCAGACTATGTAATTGATAGGTGAGGGAGACAAAAAAAGAATTATGTACAAGTTGGAAAATCTAATAATTCATATATCTGATGTAAGCATATGTGGCTTTGTAATAAAGGTAATAGAATTACCTTTTAAAATGGAAAAGCTAACTCTTGGATTGCGCAAGTCATTTTTAATAAATATACTGCACAGCAAAATGAGTTTAGAAAACTACAGTAATTCATCTGATTTGAGCAACATTCCCTAAGGAGATAGGCACCTTAGTCCTTTTGTCAATCTCACCCGAACTGTCACTTTAGGTGCCTAAATCACAGAATCAGGCTTCACTGGGATTCACAAAGCCCCCACTCAACTGCTCCCAAATCTTGACGGTGCCTAACTTTTTCTCATGCTTGCTGTCTCTCTGAGCCAATGATTCTTTCATTATTTATCCACATAGGAACAGCTTCACCATTTTGAGGGGGAGAGGGGAGAGAAAAAGAAAGACTCTGTAGTCAGGTGGTTAGATCCAGGATCCAGTCCCCCATGCTCCAATGATTAAAAAAAAAAATTATTTACCGTGAAACAATTTCAACAGGAGAGTGGGAGGGAATCCAACATCAGAATATCCCACAACCCAGTGGCTAGTGCACTCACCTGAGAGATTCCAGGACAGCATCACAACCATGAGGGTAAACATTATGAGGAAGCTCCTCTCCTCCCCCCTTGGCTTCTTGTCAAAACTGCATAGGTGCCTAACGCCAAGAGAGAGTCTTAGCAGCTGAGAATCCCAAGTAGAGGGAGGCAGTTTGGACTTAAACAATGAGGAGTCCTTGTGGCACCTTAGAGACTAACAAATTTATTTGGGCATAAGCTTTTGTGGGTCAGAGGGGGCGGGACTTAGTACACACCCCTCAGCTTGGCATCTCCCTTAGGCAATTTTAGGCACAGAGCCACCTAGCATGCTGGCTTTTGTGAATCCTATCTGAGTTGCCCATCTCTCCTCATTCTTTGTATAGGGAGCCAGGCGCCAAACTCAAACTTTGTGAATCCCAGTGATTTTCTAGACAAATCCCAGGGATATTCACCGGGCTTAAGTTTCTTTGTGAATCTAGTTCATAGTGTCATTACTGATTAGCCTTCCAAAGCACCTGGGGAACCATTCCTATATCCTGAACAGTTCTGGCTTCACACCCTTACATGATAAATGGATCTGGACTATTAAAATAATCTTCTGAATTTTAAAAACATACTAACGTTGTAATGTATTCATAGAAAATATGAAAATAGTGAAATATGTTTGTTAATAATTGGAACATATAGCAAACTAATCACTATTGTAGTTTAACATTTCCCAAGACGAATAGCAAATAAACAATTATTATAAAACTTTTTCAATGCATATAAGCATGAATGACAAGTTTCATACAAAAGCACTTCAGAAAACAATCAGGCAAGCATGTTTCTTAATGAAGAACATTAGGCTGATTATATGCACAAATCAGATCATTGCCCATGCAAATTATCAGAATTACCCATTTTCACGAGCAATTACTTGATTTATATGTACAGTTGTGGTACAGTTGTGGTAAATGTGTGTCCATCTCATTTGTTTGAAAATGTGACCCAAAAGGCACATACTTGATGTTTGAGAGTTATTGTTTTTTCACCTGGATTGTAGGGTTCATGAGAGCAAATGAGAATGAATAGGATAACCTTCTCTAATTCCTTATTTAATGTATTGTAGTGTTCCTTCATTTGCATTGGGCTGTGCAGTATCTCTGGATTAGAGCAGAGAGCAAAATGTAAAAATTGGCATTGGACTTTTTAAAAAATTCTACCAGGTTTTTAGGATTGCCTGCAAGCAAGTGGAAATAAACTATATTTGTACAGGAACACATGAATGCAATGTACCTATGTGTGGGTGTTTGATATTACTGTGATTCTGACTTATATTAGTTAATTTTGTTTCTTAAATAAACAGCCTGAAAAAAATCCCCTCACAAATAAGTCACGTGTTACAGTTTCCAGCAGGAGATGGTGCATCGTGGTGTTAGCTCGCTTAGTTTCTTGGCACAGGGAGGAAGTGCCTCATGTCTGTCAACATGATGACCAGACCCCGGAGAAGCTGTTAAGCCTACCGAAGAGAAGCGACCCAGAGGAGCTGCCAAGCCTACCGCTCAACGAGTACCCCTGAGGAGCCCATGGTGCTTGATTCCATGGAGGACATCGACCAGATGCAGGTACTGCTAGAGGGGGAGGTAGGAAGTAGCCCGGGGGCAGCCGACCCTAGTCTGGCTGCAGCACACCCAGAGCCAATGTCAGTGTGTTGCGGCCAGGATCCCCACTGACACAGCAACAGGCCGTCCGAGGGGAATTGCCAAAAAGTCGGATATGTCTGGGAAAATAGGAAGGGAGGGGTCATGGGGCTTGGGTTCCGGCTGGAGCCACTGGGGCCAGCAGCTGCTCGGCTTCCGGCCGGCGCCGCTCGCTCTGCCAGGGCCGGGGCCGGGCCGGAGCTGCTCGGCCGGAACCAGGGCCTGAGCCAAGCCAGCCGGAACCGCTGGGACCGGGGCTGCTCGGCTGCCGGCCGGCGCCGCTCACCCAGGGCCAGGGCCGGGCCGGAGCGGCTTGGCCAGAACCGGGGCCCGAGCCGAGCCGGCCGGAGCCGCTGGGAGCGGGGCTGCTTGGCCACTGGCCGGCACCGCTTGCCCAGGGCTGGAGCCGGGCAGGGGCCAGCGCGCTGGGCTGGAACTGGGGCCGGGGCCCCAGGACCCGAGGCGAGCCGGGCCGGCGACGCTGGGGCCAGAGCCGGCCGCCGGAGGGAGCCACTCGGCTGCGGGAGCCGGACTGGGCCGCGCCTCCTCGCGCTACCCCCACAGCCCCAGGCCCAGCTCCAGCTTACCTGCTGCCTGCCTGCTTCAGGCTTCCTGCGAATCAAATGTTCGCAGGAAGCAGGGGAGGGGGAGGAGCAGGGGGGCAAAGTGTTCAGGGGAGGGGGCGGAGTTGGGGCGGGGCCGGGGCCCCGTGGAGTGTCCTCTTTTTGGACACTTAAAATATGGTAACCCTAGCTCAGCCCCTGCCTGGGGGCCTCAGCCCTTGACTGTTTCCTGCCTCACCCGGCTAGTTCCCTGACTCAGCAGACCTCAGTAGTGAGGCAGCCTAGCTCCCAGACGCCCCAGAGAGGCGCCCCTAACAAAACCCCTCTACTGGTCTCCCAAGGGAATCCCATGTAGTAAGTTCAGCTAGAAGGACGGCTGCTGAGTGTGGAGGAGAGATGTAAACAAATAACAACTGAGGTTCATTGAAGGATAAGTCAGAGATGCAGAAGAATCTCACAACCTTTGTAGCTACATAATCATGGGATTGGGAAAAGTCTGCTGTAATTGTGATGCCTCTGGCCTTCTGCTTCAAAATCTTTAAGGCCAAGGCCTGCCTTTTGAAAGAAAAGGTGTGCAAGGGAAAAATTTCAGAATACTTCCCTACTTTATCTTGCCTTTCAGCTGACATTTTTTTCAATGTTGCTTAAGGGATTTGGATGCCTAGGTCCCATTAAAATGAGTGGAAACTAGATGTTCCAATTCTCTAGGCAGTTTTAAAAAATATTTATTTCCAGCAATTGGTTTGGGACCATAAATAATTGTTTGCAATAGTAATACAAGACAGATACATAATGAATTAAAGTAAATCACTGCAATGTATTGTATGTGAAAGAACGCAGCTCTAAACAAGACCAGAAATCACACAAGAGGCAGTAACATTCTAGGCTAATGACAGAATTGAATTCACAGCTGGTTGCAAAAAAGATCACATGCTGTTGAAAAGGAAGGTAAACTTGTTTCCATACCTGTCATGTGATACTCCAATAGCTGAGATTAGCTGTGGGACTGAAGCGGATTTTCCCATAATTTAATTGTGAGGGGTTACTGGTAGAGCATTTTCAATAAGGGGCACTTGATTTTCGAACAGCATTGGAGATAGAAGAGCTCTAGATAAGCCATGGAAGTGCTTGTTTATTTTACATTCCTTTTCTAAAATTCCTAAAAACAAGACTGATACCTGTTTTTAAATGGTTATTTAAAATCTGAAGGCATTTGCCTAGTTTATAAAGAATTTTATTGGTCCAAATTCCTTTAAAACTTCTGTCCTGTATAAACTTAATTTAATGACAACACCTATTGATGCAGACTAACTGCTGTGGTATTAATGACTGGTTTGGAAACTCACCAAGTAAGCACTTGTGACTTTGACTAAGTATTTAGTTTACTTAAGAAGTTTCCCTGCGCAAAGAATACATAGCCTTCAGCAGCAGTTGCCTAGGAGTTCCTTTCATCTGAATCTATTTACAAAGGAAAGTGTTATGCCTGTGTGCTTTAGTACCTTGTTCATGGTTTTCTGCTGCAAATGGTAAACAAATCCCAATGAGATAAAGATATCTGATCCTTTGTGGGGCAGATCCTCCATTAGAGAAACTATGACAATTTAGATCAGCTGAGGATCTGGCTGTGTGCGCGGTGGGGAGGGGGCAAGAGAGGGAGGAGGAGGGAAGAAATCAAATCTCTCCATCCTGCTCTTTGCGAAAAGTACATTCATCCATCCTAGGGTTCAATGTTAACTTGCATTTAAGAATATTTCAGAGAACAGTAAAGTAAGATGCGAGGTTAACTGAAAAATAACTCAGTTGTTTAGCTGGCTTTAGTACAGAAGTATTCAACAGAAGCCAGGAATAAACCTGGGTAAAATCAATGAGAAAATATTAGGGCTGCCGATTAATCACAGTTAACTCATGTGATTAACTCAAAAAAATTAACTGCGATTAATCGCACTGTTAAACAATAGAATACCAATTGAAATTTATTAAAGATTTTTTGATGTTTTTCTACATTTTCAAATATATTGATTTCTATTACAAATTGATTTCTATTACAGAATACAAAGTGTACAGTGCTCACTTTATATTATTTTTTATTACAAATATATGCACTGTAAAAATGATATACAAAAGAAATAGTATTTTTCAGTTCACCTCATACAAGTACTGTAGTGCAATCTCTTTATCGTGAAAGTGTAATTTAGAGATGTAGATTTTTTGTTACAAACTGCACTCAAAAACAAAACAATACAAACTTTAGAGCCTACAAGTCCACTCAGTCCTACTTCTTGTTTAGCCAATTGCTAAGACAAACAAGTTTGTTTACATTTACGGGAGATACTGCTGACTGCTTCTTATTTACAATGTCACCTTAAAGTGAGAGCAGGCATTAGCATGGCACTTTTGTAACCGGTGTTGCATGGTATTTACGTGCCAGATATGATAAACATTCATATGCCCCTTCATGCTTTGGCCACCATTCCAGAGGACGTGCTTCCATGCTGATGATGCTTGTTAAAAACCTAATGCGTTAATTAAATTTGTGACTGAACTCCTTTGGGGAAGAACTGTATGTCTCCTGTTGTGTTTTACCCACATTCTGCCTTTTATTTCATGTTATAGCAGTTTTGGATGATGACCCAGCACATGTTTGTTTTAAGAACACTTTCACAGCAGATTTGAAAAAACGCAAAGAAGGTACCAATGTGAGATTTCTAAGGATAGATACAGCACTCGACCCAAGGTTTAAGAATCTGAAGTGCCTTCCAAAATCTGAGAGGGACAAGGTGTGGAGAATGCTTTCAGATGTCTTAAAGAAGCAATACTCTGATGCAGAAAACTACAGAACCCGAACCACAAAAAAAATAAAACAACCTTCTGCTGGTAACATCTGACTCAGATGATGAAAATGAACAGGCGGTGGTCTGCTCTCCTTTGGATCATTATTGAGCAGAACCCGTCATCAGCATGGACGCATGTCTTCTGGAATGGTGGTTGAAGCATGAAGGAACATATGAATCTTTTGCGCATGAGGCACGTAGATATCTTGAGACACTGGCTACAACAATGCCACACGAATGCCTGTTCGCACTTTCAGGTGACCTTGTAAACAAGACATGGGCAGCCTTATCTCCTGCAAATTGTAACCAAACTTGTTTGTCTGAGTGATTGGCTGAAGTAGGACTGAGTGGCCTTGTAGGCCGTAAAGTTTTAGATTGTTTTATTTTTGAATGCAGTTATTTTTTGTACATAATTCTACATTTGTATAAAGAGATTGCACTACAGTACTTATCTGAGGGGAATTGAAAAATACTATTTCTTTTGTTTTTTACAGTGCAAATATTTGTAATCAAACATAAATATAAAGTGAGCACTGTACATTTTGTATTCTGTGTTGTAATTGAAATCAATATATTTTAAAATATTGAAAACATCCAAAATATTTAATTAAATGGTATTCTATTATTGTTTAACACTGCAATTAATTTTTTTAATCACTTGACAGCCCTAGAAAATATACTCACTGGAGGTTTTTAAGACCCTAGTGATAATCCAAGCCATTGGCAGTAACAGACTGCATAAAATTTTCACTGAAAGTCTAGATTAGGTGACTTTGACATTTTTGAAATTTTTACTCCACTGACTAATTTTGATGAAGTTTCCAAAAGAGGAAAAAAACATTTTTTATCTAACTGTGAAATTATAAGAATTCAGCTATTAACTTCTCTCTAATGCTTTTCTCAGCTTTGTACATAGTGACTGATGCTGCTCTCCTTCCTAAGTAATTATATCATTCCAGTTCATGCTTTCTGTAAAAAGAGGAGGGCTACAAGCAGCATATCCATTAACAGCTGTACTCTCCCTTGGCAGAAGAAGAAGAAGAAATGGGCAGATATGGTCAACTTTCTAAAAAGATTGTCTGATTTCTCCTATTCATCAGCCAGAACAACTGTCATAAAGCTGAGCCTTGCTAAAGCTTCAGGGAATTAATTTTATATTCGCATTTTCTAGCTTTTAAAGAAAATATTCAAACCTTAATTGTTGCTCTTCAGGACTCATCTGTTTTAACTCTAAAGATCCATTCTAATGGCCTTCCATTTCATGCAAGACTGGTGCCACTCAGCATTGCAACGTGAGACCAACCTACTGGACACACATTTTTAATATATCTTTTCAAAATTCTTTTCTCTTTCTACCCTCTCTAAAACCACAAATATTTCACTGCAATGTTATTGAGTGATCATTTGAGGCAGCAGTACTGGAAAATTCTTCCTAATGAATCTCTATCTGTAAAATACTGACCACTCTCAACGCCGTAGAAATGGAATCCTATTACTCAGACAACTTCTATCCTTTTGGCTTCACTAAGCAATTATTTGAAGTGGCACATCTACATTAGGCCTTCTGAGGAGCAAAATCACTTAACAACACATACATACATACATACATACATATATACATATATATATATATATATATATATATATATATATATACATATAAATAAATAAATAAATAAAAGTTTTAACATCCCGTTACTCATCCTATAATACATAATTCATGAAAGACATTTTGATTTGACAAAACACAGACTACTGTACCAGGCAGGCACTTTGTAGGTATGCAGTATCTTAATAATCATATAGGCACCGTTGGTTGAATTCTGATCTCTTCCACCAAAAGAATTATCCAGGTTTCTTATATCGTAATATTTATGAGGGACTTACTTTGTAGCACCGATGACGTAGTGTAGTAGTTGAAGGGAACATTAGACACCGTGTAATAATCGGAGAAAGCAGCAAGACTATCCCTTACAAATACTGTTTTTCCTACTCCTGCATTTCCAACAAGCATGACTGGTTTGCCTCTCTCCTGCAGCAAATCAGTAAAGTATCTGAGACGTGTGGTCTCAGATGTGTGAACAAGGACTGCCTGAAAAATCGAGAGAGAGAGAGTAGCAACAGTTTTTACTCCTTGCTTAAGTTAATACAACACAGGTGATGTTTTCAGGGTTTTTTTTTTTTTTTTAAATATTATGGAGATATCTGGTAGTTTGGCCCCAGGTATATAGCTTGGGTGGAATTTTAAACAGGCTTAAAATGGGACATAACTTTCTGTTTTTCTCTAAATGTAAGCAGATTATTGATGAGAAATTTCACACAGGGTTAATTTTTATGCCCTTTGAATGTTCTGAATACTTCATTTCTTTTCATAGTTTTTAATAGGAAGTCTTTGAAATTGAACTCTAGAAGAAATCTAGCCAATGTTTAAAAAAAACACTATCTACACAAAAATTAGTAGAAAGGTTACTGTTGAATAGATCTAGTGCAATGGGTAAGGGCTTTTTAATTTGGATTCATATTAATTTTTGGCTGTTGTTCATCATAACAAAGATAATATTCCATTGGTTGCCAATGGATAAGCTTTCTGCACCATGAGCCCATAAAATCTTCTCTGCCAGATAAACCTTCTTTTCCTCTCCAGGAGATATGCTTTTCTGTCAGACTTTATCCTACAACAAAGAAGTTTCGCGTGGCTGCTAATAGATTAAAATGTTTTTCAACAGCAGCTGCACACTTCTATTTCTCCACATGTCCACCCTGCCTCATAATAATCCTACTCTCATTTAAGCATTTAAAAAACCCTAGGAAATTAATACACACAAAAAATTGTTGAGATTCATTTCAGATAGCTACACATATAACATATCTGATACAAAACCACACAAAATAAGGAAATTAAAAAGGTAAGGTAAGTAATAGTATATCATTTCTACTCCTCCACCCAGAGGCACACACTTTACCATAAACACAGCTACTGTATATCACAAACCATCCACCACAACCTTTTTAGGAACACCAGCTTTCTATCACAGTCTTAATTAAACCTACTGCTTCCCACCACACCAACTACCCATAGCTATTAGTGTGGAGAGAAGGTAGTTGATGAAAGAGCATGTGCAGAAAGTTGGGGAGGGGAAGAGTTAATGTTGTAATGGATAGTTGTAAGAGTGGCAGTTATGAGTCTGCCACTATTACAGAATCACAGAACTGTAAGGCTGGAAGAGACCTCAAGGGGTCATCAAGACCAGCCCCCTGCAGTGAGGCAGGACCTATTGCACCTATATCATTCCTGACAGGTGTTTGTCTAACCTGTTCTTAAAAACCTCCTATGATGGGGATTCCCCCACCTCACTTGGCAGCCTATTCCAGAGCTTAACTATCCTCATAATTAAAAGGGTTTCAGAAAATCTAATCTAAGGCTACATCTACACTACAGGGGGGAGTCGATTTAAGATACGCAAATTCAGCTACGTGAATAGCGTAGCTGAATTCGACGTATCGCAGCCGACCTACCCCCGCTGTGAGGACGGCGGCAAAATCGACCTCTGCGGTTTCCCATTGACGGCGCTTACTCCCACCTCCGCTGGTGGAGTAAGAGTGTCGATTCGGGGATCGATTGTCACGTCCCGATGAGACGCGATAAATCGATCCCCGGGAGGTCGATTTCTACCCGCCGATTCAGGCGGGTAGTGTAGACCCAGCCTAAGTCTCCCTATTGCAGATTAAGTCCATTATTTTTCCACCTTCGGTGGAAATGGAGAACAATTGATCACTATCCTCTTTATAACAGCCTTTAACATATTTGAAGACTGTTATTAGGACGCTGCTCGCTCTTCTTTTCTCAAGACTAAACATAACCTTTTTTTTTTTTTTAAACCTTTTCTCATAGGTCAGGTTTTCTAAACCTTTTATCATTTTTGTTAGTCTCTTCTGGATTCTCTCCAATTTGTTCATATCTTTCTTAAAGTGTGGTATCCAGTACTGGACACCTCACCAGCACTGAGTAGAATGGGACAATTACCTCTCATGTCTTATGTACAACACTCCTGTTAAACACCCCAGAATTACATTAGCCTTCTCAACTGCATCACATTGCTGACTCATATTCAATTTGTGACTCACTATAACCCTCAGATCCTTCTCAGCCATACTACCACTTACCTAGTTCTTCCCCATTATGTAGTTGGGAATTTTTAATTTCCTAAGTGTAGTACTTTGCACTTGTCCTATAGTCAGTTGATTTCAGACCAATTCTCTAATTTGTCTAGGTCATTCTGAATTCTAATTCTGTCCTCCAAAGCATGAGCGACCCCTCCCCCCATCCACACATTTTATAAAGCACACTCTCCACTCCATTACCCAAATCATTAATGAAAATACTAAATAGTACCATACCCAGGACAGACCTCTGTGGGACCCCACTAAATACTTCCTCCTCTTCCCCCCACCCCCCGTTTGACAGAAAATCATTGATAACTACTCTGAGTACAGTCTTTCTTTGCACCATACTCAAAAAGTAGTTATCAATGGTTTGCTATCAAACTCAGGAAAGGAGGATTTATATAGTGGGGTTCCACAGAAGTCTGTCCTGGATCCAGTGCTATTAGATAATGTCATTAATAACTTGGATATTGTTGGCCACTTCATTAAACTGACTTTGTGTCTCAGTTTCCTCATCTATGAAATAAAGATCATAATCACTTATTTCATGGGGTATTGTGTCAATTAATTTGTGTTTGTGCAGTGCTTTTATAATGTAAAGCAGTATGCAAGTGCTAACTGTTGTTATTATCCCCAAGTCACTCAGATTTAGGAGTATGGAGCCAATAATAAAGATCTACCCAAATATTTATACACCTCTACCCAGATATAACGCTGTCCTCGGGAGCCAAAAAAATCTTATCGCATTATAGGTGAAACCACGTTTTATCAAACTTGCTTTGATCCGCCAGAGCATGCAGCCCCCCCTCTCCCCCCGGGGCGCTGCTTTACCACGTTATATCCAAATTCGTGTTATATCGGGTCATGTTATATCAGGGTAGAGGTGTTATTTTCAGACATCTAAGAGAATATTCAAATCAATGATAAAAATAAAAATAAAAAACCACAAAAAACAGTGTTCATCTATGCATGCCTTCAGTATACATATATTGTACCTGTAAAGGTGTTTCTGGATCCATATCAAATTCTGGAACTTTATCAGTCCAGGGCAAGAATTTCCTAGTCTTTGGGTCAAGATAATAATCAAAAATTGTACCCTGGGATGGAAACTTCACTGCTTTCATCTCCTTGAGCCACCAGCGGCTGAATTCAGCTTGATAATTTGAAAGCTATAAAAATATTACAAATTTGTTATTTTGTTCTTTAATATATTATGGTCTACCGTGTTATGTCTACAGCATGAAGTTCTTACAATGTGTAAATACAGACGCATATAAAAAAAAGACTAAAAACAAACACTGCAGGCACTCAAACAAATGTGATGATTGTTTATAACACCCTAATGCAGTTGTAGTTATCAAGGACACTCAAATAGTGTTTAATTCAGGGCATATGGACCTTCTGACTGAAGTGACTGATGCTCAGCTGGTGTCACTCTTTTAAAGGCTGAAATCAGAAGCCATCCAGATTAAACCCACCCGCCTTCCCCATTCCCCACCTCACTGCCAAAAAGTAAGCAGTTAAGTGTAGGTCAAATTTAAATAGTGATGAGATTAGAGGGCTGACTTGCTTCAACCATGCCCTTGCTGTTTTTCTTTACTATCCAGGAATAACTTTCCAGGGGCCAGCTGAAAGAATTCTAAAGAGCCCCAAGACCCCTCTAGCTGTTGAGGTCAGCCTCTTCTTCCAAGGAAAGATTTTTCCTCAGGTTCTGATGGACAACCTTGATAACAGCCGTTATCAGTCCAGTTGGGGCACTTCCTGCTTCTTAATGTCTATGTGAGTTCCTCCTTTACCTCTTGGACATTATAAAGCCCATCACACATCCACAGGGAGTGTACCTTATTTGTATTAAAATGGAGCCAATTCAGTCATGTTAATCTTTAATACAGAGGTGTGGCTGGGCAGAAATTACAGGACCCAGCAGACATCTTGATCCAAAAAAAAGGTCTTCTAAATGCCTGTTGAGGATATTATCCAACAGAGCATTCCTACCCACAGCATGTGATGGATCCTCACAAAAGGTCTCAGGAATGGTCTCAATTAGAGGAAGGATGTATCATGATGTACTGGAGAGCGTACTCCACTCCCATTTTGCCCCCTTGCAGGTATCAGTCATTGCACTCTGTGAGTGCAGTTAATGCTCCAGGCTAGTGCAGATAATGGTGCTAGCCTCCTACGTGCAGAGAGTCAGGGAGAAAATTGTAAGCTGAGCCATAGTCATGTGTCACCAGAGCTGAGCCGATAAGAGGGAAGTGCCTGTCTCACCCTTATAAAGATAACAGTCTTTGGGGAAGGGACAGTCTTTTTGTTCTGTTTGTACAGTCCCTAGCACAATGGGATCTCGGTCCATGACTGACTCTCCTAGGCGCTACAATACCGAATAATAAATAAGGGCTGTTCTGACCTTCAGATGCTTCATGCCTGCCTCAGATGCAGCATTTGCAGGAGCACCTAGGGGGCAGTGCATCTCTGCACTCCCCAACCACCATTGCTGGCTGAAGAGGTACAATTTAGCCCAATACTTCTTTAATGCATAGCAAAATAATTTGGTTGTGTAAACTGCTCTCTAGCATACCTGATCTTGAAAGAGTGCACCACCAAAAGCCCAAACACAGGCAAAGACGAAGTATATCTCATAGAGCTCTCTTGGGCAGTCAGGAGGCACATTTTCAGGGGTCAGCAAACAATCCAACAGAGAACAAAGAGTCTAAAAAAAAAAAAAAAGTTGGTGAAGAGCGTGTTCTTTGAATCCTTGCTCCTGCTGAGGGTGGTGATGGTGACTCAATCTCAGGGGCAACATGATGTACTGAGCTGAAGACTAAGTATCCTGCAATCATGACTATATAATGCAAGAAAAGGAGGCTGGCATTTAAAGAAGGAAAAATGAGAAACCACAGTGACAAGTTTGTTAGGCTAATTTTACCATTGAGAACTGTGCTGTCTGCTGTATCTTCCTTTCCACTTGTACATTAAACCAAACTAAGTAACACTCTGGCTCTACACAAGGATTCAGGAGTCAGTCAGTCAATCCTCTCCTCCATATGAATAAACCCTACTTAAATGCAAGTACTGCAAATTAAATACACCAAAATAAAAATAGCTTCCACAAGAGCAAACACCAAAAGGCTGTTCCCATAAAAATAGAAATTTCCATGAGTTCTTTTAAACTGGTAAAATGACTACTCAGATTATATATTACTGTATTTTTAATTTATAACATCTTTTCATTTTAGTTTCTTTCTGACACAGAATTTTGCTGCATGGTATTTCTGCTTGTAATATTTTTCCTGTCTACACTATTTGTACAAAATTGTAAAAAAACACCCCAGAATCTCTGAATAGAATAAAAGAAATTTAAGTAAGTTATCCACACTGCCCTTTACTCTGTCATCATTGAAAGATATTTTATTCCATGCCCTTGAAAGGAAAGAGTTAAGAACATCCCATGTGGGACAGGACAGAACCTCTTTGCTGGAAACAATGGGTAAGTCTAAAAACCCTTATTAAGCATTCCGACTATAGAGAAAGAATTCATGTTCAGGAAAATTTTCCAATTTATTCCTAAAGATAAATTGATCAACATACAAAATCACATAACAAAAATACATAAATATTGTATAACTCATTATGCTTTTTGCAGAATAATTTCAAGTTAACCATGCAATCAACTTACTATTGCACGCAGAAAGACTACCTTAAAACAACATTAAGGTTACAAACAGATCTGTGCAGAGAATGGAAGTTCCATTTCAGGAAGGATTTCAAGATTTGGCTTCACTCCAAATTGGAATGACAACCAAACATTTTGAAATTCTCTGCAAAGGAAAATTCCAAATGTTCTCATTTTGTGTCAAAACATTTCATTTAAGCAAAATTAGAATACATAATACAAATACATTTTGTAGATGAAAAGTAGTTTCAAAATGAAAAATTGAAACATTTAGTTATAAAAATGTCAAAATAGAATGTTTTGACATTCATTGTCAGGACTTCTTTTTTTCTGTCTTTCTTCCAAAACAAAATTTTGGCCAAGAATTTCAATTTCAATAGAACCATATATACCGATGGAATATGGTTCTGCCAAAATTCCTCCACCCAGCTTTACAAAGATACAAAGTGAAGCATTTGAAATTCAGAAAATGACAAAGTGCAGGTGTATATGTTAGGATGCAGTCTTATTATATGATCACACACTTTTTTCCCACATGAACCCTGCTTCATGATCATTTAAAACATGCGGAGTTGTAAAGATGACTCACATGAAAGCTGTGTGCTGGCTGACTGGTGTTCAGTGTTTAGTTTTATCCTCTTCTATCATTCAATAATTGGTACCAATGTCATATTTACTGGACATCAACCCAATGGATTTTTCTCTCTTTATAGGTGTTGATATGGCTCCCACCACTATGGTATTTTAGCATCTCACAAAGGTGGATAAATTTAACAACACCCCTGTGAGGTTGGGAACTATTATCCCCATTTTAGAGATGCAGAATGGAAGCACAGACAGATTAAATGACTTTCCCAAAGGTCACACAGGAAGTCTGTGGCAGAGGGAAGATTAGAACTCAGATGTCCTGGACCTCAGTCCAGCGTCACAACCCCTAAATAGTTCTTTTTGTTACAGTGGACCCCAGCAGGAGGACATCTTTGGATCACTGCCTCTTTCCCCACTCCCAATAATTATGGAAAGAAGTGGGACTCCAACAATTTGTCCATTTTTTACATTTAATTTTTCCATCAAATAAATGTAGAACCTATTAACTTTACACACTTTCCAGACACACACCTATTTTAACAGCTTGCCTTCATGTGCACCAAAAATAAGATTGCATATTCAGGATAGATTTCAGGAATTTTGTTATCTATACTTACTGACCTATATTTTAATATAATTCTAATGCATACCTGCACCATACTATTCTCAGGAATAGGGGTGATAGTTTTAAAGCTTGTTCTGAGCTGATCTAAGCAGGGAGGCACATATTTATCAAAGAGGATAGTTAAATTAGCTTTTTCAGATTGGTGGCTTCTTGTTTCTATCCAACTGGCAACATACCTGCAAAACACAACAGAAAGATACCAGATATTGTAGGGGAGAAGTCCAGAGAAGTCCAACACACAATAGCTTTGCTGAGATTAGAGTCAGGCCCTTGCAACACTACACACTTGTGATGTACCTTTTGTCCACACACAGTAGTGCTTGGAACAGTACACAAGTTCCATAAGCACAAGAGCTGCCATACTGGGTCAGCCACAGTCCATCTTGCCCAGTGTCCTGTCTCAGACAGCAGCCTATATCAGAGCTTCAGGGGGATGGTTAAGAACAGGACAATTATGAAGTGATGTACCCAATCTTCCACTCGCAACTTCTGGTAGTCAAAGGTTTAGGGTCACCCAGTGCATGGGGCTGTGTCCCTGACTATCTTGGTTAATAGCCATTGATGGACCTATCCTCCATTAGCTTATCCAGTTCTTTTTTGAACCCAGTTATACTTTTGGCCATGACAACATCCCATGACAATGAGTTCCACAGGCTAGTTGTACACTGTGTGAAAAAGTACTTCACTGTATTAAACCTGCTGTCTATTAATTTCATTGGCTGACCCCAGTTTTGTATTGGGTGAAAGAATAAATAAAACTTCTCTCTTCACTTTTTCCCCACCACTCATGATATCATAGACCTCTATCATATCCCCTTAGTCGTTTCTTTTATCAGCCGAATAACCTTAATCTTTTTAGTCTCTCCTAGTATGGAAGCCATTCCATACTCCTGATCATCTTAGATGCCTTTCACTGAATCTTTTTTGAGATGTGGCAATCAGAACTGCACACATTATTCGAGGTACGGGTGCACCATGGATTCATATAGTAACACTGATATTTCCTATCTTATTTTTTTATCCCTTTCCTAGTAGTTCCTAAAATACGGTTAGCCATTTTTTCCCACTGTTGTACGCAGAGCTGAAGTTTTCAGAGAACTATAGCCGGTGACTCCAAGTTCTCTTTTTTGGGTGGTAATAACTAATTTAGAACCCTTCATTGTATATGTACAGTTGGAATTATTTTTTCCAGGGTGCATTGCTTTGCACTTATTAACATTGAATTTCATCTGCCATTTAGTTGCCCCGTCACCCAGTTTTGTGAGATCCCTTTGTAACGCCTTGCTCTCTGCTTTGGACTTAACCATCTTGAATAATTTTGTGTCATCTGCTGACTTTGCCACTTCATTGTTCCAGATCCATTGCAGCTGCACTTGCTTGAGCAGAGCTCATCGTAACCATTGCATCCCAAGGGGCTGTTGTGGCAACTGAGCAGAGTGGCACCCAACTCTACCCTCTTTCCTTGACCACATCCTCTCCTCTAGGGAGGGCTGGGAAGAGGGTGAGATAACTATGCCAGCCCCAGCCAGCTTTCTGGTTGCTGTCATGCCGCTGGAATAGCACAAAACTGCTGGAGCTATGGGTAGGATTTAGCCTTATATTTTACAGAAGAGGCCATTTGTAAATACAAATATCCAAATTGTATAACATGATTCAGTTTTGTCCAAGTTAAATGTAACTTATTAGAATTATTTTCAGTATTGTTCGTAACATAAGATCTAACTGGAAAGAGCATAATATATCTATAGGTATAGAGACACTTACTCAACCTCTAGCTCCTACCACAACGGATAAATAAACTTCCTTACCATGATGCTAATCATGACATGGACCTGAGGGTGGACTAGTCACATGTTTGGAGCTACTGATAAACATTTGGGGGAAAGATCTGATTTGTCCATTGTTAATGCTTCTAAACTCACATTGAGGGATGGAAGTTCAGGAATATTAACCAAATGTTTTCTAAACTGGTATGACCATATTATGTTAGATTGGCCACTCTGATACCTGACTTTTCAGGGTCACCCCTCCCAAACCCATCTCAATACTCCTCAATTGTTACTGTAAGATTAGTCTAGTACTGTATTCATATGTTAATGTTAACCTCCAGTACTTATTTGCCTTGTTGGACATCTTGCATACTTAGACCAACCTCCCACTATTTACATTAAATTCTCATGTTCACTATATTTCTTCTGGGACAACACTTATAATATATGTTTGTACAGCATCAAGCTCAATGAGGACCCAATTTCAATTTCAGGTGAGACTGCTAGGCGCTACTGTAATACAAATTAGAGACATTAGGAATTTCCCAAATTTCAATTTTTCATCAAAATTTATAATTGAAATTTAAAATGTTGACTGCGTGCACACAGTTTTTGTAATCAATTTTCACAGAATCATGACTCTAAAATAAATCAAAGAAGGGAAAAACGTGGTTCAGAAGACAAATGGGAAGTTGATCTGGCACCTCTCACAACTGTACTTTCCGTAACAGGTATCAGTGGAGCAAAACAAGGGGATAGTAACAAAAGGCTAACAGAAGCCTCTAGTGTGTCTAGTGAGTTCACTGCTTGAGACCTACCTCTTGCAGTTGTCAAGCTTGCATTGTAAATAGCTGAGAATCAGATTCAGAACTGCCCAGATTGAGATGGACAAATAAACCAGGGATGTAAAGGATATATAAAATATGGAACAGATAATCCCAATGCTGACAATTTTTAACTGCGTCTGCATGCACATGCATGTGTACAAGTATCTATAAATAGTAAATAATATTAAATTATCATAACTAGAATTAGTCGATCATGTAAATTAATGGATTCTATTCCTATTAAACTAACTGATAATATTGTTTTATCATTGTTTTGAACGTATCTTTAAAAGATAAAATACTCACGGATTCCAACCAAGGTCCTGGGGGTTTACATAAAGAATACCTGCTCTAGACACTGTAGCTGGGGTAGCAGTTTTTAAATGGTGTATCTCAAACAGCAGCCTCATCGATGGAGTCAGAGGGACACGTTCATTGCTGGCAAGGGTCAGGACCTAAACATCACCAGTAAAGCACTGAACAAAAGCAACTTAAGACATGCATTCTAACAAGCACATATCATGAATAGGCCTGTACATATTATACACCTATGTAGATTTCAGGTTTATTTATAGCACATATTTGTACGCACGCACACCCTTCAGAATGAATCTGGACATGATAGGATTCTTCCAAATTTAAAATTTAAGGCCATGATTTTTGTTTAAAAAACACATTAGAGCATAAATTAGAGGCCATACTTTATGGCATACTATATGCTTGTCAGTTCAGTTAATTTTTATAGACAGCAGAATCCATATAGGTTTATTTTTAATGATGTGTATATAGTCAAGATAATTATTACACTTCAAGATAATTTTTACGTCATTTAATCTTAAAAAAAGAAAAGTGCTTAAAGGTCAGGTATGAGCTACAATAATGTTTATAAAATTAAGTTTAGAATGTATTTAATTACATTGTAGCATTTCTTGTAGCAAACACTGTTGTTTTTCTTGCATTGTAGCAATCATGTGATTAGAGTACAGGATTGAGAGTCAGAGGTTCTAGCCTTTCCTGTCTCTCTTACTAAGTTGATTAGGCAAGTCACTTACAATTTCTGTGCATCAGGTGTAATAATACTTACCAACCTCATAGTAGTGTTGTTGGGCTTAATTCATGAATGCATGTAAAATTGCTTTAGATTTTTGAAGGAAAAGCACTCTGCAAATGCCAATAATTAACCTTAATAATAATTACTATATTTTGGCTGATGCTTTGAGTCATATCTCAAAGTACATTTGTAACCCCCATTACAGATACATATTCACTGAGAGGTGCATATACCTTTACAGTGTAGACAGAATGACTTTAAACATCTCCATTGTGTAGGATCAGGTATGAAAGAGATAAGGTTGTTACCAACTGGCATTGCACTAATTAGCAATAGTGAAGATAAAAAAGGAAGGGTTAAAATTAGGGCTGTCAAGTGATTTAAGAAAATGAATCGTGATGATTCGTGTGATTAAAAAAATTAATCGTGATTAATCGCACTGTTATACAATAACAGAATACCATTTATTTAAATATTTTTGGATGTTTTTCCTGTTACTCACCTTGTTATCATCCATGACAGTATTCAGTGACTCAATCCACATAGGATCTATATCTCCATCTAGGACGATCCATTTTGGCCCATCCTGGGTAATATTAGCCTGCTCTCTTAGAAGAGATGAGAAGAGACCTGCAAATTATGTTTAAATAAAATCCAATCAATATGGTGCTTCAATACAACCTCTTGGAACAAATATTCCTGAAATATTACTGCATCATTAAAAACACAGGAGATTCTGTAACAATGTAAGAACGGATTTCCTTCTGGTTGCTTATTAAACAGCCATTCAAATTAAAGAAGAAATATGCTCAGTGAGCAGGTGATACAGCAAATTAACTGGATATAAAAATGGCTGATTTCTGGTTTGACTGCATGATAGTACTGTTTGAGAGGGAGACCCTTTCCACTGCATCAGTCCTAAATACATGGGCTAGCTATAGGAGGTTCCATGGGAGCTAGGGAGAAAACTGCTGAGACACTGCAGCAGCCTGCAGGATCACTCTCTCTCTCTCCCCTCTACTTCGGCACCCCTGTTCTGCAGCTGGGAACTGGCTAGAGGATCCACATAGCAAAGGATCAATTACTCTCCTCTCTTTCCAAGGCCACCCTTGCCATGACCCCAAATCTCATTGCATGGAAATATATAGTAAACCCTCATTGCTTTGGACTCCTTGGCCGGTAGACATGCTCCTTATTTGTTTTGTTTTTTCCAGGTGGAGGACTGTATAGACATTAGCGATGAAAGTAATGTTAACTGCTACTAGCCATCTTTCCATTCCCGGGTTGCATGATGTATAAAACCAAACAGTTCATCAGTGGTCACAGCTTTTGGGTTTAGGTCATTCCACACAGGCTTTTGTTTCATGTTCACATATGTTCGATTCAGAGTTCTCAGAACCTGAAGGGCAGGAGGGAAAAAGATCAACGGATGTGACTTAGTAACTGAACCTCAAACCACAAGTTTCTAGCGTCTTTCTTTGTTTGTTAATAATGACAGATCTGTCAACTTCCATCCACAGATGTCTTGGTTTCCCCTGTGTTCACTCCTCTCTGCCCTACTTTACTATCAGCCTCCCACAGAACAGATAAAAGTGACCAATGGGAATCCTGATCTGACAACCCAGCTAAGGCTTCACTCTGGTAAACCACAGGAAGCTGGTCCAATGGAGAAGCTTGGATGAGGATGGACTTGTCAAACCACTGAACTAGGACTCAAGAAATCTAAGTTTAGCTCCCAGCTCCACCAGAGACTCCCTGTGTGACCTTAGGCAAATCATTTAATCTCTCTGGGCCTCAGATTCCCTTGGATAAAATGGGATAATATACAGTAATGACCAGGGCATCTAGTTTTGCTTACTATCTGAAGCGCCATAATATTGAAAAAACGTGGCATTATATAATGACTGTCAAAATGTAGTAGCTGAGGTGTAAGAGTATCAACTTTCAAAACTATTCAGCTACTACACTGGGAATAAAGAAACGTTGACTTCACTCTTCCTGGCTAGTAATCTAACTACACCCTCCAGCTTGACATCCCAAAACAAATATTCAAACCTATTTGCCAAATATAGTTTCCATTATGCATTGCCATGACTATTCTCATTTTGAGTCATGCAAGTAATACATAGGAGACAAACCTATACTTTAACATTGAGATTTGTGATTGCACTTCATACCCCTGCTGCTGGGAATGCCTGAGCAATATGGTATCATATTGCAGCCTGAAGGGAAGAGAATATTTTTCTCTGTGAACTAATGAAATACTCTTTATAAAAGACAGACAGAAAATGTGCCGTCTACTGTACCTTGCTCTTTCCCGTGCCTGCATTTCCCACCACAAAGACAGAGTGACGCACTGCCAGAAGCTCCTCCAGCTGAACAACCTGCCGAACAGAATTAGTACATAGCTAATGGTTTTGTTTTCCTGTACCCCCATTATCACAAAGACACTAATAATAATTATTTCCCACATATTATCTCCCTCCCACCTTTTCCCTTAGTCAGGAAAATGAACTGTTGCCTTTGTAGCTAACTTAAAAATGTGTATACCCAAGGAAATCGAGTTTGTCTTCTAAGGCTGTGGGCAAAGCCCAGTCTTGTTTGGATGAATGAATATACCTCAACAAATGAAAACAAATCTCATTTTTCTACTAATTGATTTACACAATCATGGAGACCAGTAAAAGAAAATGAGAACCATCACCATACCAGAGGCTACAGAATGAGCATCAAACATTTTGTTGTATGGTGTGAAGGACAGTAACCACATATCACAGGTTAAGTGGTGCTAGGAGTTAGAACAACATAGCAGCAATAATTTGCCAGATAGGTATAAATACAAAAAATTCCACTGAACAGATACAATCCTTTGAACATATACATGCTGCCCATCAAAAAGCCTTTTAGTGTTCCACTCTCCTAAATTCCTAACACACAAAAACCTCTTCCCTTCCTGTAATGAGGTGTCAGTACTCTTTTTGGGACCTGCCCTGTTAGCACAAATCAAAACCCTGCACACAACTACTGAGTAAGTTCTGCTGAGTTATTATGGTAAGGCACAGAAAAAGGTAAAAACAAAGTCTAGTGAGTGTAACTGTAAAACCACCTGCACCCAGGGCCGGCTCTGGGGCTTGGCGGGAGCCAGGGTGCAGGGGGACTCCCTGCGCTGCAGACGTGCCCCAGCTAGTGGGGGATGGGGAAGGAAGCGGGAGCAGGGGGAGAGAGAGAACGGGGGCAGCCAGGGCTTCAGCGGGGCACTCGCCACGCGGCCCCGACCGCTGCGCCGCTCCGGTCGGCGGGGAGGGAAGGACGCGGGCTGCCCTGCCAGGCTTGCTACAGATCTGGCACCGGCTGGGGCAGATGGAGCATGCAGCCCGCTCCCAGCAGGGCACTCCCCTCCTCCGCGCCGCCGCTCCCTACAGGGCTGCCGGATCAGCGAACATAAAAAAAAAGCGGCTGTGCCGCCCTAGGATTGGGCAGAATGCCGCCCCGTAGAATCTGCCACCCCAAGCATGAGTTTGCTCGGCTGGTGCCTGGAGCCAGCTCTGCCTACACCCCAGTCACAAATTAGGAGCAGAGTTTTAACCCCAAACGTTAAGCATTGCAGCAAATATTAGAGCCTATAGGACTAACATCAGCTAGTAGAGCTAGCAGACTTTTTTTGCCAGATGCATAGACAGATTACCAGGTCCAGGTAGTGGTTGGGGAAGGAAGTCCCAACCCAGCCTTGCTTTCTGTCTCTTGCCCCCAGCCCCTAGAGTTTGGGGAGCTCCTGACTCATGTGTTCCCCTCAGAGTGGGAGATATGGCTGCTGGCACTACGTGCTGGGTCCAGAAGGTGGTTAGGTGAAGCCCTGTCCATCTATCTTTACCGCCCCCACCCCTCCCAGGATGAGCCCCAACCGCAGACAGTGCCACTAGTGGGAGGATCTCTAGGGCCCTGTGCTTGGTCCAGGAGTTTATAGAGTTAGGAAGTCTGGCCCAGCTCCATTCCTCTCCTCTTTCTGCTGCTACAGATGCTCCTTGTATTCCCAGTACAACATAGGCCGGTGCTGCTATGAACCTGGCCTTAGAATGTTCAGTGATTTTGGCAAGCTGCCAACATTTCCCTGAGGAACACGACTGAGAGAAGGGGGATTGTGATTAACAACATTTTATCTTAGACAAGTCTGAATGCAATTTCATGAGATAGAGAAAAGGCACTTCTGTAGGCTGCTGAACACCAAAATCCTCTTGCAAATAACGGAAGGCTTTATATATGGACCTTCCCTCATGCCCATATCAGAGCTTGATGTGCAGGTTCCATAACCAGAGGATGGGCTCTGTATGAAGGGAGGCCAGGAGTTGTAAACCACCCTCCAGATGTCAGGTTGGGCACTCTTCCACCATGAGTTATTGTCTGTGATGCTGCTTCCCAGACATAGCGTGAGGATGAAACCAGGCCAAGCCAGTGAACGTTTGTGGCCACACTGGATAAGCCAGAGTAGCTTGCTGAGCCTGGTTTAGGATCTACATTCAAGTGGAAAAGCAGGCAGGTGCAGCGATGAATTCCTGAATTTACTTCATGGGTTAGTGTCTTTCCCATCGATGCCTGGTACATATCAATTTCTTTGTTAAATTGACAAACTCATATAAATTTGCAGCATCAGCAGGCATAACTGGACACTGCCAGATGGAGGTTCCTAGGGTCGTGTCTGGGACTGGAGATATTGGCTAGTGTCATTTGGCTGCACAATCCAGGCAGCGGCTGGCCAAAAGTGCTCACTCACGTAACTGGGAGCAGCTTACATGCTAGAGTCTGTGCAGGAACAACCCAGGAGTGGCAGTTCTCACTGCAGAGGAGGGTAAGGCTGGCTCCTAGAGTTGAGGATTGGAGTGACCGAGCAGATCACCAGTCCAGATAACACCAGGGGAATGTCACAATTCCCCCATCCTTTTTCTGCACCAAAAAGTACCTGGAATATAACTCAACTCCAAGTATTCAGGTAGTTCCTCAACAGCTGCTATCAAAGGTAATTTTTTTTACCTCTGAAAGTAGAATATCCTCACAGGAAGATACCCTGAAAAGGGAAAGGTACGTGGAAGTGGAGAGGTGTAGTCTTTCAAACTGTATGGAAGAGACATCTTCTATATAAACTTCTTAAACTCATTTGTCTGATGTAATAAGCCTCCATGCACTGATAAAATGGGCTCGCCTGTCTCCAAACAGATACGACACCCAGATGGAGAGTGACTCTCTCTGAAACTCTTGAGGCACCTGACATGTGACACTGAGAAGACAGCAGGGCACGAAGCATGCCTCTTGAATCCCAGCTTCTTCTTCCTCTTCAGTTCCACCATCACCCAGAACCAAAACACTAATATTTATCTACCTACCAACTAACAACAATAAAACACTAATGAACACTAAAGGAGAAAGAACTCTGTATCTGAGCAGATTGGAGTGGTTCACGTCTATCCAAGCATGTGGCTGGAAGGAGCTGAGGTAGTACAGGATGCAGTGCCCTCGGATACAGCCTCATTCTGAGAATGTTTGGAGACAGTGAGGGGACGGGGGGGGGCGAGTGAGAGCGCCTCAAGGGACACTGCTAGGAGAAGGTTCTACCATTAGGCACCACTAGGCAGCGCAATACTCATGAGTGGGAATATGGAGAGAACTCAAAGAACTACATGATCTTACTTCTTCAACCCTTATTCTCCCTTCCCATTATTGCCACTGCACTGTGTATTGCCATCACTCATTGGTCTTCTCTAAAATAAACACACTATATGCTATAAATAATAATACTTATTTGCTGGTGTTGAAGTGCTGGTACTGTAAACCTACTGTACTGTTAAGAGAAATCTTCAACAACAAAGGGGTATTTGAACAAGAAATATTCCCTGTCTCCATATGGGCAGTATATACTACATACACCTCTACCCCGATATAATGCTGTCCTCGGGAGCCAAAAAATCTTACCGCGTTATAGGTGAGACCACGTTATATCGAACTTGCTTTGATCCGTTGAAGTGCTCTGACCCCCCCCCCCCCGGAGCACCGCTTTACTGCGTTATATCCGAATTCGTGTTATATCAGGTCACGTTATATTGGGGTAGAGGTGTATTTACTAACATGAATCTACTTGTATTAAATTGCAATATATTGTCATGACACAGTGCCTTTGAAACACCTAGACTTTCAGGACAGATTAGGAACACTGCAATGTACTGCAAGTTAACCTTCATGTCTAATACAACTTGACTGCAATTATTGACTGAAACTCTTAAGGGGCGTAATTAAAAGCAATGAATTATTTTACTTTGAGAATAAAGCTCTCCTCAGGCTGCAAGTGAAGCTCCAGGGTAGATTGTTTAACCATCTGTTCAAATTGCAGGTCCCTCCTCCTTGGAACATCCAGAGCAGGAAACAGGTCACTGATCAGGCCCATGAAAATTGGGATATCATCTGTCACTATTTTAGGCAAGTTGAAGTCTCTTAAGGTTCGCATAAGTACCTGGAAAAGGATGGTAAATCACATATTATCAGACAGGGCTTTAAATCCACCTCCCTCTCTTCAGGATTCTGTCTTTATTCCCAGTGATTCAGAGATAAAACACAGTATCAGAAGTTCTTATGATTGTAAAAATTAAATTTGTATATAAAGGTACCTAACCTGATCCTCAGGTCTGTTCTTGTCTCCTCGCTTCAATGAGCCAGCAACCACCAAGACTGACTTAACAGCACGAAGTCCCCAATCATAATGATCCTATGAAAAAACAAACAAACGTTGACTATTCATGAAACCTTATGAAATTATCTTTCTTAGAAGTATACACAATTTGATATATAGCTACATGGAGAGACAAACTAGAATTTACAGCATATTAGACTATTTTAGACTAATGTAAATATGGCGTAAAATCATTGATTTTAGAAGATTTACAATGAGATGATTTATACTGGTGTTATCTGACAGCAGAATCTGGCCTGTTGACTGGAAGTGGTTTTATGAAATGACGGAACACAAACAGGTGTTTATCTGTGAGTACTCAATGCTGCACAATTCAAAAAAAGATCTGATAACATACTAAAAGAATGAGCTAAGCATCCAAAATAAATTATAGGGGAAAAACAAAAATAAAAACAATGCTAATCATCCCTTTAAAACCTTTTTACCTTTTCAAAACACTTAATAACCAAATCTCACAAGCTCTCTTTGAGGTACCATAGATGTTAAGTACTAGTAGTGAGCATTGTCATCCATATTTTACAGATGACAAGATTAAGGCAAACTAGTTAAGTGGTTTGCCCAAGCCCAAAAAGGGATTCCATCTCAAAGTAGCATTGGATCTCAGGAGTCCCTGGCTCACATTCTTGTAATCCCATAATAATATCTCCCTTTTACTACATGCCAAAAACATATAAAAGATTTCAAATCAGAATGGTCTCTAGCCACGTTTTAAAGAATGTGAGAGGGGAACTTTAGTATAAGAGGCAAGAATTACAAAAGTTATGCATGTAGAAAGGTAAACTGTTTTCTTTCACAATGGTTTTATTTGTCAAGATTTATGGGCAAAAGCTGAAGAGGAGGTTACTCACCCTGTGCAGTAACTGACGTTCTTCGAGATGAGTGTCCCTGTGGGTGCTCCACTACAGGTGTTGGTGCGTCCCTGCGCCTTCGCCCGGAGATTTTTGCAGCAGTACTCATAGCGGCCACGCATGCTCAGAATCTGCCCCCCCGCTGTGACTCTAGGGTAATAGAACGCATGCGTGACCGGTCTCCTCAGTTCCTTCTCTACCACGGAGGCCCCCCAACTCCGAAGTAGAGGGGAGGAGGGTGGGTAGTGGAGCACCCACAGGGACACTCATCTCGAAGAACGTCAGTTACTGCACAGGGTGAGTAACCTCCTCTTCTTCTTCGAGAGATGTCCCTGTGGGTGCTCCACTACAGGTGACTTAAAAGCAGTGTATCTTAAGGAGGTAGGGACTTCGGATCTGGTAGGAACGCCGTCGAGAGTACCGCCCTGCCCAAGCGTATGTCAGATAAAGGGCCTTGAATAAGGGCATAGTGTTTAACAAAAGTATGGTCAGATGACCAGGTGGCTGCTTTACAAATGTCAGCCAAGGGGACTTTGCGTAAGAACGCGATGGAGGCAGCCAGAGATCTAGTGGAGTGTGTTCTAATGCCATCTGGAGGTGCAACCCCTTTCATCTGATAGCACAGTCGGATACACTGGGAGATCCAGTTCGAGAGTCTCTGGGTAGAAATAGGCATGCCCTTGGAGCGCTCTGCAACAGAGACAAAAAGTCTAGAGGAGGTTCTAAAGGGTTTGGTTCTATCCAAATAGAATGACAAGGCTCTGCGAACATCTAGTGTATGCATTGAGGCTTCAAAGGAGTTTGCATGTGGTTTCGGGAAAAAAGTCGGGAGGTGTATGGGTTCATTAATATGGAATGATGAGTGAACCTTTGGAAGAAATTTGGGATGCAATCTGAGGGTAACCTTGTCTTTAAAAAATATCGTATATGGTGGATGAGCCATGAGAGCTGCTATTTCTCCTGCCCGTCTGGCAGAAGTAATTGCCACTAGAAACGCTGTTTTCATGGAGAGGTGTAAAAGGGAGCACGTGGCTAGGGGTTCGAAGGGTTGCTGAGTTAGGGCAGACAGTACCAGATGAAGGTCCCAGGGGATGGTCAGTTGTTTAATGTCTGGATATAAGGTTTGTAGGCCCTTGAGGAAACGCTTCGTAGTAGCGTGAGCAAAGACAGACGTATCATCAATTTTGTCGTGGAAAGTCGTAATAGCAGCTAAATGGACCCTGATGGAGCTGAAAGAAAGGCCGGATCGCTTAAGGCCCAAGAGATAGTCCAATATAAACAGAAGAGGTACCGAGGTAGGAGAAAGATGTTTGGCAGAACACCAATGTGTGAATCGTTTCCACTTTTGAAGATAGGTCTTGCGAGTAGCTTGCGTTCTGCTATGTAGGAGCACCTCCTGAACTTGTTCGGAGCAATCTAATTCGCGTTGGGAGAACCACGTAGGAACCAGGCATGGACAGGTTGGGGTGGAGAAAACGACCGTGCTGCTGAGATAGAAGGTTCGGAATAAGCGGCAGGGAGATTGGTGGTTGGATTGACATTCTGGTGAGGAAGGGAAACCATGGTTGTCTGGGCCACGATGGGGCAATGAGGATCACCTTGGTTCGATCCGTTCGTATTTTTATCAGAACCCTGTTGAGAACTGGTATCGGGGGAAACGCATAGAATAGGTTTCGGTGCCATGAGATCATGAATGCGTCCCCCAGGGAATGTTTGTCCAGTCCTGCTCTGGAGCAGAAATTGAGACATTTCTTGTTCTTTGGAGTTGCAAAGAGGTCTATTGTTGGGTAACCCCAGATGCTGAATACGTTGTGAATGGTTTTCTCGTCTATCTCCCACTCGTGGTCCCATGGGAAGCGTCTGCTCAGTTCGTCCGCTGTGGTGTTCATGATTCCGGGAAGATAAGCAGCTGATACCCGGATGTTGTTCACAATGCACCAATTCCAGAGCTTCATAGCCTCTGTGCACAGCGAATGGGAACAAGCTCCGCCCTGCCTGTTTACGTAAAACATGCAAGCAATGTTGTCCGTCATTATGCGTACGTGATGATGTTTGATTAGTGGCAGGAAGTGACGGCACGCGTTGCGAATGGCTCGAAGTTCTAGTACATTTATGTGCAGGGAGGTCTCGGTTGGTGACCATAGTCCCTGTACTGTGTGATGAGACATATGTGCACCCCACCCTGTCATAGATGCATCGGTGGTCAGAATGCGTGATGGAGCCTGTTGAAGAAACGGGACTCCAGAACAAAGGTTGGAGTGGACGGTCCACCAACGTAGCGAGTCTTTGACTGGAGTAGGCAGGGAGAGAGTCTTGTTTAAAGAATGCATATTCGGTTTGTAAACCGTTGCCAGCCACGCTTGGAAGCACCTCATGTGTAGGCGTGCATTCTGGACGACAAAAGTGCACGAGGCCATGTGACTTAGCAGTTGCAGGCAGTCTCGGGCAGTTACCTGAGGGCTGTTGCGAATAGTTGTGGTCAGTTGTTTTATGGAATTGTAGCGATCGGGTGGGAGCGATGCTAGCCCGGTCCGAGAGTTGAGGTCTGCGCCTATGAACTGAAGGTGCTGGGTGGGGTGTAATGTGGATTTGTCTCTGTTTATTTGTAGGCCGAGAGAAAGAAAGCACTCGACTGTGAGTCGTGTGAACCGGAGCGCCTCGTCGAATGTTGAAGCTTTGAGGAGGCAATCGTCGAGGTACAGAAATATTATTACCCCTTGTCTCCTGAGGTGAGCAGTGACTACGGCTAGAAGTTTGGAAAAAGCACGGGGGGCTGTAGATAGTCCGAAGGGGAGTACCCTGTATTGGAAATGTGTAGAACCAAGGGTAAATCGGAGGAAACGTCTGTGGGCCGGATGTATAGTGACGTGGAAATAGGCATCTTGTAGGTCGAGGGCAGAAAACCAGTCGCCCTGCTCCAGCGCTGGGATTATGGTATTGAGGGTCACCATCTTGAACTTTTGCTTTTTGATGAATCTGTTGAGCCGCCTGAGATCGAGGATTGGTCGCCATCCCCCATTTTTCTTCTCCGTTAAGAAATAATGGGAGTAAAAACCCTTCCCTCTGTGTCGCTCTGGCACGATTTCTACTGCTCCCAGATGAAGGAGATGTTGCACCTCTTGGAGGAGTAGCTGCTCGTGAGAAGGGTCCCTGAAGAGGGACGGGGAGGGTGGGTGGGTGGGAGGTAAGGAGAGGAAGGGGATGACGTATCCAATTGTAACTACCTCTAAGACCCACTTGTCGGAGGTAATCTTCCTCCATTGTTGGAAAAAAGGTCGTAGGCGGTGTCCAAAGATTGGTGTGCCGGCTGAAGTGAGGGCATTGCTTTCTAAACCCTCGACCAAGTTTTCAAATCTGCCTATTAGCTGGTGGGGGTTGAGGCGCCCCTGTAGAGTTTGGGCGACGTCGCTGGAATCTTGGTCGTGGACGTTGCGGCTGTTGCTGTTCCTGCGGTCTATGGGAAGGTTGTGTAAATGCGGGATAACGTGGCCGGTGGTATGGTTGGTATCGATATTTTCGTCTTCTTGCCGTAGGTGTCTGGAGACCTAAAGACCGGAGGGTTGTTCTGGAGTCTTTCATTGAATGAAGCACTTCATTCGTGTTAGCAGCAAAGAGTTTGTCATCGTCGAAGGGAAGATCTTCAATTGTGTTCTGAACTTCGCGAGGAAAAAAGGAAGAGGAGAGCCATGAGCCCCGTCGCATGACTATCGCTGTAGCGGTAGATCTTGCCGCTGTGTTGGCTACATCGAGGGCTGCTTGGAGAGCGGTGCGTGAAATGGCTTGGCCCTCAGAAACTATAGCTCTGAACTGTTGTTTTCTTTGTTCTGGAATAATTAAGGCAATAGTGAAGGATTCTCTAATGAGTCTGCTGAGCTCCGTCTCAGGCCGGGGACGGTTGAGAAGGAACTGAGGAGACCGGCCACGCATGCGTTCTATTACCCTAGAGTCACAGCGGGGGGGCAGATTCTGAGCATGCGTGGCCGCTATGAGTACTGCTGCAAAAATCTCCGGGCGAAGGCGCAGGGACGCACCAACACCTGTAGTGGAGCACCCACAGGGACATCTCTCGAAGAAGAAGGGTTGTTCAGACAGCGCTCATTTGACTAATAAAACTGAATATAAAGAATACCTTTACTTGTAACAAACTATACTTTTGGAAATTAATAAATAGCATAAGTTGAAGGGGGGAAATAATAAATCTGACTTTTATAACTTTGGGGTGTTTTTAGGTAAGTATTGTGAATAAGACTTCTTCCTAGTGCAATTACTATATAATTTAGCAATGATACTATACTTCCTGCATTTGACGTTCTCTTTACTGTATTTGTGTGGCAAATTTTAAAACTCTCATCTAAATATAGCCAGTCATAAATCACCTATCGTAATTCTTACATTGCCTAGTAGTTTTTTCTTTTTTCAATAGATCTTAGTATAAATACATTTCAACAGCATGATTTAATTTCACCACGTGGAACTGTTCCACTACGTATTGAACAGTTAATAGTCAATTATTTATTCCAAAATTAATGCATTACAAAAACACTAAGTACTGGGGAAAAAAGTCACTTCTGAATGCATGGAGCCACTATTTTAAATGACAACAACCGTTTTACTGGGCATCACCTTAGCTGATATAATAAAGATCTACATGCAATTTAAAAAATATGTATAAAATTATAAATTATGCAAATTTCACTCTGCCCAACATCACTATTTCAAAATCGAGGTGGGTGGGGGGTAATTAGCATATATCTAGTCCAGAAGTCCAAAAATAGACCCTTACCTGTTTAGAAAGCAGCTCCCTGCAGAGAGTATACAGGGTAATAAACTTCCTGGCTAACAAGCGTGCATCAATAAATCCCTCAGCAACCAACATAATTTCACAGATCAGTTCAATGTCAGGGACAACCATGGCACAGGGTCTTAAAAAAAAGTCAAAATACACAGATTAGTATTTAAGCATGGTAAGAACAAGTCACCTCAATCGAGTGACTGATGTGTATAAACATTCTTAAACAGAGCTCAAGAGAGTCACAATTATGTGCGTCAGTCAGAGCTAACAAGGACTCTGCTTCAGATTAAAAAATAATGGTTAATTAGGCACTGTTGATTATTAGCAGTCAGTAACATTGCTACATACAAAGGACATGGTTGAAAAGTGCAGAGCTTTCAAGTCAGATATTGCAGCTTCCTCAGCGCTAGTGCCTCAGAACAATATATGAGTCTGTCACTTAGTGTGATGGACTGGCAGATACTTGCAAGGCACAGTGAATACTGGAACATACAAAGTCCTGCCACTCAAGTATTGGTCATCATTTTGGATTTGCTCTTTCAAGATTGAATCCTCCTGGAGGACTGTTTAAGATGGAATAAAACTTTGTTTACTTTTTTTTGAAAAACAAAAAAAACCTTTATATTTTATTCCTGATTTTTAAAACAGAATACACATTGGCAAGCCATCCAGCCATCAAAACATCTCAGTCAACACAAAACCAAAAACAGACACAAAAAGAGAGATAAGGTCAAAGAGGCCCCTCATTAAATCACTATTTGAAACATGTAGAAGTTCTTAATTTTTTCCATAGGGTGGATTACATTTTAACAGAGATTGTGTCTTATGGAACACCTTTCCTTCCTTCTGTGATCAAATGAACTTCTCCGATTCACAATCATGAAGGAACACAGAAACTAACAAAAAGGTTCAGAACAAGTGCTTCATGTAGTCCAAGGAATTTTTCTCATTTAGATGAAGGTGCAAAAAAACCCTGTCCTGGACAATTCTGGAATAAAAGTTCCATATGGAAAATTCTTCGTAATCCTTATTAGTAGTTGCCTTGTATCCTAAAGTATGAAGGTTTATACTCCATCTATATCCTACCTAACAGAACATAACTCAGGTGACAAACACAGCATCAGCTTGCATGGAATATTAGTTTACTATTTGATATGTTTTTAGCTATCTCTTCTGAGATTTTAGTAAATGGTGACGAGGAGTTAGTAGAGCCCTGTGCAGATATAAAATTTGTATCCGCATCCAGTCGGCGGATATTCATGGATTTGCAGGGCTCTAGTATTGTGTTAATAGCCAGTTCTCCATTGACCTCAAACTGCACTTGCTGATGAACTTCTGTTATAAGAGGATAAAATTTACATTATCTTTCTATACTCCACTATCTTTGGGTGGGTCAGACTAGTGGAGATGACAATCCTAGAAAGAAAATAATCACAGAAAATATTTTCCATTGTGCTTCATATTAGCTCCACTAGTCCACAGTAATGTACCAAGTAGAAATAGAGTCAGAAATATGAAAAGGAATAAAGAAATCCCATCCTGTATGCAAAATAGGACACCAGACCTATCTGAAAAGGTATGACATATCCATCATGTTGTCAGATGGCATCACAATGTGGAATGCAGGACAGCATTTTGGAAATTGAACAAGAACTAGTTTGATGGCTCTAAATTCCAAGTTTAGATTTTTTTTTCTTCACTACTGCAGCCACTTGCCCATAGCTATCAAGTTTTTAAAGTTGTCACTCCACCCTCTTTGGGTTAAATATAATGGAGTCTATCAATACTTGGTTGTTTTCGCTCTAGCACTATAGTGACTGCTTCACTTCATGGAGGCTTTGCTTCAGTTTGTCATCATGACTAAAAAACGATTCCCTGTTCTCAGAAGGAACCTCTGGAACAGCTTCCATCCTTTGGGAGGAGCAACTAGAGAAGGTGGGACAACAGTGTTTTCTAGTTTTGTTCTTATGATTTGGGGGGTTTAGACTTTTTTTAAAAAATATATATATATATTTTTGCATGCAACCACCACTTTAGTTGAGGATGAGGTCTTGTGCTTTTGGGAAGTGCTTCCCCCAGCAGTCTTCAGACAAGCACTCACTTGCTATTCATCCTCATCGCTTAATAGTTGTAGAAGAAAGTAATATGAGTGAACAAACATGCACTGCTAAAAAAACCCAAAACAACAACAACAACAAACCACAGGGCTCATTTCTGCCCTAAGGTTCTACATTGTAAAAATCAGCCACAGAGATGCATGACTCTGAGAAACAAATCCCAGTTGGTGAGTGAGAGCTTGGAGCGCCAATTCAGCCCTAAAAAAATCTTACAGCTTACTCCACTAGACCTCAGTACTTTACATGATTGAACTTCAAAATCTCTCATTTTCTTTTGAGGCTGGATGAAATCATGAAAAGCACTAAGGCAAAAGTAATGATTTTGGGTCAAAAGTCAACATTTATGTAAGCAGGTGTCACTCCACTGAAGTCAAAATATATTTCCAGTCAGATCCCAGTAGAATCTCAAATCTAACCATCAGATTAAAATCACCATTGGCATAGGTGGTTACCATTCTGTTGATTAAATGGAGGCACACCTGCTTACACAGAGGTGGATTTTGACACAATTTAAGAACCACCACAGGTTAGAATTATATATGTAACATGTAAAGGAAATTAAAGATAATATAAAAGGTTAAAGCTTATACTTCTTACATTTTAATTACATTCTTTGGCAATATGGTGTATTATGCAACACATATTTTAAGTAAGGCTCCTAAAATGACCAAAAATATATTAAACAGTTTTGCAGTGCTTATGCTTCATGTCCGTCCAATAATCACCAACCCAAAAATTTATTAACTAAAACAAGGGCCACATTTTCAATAAGTGCATATGAAACATATATGTACGTGGGCATACTTACATCTGTTCAAGCATATAAAAAGTAGCGCTGTCAAGCAATTAAACAAATTAATCATGCAATTACAAAAATTAATTGTGATTAATCGCATTGTTAAACAATAATGGAATACCATTTATTTAAATATTTTTGGATGGTTTCTACATTTTCAAATATGTTGATTTCAATTACAACACAGAATACAAAGTGTACAGTGCTCACTTTATATTTATTTTTTATTACAAATATTTGTCCTGTAAAAAACAAAAGAAATAGTATTTTTAATTCACATCATATAAGTACTGTAGTGCAATCTCTTTATCATGAAAGTTGAACTCACAAATGTAGAATTATGTACAAAAAATAACTGCATTAAAAAATAAAACAATGTAAAACTTTAGGGCCTACAAGTCCACTCAGTCCTACTTCTCATTCAGCCAGTTGCTCAAACAAACTTGGTTACAATTTGCAGGAGATAATGTTGCCCGCTTCTTGTTTACAATGTCACCTGAAAGTGAGAACAGGCGTTTGCACGGCACTCTTGTAGCCGGCATCACAAGATATTTACGTGCCAGATGCGCTATAGATTCATATGTCCCTTCACCTTCAACCCCCATTCCATAGGACATGAATACATTCTGTTGATGGGTTCTACTCAATAACAATTCAAAGGAGAGCGGACCGGCGCATGTTCATTTTCATCATCTGAGTCAGGTGCCACCAGCAGAAAGTTTATTTTCTTTTTTGGTGGTTCGGGTTCTGTAGTTTCCGCATCAGAGTGTTGCTCTTTTAAGACTTCTGAAAGCATGCGCCACACATCGTCCCTCTCAGATTTTGGACGGCACTTCAGATTCTTAAACCTTGGGTTGAGTGCTGTAACTATTTTTAGAAATCTCACATTGGTATCTTTGCATTTTGTCAAATATGCTGTGAAAGTGTTCTTAAAACAAACATGTGCTGGGTCATCATCTGAGACTGCTATAACATGAAATATATGGTAGAATATGGGTAAAACAGCAGGGGACATACAGTTCTCCCCCAAGGAGTTCAGTCAGAAATTTAATTAACACATTATTTTTTAAGGAGCATCATCAGCATGGAAGCATATCTCTGGAATGGTGGCCGAAGCATGAAGGGGCACACGAATGTTTAGCATATCTGGCACATAAATACCTTGCAACGCCGGCTACAAAAGTGCTATGCAAATGCCTGTTCTCACTTTAAGGTGACTTTGTAAATAAAGAGCAAACAGCAGCATCTCCTGTAAATGTAAACAAACTTGTTTGTCTTAGCGACTGGCTGAACAAGAAGTAGGACTGAGTGGACTTGTAGGCCCTAAAGTTTTACATTGTTTTGTTTTTGAGAGCAGTCGTAACAAAAAAAAATCTACATCTGTAAGTTGCACTTTCATGATAAAGAGATTGCACTACAGTACTTGTATGAGGTGAATTGAAAAATACTATTTCTTTTGTTTGTCATTTTTACAGTGCAAATATTTGTTATAAAAATATAAAGTGAGCACTGTACACTTAGTATTCTGTGTTGTAATAGAAATCAATATATTTGAAAATGTAGAAAAACATCCAAAAGTATTTAATAAATTTCAATTGGTAATTGCGATTAATCACAATTAATTTTTTAAATCACGATTAATTTTTTTGAGTTAATCACATGAGTTAATGGCGATTAATTGAGAGCCCTAATATACAGGTAAATTTGGTGCCTTTCAACCTATCTGCATAGATTTCCATATACAATTGCTGCAATTATTCACAAAATAGTGGATATCCTTGTGCACATGTATGTTTTATGTGTAGATCTCCTATATTATTAAGTATTCAAAAGTTTTACACTTTATATATGTAAAAATAAGAAAAAATATGAAAAAAAAAGTTCCATTATTAAGTGCATCCACCCCTATCAACTTGTATGGGCAGAAACAATAACCGTGTTGAACATTTTCACAGAAACTCTGAAATAAGCACAAACTGTCTTACATTGCAAATCAGGCCAGTGACATTAGGTGGCATGAGTACTCTAAATGATAATCTACAGTATACTTGCCTGAATAGAGCTTTGAGATTTTCAGGTAGTTCTGTTCGACCAGCATATCCTGGGTTCATGGTAATAAATATCCCAACTGATGGTTTCAGTGTAATGTTTTCTCCAAGGAATAAAAATCTGCAATAACCATGACATGATGTAAGTAAATTACTTGCTATAATACTGCAGTTCGATTAGAGGCCAACAATTATTTCCATCTTAAAAAAAAATCCATTTGAAATGGAGGACAGATTGTCTGATTTAGGAAAAAATCTGTGCAGGTAATTGTGACCAAGAAGAGGTATGTGTAGGTTGTTATGGTGCTTGCCAATCCAAGAGAAAAAATAAAACAAAGATACAGAAAAAAATGGGGCAGATCCTCAGCTGATATAAACTGTCATAGCTCCATTGACTTCAATGGAATTAGGACAAATTTACCACAGCCAAGGACCTGCTCCATAGTATGTAATAACTCTACATAGGGTGAAATCCTAGAATTAAAGTGAATGGCAAAACTCCCATTAACTTCAATGGGAACAGTATTTCACCCATATTCTAGGTGTTTTCTTCTTATAATTTGGGGGACAGAGCTAATATTACATATTAAATTAGCTTCTAGATATACATATATTACAGACATACACACACCCATACCCACACACCATATACACACTAGGAAATGTCCATAGCAGGATTTTTAGAAATATACTTTTAAATTTTTGTACTTATGCCTTTGCAAAGGCCTATAAAGGAAATAACATTGAAGTACTTACTTCTTCCTCTTATTTCTAATGGCATCGTGTATAGTCTTTACTTGCACTGCCACCACTGATAGGACTTCTACTGAAATTCGATTAAACTCATCAAAGCATCCCCAAGCACCTGTCTGGACCAAACCTTTGTAGATGTTTCCTATGGACTAAAAGATAGGATCAACCATTTAGTATTTATTTTCAGAAAGATTGAAGTTTTTTTAATGCATTGTATGTTAAAAAAATAAAATTGTACTGAAACCACTGTTTGATAAAATACCATACCTTATAGTCCATCTGTTCAGAACAGTTGAAGACATAGACCATCATACCAAGGGCATGGCCCAGGTCTTTGGTGGTCTCTGTTTTGCCTGTGCCAGCTGGCCCTGCAGGAGCCCCGCTCATTGTCAGGTGTAGAGACTGTGTTAGAGTAATGTAACACCTTTAAGCAATGAGACACAATTATTATTGCATGCAAAGAATGTTACTAACATGGTGGAGATTTTAAAACCACAAAAGCTGGGAAATTTAGGATATCACCAAAACCTTAATTGTATATCTTGTGCATATATGTTAAAATAGGATCTTGCATGAGATGGACCGTGTAAAAAGTGAAGTGCAACATTTTAATTTGAAATATTTATTTTACATATATAAGCCAATTGTGTAGAATGGTACATAAACTAATTTCAATACTTGTCAGATTACACTGAGAACCTATAGCACATCAACTAGGGAATATATTTAATTTTATCTATTTTACAAACACGAAGATCATACCATTTGTTTTATTTATACACACGCACATAAAGGTATTGCATTTGTCATATTAAGAAGGACCTTAAACATATTTATGAAAGAACACAGAGGTTTGCTATGGAAAGTTTAACTTTGTATTCTATTAAATAGATCAAGTAGAGATAGTTCATTATTAACAGTCAGTACCTGTCAGTCAGAGGTGTAATAACTAGCCGAGAGGTATTTCCCAAATACTCATAAAAGTACTGGAACTGAGCATCGCAAATGTTGGCTAGGCAGTGGTTCTGGGCCTCATCCCATCTATGGCGTAGTTGTGACAGCCAAGCAAAAGCTTGGGAACTAGTGACCTAAAACCATTGCACAAACATTATGTCATGTGGAAGCTGTGGAGATGAAAGAAACCAGACACTCCCAAAAGCTTTAACTGTCATCAGTAGGCTTCACACCTAGTCTTTTACAAGTAATAACTACTACAAGCAATTATAAGGGATTATACTTACTTCCAGGCATGCTGAGAGCCATTGAACCAAATTGTAAACCCTGTATATAATGGAAACCACTTCAAGCCAGGAGGTGCAGCAGCACCCCCAGCATCCCTGGTTCCAGCACCTATGATTACCTCCCAAGCCCTCTTCACTCTCCGTCCAATATAAGGTAATATGCATTCAGACCACTGACACGTACCTGTAACTTCAGTTTCACCAGAACAAGGTTTTGTATGTATGAATATATTTATCCTGCAACCACCATGTGAGACAGACAGGCCTCCAGTTCTGGAGGGCTAAACAGAGATCAGAACAAAACAACTAATGGCTAAATATTCGAAGATGGAGAAGCTACAAAGAAAAACAGACTAGTTCCAGACATGCCTTCATGGAACCCATCATCTGAAGAACAGACTTGGCTTACCCAAGGATAACTTTTGTTCATAGTTTTATGATCTAAGGTTCTGAAAGGAACCCTTTGCTGATCAAAGTTTGAACCTGGTTCTGGGTCTGATTCATCACCCACGTACGAGACTACAGAAGGCAATGTACCACAGAGAGAGGTATGGCCAGTGGTTCGGTACATGGCTGGGAAGCAGGTAGTCCTTGTGCCCACAACCATATCATCTGCCCCTTCCTTATGCACTCATGCAAGCCTGGACACATGCTTGGCTTAAAGTCCTTTTCTTTTTTCCTTTTAAACCCTAAAACATCGTATGAAAAAAGTTACACCCTACAATTTACCTTTTGAGCAACAAGTTTTGCCACCACGTCTCGAGCATGAACATCTATAGTGCAAATGGTCATGATCTTCTGTCTGTCACCTGAGGCAAGTTCTCCCAGCAACAAAGCAATGAGAGCGTTTAGCTGAGTGATCTAAAAAGATGACAATAATTTTGTTGCAACATTTCATTCCACTGCCCCAGTCACCACCACCATGGGAGATAAATTCTGCCTATATAATGAATTCAATTACCACATAAGCTATCTTGCACGTGCATGGTTATAAGTTACCAAGTATGTTTGGAACACTAGATCAGTTCTGGGCATATCAGTTCTAGACACTGGGATAAAGTTAAACAGGAACTTTTATAGTCAATATCAGGAAAACCTTCTGAATGGTGAGATCTATTCCCCTTTCAAGAAAAGGGGGAAATGGTTCTTTGGTTCAGATGTTTTTACTGGACAAAGAACTTGAAAATACACTGTACGAAGTACAAAGACTTGAGGTTTAAAGAAGTACAACACAATGAATGGAGGAATTAATAAATGTGATATTAATGAAGTTACTTATAGCTGCACTGTGAAAATATCCTTAATGAATGTGTTTTCTTCACAACACTTCACATTAACAGTAAAGAAGATGATGGTTCACCAAGGGAAGGAGACCAAAGCCCTGAGGTAAGTGGGGAAATGGGATCCTGGGAGGAAGCACAAGCAGGAGAGCGCAACAGGGGAGAACTCCTGGCTCATGCTGAGAAAGAGGGACGATCGATGAGTTATCTTAAGTGCCTATACACAAATGCAAGAAGCCTGGGAAACAAGCAGGGAGAACTGGAAGTCCTGGCACAGTCAGGGAACTATGATGTGATTGGAATAACAGAGACTTGGTGGGATAACTCACATGACTGGAGTACTGTCATGGATGGATATAAACTGTTCAGGAAGGACAGGCAGGGCAGAAAAGGTGGGGGAGTTGCGTTGTATGTAAGAGAGGAGTATGACTGCTCAGAGCTCCGGTATGAAACTGCAGAAAAACCTGAGAGTCTCTGGATAAAGTTGAGAAGTGTGAGCAACAAGGGTGATGTCATGGTTGGAGTCTGCTATAGACCACCAGACCAGGGGGATGAGGTGGACGAGGCTTTCTTCTGGCAACTAGCAGAAGTTGCTAGATCACAGGCCCTGGTTCTCATGGGAGACTTTAATCACCCTGATATCTGCTGGGAGAGCAATACAGCGGTGCACAGACAATCCAGGAAGTTTTTGGATAGTGTAGGGGACAATTTCCTGGTGCAAGTGCTGGAGGAACCAACTAGGGGCAGAGCTTTTCTTGACCACCTGCTCACAAACAGGGAAGAATTAGTAGGGGAAGCAAAAGTGGATGGGAACCTGGAAGGCAGTGACCATGAGATGGTCGAGTTCAGGATCCTTACACAAGGAAGAAAGGAGAGCAGCAGAATACGGAGCCTGGACTTCAGAAAAGCAGACTTTGACTCCCTCAGGGAACAGATGGGCAGGATCCCCTGGGAGAATAACATGAAGGGCAAAAGGGTCCAGGAGAGCTGGCTGTATTTTAAAGAATCCTTATTGCGGTTGCAGGAACAAACCATCCCAATGTGTAGAAAGAATAGTAAATATGGCAGGCGACCAGCGTGGCTAAACAGTGAAATCCTTGCTGATCTTAAACGCAAAAAAGAAGCTTACAAGAAGTGGAAGATTGGACAATTGACCAGGGAGGAGTATAAAAATATTGCTCAGGCATGCAGGAGTGAAATCAGGAAGGCCAAATCACACTTGGAGTTGCAGTTAGCAAGAGATGTTAAGAGTAACAAGAAGGGTTTCTTCAGGTATGTTAGCAACAAGAAGAAAATCAAGGAAAGCGTGGGCCCCTTACTGAATGAGAGAGGCAACCTAGTGACCGAGGATGTGGAAAAAGCTCATGTACTCAATGATTTTTTTGCCTCTGTCTTCACGAACAAGGTCAGCTCCCAGATTGCTGCACTGGGCAGTACAGTATGGGGAGAAGGCGACCAGCCCTCTGTGGAGAAAGAAGTGGTTCGGGGCTATTTAGAAAAACTGGATGTGCACAAGTCCATGGGGACGGATGCGCTGCATCCGAGGGTGCTAAAGGAGTTGGCGAGTGAGATTGCAGAGCCATTAGCCATTATTTTTGAAAACTCATGGCGATCGGGGGAGGTCCCAGATGACTGGAAAAAGGCTAATGTAGTGCCCATCTTTAAAAAAGGGAAGAAGGAGGATCCGGGGAACTACAGGCCAGTCAGCCTCACCTCAGTCCCAGGAAAAATCATGGAGCAGGTCCTCAAGGAATCAATTATGAAACATTTAGAGGAGAGGAAAGTGATCAGGAACAGTCAGCATGGATTCACGAAGGGGAAGTCGTGCCTGACTAACCTAATTGCCTTCTATGATGAGATAACTGGCTCTGTGGATGAGGGGAAAGCAGTGGATGTGTTATTCCTTGACTTTAGCAAAGCTTTTGATACGGTCTCCCACAGTATTCTTGCCGCCAAGTTAAAGAAGTATGGGCTGGTTGAATGGACTGTAAGGTGGATAGAAAGCTGGCTAGATCGTCGGGCTCAACCGGTACTGATCAATGGCTCCATGTCTAGTTGGCAGCCAGTTTCAAGCGGAGTGCCACAAGGATCAGTCCTGGGGCCGGTTTTGTTTAATATCTTTATTAATGATCTGGAGGATGGTGTGGACTGCACTCTCAGCAAGTTTGCAAATGACACTAAACTAGGAGGTGTGGTAGATACACTAGAGGGTAGGGATCGGATACAGAGGGACCTAGACAAATTAGAGGATTGGGCCAAAAAAAACCTGATGAGGTTCAACAAGGACAAGTGCAGAGTCCTGCACTTAGGATGGAAGAATCCCATGCACTGCTACAGACTAGGGACCGAATGGCTAGGTAGCAGTTCTGCAGAAAAGGACCTAGGGGTCACAGTGGACGAGAAGCTGGATATGAGTCAATAGTGTGCTCTTGTTGCCAAGAAGGCTAACGGCATTTTGGGCTGTATAAGTAGGGGCATTGCCAGCAGATCGAGGAACGTGATCGTTCCCCTTTATTCGACATTGGTGAGGCCTCATCTGGAATACTGTGTCCAGTTTTGGGCCCTACACTACAAGAAGGATGTGGAAAAATTGGAAAGAGTCCAACGGAGGGCAACAAAAATGATTAGGGGTCTGGAGCACATGACTTATGAGGAGAGCCTGAGGGAACTGGGATTGTTTAGTCTCCAGAAGAGAAGAATGAGGGGGGATTTGATAGCAGCCTTCAACTACCTGAAGGGGGGTTCCAAAGAGGTTGGAGCTCGGCTGTTCTCAATGGTGGCAGATGACAGAACAAGGAGCAATGGTCTCAAGTTGCAGTGGGGGAGGTCCAGGTTGGATATTAGGAAAAACTATTTCACTAGGAGGGTGGTGAAACACTGGAATGCGTTACCTAGGGAGGTGGTGGAGTCTCCTTCCTTGGAGGTTTTTAAGGCCTGGCTTGACAAAGCCCTGGCTGGGATGATTTAGTTGGGAATTGGTCCTGCTTTGAGCAGGGGGTTGGACTAGATGACCTCTTGAGGTCCCTTCCAACCCTGATAGTCTATGGTTCTATGGTTCTATGATAGCCTGTGGCTGTGCACATGTTTAATTAGGCAAACATAACATTAATAAAGTGCATACAATGTATTGTTTAAGTGATGTACTATACAGCCGTGCTTGTCCGTGTTCAGACCCTGCTACAAAAAAGGATTCAAGAATGAATGAGACCTCAAAAGCTATGCTTTTTCATTATTGGCATAATGCAATTTAGACGTCAGCTTTCTTGTAGTCCCCAGATTTAAGGGTCTGGTAGTTATCTACGTGTCAATGACTTCTTTCAGAATTACAACTGTAATTCCTAATTTCCTTACTTTATAGCAAGTTTTTTTTTTTTTTAAAATGGGTCATTTATCTTGGGTTTAGGCTACCACACCATAACTTTATGGGAAACACTAATCTGATTACAAAGGACATTTGAATGGTAAAATTTCAAGTTGAATTACTCTGCACCCTGATAAATCTCAGACACTTCTCCCCACAAAAAACGTTATTGATTTATAGAAACTTAGAAAATTGCCCAATATATATAAGGTTCTCGGGTCCACTCCATACTCTTAGGAGTGCAAAGAGAGCAAAATCCTCCCACAAGGTAGGGTGCCCCAGAGGGGGAATAGCTGGAACACAAAAAGTGGTGGTGTATGGTGCCTCAGGAGGAATCCCTGCTAGCTGGCACAGTTTAGAGCAGCCTGCTTCAGGGCCGAGAACCAGGGAATGGGCTCCTTGACAGCACCACGGCCATGTTCCACCCAGCAAAAGGACAAGAGGCACAGTATGTATCTGTTAGATGAAGAAATACCACAAAACCATAGCAAGTCAACAATTTTTAAGTAGACCTCTCTACCTCTTTCAATGGGAGATGGGGGGATTCTACTTAAAAATTGATGGCACAATATCAGGCATTGGTAAGACTTACGTAATTTGATGCGTTAATTTTTTTTCATTCTCAGCTTGCAGATATGAGGGAAAAATTACTTAGTTCTGGCAGATCATCCATTATAATCAAATCAGATCCAGTTTTTAAAAATTAAGCTATTTAATTTGAAAGTTTGAAAGAAAAAAAGAATGCTAACATTAGAACACTATTTTTAAATGAGAATTATGGGTAACAGTGTAGCCGCTATTAAAACAGCAGGAAATACCCATTTGGGGACTGGAACTAAAACTAACCAAAGTTTCAAACTGAACTCTGATGGTTTTATTGTCAAATCAAACAATCCTAACAGACCCACAAGTTTTGGCTTCCTTACATATGCATTATTACCTAGCCACTCTTCAGTCATGTGTATGGGTGTGTGCACCCTAAAATTTCTATAATAGCATGGTGGTCCAATCAAGTTTTTGTTGTCTACCAGTATTCAGTACACCCTACATTTTCAAAATTACTAGTGATCTTTGGGTGTCCCAATTTTTGGGTGCTCAATTTGAGATGCCTTACAATAGGAATAGCAGCAATTCTGGAATGCTGAATGATCATAGATCCTTCCTGTACTCCCACAACAAATGTATTCCTAGTTTTCAGAGATGGTTGGTCAGCACTTTCTAAAAACCAAGCCCCTGAAAGAGGACTCAAGGTGCAGATCATAAAACTGAGGCTCCCAAAATCACCAATAGCTTTTGAAAATAAAGGCCCATATCACATTTTCTGAATAAATGCCCCCCATCTCTCTTTAACGATCAAAAATACCTACCTCAAAGAGCTGGATTTGGTATTATCTACATTTCCAGATTTGGACAGTTTTAGGTCACAAACATCCCTGTTTGAGAAATGCTAATAATTATGGAAAAAATCCTTTATTTTATAGCACCTTGGCTTTTACCCTTCCTCTTCTTGCTCCAAAATGAACCCACAGAAAGCTATAAGGGCAATTTTCATTGTTGGAGAGAGAAACAGAAATGGGATCATCTATAGAAGGAGAGAGAATCAGAAGGAAGAGGCATATTTCCTTTTCTTCAGAGGATGGCAATAGCAAATAGCCAATAAATACAGTCTGACTAAAAAAACATTTAACATGCCAACCAAGCATTTCTGGGTGATCGGTACAGTATGAAAATGGAACCTTGTTTTCATCCAATATAAGCAAGACATCAATACCTGTTTTTTATTGTAATCCTTCAGGGCCATTTCAAATCCCTCCTCCAGCCTGTTGAATGCTATTCCTACATCTGTCGTCCACCAGATTTGTGAGCTGGTAAGTGCAACTTGAGCCGGGTAGTCAAAAATCCATTGCTCTCTGGGCTTTTCTTCATAGGCAGCTATAGCCTCCATGATATAACGATGCACTGTTTTACACATGGTTTCTTCGAGTTGTTGTAACCAGGTCTCCACCTTTTGAAAAAGATACATGCCACATCAGTGTTCAGAATATTTTAATGAGGGAGTAGCTTCCTACTTTATTGGTATCATGAATAGTAAACAGATATTTGTCAAGGTATTTCTTTGTACTCATTAATAAAATAAAATTTCACACACACAAACCCTTTTCTCAACTTCCAGCTAGAACCCGTTTTCTTTCCATGTTTCGCCCTGTTCATGGTTGTTTGGTACTGCAAGGCAATTTATGAGTGTTGAGATACTAGCATCGTTTTATTTTATTCACTTAGTTGTGTGTGTGTGTGTGTGTGTGTGTGTGTTTGCCTTTAAAGCTCATCAAATGTGTTGGCCTAACAACCCTGGACAGAAAAGTTCTTTATAATCTAAAGAACTGGTACAGAGTGGGCAACACAGTCTTCCTGATGTCATTCTTTCAACATGCAAAAACCTCGTTTTGGAGGAACCACCTTTAAGAGGCAAGTGGAGTCACCTTGCACATTCAGTCTCTGGCTTCCCTACTCAGACAATCAACAAAGTTGCCAATTAGTGCCCATTGTGAGAGCAATTTTCTAATGTGAACTCTTGTCTAACATGGGGAGTGGATCAAGCCCAACAAATTCTTGTCATTCAACAGTCACGAGATGGTAACTACTTTCAGATGCTACCCAACTAGGCTCTGTATGTATCCCATCACTAATCCTGTCCCCCCCCTTTTTTTTAAATAAAGAGTATGGAAACAATTATTGTGCAATGAAGAACAAAGAATTACATGGGCTTAGAAAACCAATCAAAATATTAGGCCCAAAAATTGGTGCTACGGATCTTGGCAGTCTAGAAAATGAACATAACCATAAGAACACCAGATATAGGTGAAACATTCTAGTCACATACATTTCCCCCTAAAATTAAACACATTAACAAGAATTATGGTGCATATTTAACAAGAACTATGTATTTTTTCTTCATTTGGAAAACATAACTTTCTTTAAATTAGTGCTTGTAGTTTTAGCTAGTAGTGATTTTTCTCCTTGGTTTTCATTTCTCAGTTTCAGGAGCATTAAGGAATTTAACCTGATAGTCTGAAATTTAACTGTATTGAAAGATGATGATTTTGGCTGCGATAAATGGCTTAAAATTAAGTTTGATCTCAGACTAATATCTGCTTACATGTTCTGTTTGTATTTACAGATTATGGAGTGTCAAGTCTCATTTCAACTTTCCTTGCTGAGTACATATGACCACTAGCTGAAGACATAAAATATTGTTTAAAGGTTTCAGGGTGTGCAACAGTATTTTCCACTCAACCAAAACAAAAAGAGAACAGAGACAGAAAAGGATAAGAAGTGAGAAAATGGAGAGATGATGGAAACTGAGCCAGGACATGAACAAGGATCCCTGGTTAGGGCAACACCATCTGCCAATCCAGACCACAAAAGGCAGAGGAGCGCCTCTAACAATAAACGAAAAAGAAAACGACTAACATACAGATTGAGATAGAATCAACTAACTACTTCTCTCTTCTTCCAGGCAGCACACTGATGAGAAAAGAGATAACAAGGTATTTTGATCAATAAGTAAGTGGCTTATACGGTGACATTTCTCCAATTTTTGCAAAAATTAAAAGATCAAGACAGATATTTTGATTAAAGTGTGCTTGTTTCCCTGTCAGCAGATTAGGGTTACACACACACAAATCTCACAAGGGACAATGAGAGAGAAAAGGATCTGTCCTAAATAAATAAGGAACAAGGGTATTTGAAATCCAAAATAAAAACAAAGTAGAAAGCCTTGAGATATGTGGATTTCCAAGTTGAAACTGTCCCAAACAGTTACATGGCTGGAAATGCAGACAGATACTGACCTCGATAGCATTGCAGAATTACATGAAGATTAAAATTTCTCTAAAGTAGTTGACATAAGCAGGCTTTCCACGTTTTTGTAACTCTTTCCTTTTCATACTAACCACATAACCAAAAGTAGTTTTTGTACACAATCAACACAAGTAGCTTCTACTTTGCATTTGTCCCTTTTGTTTTTGGGCTCTCTTGCCTTGCCTCATTTTTTCTTTGTTGCCCATACTTGCCTTACTCAGAGCCACTGGGCGCAAAATTTATGGTGCATGTTTTTTTGACAGCTGGGTGTTATGTGGTGTTATTAGGTTTGACAGCTGGGTGTCATGTGGTGTTATTAGGTTTCCCAGACATCTAATGTAACATAACCTGTCTTTTCCATAGCCCCGAGTGTCTAAACACAGCATGTCTTCCTACTTTCTACTATTAAATATATGTTGGAACATAAATGTCAATAAGTATGCACAAGAAGAGGAGATTACTTACTGTACCTGAAGATTCTTCAAGATGTGTGGTCCCTATTTGGATTCCAGATGTGGGTGTGCATGCTACCATGTGCCGGAGCTAGAACTGTTTGTAGAAATGCCCGTTGACCCATATGTGCGTTGTGCATTGGCCACACGGCACATCCAAGGTTTTAAGAGGCTGTACGGGTCGATGCTGCTCCAGGTCCCTCTCACTCGCAAGCAATGGAATCAGCAGCAGAGGGGATGGAGGACAGGTATTGGAGTTCAAATAGGGACCACACATCTTGAAGAACGTCCAGTTACAGTAAGTAACCTCCTCTTCTTCTTCGTGTGATGGTCTTTATATGGATTCCAAATGTGGGAGAGTAGCAAGCAGTGTTTAGCCTGGAGGCGGGTGCACAGACTTGCAAGCAGTCACAGTCTATAGGATGGCACGGCCAACTGCTGTATCCGCCATAGGGGTGTCCTGCCACGGGACGCTCATGAGAAAGGCCAACATGGCCACAAGCACCCACGTGGAGTGGGCTATGACACCAGGGGCGGGGGAGGGGAATGCGAGAGAAAGCGTAGCATTCCTTAGTACAATGGGAGAGCCATTTAGAGAGGTGTTGTGAGGAGAGGGCATGGCACCGGCAGTGCTCTATGACGGTGAGGAAGAGTCAGGGCGAGGCATGGAAGGTGTGGGTGTGTTGGAGATAAAAGGCCAGTGCCCGGCAGACATCGAGAGAATGCAATGTTTGTGCCCTGGGGAAGATGTGCAGATTAGGGTAGAAGATTGGGATGTGTATGCACTGGTTTAGGTGGAACAGGGAGGCCACCTTGGTGAGACATTTAGGGTGCAGGTGTAAGGAAACTGTCTTTGTGGAAGAGAGTAAAGGGCAGGTTCACCATCATGGCTGCCAGCTCGCTAACCCATCATGCTGAGGTGATGGACACCAAAAAGATCACTTTCATGGCGAGATGGGTGAGAGAGCAGATTGCGAGGGGTGAGAAGGATGCCTTAGTGAAGGCAGTGAGGTCCCAAGAGGAAGCAGGCTTCCACATGGATGGGAAGGCATTTAGAAGGCTGTGAAAGAAGTGGGCAGTACTTGGGTGAGTGAAGATGGAAAACCCATCCACAGCGGGGAGAAAGGCACTGCATGCCGCCAGGTGGACGTGGACGGAGGAATGTGTGAGGCCCATCTGTCAAAGGTACAGAAGATAGTCCAGGAGGATGGGAATGGAGATGGAGTCCAGAGGATAGCGGTGGTGGTGTACCCAGTTGGTGAAGTGTCACCATTTAGCTTGGTAGCGGGATCTAATAGACGGCCGTCTGCAGTGAGTGAAGATGTTGTGCACCGGGGCAGAGCATTCCCTGTCTAACACGTGAGCCCCATCCAAATACCAGGCCGAGAGCTGGAGAGGGCCCGGGTTGGGGTGCCTTAGGAGGCTGTATGCCTGTGAGAGGAGATTCAGGAGGGTGTGAAGGCAGAATCGGGGAGCAAGTTGAGAGGTGGAGGAGATTGTGAACCAATACCAGCAAGGCCAGGAGGAGGCTATGAGAATGACGGTAGCATGATCCCGCCGCACCTTGTGCGGGACTTGCAGGAGCAAGGAAATGGACAGGAAGGCATAGCAGAGTTCGGTGGTCCAGGGAAGGAGAAGGCATCACCCTGTGATCCCAGTCCAAGGGCTCCTCTGGAGCAGAAGAGGGGATATTTGTGGTTTGTGATTGTTGCCTGGTATGTCCCACTGGCAAAAGACGGAGAGAAGCATGGGTTCATGGAGCTTCCACTCATGATTTGCATAGAAGGACCCGCTGAGCATGTCTACCAGAGAGTTGCTGGTGCCTGGGAGGTGCATGGCATGGAGGGTGACCCTGTGCCTGAGGCACCAGTTCAAGAGGAGGATGGTTTCCATGCAGAAGGAGTGGGAGTGGGCATTGCCCTGCTTGTTGATATATACAATCACCATTTTGTTGGACAGCAGTTGAATGTGGCAGGATTTGATAAGGGGCAGGAACACCTGACAGGCCAGGTGGGCAGCCCGCAATTCCAATATATTGATGTGCATCCATGCCTCTTGCAGTGTCCAGATGCCTTGGACCATACAGCCCTCCAGATGAGCACTCCACCCAACAAGGGAGGTGTCCGTGGTGAGAGGAGAGTGAACAGGATGCCGTCTAGGACGTTGGATGGGTTGGTCCACCATGTGAGGGAAGCTAGAACAGAAGGGGAAAAGCAGAATCTGCCTCCATCTGAGGCTTGTAAATCAACTGGAGACACAGTTTGAGGCAGCGCATATACAGGCAGGCATGAGGAGTAATGAAGGTGCAGGCTGCCATGCGGCCAAGGAGGGAAAGGCACTGGCGGAGTCGCGTATGAGAGTAGCGGCAGAGCTGTGCAATGAGTGAAGTGATGGCAGCAAAAGGTCCATTGGGAGAAAGGCACAGCCTGCGAGAAAGTCCAGATGCACCCTGATGTACCTGAGCATACAGGTAGGGAGGACAATGGACCAGTCCCCATTGATGCAGATACCCAAGCCAGCGTGGAGGGTGCAAAGAGTCTAGACAGCGGAAAGGACACAGGTACACGACCATGCAATGAGGAGCCAGTTGTCCAGGTAAGGAAACACGGAGTAACCAAGATGACGCAGCGGGGTAGCCGTGTTAGTCTGACGAAGTGGGTATTCACCCACGAACGCTTATGCTCCAATACTTCTGTTAGTCTATAAGGTACCCCAGGACTCTTTGTCGCTTTTTACAGAATGGGACAGCGGCCACCCCCCTTTTGCGGCACAAAGTAATAAGGAGAATAGAATCCACGGCCATGGTAACGGTGGCGGACGCATTTGATGGAGCCCTTCTGGAGGAGAGTCTGCGCCTCTTCTCAGAAGAGATCGTGATGAGAAGGATCCCCACAACGAGTGGGTAAAAAGGGGGGAGAACGAGTGGATCTCTACCTAGTACCTGACAGATGAGGTCCAGTACCCATCCATCAGTGGTGATCTTGACCCAATTGTGGGTGAACAGGACAAGACAGCCCCCGAAGATGATCTAGGATGCTGCAGGAAGGGCGGGAGGTGGTTCGTGGGTCTTGAGGGGGGAATCAAAAGGGCTGCTTGGATGACAGTGAAGGGGGGGGCCAAGGTGATGAAGGTGGAAGTGGCAGAATAATGGGGTCATTGGGTGCGTTGGCAACTGCGAGAGGGCTTCGTGGGTATTGGAAGTAGGGCTGGTAGATGGATCAGAGATGGGGGTGGAAAGATGGTCTCTGCTGTCAGTGGGTCGGAGCTGGGGTGTAAATGCTGAGTGAACGCAGAGTGGCATGGGAATTCTTTAAGAGAGCAGAAGGATTCGTCCATCTTGTGGCTGAAAAGTTTGTGGTTGTCAAAGGAGAGGTCCTCAAGGGTGGTCTTGACCTCCTTAGGGAAGCTGGAGGACTGGAATCCTGGCAGAGCAAGACACCAGTTGCCAGAGCATGGGATGCAGTGTCGGCAGCATTGACCGCAGCCTGAAGGGCCACCTTGGCGATGAGCTTACCCTCATTGAGTAATGCCTGGAAGTCCTGCTGTTTGTCCACCAGAAGGAAGGGCTGGAACTCCGCTAGCTTAGAAAGAATAGGATAGGAAATCATATTTTGCCAAGATGGCTGGTAATTGGCGATATGAAACTGGAGGCCCTCGGGGAAGTAAATCTTGCACCCCAAAAGGTCCAACTTCTTTGCCACCCAGTCTGGAAGAGAGGCCTTGAGGTGTTGCTGTCGGGCGTGCTCAGTCAACACGTGGACCACAAGCAAATTGGGATGGGGATGAGTGAACAGGAAATCCATACCCTAAGATAAGAGGAAGGAGTGACATTCAGTGTGCTTCAGGTTGGGGGCACAGGAATCCGGGGTGTGCCATACCCCTTGGGCTGGGTAGAGGATGGCCCCATGCATCAGGAGAGCAGTCCGGGAGGGCCCTGATGATGGGCGGCACGTGATTCCTCCATTAGGGGAGGCTGGGTGTGCCCGGACCATGGCCCCAGACCATGGCCCCTGCACCGAGGCCCACCCCTGCTTGGCCCCCTCCGTCTGAAGCCACATCCACGTTCCACCACCAGCCCTACTTGGCCCCTTTCCCCAAGGTCCCCCCGCCAACCTCTCACACCTCTCCCTCCCACCCCGATCTCCCCACCTGCCCAGCCAGCTGGCCTCTTCACCCCTCCCCCAAAGCTCCCAGGAGGGCAGAGAGGGGATGGGAAGATGCGGAATAAGGGTGGGGCCTCGGGGAAAGAGGACAAGTGGAAGTGGGTCCTCAGGGTGGAGCACAGGCAGGGCCACGGCCCTTATGCCCATGGCTATGCTTCTTATGTGCATGGTGTTTCTGCGGTTGCAGCGGTACCATGGGCAGCGGCGCATGGTGCTCACTAGTGGTGACGGGCACCGCTCCAGCGGAGCTACTGGTCCCAGTTCCAATTGTGCACGTGGGCACATAGCTTCTTCCATCAGATACTTGTGGAGGCGGAGTTCTCTGGCTTCCTGAGTGCAAGGCAGGAATGAGCAGCAGATAGAGCAGTGGGCGATGCTGTGGAAATTGCCAAAGCAATAGAGGCAATGGTGATGCTTGTCACAGAGAAGGCATGCAGGCATGAAGCACATTCTTGAAGCCAGCCTGCCAGGACATAGTCCCCAGAAGGGCAGATGGTGTGTGCAGGGACACCTGATGAGGGTGAGAAATCCAACAGCAGAACAAAACCTAACTAACGACTATATATCACTAGGAAAAAATACTACAAAACTATGCACAGAAGGCAAGAATGGACAAAGAGTTCTACTAGCAAGCTAAGAGCACTGAGGAACAGGGGTTCTGGTAAGAGGTAACTGGAGTGGCGTCAACCCACACAGACTCCTAAAGCCTCGGACACACCACGTAGCCAATGCATAACGTATGTGCGGGTCAACGGACACTACTATGAACAAGTTCTGGTTCTGGACCATGGTCCGCATCTGGAATCCATATAGGGACCATCACCCGAAGAAGAACAAAGAGTTACAGAATATGCAGTGCTGTAGCTGTGTTGGTTGCAGTATATTTGCAAGATACGGTAAGAGAGGTAATATCTTTTATCAGACCAACTTCTGTTGGTAAGAGAGAAGCTTTCAAGCAACACAGAGCTCTTCTTCAGGTTACAGTATATGAAGAAGATATAAAGGATGTAAGAGACAGAGCTTTAAATGACACATTTCTTGCACAAATGATCTCATGGTTGGTTGGCCCTTAGGTTCCAGGGACGGTACCATTTTTCAGAAGAGATAAAACCATCCAAACACAATCTGTCTGAGTACCAACCCTCAGAAACTGTCCATAAATATCAAATGTGTTTGTGGAGGCCCATGTCTCCAGCAGGAAAATCTGTACAGCACCCATCCTAAGCTTATGTTGGTGAAGAGGCTGTGCCATCAATAATTAAAGTTCTGTACTGGTGTAATTTTAAAAAATAATGCTAGAGGAGTTATATTGTTGTCCCTGCAAAACAGGTTTTATAGATACTCGAGGGTAAAGGTGAAAAGATGCACTATCCAATCTAATTTTGAACAACTCAGATACATGGCTTTCAGAACCTTCCATGGGAAACTTATACATACAATCTTTTTGTGATTTGGTTCATTCCTTTCCATAATCCTTTCCCCCATCAATCCTATGATCTTAGTTGTATATTAAAAAGGAATGGAACACAGAAACTAAACTAAAAAAACACAACCATCAATGTTTGGAAGGCTCTTCACAGCAGAAAGTGAATCCACAGAACATTTTGTGGTTGCCACTCTCTTGCTTTACAGCTCATTAATTAAAGGCGTTTTCCATGCCATCAGGATTGGGTTTAGTACTGTTTTGTGAATCGGTGCAGTCAGTATTCAAGGGAGCAACTGAATCCTCTGCCTAGAGAAGTATTATAGACACCATCATTAGAAGTGTTCAAGAAGAAATTAGGAAAAAAACCCTGAAAACCATGTAGGGGAAAATCTTGCTCCATGCTATCAGTTGGAGTACAAAACCCAGGACATCTTTTCAGCCATCATCATTTATGAGTCCATGATCATCGCTGATGAGAGAGCTCAAAATGCTTCTACTGCTTCCTCTCCATTGAATACATCTTTTAATCTTCAGGAAAAAAGTGTGACAGGTTAATCTGTGTGAGACTGATCAAGTGATTGTCACTTCTGGATAGAATTTGAACACCTGTGAGGTGTGTTTTAATGCTAAGAAAACACCATAAGAACTCGTCCACCTAAATACAGTCTCAAACAAATGATATAGAAGCGGATTTCTCCTCTGACCTCCTCCCATTGGCAGCCTCTCCCTGGATCTCTTTTTGCCTCTTGTAAATTGGGAGAAGTAATTAATTGCACACAGATGGACCGTCCCTGCTACTCTGCAGGCAGGGAGCTGTGTTCCTTTTTCTACCTGGGGTTTACTATGTTTTTATATGATGTCCATCATCACCCAGTGTATTTTCCCCTAAATATCCAGTAAGTTTAGCAGAAGAGGATATTCACTTAGCCTCTCCTCCAACTCCAAAGAGAAAAAAAAAGCCCTCCAAGGAAGTTTAAATAACACGATGTACCTGACCAATGCATTCACATTCTGCATGGAATGGAACATATTCCTTTTCTTTGCTGTACATCCCCAGTGCAATATTTGTAGCTTTCTCTTTATTATCTTGAAACTGAAGATCAGCAATGTTGTCAAAAAGTTTGGTAAGATGATGGGTCACCTGTTCCCAGACAATACAACAGGTTTAAGAAAATCAACCACCATACATTTGCTCAGATTTTCTATTTTTAACCCACATTTATCTTTATGTGGATTAAGATAATTAGGTAAATAAGCATTCTCTCACTCTGTTTTTTTTTTTTTCCCAATTGCATACAAGCCTTATTCTACAGGCCTTCAACACACAGAACTTGCATTGATCTTAGCAGGAGTTAGACACTGACAGCAGCACTGGACCAGCATTTTGGTCTTAGGTCTTAAAGAGAATCAAGAAATAAAGGCCAAATTCTCCATAACATTGTGGAAGCCCTGAGGTTACACTGGGAGCTAACTTCGGTAGGACGCCACACAGGTGCAGAGCTCTGCCCACAAAGACCTGAATGCAAGATCAGGATCCTAGGGTATACGGCCTATATTTGAATGCTTTGCTTAAGAGACATCCCATGCTCATGGGAAAAATGCCAGCCTGACAGCCAGGGAGACTGAAGTTCACTGTCCACAGAATAAATGTGGTGTGAGAAGTAGTAGAGCAAAAACTTCCTCATTGCCCTACCCGTATGCCACAAACCTGACAAGAAGGGCCCACCTCTAGCATGAGTGGGCAAATCAGTGGCCTTGGTCTCTCTACTGGATTGTGCAGTTTTAAGGATGAAACAGGTCCCTATGATTTAGGGTATGTCTATACTACCCGCCGGATCGGCAGGCAGCAATTGATCCAGCGGGGGTTGATTTATCGCGTCTAGACTAGACGCGATAAATCGATCCCCGAGCGCTCTCCCGTCGACTCCTGTACTCCACTGCTGCGAGAGGCACAGGAGGAGTTGACAGGGGAGCGGCAGCAGTCGACTCACCGCGGTGAAGACACCACGGTAAGTCAATCCAAGTACGTCGACTTCAGCTACGTTATTCACGTAGCTGAAGTTATTCACATAGCTGAAGTTGCGTAACTTAGATGGATCCCCCGCCCCAGTGTAGACCAGGCCTTAGTTATGCAAGGAAGCTATGAGAATTTAAAAAGATCATTATTTGAGCCTCATGAGTCCTTTATTCTTTGGTAAAGTATTATTCCTTGCTTTAGGCATCACATCCCTTCTAAATACACTCCACCTAAGGCACAGAAATAATTCTGATACCCTGAGAATTAATGGCTGCAGCAGGAGTAGTCACTACTGGGATGTCATCTGGCTTGAAGATAAGGTGATGTAAAGCTTCTGAATAATATTCAAATGCAGATGCTTAATATAAATGAGCCTTTAGCTGTCACACAACCTGGCAGATTATTGTTTGAGGGGAGCAAACAGAGTCATGGTTACAAAAACATTCCAAGTACAATAGTCAGAAGCTCAATCAGTGACAATATAACAAACACCATAGACCTTTCAGCACTACTTGTCATTGTTACAAGTAGCATGCCTGAGATTTGATCTCTAACAAATGCTGGGCCACAGGCAGGATGGACTTGATGATCTCATAGGTCTTTTCCATCTTTGACTTTCTACGAGATATTACAGATGGCACGTGCACAATATTTCCTGTAAGAGAAGGCACAGCACTTGCAACACTTCCTCCCTTAAAGATTGTTTCATTTCTCCCTAGGTGATGCTGTCTAGCAGATTGCCAGCTCAGGCTAGAGCAATAGGGTGTATGTAAATATCAAAGAAATGCTAAAAGGTCATTGTGTGTTCAAGCCAATTCATTTGCTAGAATAGATCAAAAGGAGATGTTGATTGTATTGTTTTTGCCTATCTTATTCTGTTGTCTGCTATCACATTACATGTAGTTACATTAAAGTATACCCCGTAATTAGGTAATCCTAGATCAAAGGTGCATTAGTATTAGGATGAGAATTTACTTAATGTGTAAAACTTCATGAAAACTAATGAAAGATTGTTTGGACTGCTGTAAATAAACACATTATGTATGTATCTGTAATTGGATTGCACATCAAACAGAATTGGTGCCTTGGAACAGTAAATGAAGAGGCATGCTAATTTCAAAGCATGGGCCAATGTGTTCGACAATGGGAAATCCACAGACCCATTCTGGGTTTAGTCAACAAAGGAAAAACCCATGTTGTGATGGAGACACTAGCCAGGTTGCTTTCTGGGGAAGGCACCTATATGAGTGATCCTGTATCTCTGAACTGATGGATTCTGACAGGGTGGAATACTGAGTGATTGGACAGAGATCCCTAGAGCTATTCTATAGGTAACCCTGAGAGACTTATGAAAAACTAGCAGATTCCAATATAATAGCAGAGATTTAGAACTTACAAACTTTGACTCACTTGTTAATGTATTTTACCTGCTTTAACCTCTCAATAACTCATTTCTTTTTCCTAGCTAATAAAACTAAAGTTCATTTACTAGAGAAATTGGCTGTCCCCATTATCTTAGGTGTGAGATCGAGAGTATCCATTGACCTGGGGTAAGTGACCAACCCTTTGGGGTTGGGAATAACTTAATATAAGGTGATTTTTGGTTTTAATAACCCTTCGTCACAAAGTCCAGTTTGTCTGGGTAGTAAAGAGAGGCTGGAGAGCCTAAGGGGACTGTCTGTGGCTCCACAGTGAGACTAATACAGTAATCCAGAGCACACATTTGTTACTGGCTTAGTGAAATCTAATGATAGAATATTCCACCAGTTTGGGGTGTCTTCCCTCTTTTCTGACAGTCTGACCTAAGATTGGCACTTTCAGTTGTAAGCCAGCCCAGAAAATGTGACACCCTGTTTAAGCACTTACAATTTTTCCCCACAAAAAACAAACAAAGAAACAAGCAGGGACTGTATTATTTACAAATATTTATGTTTTGTTTACAGTGAAATCATACTTTAAAGGAACATGGAGCCATATATTATCACTTCACAATTAATATGAGAATGTTTTTCTTTGGACATAATGAAATTGCAAAAATGTGCAGGCAATATTACCTGTCTTGGCTGTGTTCCTTTTGAGAGAATGTCAAGTAAATCAGCTGCAGAAACAAAATAGAACCGAGGAAAAGCTAAGCGCTTGGTTTCTAAATACGCTGCAAGAGCTTTTTCACAAAGAGAAAGCCTGAAAATAAAAAGAAAATGTTACTTACATTTACATTTCAGAATTATATGACAAAGGAAAATCTCCTTTTAAGAAGTTGCAAAATAAGAATTAAGTTGTGGGTATTTAAAAGTGGATAGCTTAGGTGGTATAAGCCAACAATGAGCTTTAAGAAGCCATTGTAGAAGCACTCCAAAGACTTCTTAGTGGGGAATGGGGTGGGAGAGAGGTCATTTGCAGAAAAGAAACTAGATAATACGTTTTCTATATTGATTCAGGAGCAATTAGTAGAGAAACAGAGATAAGCTGGGAATAATAGGATTTCCTCTTATTTTTTTAGGTTAAGTATGGCGAAACGGTTCAGGGAACACCTTCCTAATGAAGGATACTTCGACCAAGGAATGAAAGCCAAATCTGAAGTGCTTTATAAAAATGACAATTGATGATCAGGTGGCAGCTTTACAGATTTCCCTCCATGGAAATTCTCAGACATTATGTTGCCTGACTGAATCAGGACATGCTCCTTTTTCAGGTGATCCTGGAAGTCCAGAAGAGTCAAGCTGCATGGAGGCAGGACCAGCAAAGACCACGAGGGCACACGGTTTTGGGTAAGTGGATGTCTCTTTCCAGCTTACTCCCCTAAAGGGTCCAGCTTGAAGGAGTACAGGGTGGGGACAGACACCCTACTGTTGACCAGGGAGGTGGAAATTTTGTGTGGAGGTGGTCTGTTAACCTCAACCAGCAGCTAAATCCAGGGAAAAGGAAGTGGCTGCTACTCTGAAGATGTACTACAATGTTCTCTTTTCTTATAATGTGAGGAGTGGCATATGTTGCCACTCACAGGGGCAGCGAGGCTCTGGACAGCTGTTCAAGTCTCAGGCTGCTTTGAAAAACAAACAAACAAACAAACAAACAAAAACAACCTTGCTTAGGCCAGTGGTTCTCAAATCTGGAGTCTGTGGCCTATTAGGGGGCCATGAGCAGGTTTCAGGGGGGCTGCCAAGCATGGCAGGCATTAAATTCTCTAGGGCCCAGGGCAGAAAGTCAAAGCCCCACCACAAGGGACTGCAGCCCAGGACCCTGAGCTCCACCACCCAAGGTGGAAGCTGAAGCCTGAGCAACTTAGCTTTGCGGTATCCCCTGTGATGTGGGGCCCGAGCAACTGCCCTACTTCCTACCCCTTAATGTCGGCCCTGGCTTTTATATGCAGAAAAACAGTTGTGACTGACGTGGAGTTTTTATTGCATGTTGGGGGTAGGGGGGGCTCAGAAAGAAAAAGGTTGAGAACCCCTGGTTTAGGCTATGCAGAAAAAGCAACCCACCTCGCCCACTGGCTTGTTATCAGTGCTAGCTGCAACAGTACCACCAGACCAGCAGCTAATCATTTTAGCTTTCCAAAATGCATCCCTATAATCAAAGCAAGCTTTCACTGCTCCCCCCAGACATACCTAGTGCCATGCTCCAGGAGGCTCTATGGTGGATACTGTCCACTATCTCTGACCCTAAGCATTATCTCACACACACACACACACACACACACACACACACAGAGAGAGAGAGAGAGAGAGAGCGAGAGCTGGAATTGATATGCAAACTAGACACAATAAACTCAGGATTGAATAAGGGCTGGGAATGGCTGAGCCATTACAAACATTGAATCTATCTCCCCTTGTAAGTATTCTCACACTTCTTATCAAACTGTCTGTACTGGATTATCTTGATTATCACTTCAAAAGTTTTTTTTCCTCTTACTTAATTGGCCTCTCAGAGTTGGTAAGACAACTCCCACCTGTTCATGCTCTCTGTACGTGTGTATATATATTTCCTCAATATTTATTCCACTCTATATGCATCCGAAGAAGTGGGCTGTAGTCCACGAAAGCTTATGCTCTAATAAATTTGTTAGTCTCTAAGGTGCCACAAGTACTCCTGTTCTTTTAGCGAGAAAAAAAAATCTCCCAGCCCCTCAGATCCAACCAGAAAGAGATGGGTGGGGAGAAATTTGATCTAAAATTAAACTATTTAAAAATCAAATTGACAAAAAAATTGGTAAATTTATATTATCTAAACCATCAATATTTTAAAAGTGCCTCGAATGGTAAACTCTCTTTTTAAAGTGTTAGTGTCACCTGATGATGGGAAGAAACTATATATAAAGTATCAGCTACATAGCATAAGGAAGTGATTGGGATCTAAAGTAAGGGCTAGTCTACACTAAAAGTGCTACATCAGCACAGCTGCAACGATACAGCTGCTTCACTGTTGCATTTCTGGTGAAGATGCTCTAAGCCAACAGGAGAGTGCTCTCCCATCAGCATAATTAATCCACCTCCATGAAAGGTGGAAACTCTGTCAGCAGGAGAGCGTCTCCTACAGGCAAAGCACTAGTTTGGACAGCGCTTAGGTCCCTGTAACTTGCATCGCTCATGGGGGGGTGGCTTTTTCACATCCCATAGCAAGGTAAGTTATATCGACTTAAGCCCTAAATCTTCAAAAACAGTATGTTGTTGTCAACCTGCACAAAAGAGCAAACACACAGGCCAGCCTCCCAGCACTCCTTTACTGATTGTTCCTGACCTACACGTTTGAACATATTCAAAATTATAGCTTTAATTTTACCTGTGTTGCAGACTTTCAAGTTTTTCATATAGATTTGGTTTGGTTGTTGCTTCTAGCACATTTTTTGTATTTGTTGTCTCAATCATTAATTCCTGTGCAAAAGTGAAGAGGTGAGAATTATAACATCTAAAATTCAAACCAAGATATTCCTTTTCGTACCATTTGCTAAAATGAGTCAATAAAGGTGTGCAAGAGTTGGAGTGAATGGTACTAATTAGTTTATTTCTGGTTCCATTTTGTAATGGAAAAATAATAAGGAAAAGCCCACTATTTATTTCATTTTATAGCCTTTTAAATTGAAGGTAAAAGCATTAAATAAATGTAGAAATACACTACAAGTCAATTGTGCCCATGGAAAGAAACTTCTGCTGCACTTTCATGATCACTTTCATGTGATCCCTTCTAACAAAAAGAGTGACAAACAGTAGCAGAAAAGTATTAACTCCCATTATATTTCTTTGCTTGGACTGAAATATAAACGACCTGATTCTCCACTGCCTTGGATCTTACGTGGTCATTCACACCTATGCAAAAAGGCTGAGAAGTGAGCATAAAATTCTACAAAATCAGAATGGCAGTGTTTTACAACTCCTTTGCAATGTCCTAAATGACTACACGAGATCTAGGGCTACAGAGATTCAAGCCCAAAAGATTCAGATTTCAGTTAAATCAAGATGCCTCCATTAAATGAAAAAACAAATTCTAAAGGTCTTTTCCCACTACAACCAGGACTGAACTACGGAAATATTTAAGATCATCCCATACTATGGACTGGATTGTGTCCCTGCCTACATAACCATAAGGTGGAGAAAACTCGTCACACCTTAGGTCTGGGTTTATAGGGACAAACAGGTGCTGTATATCTGCTCTATTCCCTCACCCAAACCAGTGGATGGGATCAGGCAGAGAGGGTCAGAGGTTGGGTGGAGCATTAATTTCTTCCTCCATGCTTAAACATGTGGGTATTAATCTGATAAGGACCAGAAGCAGATCACTTCCCCCTAAAGCAGGGTGGAAGTCTATCTGAGACCTGGCCTGCATTCAAAATGTATACCAGCATAGCTATGTTGGTCAGAGGTGTGAAAAAGATTACCCCCCGCATCATCAACAGAGCTTATGCTGACAAAACCCCAAGTGTGGCTCCAGCTATCCTGACTGAAGAAGGCTCCTGTCAGCCTAGCTACTGTTGTTCAGGGAAGTAGCGTTCTTAGGCGGGACAGAACTCCTCCTTCTGTATGCTTCATCTACACAAAGGGGCTATTTTGGCATAGAAGTTGTAGTGTAGCCATAGCCTGAATCATGATTCTTCTCCCCTGTGCTGACCCTGGTGTGCTGCTCCTTACAACAGTGCAAAAAGCCTTTATGCTGTTTGGTTTTCTTCTTATTCATTATTAATGAAGTCTAATTATCCACACTGTATAATTAAAATACCAATAATATTTTAAGACGTGTATTTAAGATAATGGACAATCTACTTTTCCTAAAATAAGAAGAAAAGAGGAACCATTTCACTACATTACGATAAATTATGTCTTACTAACTTTGAAGTCTGCATCAACTCCATCAAATCTTTTAGCGTCTTCAGGCAACTGGGTTCTGATATCATCAGAGCCAATGAAGATGCTTTCTAGATGAGACCATGTGCGTTGAACTTCCATCCAAATGAAAATAACTGAGTCTGCCACATTCAATGTCCTTTGCCAACTTGTGACTTGTTCAATGAAATATGCTACATACTTACTTTGCAGAATTGTTTGCAACTGAACCTAGAAAAAACAAAAGGAGAGCAGCAAAAAAGTGGTAATCAAAATAACTCATCAAGCACAGGACCTATAGCTAAGAAAACTTTTACAAACTGTCTTACAACTTATTATTATTGTATATCAGAGCAAAAGACATTATCTAGCCTTGCAAATGGACAACATATTATTAAATGATTTCAAAGAAACTAGGAAAATATAAGACCAAGGAGCTGTAATTTTGCTAACTCCTACACAGAGACAGGAATTTTCCTTAAGATATATATAGTTAAACAGCATACATATAATTTTATAGACTAACATCTGGGGAAAATAGGATTCACTGTAAATAAAAATATAGAAAAAGTTGTGAGTTTAAACTATTAAAAATGCATCAGGAATAATGAGTATACATGTACTGGTAATATTAATATACCAAAGTCTTACCTGATTGTTCTCTAAAGTTTCAAAAAGCTGTTCATCAGATTTTAATAATGGAGTTCTGGTTCTGTAATGCTTTTCATAGCAGAACTCCATGGTAGCCCATGTTTGGCTGATCTCTGTAAGAATCTAGTTAAAAACAGTAACAGTAAAACTTTTATATATTTAAGTTTGATGCCTCAGGTTGCAAAATAAAATGGTTATATTTCAAAAAGCAATATTTGTGAACACCCCACATGCAAAGCAATTAAACACTTTCATCTACTGCCATTGAACACATATCACATTCCAACTAGGTAACATGAAACTATTTGTGTCAGCCATAAATTTCTTTATGGCTAAGTTTTGTCCAGGTTCACGAGTAAATTAATATGAAGGATTGTCATGCCGAAGTATAACAGAAAGAGAAATGGGATTGACCCACCTTCTCAGTGCCCAGCTCTTTCACTGCTTTGTCAACAATGCTTCGGACTTCATCTTCCACCTTATGCAGCTGTAGTCCCAGCAAGTCTGCTAAGGTTGTGCCTTCAGTTATTGACAATCTGACCTGTAAAATAAACAAAATATTTGTACAAAATATGCCTTGTAATGTATCATTTGAAAACTAATACCTTGCTGGTCAATATCATGATGAAATGTGTGTAGCAACATTATATGTAAAATTATGAACATAAGCTGAAATCATGACTGAAGTGTGTTTACCAGACAAGTCTGGGAAGTGGATAAACATGTTTCTCAAAGACAAAGGACAAGCTGATGCATCCAGCCAGGTGCCAAAGCTGTTGGGCCATCACCTTCAAGTGGCCATTCTTTGGCAAGGAAGGGAGGTCAGAGCAAAGAAATCTGCATCTTAGCAAACAACAGCATGGGATCTTTTTCACCACCAGACCCTTTGTCTCCATCCTTACAGTGGGAATTAACTTTATCTAGGGGTAACCTTCTGGAAAATGTATCGTCAAAAGGAGACAGAACTATAACAGTGAGGGGCAAAACACCCCAAGTTCTCTCTCCCTATCCATCTCTCACTCTTGTACTTAAGACAATAAAAGAAACAAGCCTGTGGGAGCAGATCATGGCCTGAGAATTTGGTCAGCAATGTTACCGGAAACGTGGTAAGAGATTTAACAAACTAGACTTGGCTCAAGTTGAAGTTTACTAGGAAGCATTTTATCTTCCCCTCTCTTGTAACCATTTCTGATTTTAATGCCTTATTCTTGTATTCACTTAAAATCTATCTCCTTGTAGCTAAATGAACTTGTTTTATTCTTTAACCAAAACTAATCTAGTGTTGTGAACTGTGTGAGTAACTCCATTTCGGGTAGCAAACGGTTGTATATTGATTCCCTTAGAGGAGCAACAAATTTAATATACTGGACTGCCCAGGAGAGGGCTGGACAGTGCAGAACACATGTTTTGGGGGGAAATCATGGGATTGTATTGAGGTCACTCTGCAAGTGGTAATCAAGACTAGTGGAATCCAGTGCGTGACTGACATGTGGCTGCCAGGCTGCAGCTATGCACAGACACTCAGGTGTTACCTGCATGCTGGAAGGCTGTCTGTGAGCAGCCCAGGTGGGAGCTACAGCAGCAAAGCCTTGTGAGGCACCAAGTTCACAGGGTAGGGGTGACACAGCCACTCACGAGTCTGGATTGAACCCTGGAATGTCATAGATACCCACTGTGCTTTTGTATTGCTCCATCAACTGTACTGGAAATAAGATTATCCCATCTGGAGATACCTGTCCAACATGGACACACATTCCCTAGTGGAGTATGGCTGAAGCAATCCATAGGCTTTTAATGTAAGGAACAGTTTGCTGCCCATAATCTCAAAAACGTCTCCTAATATAGATGTTAGGAAAAATTAGAGTTCTGTAAAGTCTAAGATTTAAGCCAGGCTTTTATGGTTTGTAAATGTGGTGCAATTCTCAATGTAGTACTATTTCAAGAAGTATAAAGAAACAGCACCTATGTTGAGGTTTCAGAGAATCTGATTTAAGTGTCCTCAGGAACCAATATCCTCACCCAAGCCACAGCTATAATTCTCTCGTGGCTATTTTTACCATTGAACTCAGTGCATAGATACTGTTTGAGTGAACTGGCAGGAAACTGAGCAATCCTCAAGTCAATGGTAGTACTTATAGTGCATAGATGCCAGCACATGAGTAAATCTTTTCAGGATTGGAGACAAAAGCTACGTCTACACCGCCCCACAGTTCAGAAGTGTGAATAGCAGTGAGTACCAATGTGCTGCGTTGGAACTCCGCTGTGTGGATGCTGCAGGCATGAACTAAAAGCTTCCCTCGTTTGTACTAGTGTAGACAAGACCTAAGAGGCAAAGTCAGATGTGTTTGTGCAGCTTCCACTAAAACCAATGGAAGTTGCCTGCTTGCATTAAATACTCTGTAAATTATATTTTCCCTTCCCCATATTGTCACCTCTCCTCCTCTTTTGGTAAGTCCATTTTTTTCATGGACTCTAAACGCTCTTTATTAAATATTCCAGTTGTCTTGATTTAGCCAAATCTGTCACCTCAGCCAAATCATACTTTGCCCTCATCATCTATGTTTCTAATTCAGAAGTCTTGTCATGCATACTCAGAATTAGAGCTAATTGAAAAATTACTCCATTTAAAAATTTTCCTCCAAAAATGGCCTCCTATTGAAGTTAAAAAAATTGTGAAACAAATATTTAAATTTTTCAATTATTTTTGTTTTTCAGTGAAGTTAGACATAAAAAAAAGTTAGCATCTTTTTTCAGTTTTCTATTTTTTCCTTTTCAAAAAATTGCTGAAAATTCTATAAAAATTTGGAAAAAAAGTCATGACAAATTACAATCCCCAACCCAAAAAGTTGGTCCATTTGAATCCTATGAAATAAAAACAATTTTGATTTTTTGTGTGTGAAATTCCTTTTTCAACCAGCTCTATTCCCAAACATTTATGTAAAATGAACAACCCTTTTCCTACACCAGCTTCCCTCTTTTTTGTCTTATCCAGCATCAGCTCCACAATCCACCCTCCTGTTCTTTCAGCCTTTGCTATGAAAAGTTGTGTGTGTCTTCAAAAAAATAAAATAAATAAATTTCACTTGCATCCCTCCCTCTCTCTAGCATTTTTCATTTAATCTGTGGCTTTATCACAACCTTGAAACATTTTATCCACATTACTATTATTTTGTTTTTAACAATAATTATTAGCGGTATTTTAATCCTGCCAGAATGCTCCAGGACACTGTTCCCATACTTATTCTGAGAGTTGGAAAGGCATCTTACAGCACCTCCCATCTTTGTTTTCTGGAGCTTCTCGAATGCAGCACTCAGCTGCCTCTTATTTGTAAATATTTATAACAGCCTCAATCAGGATTGGACTCCACTGTACTGGACACGGTACACACAGAAAAGAGATCATCCCTTCCCGTAATCAAACCCTCCCTTCAAATCTAGTTGACAAACCTTCTACTTAGACAGCCAGGTTTAACCTCAGAAGATTGTGCTAGAACAAAAGGAAAAATCCAAACTGTGAAGTCACTTCTCAAAACAGAAGGAATTGAGGAATCCAAAACCCTCCTTTCTGCGCCAGCAGGATATGCTTTGACTGATCCCGGAGACCAAGCATCTCCTTTCATTCCTTCATTCTTGGCACCACTAGCTTAATTATACACTGGATGCCACCAAGTACCACTATACTGATGGCTTGAGAAAACATTGTTTGTTGTTGGATACTTACACCTGTTGCATTCATGAGTTGGTGCCAGTGTCTTTCTCTTATTGCAGGATTCTGCAATTCTGTTACTGCCCTCAGTGAGGTCATTAGGTTCTTCACTGTTAACTCCAGACCTATGTATACATCCCAGGAGCGAATTTCCTTGTCCAATGACCACACTTCCTAGGAAACAGGATAAAAATAATGGTCATGGTTACATGCTACTATCATAGTCACCATTCATCTTCTTGATAGTGTAAAAAAAAATGCATTTCCAAAACTTCTCTTCCTACTCTAGGGGGGGTGAGGGGGGGTTGGAATTCTGTGCCAAAAAAATTAAAAATTCTGCAACAAAAAGTTTAAATTCTGTGCACATTTTCAAATTCTGCATATTTTATTTGTCAAAATAACACAATATAATCACATCAGTTTCAATTATTTTTGGTCATTTATTTCAAAATACTTGTCAGCAAGTATGTCTATAACAATACAGACAACAAAAAAAGATTCAGGAAATGTTTTTAAAATAGATTCCTTACTAGGCATATTAATGCAGAACTCTGAGTAATAATTCATTTAAACTACAATGCAGAACCGTATTTCCTGCACTCCTCAGAAGCAGTGCAAAGGCTTGGGGGAGTCAGGGGTAATGGAGGAGCTGAGGGAAAGGGAAGTAATTGCTCGGAAGGAATCTGGGTGTGAACTTGGAGGGTTGTTGGGTATAAGTGGGAAAAGTATGGAACAGGGTTTTTTGGGGGGCGGGGAGGGATTGTTAGGGAGCTTCTCCCATGCAGCCCCTGGCTGACCCCTAGCCTCTCCCCAGGTGTCCCTGCACTCCTATGTGTCCTTGCACCCCCTGTCCACATGTCCCTCCAACCCCACTCAGACACCCACTCCTTCCATCCCTATGTGGTCCTTCACCCCCACCCCGCTTATGGCCCTGCACCTCCACTCCTATTCATCCCCAGTCTGCCCTCCCCCACTAGCCCTTATGAGCCCTTGTGTGTGACCCTCACCCCCAGCAGCCCCACGCTGTCTGTCTCCTCATAGCCCCTGTCTCATGACCTGGCCCGACAGGCGCTGTGAAGAAGGTAGGCTCTTTCTTTTCCCTAGCTGCCCGGGAGCTGCTGCTCTGGTCTATCACCACAGCGCCCTCTGGTGGGAAAAAGGTGGAACTGTAGCAAACTTTCCAGCAAAAGCTTTTTTCTGAGCACAAAAAAAGTTTAAAATATGTGCAGCTCATTAATTATGTGCACACGCAGTGGTGCAGAATTCCCCCGGGAGTATCTTCTGTACATAAGTATGGGGGTCTTAATTATGACAAGATTATGGATGGTTTTAGTTGGGTTATTGGTCCATGTTGTTACTTTTATTGTTTTATTGAAAAGGTTTGTAGATTAACCTAGAGCTCTGGATAAACCAGTTTTAAATAAACTGAAATTAAATAAATGAATATATTTACACAGTGAATATAAAAAGATTCTGATTAAATCAGAACTCTCTCCTTTATTATGGCTCTTATGATCTTGGTCTAATATTTTTATAAGTTAGTTCATTGCATGTAAGAAACTACTTCCAACAGACTGGAAATCTTTGGTACATGCAGAGATGTGATGAATGTGACATACATGTAGTGTGTAGCAGTTGTCCGGATTAGAGGGACATTATTTATTTAAAACCATGGTTTAAAATTAAGAGAAATTCACAATGGGCCTGATTCTTCTGTTACTTACACCAATATAAGTCAGGAGTACCTCCACTGAAGTCCAATTAATTCGGTGTAAAACCAGTCTGGGGGGAGATCCATGCCCACAGAGACCTCTCTTTCACTTTTCCCCATGAACCACTGATGTACGAGATGGTCCTGCCAATTCTCCTGGTATCTCAGTTCCTGTTTCTGATCCAATCTCCCCATGTTCTATACAACTATTGCCTTCTCCTTTGTACAACTCCCATCAGGAAACCATTATTAATATTTTAAGGGAAGAAGTTCCATGTTTTCAAAAGATATCCTTCCCCCTACAAGTGAAAGTCTCCAACAGACTTCTCAGTGATCCTGGACTAGCAAAATCTGTCCAAATACAGAACAAACACCTGGAAATTCCACTGATCTCTGGACTAATGGCTTTCATCTGCAGAAGCCCCCACATAGAGCCCCATCTTCTTTATATTTTCTGACTGCCTCAATTCAGAAAAGTGACAGTGAGATTTTACCATATACATGCACAGCGTGAGGAACCTAAGCCAGAAGGATAAAAAGGTTTAAAGAAAAAAAAAAGAGTTCCAGAATGTTCAGTTTGGACAAAAGCAACAAATAATCTGAAACATCAGATAGTGGGTGGGGAAAGTGAAAAAGGGGTGGCAGGAAGACAGATAAATTGCAGCAATAGACAGCAATGGAACTTGCCTTGGCAAACCTTCTGAGCTCTGCATCCATCTGTTCCACATTAATCTGTCTCCACTGGGTTTTAGTCCAATCATCAATGTTGCTCTGAAACAGTAAGTACAGATAAAAGTGTCAACAACAGTCGGTGAAAACAAGCTTCTGCTATATAATAGATAAATGGATATGATGGGTGGTTCTATCATCCAGTGGTAGCCCAAGTTCTTGAAACAGTATCTCTACTTTTCAAGCCTGCACCACCACTGCCATCCCAAACTGCACCAAATAACCCATTGTCTTCAAGGCTAAAACATAAAACAGGAATTAAAGCCATTTTAAGTTTCAGTCTCTGATAACGCCAGTAGAGCCATGTATGTATATACATTTATTATATACACATAGCACTGTATCTACATTTCTAGATATGATAGGATATACAAACAGAGAGCCCTGAAATTGCCATGAACACTTACCACACCTTCCAAAAACAAACAAAAAAACCCACACCTATTCACCTATCCTTTACCATGTTAATGGGGAAAGAAAAACAACAGAACACTGACCGTTTGGTTTTAGGAAAAAAATATCCACTTTCTTGGAGTGAGTAGAATTTTACAAGGCTGACGTAACATGAAAGTATCTACTGAATGTAAGTGCTTCACATTTTCCCTCACTGGTTTTCTCTTTAACTTTACAACATAACCTGTCAGATTTAATGCTGCTTTAATATACAGTATGGATACCACACAAAATACAATATGCAATGTGTTTAGTACAACATAACTCTGCCTTCTCCCTATTTTACTATCCATTGAGATGGCAAATGAAACGTATACCTTTGTGGTTAGGCTACATATCTTTTACTGCATAACTCATTCTGGACATGGTTTAAAATTTCTGCAACCACAGGTGAAATACCAAAAGGAAACAGGGTTGTAGATGAACCCAGCTTCCAGGGTCCCCTGCTAGGGTGACCAGACAGCAAATGTGAAAAATCGGGACAGGGGGTGGGGGGTAATAGAAGCCTATATAAGAAAAAGACCCAAAAATCGGGACTGTCCCAATAAAATCAGGACATCTGGTCACCCTATCCCCTGCTAGACTATCAAAGTGTTTTAGTATGTGAACTACAGTAACTGTGCTACCGCCACTTTTGTCATTAACACATAGGGTGAAATCCCAGTGCCAATGAAATCCATGGAAATTTTGTTATTGAGTTCAATGGTGCCAGAATTTCACTGCTCGTGTGAAGGGTGCAGAGATCTGAAGGCAGAGCTAAGGTTGTTTTGGTATTTTAAACTCTTTCTTTCCATACTTTGCAATGCATATTTGTTTTAACCCTGCATTTCCTTTACCCTAACACTGAATTTTCTTGCTTTCTGGATTTTTGGTCTGTCTTTTTAAAAAAAGACCCGAAATCAAAACAAAAACAAAAACTTCTGTAACAATGTTTCTTTTTATTCCTTAGGCAACTGATATGTATTTACAATCTTCCCTTCAGTTTAAAGTTTTGGATTTGGGTTTTTTGTTTTTGTTTTGTTTTTTAATGCGAGCATTTTGGAAGTAGTTAAAATTGAGAATAGCAATATTTTGATCTTCATACTCTAGTTATAAAAAGATGGTATATATATTTTTAAAAATTGAAAACAACAAAAAGTTCCCACATTTACAACTTAGCTTTTAAACTTCCTTTAGAATAAAACTATGAATGCTTCAAGGAACCCTTCAGATAGTGCATTTAGAATAGTTTCCAGAGCTATAATGTGCCTTTAAAAAACAAATAAAACCTCTTACTGTAACATAAATATTAATATCCCACACTTCCTTGAGCAACCGTATTTCTTTGCGACATTGTTTCATTTGTTTGTAATCTGGAACAACCACTTCAAAAAGATTTGCAGATTTCTGCATTTGTAACATTTCTTCTTCCAATGCCTCAAGCTCTCGATTTTCCTTGAAGAGGAAAAGAACACTCATGAATAGAATTATAAAATTGGTACCACTAAGTTCAGAATGACAGTGAGATCAGTATATCAAACCAAAAGCCTGCAGCAAATATTGTAGAGATGTTACATGTTTCACTTTCAGTCTTTGATATTTCAAAGGACTACAAGGTAGTATGCACATTTATATTTCATACGTATATACACAAAAATATAGGGATGTAGAATTTCACTTAATGTATCATTGTTTTTTTTATTTCTTGTAATAAATACACAATTTTGCCGCTCTGAACAAGTCACTTTTCTCATTATCAGTATAAAGTTGTTCTGCGAACTGAGTAAAAATTAAAAAAAAAAACCTGAAATGGTACTATATATAAAAGTATCAGTGTGATGCACCTTTGTATGCATTTTGTATTATATGGTACAGTATGCTTGCATGTTCCTTCAAAAAGAATACATAGTACAAATTGCATTCAAAAGTGCATCACACTAATACTTTTTAATAGAACATGCAAGTACACAGTAAAAATAAAAAACAAATGCAATATGTTTTTGGTAGTGGTTTTAAGAGCTACAGATAGAAATACAGCAGTTAAATCTCAAGCTCTATTGGTTCCATGTCAAATACAAAATGTGCAATTATTTTAATGCATAAACTGAAACTTTAATTTTATACTAAAAGATTTCTAGGAAAATGTGCATTTCTGTGATTTTCCCATTACCTTATCTAGAAGTACATACGGATTTTTTGCATCAAAGCAAAAGGGAGCTTCCACTCTAAATCTTTCTCTGAATTCTATCTGCTTCCCCTGATGAAAAGAAATACAGGCAATAAATTATGTCAATGATCTTATTCTCATCGGAAACATGTTAGAAAACTGAATTCAGAGTTTGGCTTACATCAAATGAAGCACATTTTTTCCTGATCAGCGTGACCTCAGAAGTCTGAAGAGGAGCCACTTCATGCTTTATAGACGCAGCAATTTTTTTGGTGGTATTCCATTTTTCAGGCAATTCCTGTTGAACAATGTAAAATTATCTCATATGAGACCTTTAACATTTCACACAGCAGAATAGATCACTTAGAAACCATCTATACAAACTGTTGATATGACCCCCAAATCTATCTAATATTCAGGGAACAATTAACTTTCATTATTATTTCACAACTCAGCTCTTTTGGACAAAGAAATTGCGTAGGACATTATAATAGTAAGTTAGATGTGGCAGGGTTTTTTCCTTGCAGTGGCTTGGTAGGATTGATTTTAATAGCTGCAGCACAATAAATCACAAACTTTTCTGAAAATACAGAATAACTAGAATGTACTTCACTAGGCTATTCCATGTAGATTTAAGTATAATCACATAAAACCTAATCTATTAGGTACTGGGCACCTCTTGCACAGTGACTGGAGCAGTGAACTCTCATTGTCTCGACATATCAGAGATTCAGAGGCCATTCAGGGGCTATACTATAGTAATAGTGCAGTCAGAGTCATAGAATCATAGAATATCAGCGTTGGAAGGGACCTCAGGAGGTCATCTAGTCCAACCCCCTGCTCAAAGCAGGGCCAATTCCCAACTAAATCATCCCAGCCAGGGCTTTGTCAAGCCTGACCTTAAAAACCTTTAAGGAAGGAGATTCCACCACCTCCCTAGGTAACCCATTCCAGTGCTTCACCACCCTCCTAGTGAAAAAGTTTTTTTCTAATATCCAACCTAAACCTCCCCCACTGTAACTTGAGACCATTACTCCTTGTTCTGTCATCAGGTATCACTGAGAACAGTCTAGATCCAGTCTAGTCAGGATTAAGGCCCATTATGCTATACATACACAATCACACACGTGAAATCCCTGCCCTGAAAAATTAATCTAATTTGAAATATGGTGCAACAAATAGATAACAAGAAGCAGTATATGTGGTATATCTTGACTTTAGTAAGGTTTTTGATGCTGTCTCACATGATGTTCTCATAAACAAACTAGGGAAATACAACCTTGATGGAGCTACTATAAGGTGGGTGCACAACTGGTTGGAAAAAACATTCCCAGAGAGTAATTATCACTGGCTCACAGTCAAGTTGGAAGGGCAGATCAAGTGGGGTCCAACAGGGATCAGTTCCAGGTCCAGTTCTGTTCAATATCTTCATAAATGATTTAGATAATGGCCACTTACAAAGTTTGCGGATGATACCAAACTGGGAGGGATTGCCAGTGCTTTGGATTATAGGATTAAAATTCAAAATGATCTGGACAAACTAGACAAATGGTCTGAAGTAAGTAGGATGAAGTTCAATAAGGACAAATGCAAAAGTACTCCACTTCAAAAGGAACAATCAGTTGCACACATACAAAATGGAAAATAACTGCCTAGGAAGGAGTATTGTGGAATGGGATCTGGGGGTTGTAGTGGATCATAAGCTAAATACGAGTCAACAGTGTAATGCTATTGCAAAAAAAAAGCAAACATTCTGGGATGTATTAGCAGGAGTGTTGTAAGCAAGACATGAGAAGTAATTATTCTGCTCTACTCTACACTGATTAGGCCTCAACTGGAGTATTGTGTCCAGTTCTGGGCACCACATTTCAGGAAATATGTGGACAAATTGGAAAATATCCAAAGAAGATCAATAAAAATGATTAAAGGTCTAGAAAACACAATCTATGAGGGAAGATTGAAAAAAAAATTGTGTTTGTTTAGTCTGGAGAAGAGAAAACTGAAGGGGGACATGATAACAGTTTCCAAGTACATAAAAAGGTTGTTACAAGGAGGAGGGAGAAAAATGGTTCTCTTTAACCTCTGAGGATAGGACAAGAAGCAACGAGCTTAAATTGCAGCAAGGGCAGTTTAGGTTGGACATTAGGAAAAACTTCCTAACTGTCAGGATGGTTAAGCACTAGAATAAATTGCCTAGGAAGGTTGTGGAATCTCAGTCATTGGAGATTTTAAAGAGCAGGTTAGACAAACACCTGTCAGGAATGATCTAGATAATCCTTAATCCTGCCTGGAGTGCAGGAGACTGGACTACAAGACCTCTCAAGGTCCCTTCCAGTCCTATGATTAAGTAAGAATAAGAAAGTATTGGAGAGGAAGAGGATGAAGTTAACGAGAATAAGATCATATGGTTACATATTTTTGCTGTGTACACAACTTTGATGGTTCTTAGTCATTTGAAAGTTTTTTCCAGAAGTTATATCCATAAAAATCAGCAACCAAGTAAACAGTAGTTGGTTGATGACTTCTAGTTATCACAACAAAAGATCTTGAGAAGTTTGATATGGAGGGGTGAGGGGCAGAGGGGGAGGGGAAGAGTATAACGAACAGTAATTTCCAGAAATGAGTCAATAAGATAATGCAATGATTTGGTAGTCTGTAATGAAAACATTGTAACTGTGATGCTGGAATCACTGGGTCAAGTGATTAAGTGTAGCTAAAACTCGTGCATTCAGCTGAAGCAAATAGGGCAATGAACAATTAACTTCTGTAAATGCAATTAAGACAAGATGAAGTTCTTTTAAAATTAATAAGTTAATTTTCAGTTTTTCATGGAAGATCTACCCTTGAGGAAAATATGAGTTCCAGATTGCTAATTTTTCATGTTAGTTCCTTCTAGGCAAGAGCTTCTTAGCAGAACAATGACACATTACCCTTTATAAGAAACACAGGCTATCTGTCGTTTGGCAGCCAGATCGAAGTGGAAAACATTAATTTGCTACATTTCTGGGGAGGTGGGAAACCCCACTCCAAAAAACAAGGACAGTGCTATGAAAGCTGGTCCTGGCCCTCTCATTGGTGGGAGGGAAATGAGCAAACAGGAGGTAGGCAGAGAAATGGCAGGCTCAACTTCCTGTGGCAAGCTCTCCTGGGAAGAAGATACAGCACACAGTGACATGAGCACCAATTGGCTATGGTAATAGCAGCAGGGACACAGCCAGCAGTGAATCAGCTCTGGGCTCAGGGACAAACCCAAGGCAGCCTAAGCATGTGGTTCTTCAAGCCTGCATTGCACTGCATGTAGGAATCAAACAGAGCTCAAAGGGAATGAGATGCTTCACTCCGTGACTGAGAGGCTGAAGCTGGCACAAAAGCTGGATAAGATATGGCAGCAGCTGGCCGCAGTTTTGTTTGTGCTGGGAGAGAGAGGGACAGATGAAAGCTGCTATAAAAAAAGCACACACAGAAAGCTGCCTAGCCTCAGCAAGGAAGTGAAGGTAACCTTTGTCTGGGACGGACACATCTACTCCTGGGGGAATTCTGCACCAAAAAATTAAAAATTCTGCACACAATATAAAATTCTGCAAAATTCTGCATATTTTATTTGTCAAAATAATACAGTATAATCACTCTGGTTTCAATTATTTCGGTAATTTATTTAAACTACAATACAATGGATGGAGAATGAGAGTGGGGAACATTGGAGGAAATCCCCAAACCTGCTTGCCTAACAGTAATGTAACTAGGTTTGACCCTTTATTTCTAGTTATTAGTCAACAAATATATGCAGCCATGTGCTCAGTGTTACATCACAGGCAACTGAAGAGCAAGTGAGGGCTGGGGAATCAAACTAGGGTGACCAGAGACAGCAAGTGTGAAAAATCAGGACAGGGGTGAGGGGTAATAGGAGCCTATATAAGAAAAAGACCCCAAAATCAGGACTGTCCCTATAAAATCAGGACATCTGGTCACCCTAAAACAAACTCACAATTTATATTGGCTACTGACTATCTCCAGAAAGGTCAGTAGCAAACAGTTCATGGAGCATATTCTGATAGGAAATTTTTTCAGTCCAAAAATGTAGATCAGTTCTAATCATGAAAGCAACATAAGAATTTATAAGGCTGGACTGTCCTTTACATCACTCTGTCAATGTAAAGGAGCCTTAAAACTTTTACACCTGTTTTATACTGCTCAGGGAATTCACAAAGAGAATGGGAACAATTCACTAAGCAGGCAGGCTGCTAGATTCTGCTCTGCCTGAGGGGATAGTGCATGTCCCACTCCTATCTCCCCAGTAACACCCCGAAGCCCTGCCTCTCCATGCCAAGCCTGCTGCAATAGCAAGTGACAGGGACAGAGCGAGTCTCTCTCTCTCTCTCTCTCTCACACGCACACACGCACACACACACACACACACCTAACTGCACAGCCCCCCAATCTCGGGCAGTGATTTACATCTCTATTGGCTGCTCCAGGTGCCCAAACTAACCTGCCTGTGTTGCCAGGGAGGGGCATGTGACGGTTCTGATGGGGAAGCAAAGGGAAGCTGCAAGAAGTAATTTTTCTGCGGGGAAGCAAAGAAATCTACAGGGGACATGAATTCGGTGCACATGCTGTGATGCAGAATTCCCCCAGGAATAGACACAGAGACATTGCTGATAAAGTTGACTGTTATTGATAAGTATTTGAAATGCTTTCTAGATGAATTTCTGACTCCCCAATAGGCAGACAGAGGGGGTACGCACCCTAAGATGAGTCATGGGTGCTAAGAACTCACTAGTAACAAAGAGGTCCCCCTACTGCATTTCATAAATGCAAGTAAAAATAAATGTGACAAGCCAAATGGAGTTTTGGAAAACAGGATGTGTATTGCCTATATATTAGCTGCTGATCTCACTATAAACCTCTACAAAAGTAACTTCTCTTTCCAAAAGCAGTTCACATGCTGTTCCAGACCATTTTAGAACTCAGAATTTTGTGCATGAAATGCTGTTTAAAATATTTTATGCAAATTCCTTTTTGTCTCAACCCCCCCCCCCCCACTCCCAAGAGAAATTTCAAATTTAAATTTCAAAGTTTTCTAGACAAGACTGAGATGTTGGTAGGAAGAGGGAAGCTCTTTGGAAAACTTGCCCTCAATAATAGGAATATTATAGCGAAGGCATCTGCCCTAGTTTGCAGTCTTGGAGTCTTTTCATACTCAATGCTATTGGATGCCCAAATTAACATGGTAGCAAAAAGCACCAATTTCCATCAGCAATTGACCAGAAGATTGCACCTCATTCTATCAGCCTCAGACCTTGCTACAGTGACCCCTGCATATATAACCCTTTTTTTATTATATGGAGATATCCCTATCTCATAGAACTGGAAGAGACCTTGAAAGGTCATTGAGTCCAGTCCCCTGCCTTCACAGCAGGACCAAGTACTATCCCTAACAGATTTTTGCCTCAGATCCCTAAATGGCCCCCTCAAGGATTGAACTCATAACCATGGGTTTAGCAGGCCAATGCTCAAACCACTGAGCTATCCCTTCCCCACTTGAATCGTGATTGTCTTTGAAGCCACACAACCTGAAAAAGTTCCAAATGGTACAAAATGCAATAGCCTATTTATCAACACAGACCATTATGAGCTCATCACTCCACTGACTCCTCATAGAATCCACAGTTCAGTGCAAGGTTTCTGTCCTGATATTCCAAGTCTTTCATGGGATTGGCCCTAGCTGCCTGAGAAGCTCCTTCTCCAGCCGTGATCATAATAGCCATATTTCACTGGAACCATGAAAAGCCAGTTACTGGGGGTGGCTTCCAAGTGCAGGAGACAGAACTTTCACAGGAGCTGGACCTAGTCTATGGAACTCTCAGTCTGAGGTGGCAAAAATGGACTATGGTCCTCACTCTGTTCAGAACTAATTGCAAAAAGTTCTCTGACTTGGTTTTCCCCTCAATAAGTTCTTCACACACAAAGAAAACAAATAATTTAAAATTTTAATAAGAGCTACTTTTCCTATGGCTGGGAAGAAAGTGACTGCAATTATAAATTATACATGATTGTGAAATGCTCAGATAGAATGGTTGGGGGGCATATACATACGTAAGTACAGAGTATTCTTTTTTTATTTTTAATCCTACAATACCTGTAACTGGACATAAACTTGGTCTGACAACTTCTGTCCATAGCTTTCCAACAGTGTAATAGTCTCTTTTAGAGGTTCAAAGAGCTCATCAGTAGATGCCTGTCTGTCTCTCACAGCCAGGAGATGCCCCATGATTTCTATTAGTCGATTATCATCTCCTTCATTCACTTCTTTTTTGAGTCCAGTATCTGTCACTTTTATGAACTCTTCTAGGTCAGTCAGACTATCAAAGAGAAGAAAATAAGATTTCAACCCTGAAAACCTTTTTTTAAATGAATGTGATCCAATGTACAACAAGCTTTAAAATTAATTTCTATTACGATTACTTACCTTTTGCATTCAGAGTATCTTAAAACAGTTTTGGCCTGACTTTAAAAGGTGCTGAGCACCTGCAGCTTAGATTGACAGCAATGAGATTTGCCAGTGCTCAGCAGTTTTGAAAGTCAGGTCATTTACACCTAATTAAAAAAACACTGTTACAAGTCTATCCCATTAGACACAAATATTTTAACACACCCAGCTTTAAAATTGCACATTAGCTGCACTAGCACAAATTCTGCCTGGATATTCAGCCTGTCAAACAAGTTTAAGGTAATAGGGTTGCACAGAGTGTAAATCGGAGCAAAATTCAGCTCACTGAAGCATTACATTATTTAATAGATATTAATGATTTAAGAAGAAAATAGCAAGTTAGAATTATTCTGAAAAAAAAATAGGATGCATTTTTACCTGCCAATGACAAATCTCAAAAGATGTTCTTTGAACATCCAGCTCCATTTCTTAATAATGTTTAACAAACTAATTTTGAAAGGTTTCATATCCACCTTAAACCAGCTTTCAAATGTTCTGAAGTCTTCAAACTTGCTCATCTGAATGTAAAGATTCTCATAGATGTCAATCTACAGCAGATAAAAGATTATATTACATACACAAACATATCATCAAATAATTATAACCCATACTTGATGGGGACCACATCCTGAAAAAAAACTTTTCAGAACTCCCTCTTTTGGCCTTCAAACAACCCCCCAACCTCACCAAACTCATCATCAGGAGCAAGCTCCCCACAGACCAGGACACACCAACTTAGAGCAGCACTAGGGGCTTCCTGCCAGAACAACCGATGCAAAACTTGCAGACATATCTCCACTGCTACAATGATCGACACCCCCTCCAAACACATCTTTCAAGAGCCATGTGTCCTACATGTGCCTACAACATATAGTATACCTCATCCTGTGCATCAAATGCTCCAATAACTCCTATGTGGGTGAAGCCAGACAATCACTACACTCTCGAATGAACTCACACAGAAAAATGATATAGCCAAAACACCATATCAATTGTAGGTGAACACTTTTCACAAAACAATCACTCCACATCTGATCTTTCAATACTCATCCTCAAAGGAAACCTGCACAATAAAAGGTGAGCCTGGGAACTTAAATTGATAATGCTGCCAGACACTAAAAATTATGGACTCAGAGATACTGGTTTTAAACTCACTACAACAATTTGCAACACACAACTGCCTGCTAACCCTTAGCAGCCCACTTCACAACTCTTTTGCATAGCAATCTAACCCTTCCTGCCCACGCCATTTCAAGTGGCCTCTTACAACATGCCTTACCCCTTATGCTTCATCTGTCCCAACTTGTATTTAGCTCAGACATGGATATCCTTCCCCAAACCTGAAAAACGCCGTGTAGCTCAGAAGCCTGTCCCTTCCACCAACAGACATTGGTCCAATAAAAGATATGACCTCACCTACCTGGTCTCACTCCAATATGAAGTAAGTGAAAGCTGCAAATGAATATCTGCTTGCTTGCCTGTTCTTTAAACTGCTCGGTAGTAGGCGGCTGTTCAGGCACTCCCTCATCGGCATGAGCTTCTACCTCTTCGGAAGTTAGAACATGACCATACAGCAGAAACTGCTTCATAAACTCAGCCCTGTCATCTACCCAGAGATAAGCGTAGGTGTCCAGAGAATTTCTGTAGTCCAGGGCTTTCCCGATTACATCTGCCACTCTGTCCATAATCTCTTGCCTGCTCTCAGATAGATCTAACATGTTGTCCATATCGCTCTAGGCACGAGAAGAGAAGTAGTTATTTTACAGCTGTAAACCAACTATATTAAGTGTTGTGTTAATATTAATACATAAATCATTAGCTAGTTTACACTTGCTATATGACTGCAAAACTCAGGAATCCCCATCACCACTGCCACCAAAAACTGCAAAGCTACATCTGTCAGGGATCGTGTAAGTATACTTGGTCCAGCCTTAGTGCAAGGGGCTGGATTAGATAACCGTTTGAGGCACCTTCCAGCCCTACATTTCAATGATTCCATAAACAAACAATCTGGGCAGCTCTCTATATTTCTGGATACTATGCCATATACAGAACTGAAAAAAACAGTTATTTCAAAAGAGGAATGGAGATTTTCAGCAAGTTAGTTGAGGCTGAACGTCTCAGGGAATTAATAGAATTCAAGTCTCCAGGTAGAGGATGTTGCTGTCCTCATCTCCACAATTGATTAAGCTTTGGTGAAAGAAAAGGTCACTTTGTGGACCTTCCCTGGACCTTTACATAGTTACTCGGGTACTGAGCTGCTGGGTAGCAGTCGTGACCTGAGCACTGCCTTTGGGCCCAGCTTTGAGGCTTGTGGTCCCTCCCTCACAATGATGCATTAATTGTGGAGCTCAAATATTTTGCAATCCACATTTATTTTAAATTAAATTAGATCCATTACTCCCATGTATATGAAGAAAGTACAAAATACCTGGTAATTTTCTACTTCCAAGTGTGCTGCTACTCTTTTCACCTGGGCAGACATTTTGAAAACATTGCTCAAAAGTTCTTCTACTAGGTCATAAAAGCCATCGCCAGCCTCTTTATCAAGTGAAGGTTTAAATTCGATCTCCGGGGCACTAAGGATCATTTGTGCCTGAAAAAATGGAGCAGGCTTCAAACCCTTCTCTGTGTTCTCCAAGAAGAAGTCTAAATTGTGCATTATTGTGTTAAAGAACCCATCAACTATAAAGTCATCAATGTACTCTATATAAATCTTCCAAGAGTCTGAGGAGGAATCTGCTTTGAAGAGCTTTAAGTTTTCCTGGGAAAGAAAAAACAAGTTACAAAATGTTTTAATCGTATAATTACCTAGTGCAAATGATTTGTCATTCAAAATATTTAACTGCTTCAATGCCATTTCATGTGGTAAGTACTAGGACAAAATAAGATTCCAGTGATACCCATTGTAACAAGTATGGCCCTGATCCTAAAATCTGATCTGCCGGGGTGGACCTTGCACCTGTCTGCAGCCCCCTTGATGTCAGTGGAACTCTGTGCAGGGACAGGATTTCTGTATGTATCAGATTGTAGTTCACGGCCTGAATTACAATGGAGCATCACCATGTTGAAAGAATATAACTGCACACTACTACAGCATATCACTGCTTGTTCTGCACTCCAGTATAAGCCCTTATTAGGTTTATCTACATATAATATTTTCAAAAAGATAAAAATCCTCATCTGGTCTAGTTCTTAAATAAAAACAACTCTTTACTTGACACTATCAATAAACAGATTAGAATATGGACCAGAAGATAGTTTCAAGATAATGGCATAAAAAAGAGTTATTGGATAAAGAAAAAGTCTATTTTTCTCTTTCATCTGACATACAATTTGTGTCAGAAACAAACAAGCAAAGAACTTTCAAGGAAGTCAGCAAAAAAGGGGACGAGGCATGCAAGTAATTGGGGTGGGAAATCTTTTTTCATGTCAGGACTTTGATACAGAAAGAATTACTTTCTTGCAGATTACCGGTAGTTGTGTGGCACAGCAGCTGATGTTTGAGGAATTTTTGTGTGTGGGGGGGGGTTGTTACATTTTATTTAGCATTCATAAATAACAGGGAAATAAAACACTATGTATTTTTAAATAAGTACATAACTCATGTAATCTTCAAATTTAGAAAGAAATTATTTTATAAATATACCCTCTGAAACAGACTATAATATGAGCTCCAGTTGCAAAGGTGATTTTACCTATAGAAGTCAAAGGAAAAATTTAGCACAGGGCACCAGGGTAACAAAACTGAGACAATGGCTGTGCGTAATTCAATCTAGACAATAATTCCTCATCTAATGAAATAAAAAGCAATGGTAATTTCAATCAGTGTCAAGATTATTTTTCCATCTTGTCCCTATTTGTCTTTAAATGTGTTAATTTTAAAGGGACTGTTATGTAATTTGTATAACTATTTCAATAATTGAACAGTCAAGTATACATCAGCGAATTTAACTGAATGCTAACAATTTGCAGATTATAGAACTCCAAATATTTAACCTCTTCTGGCTACTATAGATATACCCTCACTTATCCTTTAAATTAGCACATTCTTTGCAGGATACTATTAATACAAGTGTGGTTATGAATAATAATAATTAAAATAGTTTTTTTTTTAGAAAGATTAGATCTAAAAACTATGTATGATTATTGCAGAAATTACCTCAGCAAGCTGATGAATCTTGTAGCCATCCTCTTTTAGAAACTTGTATTTCTTAGCAAGTCTATCTTCTTTATCCTCCAGACTTAACAAAGCATCTTTCCTATTATCTTTCCTGGAAAAGAGTGTGTGTTCTGCCCATGCATTCATAATCTGCTGAATTGTTTTAATATTCTCCTTTGACTGTTGAACTCTCTGCTCCAAGTCATACACTGTAGCTTTCACATGTTCAATATATTTCCAGCAATTCTCTTTCTGCCATGTGAACACTTCTTCTGCTTCTCTTAACTGACCATCAATGGCTCTCAGCTCAGTTTCAATCAGAGGATATTCAACCTCCAGAACAGTCTGTTTAAGTTTATTGTACCACTGAACAATGAGTTCAAGATTTCCAATATACTGTTGGTGTAAAAAGACATTCATAGGGTAAAATTCCTCTAAAGTAGGGCCCCCAGTGCCATTTGAATGCCTACATGGCTCTTATGTTGGCAAAGCAGCTATTCAGTAGGGCCACCGTACCCCTGTTCACTGGAAAGGAGAACCATTCTGGCCCCAAATGGTACAGCATGAAATGGGTTGTGGGGGACCATGGAGCTGGACGAGTCAAGGAGCTATTGGATCCACACTTTAATTATGCAGTTAAAGTGGATCTGCCAGCCTGAACTGGATCTGCCTGTGTGGATAACCCAGGGGTGGCCAACCTGAGCCTGAGAAGGAGCCAGAATTTACCAATGTACATTGCCAAAGAGCTACAGTAATACGTCAGCGGCCCCCCATCTGCTCCCCAGAGCCTCCCGCCTGCCGGCAGCCCACACCATCAACACCTACTCCCCCCTCCGACCGCAATCAGCTGTTTCACGTGTGCAGGAGGCTATGGGGTGGGAGGAGCGAGGTCATGGTAGGCTCAAGGGAAGGGGCAGGGGCCTTAGGGGAAGAGGTGGAGTGAGGGCAGGGCTTGGGGCAGAGCAGGAGGTTGAGCAGTGAGCACCGCCCAGCACATTGGAAGTTAGCATCTATAGCTCCAGCCCTGGAATCAGTGCCTATGCAAGGAGCTGCATATTAACCTCTGAAGAGCCACATGCGGCTCCGGAGTCACAGGTTGGCCTGCTCTAGCCACTATTCCAAGCAACGCTACAACCCCATTACCTTCCTGCCAGTTGCAGGATCTATTTTGTCTCCTGCAGAGTTTTTCACACAAAACCTGGTTACCCCAGATTATGCAAAGAAAGTCACATTTCAACCATATTGAACAGAAGAACAAGTAAAGCGAGCATACACACACACACACACACACACACACAGCAAAACTTTGCAATAAAAAGGATATATTTCATACTTCCTGAAAGCACAAACCTTAGTAAAAATGTTCCTTTTCTCATATATTGCTAATGCAGAATCTGGAATATCAGATCGATTCAACATCAGGAGATACGTCACCTCTCTCAACAAAGCCACTAGCTATAAGAAACAAAGCAGTATTATCTTTTTTTTAAATCTCCTTTCAGAAGATACGTGGTTTTTGTTTAATTCTGTGTGTAACCTCAGATAGTAAGGTGCTCAGATACTATGGTGGTGACCATGTTATAAGAACCTCTGTAGAATAGAACCTCTTTCAATTAGATCCAGGAGCATGAGGATGAGATCGGGCAGGGTTTAGCAATCTAAAGTGCTATCTATACTGTAAGGTAACTACCAACTATTATTATTATCCTCCAGCTGTCTCTAGAGAAAGCATTCAATACTACAACTGCCTTCTTTATTTCTGAAGTTGAAAATTCTCTCCAATGCTGGCACAGGGCAACCATATTTTCCAACTGAAAAACTAAGACAATAATATAAACAATCATAGGAACTGTAGCATAAAACAAAGGCATTTTCCCCAAGCGTTGTGATTTAATCATATACTGAAATATTAATTTCACTTTAGGAATATTCCCAATTTATAATTCTGTTAACGTTTCTAATTCATGGGGGAAAAACACTGGACAACACACATTTAATTGTAATACTTTATATTGTACCTTAGAGTCAAAATTCACACTTAGGAGACCATTTTCAGGATTGCGTTTAATCAGTGGTTGATCTAAATTAAATTGACAAACTTCATCCACCTGAGATTTCCATTCACAATAGATCTGCTCTTCAAATTGGTCAATTAAAGTCAACATCTCTATGTATTTCTGATAAACTAAAGCAGTTTCAGGACCTTCCAGGATTCTGGGAGAGAAACAAATCACTCAATCCATTTTATTCATTAATAATTAACAATAACATTGCCAAATAAATTTAGATGCGAAAGTCTCACTTCTGACATTCTCTAAATTTTAACAATGTCCTCTGTTTCTAAATATTGTCTTAGTTAATTCTGGTCTCATCAGCCAAACCACATAAAAAGTTGAATGGAGACCAAGAGTGAGAATGCATTAGACCTAACAGCCTCACTGAGGACAATAAAAAAAAAGCTGTGTGGAAGGGAGAAGGCACGCTCCCTCGCCTTCCTCAGTGGTTGTACCTATTGCCCAATATTCCAAAAGGCTGTCCCACACTGATCTCAGAATAGTGCTGGTTTCTGTTTCACTATTGAAGTACATATATTTTTCTCTTAGTGGAACACTCCATCCATGATGTTGCCTCATATTAAAAAGTATATATTGGAACTGAAGAGATAGGTTGTTTTAAATTTTTGTATCCTAAGTGACTTAAGCCCTGTCACAGGGGCTGGGCTTACCAGTGGTGCTGCCTAGCATTTAGGTCAATGGGTGCCAGCTCTCTCCCACCTATATGAAGTCCAACATCCCCACAAAAGAAAGGGTCTTCAGCCCACTGGATTGGCATGTTCTTGACTCAGGGCTCATTGTGTCTCTGTCCTCAACTCCTCTCCAAGTGCGAGAGGAGAGGAATTTATGCCGCTACCTCAAAAAGGAACTTCAGAAGTTACGGGACTCCAGGTTCTCCCTCCCCACCAGGCTCCAACCCCAGGGCCCTATGCAAGGCAGAGGCAGCAAACACCTCAGACTGCTTCAGGACTGCCTCCCTGGCCCTGGCCCTGGGCCAACTCCTACCACTTGCTTCCCACAAGGCTTCAACATTCTTTACTTAATCAGAAAATAGAAAAACAACAGACTTCAGCTCAGCTTCACACTGGGCCAAGGTCACAGATTGTGCCCTCTCCCGCCTCTCACCTGGGGCTATCACACTCTGCCTTTATCCAGGGCTTCAGGCAGGCTGCAGTCCCTGATTAACCTCTGACTCAGTCAGGCTCCCAGTTCAGGACTCCATCTCCCAAGCTTCTTTCTATCCTCAGCCCAAGAGAGAAAGCTCCCAGCTACCTCTCTCCTGGGTCTCCTCCCTGGACCCTCTTCTAGGGCCTGGGATAACTGCTCCTTGCAGGCTCCTCTTTGCAGTAAGGGCTTCTGCTGTGCCCTTGCTCTGGAGCTCTCAAGATAGGTCTGTCCTTCTTATCTGGTCTGCCTCCCTTCTGAGCTGTCTGGCTCTCTTTGAAGCTCCTGCTGCAGCAGGCTCTGCAGGTGCAGTGGGGCAGAGTCTGCTCCTTAGCTCCAGTGTGGGTTTTGAACACCCCAAAGTCCCATTTAGGCACTTTTGAAAGTTTTACTCATGTAGAATAATTTTTTGCTTAAACAGAGTACAAGTCAATGTTGTCTCGAAAGCTAAGATGTTCTCAGCTTTGCTTTGTTTGTGATTCACTCAGACAACACTTTTTACAAATATTAAAAAGCAATTCTGAGGTTGTACAGGATACCCATACTCTGTGTGTATCAGCACTTACTACTGAGTGCCCCAAACCTGCAAAGAGAGCTGCATTGGCTCAAGGTTCTATATGCGTGGATCATTTTGCAGATTCAGGCCCTAAAACTGTTCCTCAACTTGTATTGACATCAACAATTCCAATGCACAAACAAGGAGGTAAATAAAAAAGTGCCACAGTTGCAAAGGGGCCACAATACAGCCTCTAAAACTGTGCCCAACATTTCATATACATGCTATTTTTGTTTTAACATCAAAGGTTATGCACATAGAAAAACATTTACAGTAAAATGGCATGCAAGATTATTGTGTAATTTTAGAGGCCTCTTTTAAAAGTGGATCCTGGTCCATGATAATAAAAATAAATAATAAAATTGTATGGAAGCCACAAAAATTTCATCTACAAATACAGACTCTTTTTTTTTTTTTAAAACAATAGTTATGTTTGGAGTTCTTGTCAATTCCAGTCTGATAACAAAATGTCTCCATCTCTCAAATCTTGATATTACAGTGAAAAAAAAATGAAGTAAATTGCTAAAGCCATGGAGGTCCCTTTACCTTAAGACAATATTTACAAATCTGAAAAATCATATCATGTAAGCAATGCATATTTGGTAGATTCCTGGGAGAGAGACAGACAACCCTTACATAAACAAATTACTCTTTTTCACCAATAATTGGCAATGCCATGTTCAAGGGGTGTTAATGCTACAGTCATAAATAACTGAGTGTGAACACTCACCGGTGAGACAGATACAAGAAGTTTGACCAGAATGTCTGTATTCGTTCTTGAAGTGCTTTGGACCATTTAAGGTTTCCTGAAGTAAATGGCATATTTTTGTTTATTATTTCATTCCCCTCTTCCATCTGCAAGCGTTAATATAACAAAATGAGTATACAAGCAATTATGAATTAAGAGTTCATTGGCTACACCTAACAAAAACCAGGAAAATATTGCTTTTATTTTTGCTTTGCTACATACCTGCCTAATGTGCTCATCATACAAGTGTTTGCAATTATCCAGCTCTTCATCAAACATTTGCAGTAAGATGTTGTAATTTGGGCTAAAAATCTCCATGATAACAGGTTTCTCTAGAAAATAGCCAAAGATGGCTAAAAGCTATAAAAATTAAAGAGTGTCAGATTCCATCATTTATAATACTTCAAATTTGTATTAAAAGTACCTTTTTAGTCTTATTTCACACTGAAAATCTCACACCAAAAATAGCATTCCTGAAGCATGTGGGCCAAATCTTTATGGAGCTACACCCCCAGTTTGCACCAGTTGAGAATCTGGCCCTACATATTTGCTAATATGCTATTAAATTGTACTAAACGAGTGCACTGCAAAAGGCTTCCGGTGTGAATGTTTAATATGTGTCACTTAAAACCATGGGACTGGGATTTTCAAATTCAAATGAAGATGGGCAAGTAACTTCCTTAGACTCCTTTCAAAATCCCAGCCTGCAGACTGCTCTGATCTTTCTGAGATCTTCTCTCTTCCATTTTCTCACTGTCCAGAGATCTTCCTCCTTTCCTGATCTAATGTGATCCCACTAGTTCATCTAAACATTTAGTTTTAGGTTCCCTGCAAGCTGCATGGAAGCTTTTGAAAGACACCATAATAGAGGCTCAACTTAAATGTATACCCCAAATTAAAAAACATAGTAAGAGAACCAACAAAGTGCCACTGTGGCTAAACAACAAAGTAAAAGAAGCAGTGAGAGGCAAAAAGCATCCTTTAAAAAGTCGAAGTTAAATCCTATTGACAAAAATAGAAAGGAACATAAACTCTGGCAACTGACGTGTAAAAATATAATTTGGAAGGCCAGAAAAGGAATTGAAGAATAGCTAGCCAAACACTCAAAAGTAATAGCAAAAAAAAATTTAAGTACATCAGAAGCAAGAAGCCTGTTAAACAACCAGTGGGGCCACTGGACAATCGAGGTGTTAAAGGAGCATTTAAGGACAATAAGGCCATTGCGGAGAAACTAAATTAATTGTTTGCATCAGTCTTCACGGCTGAGGATGTGAGGGAGATTCCCAAATTTGTCATTTTAGGTGAAAAATTTGAGGAACAGTCCCAGATTGAGGTGTCATTAAAGGAGGTTTTGGAACAAATTGATAAACTAAACCAGGGGTAAGCAAACTTTTTGGCCCAAGGGCGGGACATCTGGGAATAGAAATTGTATGGTGGGACATGAATGCTCAAAAAATTGGGGTTGGGGGTGCAGGCTCTGGTTGGGGGTGGGATCTGGGGTGGGGCCAGAAATGAGGAAGTAAAGGTGTGGGAGTGGGCTCCAGGCTGGGGTGAGGGTGTGTGTGAGAGCTCTGGCTGGGGGTGTGGGCTCTGGGGTGGGGCTGAGGAGTTTGGAGTGTAGGAGGTTGCTCTGGGCTGGGACAGAGTGGTTCAGAGGGCGGGAGGGGGACCAGGGCTGGGGGTTGGGGTGTGGGAAGGGTTCAGGCTCTAGTTGGGAGTGCGGGCTCTGGGTTGGGGATGAGGGGTTTGGGGTGCAGGAGGGTGCTCTGGGCTGGGATCAAAGGGTTCAGAGGGTGGGAGGGCGATCAGGGCTGGGACAGGGGATTGGGGCGCAGGGGATGCTCAGAGGTGCAGGCTCTGGCCGGCGCTTACCTCAAGCAGTTCCCAGAAGCAGTGGCATGTCCCTTCTCTGGCTCCTATGCAGAGGCACGGCCAGGCGGCTCTGCACGCTGCCCCGTCTGCAGGCACCGCCCCTGCAGCTCCCATTGGCCGCGGTTCCAGACCAATGGGAGCTGTGGGGACAGTGCTCTGGACAGGGGAACCATGCAGATTGGAGCCCCCTGCCTGCCCCTACATGTAGGAGTCAGAGGGGGGCCATGCCGCTGCTTCCGGGAGCCGCGTGGAGTGGACGGCAATCCTGCTCCCTGGCTGGAGCGCTGGAGTGGGGCAAGCCCCCAACCCCGCTCCCCAGCGGGAGCTCAAGGGCCAGATTAAAATTGCAGGTGGACCAGATCCAGCCCGCGGGCCGTAGTTTGCCCACCCCTGAACTAAACAGTAATAAATTACCAGGGCCAGATGGTATTCATCCAAGAGTTCTGCAATTTCACATTTGAGTTCCTTCAGAACTACTAACCATGGTATAAAGCAACAGAGGGTCCTGTGGCACCTTTGAGACTAACAGAAGTATAGAGAGCATAAGCTTTCGTGGGTAAGAACTTCACTTCTTCAGATGCAAGAAGTGAGGTTCTTACCCATGAAAGCTTATGCTCTCTATACTTCTGTTAGTCTCAAAGGTGCCACAGGACCCTCTGTTGCTTTTTACAGATTCAGACTAACACGGCTCCCCTCTGATACCTAACTACGGTATGTAACCTATCATTTAAATCAGCTTCTGTACCAGATGACTGGAGGATGTGACACCAATTTTTAAAGAAGGCTTCAGAGATGATCCTGGCAATTACAGCTGGGTAAGCCTAACTTCAGTATTGGGCAAACTGGTTGAAACTATAGTAAAGAAGAGAATTATCAGACACATAGATGCACATGATTTGTTGGGGAACAATAAATATGTTTTTTGTAAAGGGAAATCATGCCTCACCAATCTACTAGAATTCTTTGAGGGGGTCAACAATCATGTCGACAAGGTGATCCAGTGGATATAGTGTACTTAGATTTTCAGAAAGCCTTTGACAAGGTCCCTCGTCAAAGTCTCTTAAGCAAAGTAAGCTATCATGACATAAGAGTAAAGGGTCCTCTCATGGATCGGTAACTGGTTAAAAGATAGGAAACAAAGGGTAGGAATAAATGGCTAGTTTTCAGAATGGAGAGAAGTAAATAGTGGAGTCCCCCAAGGGTCTGTATACTGGGACCAGTACTATTCAACATATTCATAAATTATCGGGAAAAAGGGGTAAAAACAGTGAGGTGGAAAAATTTGCAGACGAAAATTTGCAGATACAAAACTACTCAATTTAGTTAAGTCCAAAGCAGATTGCGAAGAGTTAAAAAGGGATCTCTCAAAACTGGGTGACTGGGCAACAAAATGGCAGATGAAATTCAATGTTGATAAAGGCAAAGTAGTGCACATCGAAAAACATAATCCCAACTATACTTACAAAATGATTGGGTCTAAATTAACTGTTACCACTCAAGAAAGCGATGTTGGAGTAATTGTGGATAGTTCTCTGAAAACATCCACTCACTGTGCAGCAGCAGTCAAAAAATGCTAACAGAATGTTGGGAATCATCAAGAAAGGGATAGATAATAAGTCAGAGAATATCATATTGCCTCTATATAAATCCAGGTTACACCCACATCTTTAATACTGCATGTAGATATGGTCACCCCATCTCAAAAAAAGATCTATTGATTTGCAAAAGATACAGAAAAGAGCAACAAAAATGATTAGGGGGATGGAACAGCTTTTGTATGAGGAAAGATTAAAAAGACTGGGACTTTTCAGCCTGAAAAAGAGATGACTAAGGGGGGGAATATGGTAGAGGTCTATAAATTCATGACCGGTGTGGAGAAAGTAAATAAGGAGGTGTTATTTACTCCTCATAACACAAGAACTAGGGGTCACCAAATGAAATTAATAGGCAGCAGGTTTAAAACAAATGAAAGGAAGTATTTCTTCACACCAGGCATACTCAACCTGGGGAACTCCTTGCCAGAGGATGTTGTGAAGGCCAAAACTATAACAGTTCAAAAAAGAACTAGATAAGTTCATGGAGGATAGGTCCATCAATGGCTGTTAGCCAGGATAGGCAGAGATGGTGTCTCTAGCCTCAGTTTTGCCAGAAGCTGGGAATGGGTGACAGGGGATGGATCACTTGATGATTACCTGTTCCGTTCACGCCCTCTCAAGTACTGGCATTGGCCACTGTCAGAAGACAGGATACTGGGCAAGATCTGGGCTACTTGGTCTAACCCAGTATGGCCGTTCTTATGTAGGTTAATGCCTTTCTAAAACAAAGTCTACTATTTGACAATCCAGAAGCAGGATATACAGCTACATTCTGTGAAGATATTAGATTCAGTTTCCATGGCATATGCTATGCCTGGAGTATTTAAAGGTTAAGAGATCTGAAGTCCATAAATTACTCATTAACTGGATTTTTAAAACTACCCTGCTTCCTAACACTGCTCAGAGCATCCAAATTCATTGGAAGAAATAGCATAACTTTAAAAAGGAGAGAAGGAATTACAACAAAGCATACATTCAACTGCATCCAAGGTGGCAACCTTAGAAAAATGCACTTCAAATTATTTAGTTGAATATTAACTACAATTGTCCTAGATACACTGTGCATTATTAAACAGTTTATAAGACCTACCTTGACACAATTTGAGTGTAATCTGCATGGTGTGTTGCTACTACCTGACTAACAAATCACAGTATTGACTTTGTCCTGACAGTTATTGTTTTCTGTACCTTATGTTTAACATTACAAAATCCAAACCCAAACAAATAGTTCTTCAAAGGCTGGATAAAGCAGCAGGTTTTAGTGACAAAGTGAAAAAATCATAGAACTATTTTTCCATTTGAGATTATTTAGCTTTCACCCTCTGCACTCAATGCACAGAACACACAAAACATTAGTTGGGGGCTCCAAGGCAAATTTCCACCTATAGTACTAAACATGCCACTCAGAAAATCCACTGCCACAAAAAACAGATAAATAAGCTAAGCATAGTGCATATGTTTTAAAAAGTACTCATATATACAAATACCAGAAAAAGATTACTTTACAAAAGCTTATAAACAATGAGAAAAGTACAAAGATGCTGTAATTTTCTATGGGCCCACTCCCACAAGGGGCTGAGGGCTTCTGGGAAGTGCTAGATGAGCTAAACTGCAACTCAGGCAAAGACGACAGGTAATTGTTGATAGAGAGGGGGGCACAATTTAAAGGTTCTGGGGGGCTCCTCACCACTCCACACATCGCCTCTGCTGCCCACCATTCGCCCTTTGCATGCTCTCCTTCTCACTGCCTCCCCCCTCACTGTCCCATCCCTGCTTTGGCCCTTCAGCCCTCCACCCCTGCTGCTGCTCCATAAACCCCTGGTGGAGCACCTCCTGCTCCCGGCACTGTGCAGAGAACCAACTCCTGGCAGGAGCGCTCAGCACACCTGCAGCCTGCCCAGCAGGCTCCTTCCTCCCTCACTGCCTCTGGCTGCACCCGGGCCCCAGGAAAGTCCAAGACCCTCCTACACAGGGCACTGCCCAGGAGGAGCCGAGCCCTGCATGTGCCAAAGCTGCCCGGAGCCCTGTGCAGCGCTGGCATGGGGAGCCTCTTTGCTCTTCAGTTAAGTACTGGAATGAAGCAGGGAGAAGTGATTTCCAGCCCATTCCTGCCCCAAACTTGCAGGCTCTGCAGCAGCCCCCCAGGCAATGGCTTCAAGCCCTCTTCACCCCTCTGCTGCCCTGCAGGGCCTGTGCCCTGACCCCAGGGTGTGCAGGGCCTCTCCACCCCCTCAGCTTTGTGCCTGAAGCAACAGCCATGCACAGCACCGCTCCTCGTGCTGGGGTGCCCTCCACTGCTGAGCCACCTCTGGCTGGGCTCCATGGCCACTAAAACCCCTGCGGAGCCCAGCACCCATGGCTAGTTCAGGGAAGGTAGGGATGGGATCTGCTGGTTTCCCACCAACCCAGGTCCCCACTTCTGGGTGCCAGCAACATCCCTGCCCCGCCTGCTGACACCACCTGCTCCAATGGCCTGGCATGGACAGTCCCTCCATAGAGATTCCCAGGATTCAGCTGTTCCTGCTGAGCCCCCAGCACTGTAATGGCTCTGCCCTGCAAGCCCCCCGTGCTGGAAATGGAAGGCAGAAATCTGGGGAGACATGTGATCCTGCATGCCCCCTTCCCAACACGTCGCCTCTGCCTCAGGCCAGGAGACTCTCATCACCTTGCAGGATTGAGCCCAATGGAACTACTTATGTACTTAAAAATAAAACACTTACTTACGTGCTTTTGGGGATAGGGGGACAAGAGCCTGATCCAGAGGCCATTGACATGGGGACCTTTCCATTGATTTCAATGGACTTTGGAGCAGGCCTTAACTGTGGATCCATGTCTGGAAGGGACTTGCATTCATAACTTTATTAAAAATGTCTGTAGTATTAAAAATATTAGGGCTGATCCTGCTCACACTGAAGTCACTCACAAACTCCCACTGACTAACGACCATCAGCTCCTGTTGAAAGAAGAACAGGAGTACTTGTGGCACCTTAGAGACTAACAAATTTATTAGAGCATAAGCTTTCGTGGACTACAGCCCACTTCTAGCTCCTGTTGAAGTCTCCAACTTTCAACTTGAATAGAGATGTCCTAGAATAACCTCCTAAAGATGAATTGCACTCGAGAACCTATTATTATCATACTTTATATCTAGTATTTGAGAATATTAATGAGCCACTTTGTATGACTCAGTAATATTTCATCTGGATTAAAAAATTAAAAATATTCAACTCCATTATCTAGCACCATGGTGACTTTTAAACAAAGAACTGACTTATAGTTATGTTAGTTCAGAACTGACCTTGAATGCTGATTCTAAACCAGAACAGTCAAGAAATCCTACACAAAGGATTGACCCAAGACGTCTGTCAAAATCCAGGATTTTGGCTTTAAACTCAACATAGTCATCTTCAAATTCCTGTAAAATATATTTTTAAAAAATTCTAATTTTAATTTGTATTACAAGAAATTTTTAAGCTACTAAAAGGAATACAACTATCATAACTCTTTCCAGAAAAACACCAATAAAGATTCCAAAACAGACTTAAACTATCTGTGATTTGGTTTATTGAGATCCTTGGACCAAACCATGTCGTCTTAATGTTTGCTCGCTCCTTAATAGAGCTCGAAAAAGGAATTTAAAAATAAAATCTGTGTGTTTGTTTATACTGGGGTGGGCAAACTTTTTGGCTTGAGGGCAACATCTGGGTATGGAAATTGTATGGCAGGCCATGAATGCTCACGAAATTGGGGTTGGGGTGCGGGAGGAGGTGAGGGCTCTGATTCGGGCTCCGGCGTGGGGTCAGAAATTAGGAGTTCAGCGTGCAGGAGGGCGAGAGGGGGAGGGCTCCGGCTGAGGGTGCAGGCTCTGGGGTGGGGCTGGGGATGAGGGGTTTGGGGTGCAGGAAGGTGCTCCAGGCTGGGATCGAGGGTTTCAGAGGTGGGAGGGGGATCGGGGTGGGGCAGTGGGTTGGGACATGGGGAGAGGCTCAGGGGTGCAGGCTCCGGGCAACGCTTACCTCAAGCAGCTCTTGGAGCACCGTGGGGGGAGGGCATTGGAGCATGTAGGAGCCAGAGGGGGGCCATGCCACTGTTTCCAGGAGCCGCATGGAGCGGCCCCTGACCCTGCTATCTAGCTGGAACAGGGCAAGCCTCAGACCTTGCTCCACAGCAGGAGCTCGAGGGCCAGCTTAAAACAGCTGGCAGGCCGGATCCGGCTCACAGGCTGTAGTTTGCCCACCCCTGGTTTATATCCATCTGGAATAGGTTCACAGAAGACCAGACTCACAGAACAGTGTTGCAGAAGAATGGGATGGAAATATCAATAAATAACACTAAAGCATGTAAAAAACTTGATGACAAAAATTATGGCAATTAGAACCTGGGAAGAGGGAGGAAAGGATAAAGAGAGGCCAAATAAATTACAGTCTATATTTTTGACACTGAGGGATGTACGCTGGGAGATATTAAGTGTAGTGAAGGCAGCATGCTTAACTCATATGGGAATGAGCATCTGAAAATGCTTCCAAACAAGGCATCTAACATAGAGATAAATCACTGGGGCCCAGATCCATTGATTTCAGTGGACGTTAGGAGCCTAAGTACCTTTGATGATTGGGCCCTGGATAAATTCTGATTGACATTGAAGTCTCTAGTGGGGGCAGCATCCACCCTTCTTTAACTTCAAGGACTGCTGCAATGTGGGGTCTTTTGATCACATGTGTGATAGGCTTAAGGGGTATCACCCAGGATCTCTTCTCTTTTAGGAAAAAATTGGAAATTTCAGGTTTTACATATGTTATTGTGAATGTGTTCAGTAAGCATAATTCCTGTTCTCCAGATAAACCAGATACAGTGCTGTCCACTGAAAACAGTGGCAAATGCACAAATTACAGAAATGTACACTACAGCATCTGGTATATGTAGCTCCATATAAACCCAGCAAAATCCTCAAAGAATCCTAAACTTGAATCTGGAGATTTGCACCATCAACCAAACAATTCCCAAGACTTTTCATTTTAGTCACACTCTTGACAAATGGGAGATAACCACGTTGATTACATATTTGTAAAAAGCTTTCAGAAAAGCTTTTCTAGCCTCTATTTTACAATGGTGTATTCTTTGCTCCAAACAAAAAAGGTCACAAAAAGGCCACAGTTAAATGAATATTCTCTCTTTCCACCAGAGGGTGGGCTCTAATGTAAACGTGAAGAAAATTTTCACAAGTAACAGTAGTGCATCTGACAAAGTCTATTCAATGGACTGGGACCTGCTTACTTGAAAGACTCCATGGTGTACTTCTACACTTGTGACCAGTAGAGGTATTCAAGCTAGAGCCATCTGTTGAGAAGGAGCTACTGGCAGGACATTTTTCTTGAGTTGCTCTCAAATTTTGAATTAACCCCCTTACTGCACCACCAGCCTCAGTTTGAAGTAACCTTAATTTGTTAATGTCAGAGCATTGTGTAAAATCCATCCCTTTTCCAGGTCATTTAGTGGGTGAGAGGGAATGGGAGATTTGTTTGATTATTTTGGTGCTCTGACTATATGCAGCTAGATTGATTGGACTGGCTTTCTCTATTATAAATTTTGTAAGTAATATTTAAACTGATGTGCAGGCACAAGGGACTATTGGATAGGCACTTTTTAAAGGCATAGAAATAAACAGTAAAATTTTCTCTCTCTGACATTTTGACAGCATCCTTTTAAATTCTTATGAAGAAATCCCAGTATAATCGAATTGGATTAAAAGTTAATAATTGCATTTGTACTGACTTGTGATATTATTCTAAGCCAAATACATGGATGTATGGCACAAAAATTAGAAAAGAAAAATGAGTTGTTCTATATTTTGTTGGGTAGGTGTGGTAAGGAGAGAAATGTCTACGTTTTTCTTGAATGTGTGCCAACTAACATTACTCCTTACTTTCATTCCTATGCCATTAGCCCTTCAGTCAAACAGAGGTTCCCAACAAGTTTTAACAAGCCTAGCTTATCTTTTTACTTGTTATCAGAAAGTGGGATATAAGGGCATAAAACTTCTGCTCAAATACATTAACTTTCAAATCAACTAAGTAAGCAATGAGTTAGAGTCAAAGATACTATATGCTTATTTAAGATAACCAGAGAATCAGCAGCTACTGTATATTAGGCAACAGAATAACCGTTGTTTTCTACAGGAGAGCTTTCTATATCACAGTACTCCGTTAATATCTAAAAGATAACAGTTAACTAATTATTGCTCAAGTTTAGGTTAATATCTTGGGGCTCTTTCTACACAGAGCACTGTTTATAGGTTTGGACTTCCCATTTGGCAAGTAATTCAGCTGAAAACACAGCTGGCTAAAGAACAAGTGTGAGTGCCTCCCATGGAGAAGAGTTCATGGACAGGATTCTCTTTCCATTATGTACCTCACCCTCTGGGAAATACGCTGGGTACAGGGAAGCCCAATGGCCATGTGCTGTGCTCACATGGCTATCTCTGCTCTACTTCTGCAACACTCCCAGCTGCAAGGGGCGTTCTGGGGAGGAGCCAAAGTGGGCCAATGAAGGCAGAAGGTGCGAGACATATGCCTGGGGTGTTCTCACAACTTGGCAGTTCTGAACCCCAGTAGGCTCCACAAGGGTCAGTGAAGCAGGGACTCAACTTAGGGAAGCTCTGAGGACTGCCCTAGCTGCTCCAAAGGCCGCACCATCTGTGCAGTCCCTGAACAGGGGAGGCCCAAGATACCTCTGCTGTGTCCTATGCTGGCCCCAGTGTAGGCATGACCCTGATGCAGAGTGATTAGGATCCTTTCACTGCAGAGGAAGAAAAACCTCCTCCAGAGCAAATGCTCAATCATTGGACCAGTCCTGAACCGGGGTATCCTACATAATTATGCAATTCTCTGTTACCAGAAGGGCCGGATATTTTCCCTGGAGTACAGATGGGGAGGGGCGACAGGAAAGAACGAGAGGAAAAACAACAACAAAATAAGTCACTATGGATGTGCTCCCACTGAAGTCAATGGCAAAGTTCCCATCAACTTCAGTGATGCAGGATCAGGCCCTATGTGACTGTGATACCAGTTTTGAGAAGCCAGTCTGTCAGACCTTTGGTGTAACTTAGCCTTGAGCAAAGCAGAACTTGGCATCTTCTAAAAACAAGCAACTGGGGGCAAACATTCCAAATTCCAGTAGTAGGCTCTAGCTTAGAGCACCGCAGGCAGCCCCATTGCTTGCCCTCATCTATGGCTGGCCAGTTATGCAGACTGACCTCACAATCATAAATAAAAAAAACTAGGCAAAGTCACTGTCACTAGCACCATTTAAAAAAAATAAAAGTTATTATGGTTCTTGTCAGACTCAAAAGACTAATTTGCACAATCATGGTGCCTAAGCATGTTCTGAGTTGGGCACCTTCTGTAAAGTACCATTGGACAGGAAAAAGAACCTTAATGTCTGCTCATGCTATAACTTAATGGAAACCCAGAGACAGGAGTTCCAATATCTCAGTGTTTCTCAAACTGGGGTCGCCGCTTGTGTAGGGAAAGCCCCTGGCAGGCCGGGCCGGTTTCTTTACCTGCCGCATCCGCAGGTCCGGCCGATCGCGGCTCCCACTGGCTGTGGTTCGCTGTTGCAGGCCAATGGGGGCTGCTGGAAGTAGCGGCCAGTAAGTCCCTTGGCCCGCGCCACTTCCAGCAGCTCCCATTGGCCTGGAGCAGCGAACCATGGCCAGTGGGAGCCGCGATCGGCCGTACCTGCAGATGGGGCAGGTAAACAAACCGGCCCAGACCGCCAGGGGCTTTCCCTACACAAGCGGCGACCCCAGTTTGAGAGAAACTGCAATATCTTTTTAGCAAGATTTTCTCTAAGTCACATGCAGCTGCAAGTATGGTCATAGTCACAATAAAAATTACATTTGTTGAATATTTTTTACACATTTAAAAAATTTGATTTACACAAATGTTAATTAGATTAATTAAGTCTCACAAATGTTGGCTATCTGGGGTCGCTGACAGTATAAGCAAGTCCAGCAATGCATCTTTAATAGATGCTGGAAGTAAAGCAAAAAGAATAAGAAAAGGTAACGGACTGTGCACAAGATAGGAAGCTAAATTAAATCAGACATCTTCAGAAAAAAAGTTTTAAATCATTTCTTGTCTTTTTAGTTCTTTCTTTATAATCTCCAAAAATAGCACCTTAACATACAACAATCAAATGAGATGAAAACAAATGGGGGAGGGGAACTATATGTATTATCCCACATCTAGACAATTAGAGAAACTCAAATATGTTTCTATCAATGAGATGTGGCATATTCCTATATCAGATTACGGTAAGTAGCCTAGATTTGTGCTCCAAGAACGAAAAACATTTTCTTTGGTCTCGATTGAGAACAGAATCATGAGTCATGTCAACAAAACTGATCATTTGAAGAAGTTCTTGAATTTCCAATAATTTATATATTAACTAGCCATGTGCAATATGCTGTGTATTGAGATGCCTGTAGAACATTTGTGAGGAAATAGCTTGACATAGCTTATATATTGTGCAATGAATAGTATGAACTTTGAAGCTTCTGCACACACATTAGCTTTACCCGGACAGCTATTGTTTATTAAAGCTTCTTGTTAGCATTACAAAACCCAAAGGCAAACATGTCCTGAAAACCTGAATAAAAGTAATGTTTTAGTGATGACAAGAAAAACATTACAGCTAACTGCAGCTTGGTCTTACTTTTTTGTCTCTTCAGTCAACGCTAAGGCTGCCTACAAAAGTAAGAATGCTCACCATAAAAAAAGAAAGTTAATACTTTTTGACTATGCTTGAGTTAGCACTAAGCTGAAAAGTCAATAGGCTTTAAATATAGAATGAGTGTTCTGAGATACACTGCGAATGCTGCCTTTGCATAGTCACTAAATAAGGAATCAATGCCTTAACAACTGATTAACTTATAACAACTTGCAATCTCCATTTTGTGAGACGTGACAATAGCTGCATTTTAATTAAGGTTTAGAACCTTTATTAAAGAAACTTTAATGTTTAATCACATTTTTATACCTGTTAATACAGGGAGCATTCAATAAATATTTTAAAAGGGGCAGGGGAATACAAGTTGAAGGTTAGATAGTGCAAACTGCACACAGCCCGGAGTCTGGGGCAACGTGGTTCTGTACCATGCTGGGGATACAAAAGATTGTCAGAACACAGCAGTGCTCCAGCCATGCTCAGGGGCGGCTCCAGGCACCAGCGCAGCAAGCGCGTGCCTGGGGCGGTAAGCCGCAGGGGGCGGCCTGCCAGTCGCTGTGAGGGCGGCAGTCAGGCGGCCTTCGGCAGCGTTTCTGCGGGAGGTCTGCCAGTCCCGTGGTTTCGGCAGCAATTCGATGGTGGGTACACCGAAGCCGCAGGACCGGCAGATCACCCGCAGAACCGCTGCCGAATCTGCGTGACCGCGGACCACCCGCAGGCATGCTGCCGAACTGACTGCCGTGCTTGGGGCGGCAAAAACATAGAGCCGCCCCTGGCCATGCTCATGCTCTCTCAAATCACCATCACTTAGGGCTAGGAGAGAGGTATCATAAGAGTCATAACAACCAGCTCTTTTTTCCAAAATGGCTTTAAGGCTTTCATGGAGTGCAAAATAGCCTTAATGGGACTAGAATCTGGTCCTAATATTTTGCCAGAATTTTAGCCTTATCTTAGTAAGAATGGTTTCATTATTCTAATCAAACAGTATATTTTGCAATATGCATATTGTAGATGAAATCCTGATCCTGCTGAAGTCAATGGCAAAACTTCCATTGATTTCAGTAGGCACAGGCTTTTGCCTTATGAATGTTAATATAGTAAAAAAGTTAGAAAAAAAAACCTAATACATTTCAAATTATACTTGCATGATTTTTGCATTTTTTTACAATTTAAAAAAAAAATCTAAAATATTTCAGACACTTGCAAAAATCACCAGGATTCATAGTACCTCATTTTCTTCCATCCCCTATTAATATATATGAAATCATTTGCATAATCTTAATATTTTGTTCTGTACTAAACAGAGTCTGTAAAAAGGGAATCGCCTTACCCAAAAGATGTGCTCCCTGTGTGCATTCAGAGTTCTAGCTGCTTACTTTAGTGACAAAAATAATTAACAAGTGAGCTCTACTGCTGAAAGCCCTGCAGCACCCACAAGGAGGATAAAGGAAACCTAAATTCCAATCATTTGCACCTGTACAAACACAATGACGGCAGTGGGTTGCAACAGATGTCATGATGGCCATAATCTGAAAACAGAGGAGTTACACAAATGTAGCTAGGTTATAATTTGGGTATGCAGAATTTTTATTACTGGTGAGGACAGAAGAGAAAGAAAAAAAGCTTATTTTCACTTTCAGAATGCAAGTAGAGTTTGCAGGGGTGGTGTTAGAAAACCTCTTAACTTGTAAACTAATAACACTTGTGGTGAAATCCTGGCCCTATTGAAGTCATTGGTAAAACTTCCATTGACTTCAATAGGGCCAGGATTTCCCACTTGTTTTGGCTTCATGGAGAGAGAAACATGGAAACTCAAAATGCCATTTGGTCAGAGTAGAACCATGCAATCAGAATCTATCAAACTGACAAAGGCTCTAATCCACTAAGGTACTTAGAGACTACTGAGATCCACAAAGTCCCCATTCGGCTGCCCCTTAACCCCCTAGGTGCCTAAGCTCACTCAGTGAGTAAGTTTTCAGGGTAAAAGTTCCCTGGGCACCTAAGTTTCTACCTTTGGGCCCGTACACTGCTACCTCACTCTAGCCGTCTTGATGCCTATCTCCCATTAAGCCCCAGTGTAATCCAGGAACCAGGGGAAGACAGGCAGAGGAGTGCCTCTCTCACCAATAGGGCCTGATTTAGTAAGTGTGTTCAGAGGCCACCTACTGGATCGAGTCCCATTAAAAATCTTGTAGTGGCAGGAAGCAGTGGTGATACCACTTCCCCCCCTTATCACTTTTAGCCCAGTGGTTAGAGCTCTCAGCTGGAATGTGGGAGACCAGGTTCAATTCCCCTCTCTATCTGAGCGGGGGGAAAAGATTTGAACAGGGCTCTCCCACATGACTCAGAAGAGTGCTCTAACAATTTAGCCATGGAAGATACTGATGGGGAGGCTGCCGCAGTCTCTCTTTATCCTTTGTTCAACAAGAGTCATTGGAGAAGGGGAACTGGACCCAGGGTGTCCCATCTCCACAGGTAGTGGGTGGAGCCCCCCTGAAGACCAATGTTCAAATCCTCAAAAGATCCCGATAGATGCTTTTTCGACACTTGTGCACCTCATAAAGCCTCCAAAGAATACAGCTAGGAGAAAACACAAGGAAAACTGCTCTTGAGAAGACAAGTATAGAATAGCAAGAAGTGATGGAGGTCAGGTCCTGGGTGCATTAGCAAAGTTGCTTGGGAAATCTGTATAATACCTGGCTCTAATAAATTTTTCACTTTCACAACCATTAAATCTTTTCATAACTATTAAGAAAAAAATTAAGAAACACCAATATGAAAAGTGCAACATTACCACATTATTGTAATCTGAAGGATCGTATGTTTTCTCCTTAAAAACTTTACAGCTTTCTATAAATTCTTCATTCATCCTGTAGATTTGTTCACTCAAAGTTTTCCCCTTGACTCCACCGAACTCCAGCTTTTCCAGCTTTTGAAATTCCAACATGATAACAAAGATATCCTAAATCATTGAAAAACATAATTAACTATGTGCCTTAACACAAAACAATGGAAACCATCATATTTGAGACATTGTTGCCTGGTTTGACTCATTTTGGCCAAACCAACAAACAAAAACAAAAATGGAGTTAAAATCTGCACAGCTTTGAGTAACCAGGATGTAAAAAAGAAAGGTCCAGATTCTCCAACTGACTGCATGTAGACACAGGGTTCATCTACGCAGAGGGTCACTCACAGGATTACAACCCAAGTGGAAACAAAATTAAAATTATCCAATCCAAATACATAACTGTAAAATTTGTTTTAATTTCATCAGCATCCAGGTAGAAAGAATTAGTGGAATATAAACAAACACTTTCATGTATAATGTGTTGATTTCTTGTCATTATGCGCAACAAAATGTTAACATGAAAGTTAAACATAAATTTTATTCAGAGAAGTAAGGCTGAACCTAGTGTCATCTTCTTTGTAGTCTGTGCCAAATTAAATTTAATTTCTATGTTCTCCAATTTCACATGAAGGAAATAAGTGTCTTGTATCCCAGAGAGATTATGGGAACCGTTTGATAATGTATTTAGAAATGCATACTGTGATGGGTTCTGTCACAGAGACCCCCTTGGGACTGTCACTGATGTGCTGAAACTACCTCTGAGCCCGTTTTCTCTGATGGCTTGGGACTCCAGACATAGAAATAGTGCATGCAAACAAATAGGATGAACACACTCGGTAGATCATATGCTTTGTAATGCTACCTTACAAGAGACCTTTTGCATGAAGCATATTCCAGTTACAGCATATCCACACTTATATTTCCATAAAACATATGGAGTGCAACGTCACACTCTCCTCCTGAACTTACTGCCAGAGTCTTGGACACTGTCCATGGCAGAGGCAGTACATGTAAAATCCCTGTTTGTCTCTGGTTACACACCTTCCCAGTACCCTTACTTTTCTGTCCCTATTCCCTTCCGGGCTCAGAGGTAGTTTCAGCACATCAGGTGACAGTCCCAAGGGGGTCTCTGTGACCGAACCCGTCACACAAACTTCCAACTCTTTTCAGGAAGAAAAGAAAACAAGTTTGTCCGGCTATCTGAAAGGAGGACAGGAGACACTTGATATGGATTTAATCAGGCCACAACTTTATTATTAGAGGTGTCTGGGACTATCTGGCAGATAAAAGTGTACAGTGCAGCAGGCAACTCCATGTTCATTCAAACAACTACCCAGGACTTCCACCAGCCCCCTTCATTTTCCATCCAGGTCCCCCAGACAACCCATGGCTTGGACTTTACCATTAATACCCCCCCCCCTCGTAGGGGGGTTAAGGTGGGCTATAAGATAGAGGGCTTGGCTCCCTGCCATACCAATCACAGGAGCCCCGAACCTCACCTCCACCCAGGTTCCATTCCTTTAATCAGCACCTCCTTTTTAAGTCCTTTACCAGGCCATTTATCTGGTCACTGGATGCCTTCCCAATGGAGTACCTCCACTGGACATCCGCCCACACTTCCCACTGTGGGGAAGGCAGAAAAAATCCACTCCACCTAAGCCAATCTGGTGGTGAGAAAAATTCCTTCCGAGGCACTCTAAAAGAAGTGACTAGCGCAATGCCAACTGCAGGTCCTGACCAAACCTGATATTCGTCACCTCAAGGGGAGGGAGGAAGGGTGGGTGCTGCCTTGCCTGCTGCCTGGAGAAAGGGCTTCTAATGCCTGGGCTTTCCCTTTTAAACTTTTTGCTCTACGTTCCCAGGGGATGAGTCAGTGTGGCCAAGCTGACCCCACCCACCTTTTTGCTGCAATTTCTGAATTCCCCACCACCACCACCACTCAAAGCATTGCTACCTTCCTCCAGCAAGCCTGGACAATGTCCCCCAACTTCAGATGTGGTGCAGGCATTCTCAGATAATCTACACTGCTTGAAAAATGGATAAATATAATTGCAAATTGTAAATAATACCTCAATTTTCACTAAGCGGTTGAGAAATAGGTCAAATCTGGCAAACACCATATTAGATTGGAAATCCCACGGTTTAAATTCCTTGCCATTGGTGAAATAACTTGCCAACTTTTCTCTGTGGCTAAAGAAGAAATTCTTAAAGCTCCTTAAGGTATTTACAGCTATTTGCACATGTTCCAATGTTTCTTCAATTTCTCCTTTCAAAAGATCTTCTGGTGAGAGGTATGATCTAGCCTAGAATTTAAAAAAAAAAAAAAAAAAAAAGATGATAGGGGAAGACCAAAAAAGTCACTGCTTATCATAGCTAGCCATGACTTCAGTCAAAAAGACACTTCTTACTCTCTATGCAAGTTCTAATAATATTTAAATTAATTTTAATATTTATATATTAATATATTAATAATTTAAAATTGTTAGGCCTAAAAATTCTAGCTTGTCAATTTTCCCAAGTTACATTTCAGATGATTTAAACAAAAACGTGTTTAAAAAAAATCAATATTTGCTGCAGCATATCATGTCCTCAAAATGTCAAATTTGTCACATAACCCATGGAATCAAGCCAGCCCTGGCGTGCTATCTTTGTACACAGTGACAGTGCAGTGGTTTGTTCAGAGTGGGCAAAAAAACACAAACAAAAACAGATCAGCAACACTTGGAAAAATATTACTTAATATTAGAGACAGATTTCTCTGTTTATTGATAAATTCCTATCTTAGCTCTCTAATCTTTATTACACACACAGTTAGAACTGCCAGCCTCAGACTGGTATGACTTATTTTATACATTACTGGAGCTTTTTTTTTATTTTAATTTTTAAAGAGGGCTCATTCATGGACTCTTTAGCTATTCAAAATGAAAACCAGAAATAGCTATGTCACAGTAATTGTTTTATTATAGGCAGAGCTGGCAGCCTATAAGGTGCCACAGGACTCTTTGTCGCTTTTTACAGATCCAGACTAACATGGCTACCCCTATGATACTTGACACCTATAATAATGTTGCCCAACACTTCCCATTATTAGACTCTGCTACTTATAACTTTACAAAACTTTAATTGTTCAAGATGAAGCTTTCCATATAGGCTAAGACTGAATGTTTATTCATTTATTCAAGTTCTGCAAAAAATGGTTCTGTCATTTCTAAATGTGAAATAAAGACATTGTTTTGTTCAAGTTAAAAAATTCTTACAAGTGTTTCATTGAGATGCTCTAGCACTTCTGTTCTTTATAGCAGGGACCAAAAATTTGGCAACGGATGTCACCAAATTGTCTTTTGTTTTCTCACTGAAAATGCAGCCAAATCTGACCAAATTATAAACCTTGGGAAATTGCCATTTGCACATGCTCAATAGAGCCTTGTTAGAGGGTAGAAGCAAAATTCTCTCAACCTTTCACCTTTGGAGAAGGAGGAAGTATCCTGACTCAAATGCAGACGGGTTAGAAGCAGAGCAGCAGGAGCAGGAAAAGGGATAAGAGAAGGGAGAACAGGAATAGGCTGGGGGGACAGGAGCAGAGAGAGAAAGGGACAGGCTGGGCGTGGCGGGAGCAAAAGGGTCTAACCACTAGAGAACACTCCCTCAAGTCTAAATTGAACCCAGAACTCCTCCATCCCAAAGTTCTAACTGTGCACTAAATAGTTAATAATCATGTAATTAAAGGGTGTATCATAACACAAACACACAAAGGTTGCACAAGCAATCTTAATTCTGATATTTCCTAACTTTTGAATACTTGACTTTGCAATCTTCACATTCTAACATTGTTTTTGGAATAATTTTGCATATAGACTCTGGATAGAATTACCGAGGTTTCAAGATATTAGTTTTCTAGCTATAGATATTTTTAAATAAGTAGTAAAGTAAATCATGTAATTAACTATAGTTGAATTTTTCTTTAACAGGAAAAACTGCAAAGCAAAAAACTTTCTTTGTGAAGTAGAAAGCAATTTCCAACGAATCTAAGAAATAATTTAACAAAATTGTAGCCTAACGCAAAGGTTGCTTATCTATTTTGCTCATTACAACAGTGACCTGGACTAAGCCTTTACCAGTGGGATCTCGATTACATTTAAAGTTATTCTCAAAATTCTCCAATGAAATGAATCAGAGTTTTGTCTGAGTATTAAATATGAGATTAGGCTCTTTTTTTACAAATTTACTATTTTTTTTTCAACAAAGCAAAGCTAAGTTTAACTCTTATTGACAGCATTCCTGTATATAACTATTTATCCTCATTGTCTATTTTCATATTAAGTACTTTGCTCTAGTGAACCATTCAGTACAACCAATTTAATCAAGGCTTCACTAGACAGATAACCTCAAGAGAATAAATATATTTGCTATTACATGACTGTGTATGGTTACATTCAAAGCCCCTGAAAAAGTATTTAATTATTAGCATTACTCTACTAAAACTGGTATCATACAAATAATTAATAACACAGTAAATATATTATTACTGACTCCTTTAATGACTAAAGTAGTGCATGAAATAACTAGATAAAAACATTTTAAATACAGAGATAGAAGCCCATTTTGACTTTCAGTTGACTTGAGTAATATAAAATCAGTGCATGGTAAAAATATCTACTTTTGGTGTAAGCAAATATACTGTTAAAATAAATAAACAACAATAATAAATAATAATTTGTACTTCAATAGCTCCTTCCATCAGATTATGTCAAAGTGCTTCACAAGCATTAATGAATTAAGTCTCAACATACCTGTGAGATATGAAAGTATTAGTATCTCTGTTTTACAGATAATAAAACTGAAGCAGAGAGTGGTCAATGAAGCAGCGCAACATCACAAATTGAGTCTGTGACAGAGTTTGGAAATAATCCTGATATCTGGACACCCAGGCCTGTATTATAAAAAACTAGATGGGACTGCTATAGAACAGTACCAGGAGACAGAGTGGTCTCACAGTTAGACAACAGACTGGGTTCTACTGTCAAAAAGCAATTCGATACCTACACAGATCCACAGACCTACCACTGAACCATAAGTTTCAGTACCACTTTGGGCACTCAGTTTCCACAACAGTAAAATGGGGATCACAACAATAACTGGGGTGTTGTGAAAATGAACCAACACCCTTGGATGAAAATTCTCTGTCTATATACAAGAGTAAAGCATTATTGTTTTTGCCTGGTCAGGCTTATTCAAATTTGATGCAAACTTGTAATTAATGGTTGTTACATCAGATCTAAGAACTGAATTTATTAAATTAGTATACTTCAAATGAGAAATTACTTACACAACAGACTGGGAAAATCCCAGCTCTGCTGCCATCTCGCTTTTATTTTTCCTCACTCCCTCACCACTCCTCTCTCACAAATAGATAAAGCATTATACTCCCACCCCCAGTTATTTTTCATCTTTAACTCCAACACTCTCCATGCCTTACTTTGCAGCCAACATAGAAGTGGCCATATATTCTTTGAGGTTTCCTTTCAAGTCAGTCAGCATCACTTCTAACTGGTTCTAAGTGTTGCTGCACATTCTGTCAGAGATCAGAATTAAGAAGTGAAACAGAATCGTACCTACATCATTAACACTAGGCTACTAACAGTTTCCCTTTTTAAATAGAATCTGTCTTCTGTGTTTGGAGCATTCATAGATACTGTGGTTTCTGTGGCCTCTGCTTTTAGCATATGTTTTTTTATTTTAAAAACCATGTTGGTAGCAATAGTAAGACTATATTAATTACTCTGTAAATACAAAATAAAAAAGGCAGAATGTAGTAATAGACACTACAGGAAATCTAGAGCACTCAGGAAAGCTTCAATGGAAACATGAACATTCAAACTTTGTAACTCAACCTTCCAGAATCCAGCATAAACATAGTAGCAGGGAAGGAGATGGCATGGAAAAATGAAGGCATGACAAAATGGGAACAGGCCACTGAAAATCTATTCTATAAATAAAAATAGACAGGGAAGGCTCAGTTGCATAGTGTTGTTTAATGTGGGAGACAAAGTAGATTTCTGGAACCCAATTCTCCTCCCAAGGCTTGGCTACATGAGTGCATACTGGCACAGCAGCCACTGTTGTTACCCTCTGTCACGCTGGTACCACATCTTGCATTCACAAAAATAACTATATATTTTCTTCTGGGGCACAGGTGCTCACACCAGTTTTTTTCTGAGAAAAGCTAAGCACCACTGCAATTCTACTGTAAACATGAAATGCAAATATTACACCAGCAACAGTACATTTGGTCCTCCCAGACTGTCTCCTAGTGGTCCTGCTCCCTGTTCTGACAAGTCTCTGTCTTTGTGGCATAAATCAGGAGTAATGTCTAGTGTGAAAGGAGAATCAGTTTCTTCATCTCTCATTCCCTGGCCAGCAGGAGATTAGAATGCTGTGGCAGCTGTGCACTCATGCTCGGAAGTAGTCTAGGGAGTGTCAGTTTCTCTTATGCTCCTCAAAAGGTGACTTTTTTTGGCCAATTAACAAATGCAATTGACTGTTTTTGAAAGAAGTCCTGTATTTGCTTGGCCAGAAGAACAGTGTCCACAACACTGGACCTCAAGAAATGGCTATATTTAAAAGATACCACTATGAACACATGTCTTAGCGCCACTCAGATATGTTGGGCTAGGAAAGATGTTTGGATGGAAAAAGTGGGAAAGGATCAGGATGTGTTACATTAGTGGGACTTTCCCTGCTAAATAGGGAGGGTTTATTGATTGTGGGAGTATAGAAAATGCAGCATTTCAAAGTCACTCACTGACAATTTGCTTACCAATGCCATATTTTCTTGATTTGAATAGCTCTTATCACAAGTTTGCAATTTGATAAAGCAAATAGTTTTCATTATACCTGCTAAGAAAAGAGACATTAGACCTGCCTCGCAACAGAAGAAACAACTTACCGAGCGCTGCATGATTTTTGAAGAATACATTTTCTTCTTTATGCAAAGAGATTATTGCATTTTTTAACAAAGAACTTGTGAAATGGCAGCACTGATAGTTCTAATCATTTGGCTGTGCTGCAGGTTTAGTAGTAAAATGGTAATTTGAGATTTCTGCAGAAACATGATTAATGTTCTAATTATGCTATTTATTAGAAAAACTAACTAACACAGGCTAAATTCATATTCTTTTGTTATTAGCATACCATTTATTGACTGGCCCTTATTTACTAGGTACATATAGTTTATGATTTATATTTTCAGCTACCTGGTCAATGAACAGATTGCAGAACTCTTGCAGTAGAACTATTATTCGTGCCGGCACACTGTAAAACTGGGAGTGACTCCAGATCAGGCAGATGGTGTGAAACAAAGGGGGAATTAAAGCATGGATCTTGGGGAATTCTGTCTCCTGAAGAAACTGAATGGGTCTTCTCAGTGGTCTCAGGTACAGTTCAATATCTTGGGCTTCCATAAGTGCTGTAAAAAGAAAAAAAGAAAATGATAAAACCTCAGATATGATTGTTTCTAAATCAGCTTGTTTACATTGAGGAATGAAAAATTATTCTAGTCTAAAAGGAATATATTTTCAATGCAATAACTGTAAAAATTAGAAGGCTTATCAGTGTCAATGGCGGAGAGTGTAACTTTGTAAATTTAATCAATTTTATTTTTTCCCCACAGATATAAAGTGACAACAGTCTTTATCCAGGGAGAAATATATGTAGGTTTCTGGGGCATGAGACAGTATTGTGGTGAAGGCACAGAAGCTCAACCACACAGCACAAGACTCAGACAACTCCCCATTCACCAGTTCTACTTCTGGGAGTTAGGGATCTGTGCATCACAACTCTTTCTTTTCTGTCTGTTTGTTCCCCCGCCTCAGCCAACCAGCTTGGAGTGATGCAGAAGTTACTGCAGACCTACATTTTAAGTAATAGGCATGTGCAATTCCAACAAGAGGGACAAGTCAGAGGCCTGTAGTCTTTTTTAAAAACTGTGTTTGTTGGAGAAGTGGCATATTTCCAAACCATGCTCACTGGCAAAGAGCAGTGTGTTTGTGTGTTCCTGTCTCTATCAGCAAAGTCAGACAGTCAAGAAAGAAGTCTCCCTTCCTATCCCCTTTGCATTAGGATATCAAGGGACACAACATGCCATGCCAACATCATTCCCATGAGCCCAACTGGCAGGATCTGTGACTATCTTTGAAAAGGGAGCAAGCTTTGGCAGTCCCATAAGCAGTCCTTTAACATAGGGAAAGGCCTCTGTGACCTTGTACTCCAGAGGTTTGTAAATCCTCAATGGGATAACAACTACTGAGGATATTTTCACCAGAGGAGAGCCCATTGTGTGACACATTATGTGATGGAGTAGGAACTGCTCTGTAATAATGTATGAATACTGAATGTTGACCTAGTTATTGGAATGGTGTATGAATATATTGGGTTAATATAACAAGGAGCTGTGAGGTAACTTAAGCCACTTCATCTCAAATGTCTGAAGGATGTTTTGAGACAATGCCATGATAGGAAAAGGCCTGCACACACCAAAGACCAAAAGGACTACAGCAGTTTACAAAAGGGACTCTTAAAAGATGGGAGAAGTGTTCGGGGGAGCCAGCCTAAGGATGCCATGTTGACACTTCACGCTCGAAGTGTAAATTCCAGCATGAGGAGACGTACCCACACTAGCTCTGATAGAGCCAGTCCACAAAGGAGTGTAGCCGCCCCAAATACATACCCACCCAAGATACTATAATGTACTCAGGGCAGCTAGAGTACATCCCATCACTCATGCTGACACAGCTACACTCTATTTTCACTGTGCTAGATCAACAAAGCTAGTGGGGATACATCTCCTCAAGCTGGAATTTACACCTTCAACTGGAAGAGTAGATATACCCTGCATTCTGCTCAGGATTCTGAAGAGGTTAGGCCTGCCTAAGTGACCACCAGGGGCTCGAAAGACTTCATGTAAGATAGACGTGCATGTGGACTGTTGGTGGTTTTAAAATAGTTTCTCTGACACTTTGTTCCAACTGTTAAAATAAATACTGTAGGAGGGCTGTCACACTACATTCACCACTGGTCACAGATGCCCGAAGGGAAGAACCACATGTGCCAGAACTCAGTTCTGGGTAAGTGCCACAGGCGCCGACTTTCCAATGTGCCAGGTGGTGCTCGACCCCTGGCTCTGCCCCAGGTCCTGCCCCCACTCTACCCCCACCCCGCCTCTTCCTGCCCCACCGCCTCTTCCCACCCCATTCAAGCACTATGTCCTTGCTCCTCCCCATTTCCCCCAGAGCCTCCTGCACAGGAGGCACTAGGGAAGGAAGGCGAGGCTGATAGAGAGCTGCCAGTGGGTGCTTAGCACCCACCATTTTTTCCTCATGAGTGCTCCAGCCCTGGAACACCCATGGAATTGGTGCCTATGGTAAGTGCTATTGTTACAGAGTCATAAAAAGTAAAGAGGAACAAACCTAGCACTGTCACACAACATCTCCATGTTAGTAGCGAAAAGGGAAGCTAAAGTAGATAAAAATGCAAAATTGGAGCTCAAGTTCTTCTTGTAACAAAGTGAAAGACAAAGACAAATACAGCCCAAAGGAGTGGTCCTCCAATGGGGTCCTCTTCCAGGCCAGAGGTCACAAACGTTAGCTCAGGATGCTGCACCTCAATACTGAGGGAATCTCAGCAGCCAAGAAGGACATCTTCCTTCAGTCAGCCCTGGAACATGAAGCACGTTACCTTGCTTCAGGGAACACACTACCATTGACACTCAACTATCAATTCCTAGCTTTGCAGTTGTGTCTCAGCTTCATCATAGGCAATACAGGATGGCATCCTACATCAGAGAAGGTATTCCAGCAACTCCTGTCTCATCAGGTACAAATGATGTCATAGGAAGTCAGGCTATAAAAATGAAGGACCTACTCTTCTTATTTTTCTTTGATTTGCATCTGTCAGCTCAACAGCAATGATGGGGCCAACTGAAGTCTATCAACCACTTTCTATCTGGTACAAGCTACACAGCTTTGTTCTTCTTTAAACTTTTTTGTTTTGTCATTCTCAACTGTGTCGTCTATCCAACACATCCTTGATCTTCCTCGATTTCTAGTTCCTTGCACTCTGGTATGTATCGCCATGTATGATATCCTTTCCAGGTGCTCTCTTTATATATGTCCAAACCGTCACAGCAGTCTTTCTTGAATCTTCTGTAACAGCGTTATTTCTTGCCCCGGCTATTTTCTTATCTCTTCATTTTTTATCTTCTGTGGTCTTGAAACTCTCAGTATTCCCCTCAGCCAATTCATGTCTGCAGTCAAAACTTTTCATTCTTAGGCCTTCCTAATGCTCCAGCATGCCTCTCTGTACAGCAGTATAAGCATGACAGTTATCTCATATACGCTGATTTTTGTTTTTATAAGAATGTCTTTAGCCTTCCAGATCTTGCAGTCTTCTGAATGCAGTAGCATCTGGTCCAATTCTTTTTATGTCATCTTCACAATTCCCATTCTTCTATACTCCAAGGTACACAAGTTTTTCCATTTTGTTCTAGTTCATTGTCTCCGAGTTTGATCTTTACCTCTTCTCATGTGTTCCATTTGCCATAATTTTTGTCTTCTTCATGCTGACCTTCAATCCAAATTTTCTGCTTTCCCAGTTGACAGTTATATGTCTGTAAACACTCCTTGGCCAACGTGGTCAGGTCAATATTGTCTGCAAATCTAAGGTTTTGCGGGGTCCTAACACATAACATGATTCCTCCCATTTCATCTCTCAGTGCTACAGGCGTTATTGCTTCTAGTACCAAGTTGAACAAATTTGGCAACAGGGTCCACCTTTGTCCACTCCTACAGTCATCCTGAACCATTCCGTCAGCTTCTTGTCTATTCTTACCACACTCATTGACTTGCTGTATATGTTTTCTATCCACTTGATTAATTTGTTAGGCATGCCATACATTCTCATAACTTGCCACATCCCTTTCTATGAAATGCCATCAAAAGCCTGATTGAAGTCTATAAAATTGTTGTAACCCTTTTGATAATGTTCTATAAACTTCTCTGATATCTGCCTGATCACAAATAACTGATCTATTGTACTTTGTCCTAGTCTAAATCTGGCCTGTTCCTGGGCAAGTGCTGCTTCCACAGACCTCTTCATTCGCCTCTGCAAAGTGTTGCTGAATGCTTTTACCAACACACATAATAAGCTGATTCATCTGAGTTCTTGCACTCACTCTTCTCTCCTTTTTCATAGATCGGTATGATCACTTTCTTGCCTTCAGTAAGATTTACAAATGAGCAAGCACTGAGTGAATAACTTCTTCATCACCTTTATATGTTTTCCTCGCCTGCTTACCTCAGCTCTGTGAATTTGTCGTCACCTCCTGACACGTATTTCTTTTTCAAACTTTCTATCAAGATATTGACTTCTTCTAAGAATTATGGCATTTACTCTCCCTCATTTGTGCTAAGAAGCTTCTCCAGGACCATTTCATCTACGGTGTTTGGTACACTGGATAGCTCTTCAAAATACTATTTCCAGCGCTTACTGTTTGCTTGTTCTTCTATTATTTGTCCACACTTGTCTTTCACCAACATCATTTTGTCAACATCTACAGACCCCCATTTGCCAATAGGCCAACTTCTGTCTTGCGCTTCTTCTCAAGACCTTCAGTCTAATGTGGTGATTTTAACTCACATCATTCCCTCTTGGGATACTTTGATGATGTGGACAGAGTAAGGCTAGAGGAGTGGGCATCAATAGTTGACCGGCATCTTCTATACAATCCTAAACAGCCACCCACTTTCCAAAGCTAGAGATGGACCTCAGATTCTTCTCCTGACCTCACCTTTTCTACAACTGAACACAGAGCATGAAGTGCTTGATATGTTTTCCTGATCCCAGCACTAGCCATGCTTGATTGCAATGGGCATGCAAATTCCAACTACAAGCAACCTCCAAAAATCTTGGTGGAATTTCTGAAAAGCAAGGTGGGATCTGTTCCAATCTGAGTTTGAATCTTATGTGGGTAAAGACTCAGAATCAGATATGCCAGACAACATCAGTGCCATCTATCAAGCTTTCTGTGATAAAATTCTGGATGATACAAACAAATCTATACCTCTGGGATTTCATCAACAATTCATTCCTGGCTGGTCATCTCATGCAACCAGACTCCTATCAGGAATTTAAATCCGCCAAGAATGAACAGGAGGTATTTGATAAAAATAGAGACTTTTTCACCTTCAAGATCAAACCAGGCAAGAATGACAGAAAGAAATTATTTATAAATTGAATTTCTTACATTTCTAGTCACAAAGTCTGGCAAACTGTTAAGAGGCTGAGCTGAGATTCTAGTCTGGGCAAGAGGAAATACCAAATCACAGCAAACCCGTCGCATCCCAGCTGGTGGCCAATGGCTGTGCTCCTAATTGAGACGAAGCTTTCAGCCATACAGTTAACATGGTGGTTGGTGAGAGATAGAGACTCAGGATGTAGACATGAGTCTGATGATTCCTTTCACTGATCAAGAGCTTGACCAAGTAATACATCAACTGCAGCCTAACAAGGCTCCTGGTCTATATAATATCCATAGCAAATTTGTTGCTCATTTTGGACCAATCACTAAAAGGAGAGGTTACTTACATTTGTAGCAGGGCTTCTTCTCCACCTTGGTGGGTCCTGTGCTTCCCTATTAGTGGTGGGTCAGGATAGCGTCTTGTCTCTCAGAATTTCCACCCTCTGTTTATAGTGGGCGGAGAAATTCTGTCTCCAAGTGGCCTTCCCATTTCTGGGCCTGCTAGACCCTCACTGCTTCACTAGGGCTTCTGGCCTCCTTGGTGGACATCCAGTGAGTGGAAAAAGGGCGGGGGGCAGTCCTGCCCTCTACTCCAGGCCCCAACTCAGGGACCCTACAAGTAGCAGCCTCACACTGCCAGTTCCCAGGAAAGCTGCTAGCTTCCCTGGGTTACTTCCCCGCACCCCTTGGCTTATTGTCCCCACTTTGCTTGGGTGGGGTTCCTCCTGACCCTCCTGCCGGTGGAGGGAGAGCCCCTAGTCTTTGGTGAAGCCCTTCCAGGTGTGGCAGCACCACACCAAACACACGGCTCAGGCTCTCCCCTTCTGGCAGGGTCCTTTTCTTCACATCTTTGGACCTGGAAGGGTCCTTAGCTCCTGTTTTGGGTAGGATTTCTCCTGAATCTCTACAACTGTAGGGTTCTCCCCTGATCCTTGTCAGCTTCCACACTGCTCAGCTCTCCAACAGTTTGCCTCCACTCTCACAACACCTATCACCCACACTGACTGGGGGAGGGGGGAGAGGAGGAAAGGCTTTTAACTCATTCCAGCAGGTTCTTAATTGGCTGCAGGTGTCCTAATTAACCTGGAGTAACCCCTGCTCAGTTACCAGGGGAAGAGGGACCTGCTTATCCTGAGGCTAATGTACCTTCCTTCCTGCACTCTTCTGTAGCCATCTGGCCTGACCCTGTCATACATTGTTGAGTAATTGGAGTTCTTCAGGATGTTTTATCACTATAGGTGCTCCACATGAGGACATGCACACTCCTGTGCACACACAACCTGAGATTTTTTCTGCTAATCATGCCCATGGGTCCAAGCCTGCTCCATATGCCTGCTTGTGCTCCAATACAAGGGCATCTAGTGAGGAGCAGACCCGCACCACTCCTGTTCCTTCTCAGACTCAGAACATGGTAAAACTTCAAAATAAAGGGGAAAGGAAAGCAAATAGTGGAGCACCCGTAGGGACAAAACATCTTGAGGAACTTCAGTTACAGTGCAAGTTAAGTAACCAGTCCTTTGAGTTATTGCTCCAATGGGCACTCCACATGAGGAGATTCCTAAGCAGTTCCTTAAAGTGGAGGAGGGTGCTGAGGAAGTGGATCCAGTACAGAGTTTAGAACAGTTTCAAAGACTGCCAAGTATCAGGCGGGTAGCCATGTTAGTCTGTATCCACAAAAACAACTAGGAGTCCGGTGGCACCTTAAAGACTAACAGATTTATTTGGCATAAGCTTTTGTGGTAAAAAAAACCCACTTCTTCTGATGCATGGAGTGAAAATTATAGATGCAGGCATAAATATACTGACACATGAAGAGAAAGGAGTTACCTTACAAGTGGAGAACCAATGTTGAAGGCCAATTCAGTCAAGGTAGATGTGGTCCACTCCCAATAATTGATGAGGAGGTGCCAATACCAAGAGAGAGAAAACTCCTTTTGTAGTGAGCCAGCCACTCCCAGTCCCTATTCAAGCCCAAATTAATGGTCTTAAATTTGCAAATCAATTGTAGCTCTGCAGTTTCTCTTTGAAGACTTTTTTGAAGCTTTTTTGTTGAAGTGTTCTCCTACTGGCTTTTGTATGTTACCATTCCTGATGTCTGATTTGTGTCCATTTATTCTTTTACGTAGAGACTGTCCAGTCTGGCCAATGTACACAGCAGAGGGGCATTGTTGGCACATGATGGCATATACCACATTAGTAGATGTGCAGGTGAATGAGTCGCTGATGGTGTGGCTCATGTGGTTGGGTCCTCTGATGGTGTCACTAGAGTAGATATGGGACAGAGTAGGCAACAGGGTTTGTTACAGGGATTGGTTCCTGGGTTAGTGTTTCTGTGGTGTAGTTGCTGATGAGTATTTGCTTCAGATTGGGGGGCTGTCAGTAAGCGAGGACTGACCTGCCTCCCAAGGTCTGTGAGAGTGAGGGATCGTTTTCCAGGATAGATTGTAGATCATTGAAGATGTGCTGGAGAGGTTTTAGCTGGGGGCTGTACGTGATGGCCAGCGGTGTTCTGTTATTTTCCTTGTTGGGCCTGTCCTGTAATAGGTAACTTCTGGGTACCCGTCTTGCTCTGTCAATCTGTTTCCTCACTTCCCCAGGTAGGTATTGTAATTTTAAGAATGCTTGATAAAGATCTTGTGGGTGTTTGTCTCTGTCTGAGGGATTGGAGGAAATTCGGTTGCATCTTAGGGCTTGGCTGTAGACCAGGGGTAGGCAACCTAAGGCACGTGTGCCAAAGGCGGCACGCGAGCTGATTTTCAGTGGCACTCACACTGCCCGGGTCCTGGCCACCAGTCCGGGGGGCTCTGCATTTTAATTTAATTTTAAATGAAGCTTCTTAAACGTTTTAAAAACCTTATTTACTTTACATACAACAATAGTTTAGTTATATATTACAGACTTATAGAAAAAGCCCTTCTAAAAACGTTAAAATGTATGACTGGCACGCAAAACCTTAAATCAGAGTGAATAAATGAAGACTCGGCACACCACTTCTGAAAGGTTGCCAACCCCTGCTGTAGAGAATGGATCGTGTGATGTGTCCTGGATGGAAGCTGGAGGCATGTAGGTACGTATAGCGGTCAGTAGGTTTCCGGTATAGGGTGGTGTTTATGTGGCCATCGCTTATTTGCACTGTAGTGTCCAGGAAGTGGATCTCTTGTGTGGATTGGTCCAGGCTGAGGTTGATGGTGGGGTGGAAATTGTTGAAATCCAGGTGGAATTCTTCAAGGGCCTCCTTACCATGGGTCCATATGATGAAGATGTCATCAATGTAGCACAATTAGGAGGTGGGGTACTAGGGGACGAGAGACTGCATCCACCCTGGAGGCGTGGAGTAAGGCATAATGCTGTAAAAATGTATGAATGGAGGACCAGGTGGCTGTCTTGAAAAGGTCATTCGTAGGTACCTTCCTAAGGAGGGCAACATATTTAGAATGAGCCTTTGTGGAATGAGTAGTGACTCTAGGAGGGGGGGTGCATTCCAGAGGACCCGTGGCATGCCAAAATACACCCCAATATGCACTTAGATAGTCTCTGACAGGAGACAGAGTGACCCCTCATCCTCTAAACAAAGGAAACAAAGAACATAGGAGAAACCCTGAAGGGCTGAGTATGGTGAAGGTAGAAAGCCACGGCTTGTCTTACATCCTGTGTACAGACTGGTCTCTTCTCTGCACAAGTAGGGCTTGGGATAAAATATCGGTAGTTGAATGTCCTGATTGATGTGGAACTCTGATGAGACTTTAGAGAGGAAGTGAGGGTGGGGATACAATGCAACTTTGTCCAGATACAACACCATATATGGTGGGTCAGCCCTGAGGACTCTCAGTTCCCCTACCCTTTTGGCCAATGTGATTGCCACAAGGAACAATGTCTTGAAGGACAGATAGAGAAGTGATCAGGCTTGAAGGGAGGTTCTCTTAACATGTTAAGCACTAAATTGAGGTCCTAGGATAGGATAGTATCCCACACTGAAGAGAACAGGTTAAGGAGGCCCTTAAGGAATCTTGCTGTCATAGGATGTGTGAAGACCGACAAACCTTCAACTGGTGAATGGAATGCCATGATGGCATCTAAATAAACTTTGATAGAGCTCAGGGACCATCCCATAGATTTCAGGTTTAGTAGGTAGTCGAGGATGGATGTCAGGGGAAAAATTAGTAGGAGATATAGTGTGTTTGAAGTGCTTCCACTTCTGCAGGCAAGTCCTATATGTGGTAGGTTTCCTGCTATTTAAAAGAACCAGCTGGAGAACACTCCTGGGAGAACACTCCTGCTCTAGGCCCAAGAACCATCGAGGAGCCAGACCTTTAGGTGCAAGGATGATATATTGGTGAGCATTATGGAGTCTGACTCCTAGGTCAGTCATTAGAGGACATGCAGAGGCAGACATGTCACCAGATGGATCAGGGTCGGGAACAGCACCTGTCCCAGCCATGCCGATGCTATGAAAATTATCACTGCTTTCTCTTGTTTCAGTTTGAGCAGGGCTTTGTGGATCAGAACTCCATTTCAAGCCACCAGTGGTTGAGAAGGTACTGGAGTGGTGTGAGTCTGTTTCTGCCTATATGCCCTCATACCGGAGCTCAAAGAGGCATATGGCACAGGTGTGTACCTGCAGACACTACTAGCAGAAAAAAAAAATCTCTTATTGAGAGTTCGTGTCAGGATATGTGTGCACCTGTGGAGAACCCATAGGGACAATAACTCAAAGAAGTAGCTGGCTGCTTTGATTTCTGATTTGTGCCCAGAACTGCAGCATCCCAAAAGCTTGGCACAAAGCAAAGGTCATAGCTGTTCCTAAGCAAGGGAAACCATTGACAGACCCAAAGAATTACTGATCAGTTTTTCTGCTGTGCGTTACCTATTAATTGATTAAAAGACTAATCCTGATGTGGATTAATGAGCTAGCTGAACCTCAGCAGCCTCATGTTCAGGCTGGATTTAGGAGGGGACAATGCACCCAAGATCAGCTACTTCTTCTAACTAAAGATACAGAAAATGCATTTGAGCCTGGAAAGAAAGTTGGTCAGTGGCATGCTGTCTAATTATGCAAACACATGCATTAGATGCCCCAGAAGAATATGAAAGCCCTGAATATGATTTCCCGACCTGCTATGCCCATGGAACGATTCCATCTGCTCCTCGAAAGCACATGGAGGATGTCATTTTGTAGAACAAAATGGCATCCTCTGCACAATGTGACTCGAACATGTGAGGTCACACCTTGCATGAAAGTGTAGAATTGCATGCCTTACTAAGAATTTCACAGCATGCCACTGACATCGGTGCAGTCCTTATCAATCTGATGGAACAAAACTCTGCCCACGAAACTGTGTGGCATATTGGGCTGACTGCCAAGCTACAATAGAACCTCAGAGTTATGAACACCAGAGTTATGAACTAACCAGTCAACTACACACCATATTTGGACCCAGAAGTATGCAATCAGGCAGCAGCAGAGACCAAAAAAAAAAAGGCAAATACAGTACTTTGTTAAATATAAATTACTAAAGAGGGAAAGTTTAAAAAAAAAAGATTTGAGTAGATAAGGAATCTGTTTCTGTACTTGTTTCATTAAATTAAGATGGTTAAAAGCAGCATTTTTCTTCTGCATAGTAAAGTTTCAAAGCTGATTAAGCCAATATTCAGTTGTAAACTTTTGAAAGAACAACTATAATGTTTTGTTCAGCATTACGAACATTTCAGAATTATGAACAACCTCCATTCCTGAGGTGTACGTAACTCTGAGGTTCTGCTGTAGTCCTTGTAGGCTGATGATGTGGTTCATCCAAGGTATGATTAGCAACCGAAGCTTCATCCTGCAAGTTGGGGAGAAAGTCAGTCACTTTAAATGTCTCCAAAATAGCCTTCCATGAGGGTCAGTTTGGGCTCCCCTTTTGTTCAATATATACACATATGACTTTCTTGAAATGCAGGCCAAGAAGTAGGTATATGCTGATGACATCTATATTGCAAACACTGGAACTTGACCACTTGCTTCCAGCAATGAAGACTAATTCTCAATGAAACCAAGAAATTGGGAACTACCTTCCATCTAAACAATCTTCTTGCCAATCAACCCATTTAGATTCATATCCAAGAACAGCCACTGCCATTCCATTCAGTTTTCACATACCTGGGAGTAAAACTCCAGCATAGCCTGACACCTGAAAATGAAGTTCTCTTGTACTGCCTGGATATGAAAACTGTGAGGAGCCTCCTGTGGCACAGATCCTTTGGTCCTTCATAAATCCGTACTGGCCTTGGTGTTTGATCCAGCAGAATACTGCTCTGCCATCTGGGTGTGCAGCCACCACACCCAGCTTGTCAACATGGAGTTGAATTCAACCACTTGTATTATTAGTGGCTGTTTGAACTATACACAAACCTTCAATTTGCATGTACTAGTACACACAGCTCTGCCAGACCTTTAACAAGATGCCATTACTGTTAAGTCTGCCTGGAGAGCTGTGACAGATGAACCAACCTATTATGTCTCTGAGAACGAGGCATCAGTGAACCAGAAAGAGAACAACTCTCTGAGCCAACTCAAAGGTCTCCTTGTTTTCAGGAGAGGAATCCCATTTTTGTGGTGTGACACCATGGCTGTTCTCTCGACATCCCTTTGCTACGACAGTTCACACACTCCAGGACAATAGTGCTACTGGCCCTTTAGCGTGCATGGACAATCAGCACCACTAGGGAGCTGAAAACTACATCCTTACAGAGTGGAAGCATCAATGAGAAAACTAACACACTAAGTAAATTCAGGAGTTCATCACTGCACCTGTCTCCTTGATCAAAGATCCTAGACCAGGCTTACTAGGCTACTCTAGCTCAAACAGAATTGCTGCAACCGTACATTGGCTCGTCCTGCTTTCCTCCCCACACTGTGACTGTGGTGCAGCATAGCAGATAAGTAGTCATGAGGCAGAAGAGTGGCATCTAAAGGGCAGTTTACAACACCTAGCCTCCCTTGATATAGAAGGTATCATCTGGTTATGGAACCTGAACATCAAGCGCTGATATCTGCATACAAGAGAGAAAAAGACCCATCCATAAAATGGGCATAATTTACCTGCTTAACAGGGATATGAGGCTGAACTGGGACAGTACAACCTAGTGGAGAACACACTGGACTGGGTCTCACGAGACCTGGATTCTAATCCTGGCTCAGCCACTTGACCTTGAGCAAGTCACTTCACCTCCTTGAGTCTCATTTTCTTGTCTGTAAAATGAGGCTAACAATACTTACCTCCATTGTAAAGCACTTTGAGAATTACTAATGAGAAGTATTATGTGAGAGCTAAATATTATTGCTTACTAAGCTAACAACTCATAAGATAAATGGCACTATAAGAGTACAAGGCATTTTTATTATATTTCATTGAAACTTCATTTGCTATATATAAAATACAAACTAATAATAAAGGAATATTTAGCTAATATACTAAGTGCACAGTTATTCATGTTAGCAATGAGATCTGCATAACAGATATAGTACATGTGAAGACTCAAAATAATGTTTAGAAACACACACGCTAATTTATTTAATTAGTGCTATATCTCTCCCTGACTTTTATGGAAGGAAAAGTATCCACATAAACTTTACAAAAGTAAATAATGAGCAAAGTCTAAATACAAAGTGGTTTGATTTAATGTGTACATGCTCCTCCAGCACAGATACAGCTTAGCAGTGGCATAATTATAGTGTTATTGCAAACAGTATTATAGATTATTCTATAACACAAACATATAAAGGTAGACAAAATATAAATTTCATTCAAGCTACCCTTACCATCTTCTACGTCCTTCAAAATGTTCTGAGAAGTAGGATAATAGCTGCTCTCTTTGGCTTTTAAAATCTTAACCATTTTTTGAACAACAGGAGACTGAAGCTAGAATCATAACAAACAAACAAAAATTTTCAGTAAAGACCAAATTAAATTTAAGAACATTTCTGTCACAAAGTGGAGTATGTTGTCTACTTGGAGATAGAGAGTGAAATCAAAAGTTTTACTACCAACTTCAATGGAGTCAGGATTTCACGCAAAGTATTTAAAAAAAAAAATCTCAAGTACTGTATATGCACATTGATTTCCATGGACATTGGATCAGGCCCAATGGAAAAACTCCCATTGACTTCAGTAGGTAATGGGTCAGGCTCTCTATGCTTATGTTTATCCAATTTATACTGGAGCACTGCCAATAACCAGGGTAGTGGAAATACAGAATTAAAAAGAGGATGGTAACATCTGTTTTCCACCTCCAAACAATATTTCATATTTAAAATGTAAATAATCTTAATAGCTGCACAAAGTTTTAACAAAACACGGCTGGAGGACTTGTAATATCCATTTTAACAAGTCAGTATTTTGAAGCAGCAGCCTCCATTCCATAGCTAAGGTTGAAGCAACTTTCCCATTATAAGCCTGATTTTCAAGCCCAATTTCTTCAGAAAGAAATCTTTCCCTCTATGTAGCATTTTCTGGGGGGGGGGGGGGGGGCGGGGGAAGGGGAGGGGAAGAGACATAGGAAAAGTTTTCTAAAGCTCCGGATTGAGATTTTCAAATCAGCACAGGGAAGTTAGTCATACGCATCTTAAAATTAATGGAACACGTGTAGTTAAATCCCCTGTACAGGTTCAACCATGATGTTTCAATTTTTTTCTTTGTCATTCAAGTTTGTCATTCATAAAGTTTTCCTTATTATTTTCTGGCTCTTCATATGTCTCTAAAATGGCTTGGCCTAGGAACTCCAATTTTATTTTACTGGACCTGTGAGGGAAAATGCCTATTCGTATATTTATTTCGGTGGTATTGTTTCGGGTGGAGAGAGTGCAAAGATATAGACTGAAAGAGGCATAGTAAGAGTTACTGTACCTCAGAAAGATACAGAGTAGAGGAAAGGCTAAACACAAATTGGAGGGATGGGGAAAAAATGAAAAGGAGATAAAGCACATTTATTAAAGTTTTTTCCTAGTAGGAAGGGTTGATGCAAAATGATAAATAACTAAGTTTTTTTTGTTTGTTTGTTTTAAAGGATTGGCTAAAACAAGCTGTGGGTTCAGAAAGTTGCGTGTGGCCCCCCACCTATGCCACCTCCTCCCAATTTTTTATTATTATTTTCAAAGAGCATGGAGGAAGTTGATCTGCGGGGAGGCAGGACATAAAGGGAACAGGGGAAGACAGAGAGGGATGCAGGGGACTCAGGGGCATGAAAATGCTGGAATACAGTTCCCCTCCTCCAGATCTTACACAACCACCTCTTCTAAACTTCTGTTGATCATTTTAAAAAAAACCCCAACCAAATAAACACGGTGATTCCTAAACAAAAAGCTAATTTAATGAATTTAGTTTGAAGGTGTATTTCAGTGGAGTCTGGCTAACCACCACAAAAAATTATGCTTTCTTGACAACACACACACACGTTAGATAATTTAGAAATGAACAATTAAGGGATCCAGACAGTTCCCCGCTGCCATGTAGTCCTTCATCACTAACTATCAGTTCCTGTTATTTACACCATCACCCATCCTTAACTCCATTTTGTTTGGGCATATCTATGGACCCAGATTAATCAGAAATCCAGATCTTCAGCTGTGCCCATTTTCTATGTAGGTTATTTGAAACACTGAAAACAGTGGCTCAATTTGCATGCATGAAAATACGTACTTGATCATATATGCACAACAAATTATCTTTTCTTGTCTTCCAGAAGTTGAGCTCAGTTTGGGGATCTGAATGGAGGCCTTGCAGAAGAGGTTGAACAGAATCCCTTCTTAGTATGTCACGTATCTGATGCGACCATTTAATAACCATAGATTCAATTGCATGCAGCACTGTCCTAGCATATGGATATTGTCTGAAAAATAGAAAAAATGATCAGTGTTTTTGCTGAATTACAGCTGGTGTTCCGGGGCAGTGGTGTGGCAATAGGTGTCCTTGTCCTTCTCTTTACACTTTATCATGAACGCTTTAGTGTGAACACCTAGAATACTGAGTCCAGTGCTGGCCAACACATTACCAGAAAGATAAATTCAAACCACTACAACTAAATGATCAGCGAGCCAAAAGGATTGATTTATGAGGAAAGAATAAAAGAGTTTATTGACTGTCAGTAAACAGACTACAATTTTCCTCAGATCTATACACTGTTCAAAGATATTGGCCAAATACACCTCTACCCCAATATAGCACGACCCGATATAACACGAATTCGGATATAATGCAGTAAAGCACTGCTCGGGGGGGGGGGGGGGGGGGCTGCTCACTCCGGCGGATCAGAGCAAGTTCGATATAACACGGTTTCACCTATAACGCGGTAAGATTTTTTGGCTCCTGAGGACAGCGTTATATCGGGGTAGAGTGTACTCCCCATGAATAATTCTTGGTTTGTGAGTGTTCAGTATTCAAAATCAAAGTTTTGTTGTTTAGTTTACTGGTTCCAAGTCACATGATACTGTTCCCATTTCTTGACTGGATGATTATAAGTTACACTCAGGTTTCCAGTCCAAATATTCAACATTTATGAGTTCAAAATTCACTTCCTATGACTATTCCTTTAATATTTCCTAACATGCACTCTTTCTAGTAACATTCCAGCCTGTTTGTTTGCTATAATATACAGTTCAGGGCCCACAAAGACAAGGAAGGGTGAAGGCAAAGCTGAAGTAAATTATATTTACAGACTATTAAGGTGTGTATCTCTGACTATGAGATATCATCAGGTCTATACACGATCTTGTACAGAAATAACTAAATTAGTTTAAAAATTCACAATGTTTGTTGTTTCAGTGCAAGTCGGTGTGCAGATATTCTTCATTAAAAAATTAAAGTTTTTACTTCAATGTCATTTAAGGGATTAAAAAGCCATTATTTACAAGAGTTGTGAATTTAAACATATTTAGTTATTTCAATGCAGGTTTGTGTGTAGGTAAGCCCTAACTTTCTCCTTTCTGTCTGGGACCCCTAGCTTTCACCTCTCCTGTCCTCTTCTGTGTCTAAAATGCCTGCATGAAATCATCCTCTTGTCCCACTGCTCTTCTCACACCACACTACTCCTGTTGTCTTGCTATCGCTTAATACATTAAATTCAAGAAGATGGTCCTCACCTGCAAGGCTCTACATAATCTTGCCCTGCAACCCCAAATTTAATCTAATTTCTCTCCATTCTCCTTCCCAGTCCTTTCACCTTACTCCACTCTGCAGCTCATTTTCCCATTTTTGGCTTCATGCTCACATCACGCTGCTGGAACACTCCCTCAGTTCCTCACTCACCAAGCCCTTTCTCTTCTCTTTCCACCTAGCAAAGCGGGGCTTTGCTCCTGATTGAGGCCCCACACATTACAACAATAAGAATAAATCCTACCCTTCTGAGCAATCCCTCATCAATAATCTGTGCAGACAACCTGTCCTGAACTCTTGTCATGTGTTTGTCTTATTTAAAATGTAAGCTCTTTGGGGCTGGAATGTGTCATTGCCATGTAAATTTATGGTGCTTTAATACTGTTTATTGAAACCGCAATGACCACTACCTGCTCAAAGGATGATATCAAAAAGGACGGACTTTCCTGGACGTCTAAATATACATCTTCCAGAATTTAAAACAACCATCATGTCTAAATATAATAGAAGATCAGGGCAGACCCTCAGCTGGTGTAAACTGTCATAGCTTCATTGACTGCAGTGGAGCTCTACTATTTTAAACCAGCTGAGAATCTGGTCCCATATTTCAGTCCCTCCAATTAACATCAGAAAGATTCAGGTAAATGATGACAAAAGGCACTATTGTATCATATTTTTCTATTTTCTTAACTCTGGTTGAAACAGCAGCAGGTGGTCTAAAATAATTTAGCATTATGGCTACTAAATACTAGAGAATAAATTAGTGCACATATTGTGATACATTGACTTTCTTAGAAATAAAACAAAAGAAATACCCTGAGCAATGTAGCACACACATCCCTTTAAAACAACACATGTACTTTTATGTAATAACAATTGAGCGTAATAAAACAAATAGCATCTAGTATTTCAAACAGTAGCATTGTAAAATATTGCCCAAGGGATACAAAAATTACATTTGTTGTGCAATAATTCTTCTCAGGGATTATATCACTATTTAAATATTTTTCCTTCCCTCAAGTAGTATTTTACTGTTACTGTCCTTAAATCCAGGCACTATATATATACATAATTCCATGAAAAGCAGTCTTAAAATTAAACCCCTCTTAATCCGTGTGCGTGACACCAGCCATGCAAATTAGAACATTCAACCAATCACTGCTGCTCCCATTGAAACAGCCACTGAAGTCATGTTGAATGAAGAGCACTAAGACTGAAAGGGAAATACATAGTAAGTGGAAAAGAGATCGGGGAACATGGAAGGGGAGCGAGAGAACAGGCTGCAATCCAGCAGAGCACTTAAGCACCTGCTTAACTTTTAAAGCACTTGAATAGTTCCATTGAAGGCAATAAGATTACTCATGTGATTGCAGTTAAACTTGTATGCAAGCACTCTGCTGGATCTGAGCCACAGAGAGGAAGTAGTAGCTATTGGCAGTAGATTCAAAAATTTAATCCAAAAAATAAACTATCCATATTTCATACTATGAGTCTATAATTTCATGTAGAGATTCTGGTGAATACACAAACAACTTTTGCCTTGCTCTTGCAGTTAACTAGCCACCACTAGAAGCCCTTGAGGATACATTCTATGTAGCCTCTCATATGCCAGAGAGCAATTTCAGTGTTTAATTTAGTTATTTTATAAAAATCTCTGTTGGCATTTTGAGGCAACATAATTTGGGACACTCTTTAAAATGTCACCAAAACTTTAAAGTTACAAAAAACCCAGGAATAATCCTCCCTCTTAGCATAGGGAAAATTCACAAGAATAAAACAAAAGAATCTAATGCATTTCCTTGTTATTACTTACTATTTCTGTAATATTAGATGTATCATTTCAGTAGGAGCTGGATTACTTGCTTGGTCTCTCTCTTTGTCTCAGAGAGAACACCACACAGAGCACAAAGCAAAAACCTTCCCCCACAGATTTGAAAGTATCTTCTCCCCTTATTGGTCCTTTTGGTCAGGTGCCAACCAGGTTATTTGAGCTTCTTAACCATTTACAGGTAAAAGAGGGATTTTAGGCTACCCTTAGCTGTATGTTCATGACACCACCTTATAGTCCATTCATCCAATCCATACTTTAACTTGTTGGCAAGAATACTGTGGGAGACTGTATCAAAAGCTTTGCTAAAGTCAAGGTATATCACATCCACTGCTTTCCCCATATCCAGTTATCTCCTCATAGAAGGCAATCAGGTTGGTCAGGCATGACTTGCCCTTGGTGAATCCATGTTGACTGTTCCTGATCACCTTCCTCTCCTCCAAGTGCTTCAAAATGGATTCCTTGAGGACCTGCTCCATGATTTTTCCAGCGACTGAGGTGAGGCTGACCAGTCTGTAGTTCCCTGGCTTCTCCTTCTTCCTTTTTTTAAAGATGGGCACTATATTTGCCTTTTTCCCCAATCATCCGGGACCACACCCGATCACCACGAGTTTTCAAAGATAATGGCCAATGGCTCTGCAATCACGTCAGCCAACTCCCTCAGTACTCTTGGATTCATTAGATCCAGCCCCATGGTCTTATGCATGTCCAGCTTTTCTAAATAGTCCTTAACCTGTTCTTTCACCATCAAGGGCTGCTTATCTCCTCCCCATACTGTGCTGCCCAGTGCAGCAGTCTGGGAGCTGACCTTGTCTGTGAAGACCAAGGCAAAATAAGCATTGAGTACTTCAGCTTTTTCCCACATCATCTGTCACTAGGTGCCTCCCCCATTCAGTAAGGGTCCCACACTTCCCCTGACTTTTTTCTTGTTGCTAACATACCTGTAGAAACCCTTCTTATTACCCTTCATATCCCTTGCTAGCTGTAACTCCAATTGTGCTTTGGCCTTCCTGATTACACCCCTGCATGCTCGAGCAACATTTTTGTACTCCTCCCTAGTCATTATCAAGTTTCCACTTCTTGTAAGCTTCCTTTTTGTGTTTAAGCTCACTGAAAATTTCTCTGTTAAGCCAAGCTGGTCGCCTGCGATATTTGTTATTCTTTCTACACATCAGGATGGTTTGTTCCTGTGCCCTCAGTAAGCCTTCTTTAAAATACAGCCAGCTCTCCTGGACTCCTTTCCCCCCCTCATATTAGCCTCCCAGGGGATCCTGCCCATCAGTTCCCTGAGGGAGTCAAAGTCTGCTTTTCTGAAGCCTAGGGTCCATATCCCACTCCCTGAGTTCAAAGCTCCCTCTTCCTTCAGGAGCAGGTCTCCCCAGTCCTCCTTCCTGGCTGGCCCTGGTGACCAATCAGCACAGTTCTCTCACAGAAGAGCCTCCCTGCAGCTCTCTCCTGACCCTAATCTCCCTTGGGAATTCCTTTTTAAGCCTCAGCAGATGGTTACAGGACTCTGGCACCCATTCCCAGCATGGTTGGTGAGCCGTCTTAGAATTTGCGCATATTTTTCTTCAAAGGGCTGTGCCTTGGAACAGATTAGTGTTAAACTGGATATGAAGGATGAGTCAGAGTTAGACTTTATTAAGAAGGCTACTCTTTAACCTTTCCAGATCTATGGAAACTGCTACGGCTTGATTTTGTTTTGAAGGGAAAGTGAAAAGGAGCAAGTTGTTTGATTTTTCATTTTCTTATTTTTGTTGAATACTCCCTTGTGGTATGAAATTTTATTGCATATTGTGAACAACTTTTTAAATGAGAACATAAGAAACTCAATGAAATTTCTTGTTTATATACTAAACAGACATAATGAAGCTGCTTTTAAAATGACTGACCTTCCAGTTTCTCATCCATCCATACTTTTACTACTTTTAAAAAGTAGTAACTGCAGTTTTGTTTTCATTTGCTGAAGTCTTTGACATGCCCTCTAATATAGATAATCAGCAACACATGAGTCGTCTCAGGTTATGCAAGATCTTTAAATCAAATATTTGAACAGGTACTACTGTTGTGAAATTCTCAGTTGATTTCTGCAGAATGTGTCAGGTAAACAGCTAGAGTAGCACTATCAGTATGATTTGTCACAACTAAATTCCAAATGCTTGTTTGTTGCTGTACATCCTCTATAGCAACAAACCAGGAAAAAATAATTTTTAATACTAAATACATCTGAACAAATTGAATGTATAGACAAACCAAATACATCAGCTTTCACAAAGGACAATAGGCTCCCAAGTAAATGTGGAATTTGTGGCCTCACTCCCTCTCCATGAATTTAAAAAACAAACAAAAAAACACACCACTTGACTTTGCCAGCCTCTATAAAAAAAAAGGGATTTCCAACGAAATGTGAGAAACCCTGCCTCATTGAAGTCAATGGGAGTTCTACTGACTTCAGTGGGGCCAGAATTTCATCTTTTATCTTTCCAGTGTAAGTTTGCTAAAGTTCTATTGCCTCTTTTGCTCTTAACCAGCTTGTTTCCATTGGCCAAGACAATAACTTCCTCCTGAATGACATTGCCACCCCAAAATAATGACCAATTCAGGATCAACAAAGTCACTGGCCAACATAGTGAGAATCTACTGTGCCCATCTAGTCTTAGCGTCTATCACTAAGAATTTTTAAAAATAATTTTTGGATTACTACATCTTAATTGCACATATTTTTCACCTTACTGAAACACAATTGATTATATTCCTAATTAATCAAAGAATTTGAAAATTAAATTACATTTATAACATTGAAAAAGAATCATGCAAAGGGAACATTTTTGGAGATGTATTAATATACTCTCATTTCTACTGTGTTCATTTTCATATTTAAATTCCTAAAGTCCTGTTTTTCTAATGCTTACCAGGAATTTTAAGTTTTTGTATTCTGACTGAGCTATTTTCTTACTAAGGACTAAATTCTGCCTTGAGTAACAGTGGTGTAAATCCAGAGTAACTTGATTTACTTCAGTGGATTTACAGCACTGTAACTCAGACCAGAATTTGACCACATGTGAGTGTCTTAACTGACTGCCAGGAGGAGCAGTGACTAACATATGAAATATTTTTAAGTACAATTTTAAAAGGAGACAGTGGTCTTGCTATAGACCCAAACACAAAGAAGTGATACCTGGAGATCTGGGGAATCAAGCATTTACATTTGTAATTAAAAAAATGCTTTTCTTCCAACCATAAGATTCCAAATGCAACTTTAAAACTCAGAGCCAAATTCAATCCTGATGCAAGCACTGATGTCAAACATGTTGCACTACTTTTTCAGCATTGAATTTGATCCTGAGAGCCTACCAACACAGACTGTAAAAACTAAAGTAAAGTGTTTTGGATAATATGACTATGTATCTATGTAACAGGAAATTACATGTATACCAAATGAATTATTTCTGATGTCTGTCTGATGCTATGCAACTTATCTCATCCAGTTACTTGTTTTCATATTCCTCCTTTTAAGAAATAGAATATAACCAAAAAGTGACAAGATTTTAAAACTTTGCATATATATATTTATTTATCTTTTGATTTACATTTCAGAAGAAGGTTCAGCAAAAGTGGAGTAAAATTTTGGCTGAGATCTACTGGAACTGAACTCCTATTAGTGGGAAAAACTTTTTATATATCCCTCTCACCGATCCTATACTCCCTTCCTCATAGTTACTGGAACTAAGGGGGGGGGGGGGGAGGAGCAGGGAGGGCTGCCGCACCTCCTGCCCCGGACTTGAAGTGGTTTCCATCATATACAGGGTTTAGAGTTTGGTTCAATGGCTGTCAGCAACCCCACCATACAAATTGTTTCAGTGCCCCTGCCCTTCCTATGAAATAGTTATAGATTCATCAGATGCAAAAAAATTTTTGCTCATGTGACTGTGAAAGCTATTTTTAATTATTAAAATTAACATAGTTCTGACCTGGAGTAATGACTGCATATACTCTTAACTTTTGGCATGCAACTGCCATCTGCTATTTCGATATTCCTGAATGAGGCTACATCTACAGTACAGGGGGGAGTCGATTTAAGATACGCAAATTCAGCTACGTGAATAGCGTAGCTGAATTCGACGTATCGCAGCCGACTTACCCCGCTGTGAGGACGGCGGCAAAATCGACCTCCACGGCTTCCCGTCGATGGTGCTTACTCCCACCTCCGCTGGTGGAGTAAGAGCGTCGATTCAGGGATCGATTGTCGCGTCCCGATGGGACGCGATAAATCGATCCCCAAGAGGTCGATTTCTACCCGCCGATTCAGGCGGTAGTGTAGACCCAGCCTGAGAGATAATAATCAGCCATAGGAGAACTGACTCCTAACCCATCTTTCATGCTGACATCCTTTGGACAAGCGGAGTACTGTACAATGTCCCTCACAAAATCTGGCCTACTGAAAACGGGTTCTAGATGCTTGAACAGAATGAAGCAAGCACGTAACCTATTACAAGCAGGTTATACAAAATGTTCAGTGTGTGCTTCAAGCTTCACAACAATTCAGATGATGAAATCACTTCAATTACAATAAATAAATAATTAATAATACAACATATATTACACTACCCATCCTTTTGTGACATGTCTAAGCAACAGAATAGCTGCAGTTTTATTGTAATTTTTTTTTATTTGACCAGTGTAAGCATTATTTTTCTGCTGTCCACTATCTGGTGGAAATTATAATAAATGCAAGACTCAAATTTTAAGTTTTATCACAGATGTTTAGTTATAAATACCTCTTCTATGAAATCAACTGTATGCTCAAGTGGTGTTGCAGACAACTCTTCAAATACCAGCTCTTTTTTGTAATTGTCTGTTCCAATGCGTTCCGTGGTCTTCATAATGCAAACTAATTTATGTGTTACATCACTGGGTATCTAAAACAAGAGAATCATAGGTTATCGGTTCTACAAGAATATGATCTTTACAGTACAAAGTAGTCAGAGAATAAACACCAATAGCTGCCTTTTAGGTGACATACAATATGGAATATTGGCTACCACTCTGATACAATATTGAGGTCCTGGTCAGGCCTGAGTGGAGGGAACAGGGCACAGAGGTACAAAAATAGCTGGCAGCAGAGCAGCCTGGGACTCTGAAGCACCTTTTCAGAATCCCTGTGCTGTGCGAGTGTCCAAAAATCTGTACCCAGACCTTGGACTTGCTTTAACGTCTGATTTTTCACCTGCCTGTGGTTGATCTTTTGCAAATAGGCACCAGTTAAAAAAAAAAGAACCCTCAAAAACAAGAACCAAAAATGCTATTTTATATCATATTGATAGAGAACTATGGCCACATTTTCAGACAACGATGTGCTTGCATCTCGGGGATGGGTGAAATGAACCCCATACGTGATGTCTGTAAAGTACTTTCAGATGATATATAGGGCCAAATTCTATCCCCTGATATATGCCCATAACTTCCACTCAATACAAGCTAAATGAATGTTTCTGACAGCAGTTTAGCATAATTATTAATTCACATCCAACAATAAATTAACTCTTTCCAAAACCATATCCCTCTTCATGAAAGTGTTAGATGGACAACAATCTGGCCCTAAATTTTCAATTTTACGTTTCTTTGAGATGGATGTATTTCATCATTTGAGAGTTATGGAATTTGCCATTGATTCCACCCTTGTTCAGAACGTGCTCCACAATCTAACCTTTCATAAAAAAAAAAAAAAAAAAACACACACAACACACACACACACAAGACTTCCTGGTTGCAAAAGAAACTGTACAAACAAACTGAATGCAACAACTGATACATTGTCATCTTCCAGGGTCTGCAGACAGCTGAAATCAAAGCTTCAAGACATTCCTAACCAACTGCCAAAACTTTCACAGCTTTACCCCGGACAATTTCAACAATGCTACAAACCTATGTGTTGCCAGTACAAAATCTGAACAATAACTGAAAATGTGGGGATAGTGTAAAATAAATTGAATTTAAATACAGAGAAAGACAGAGCTAGTGTACTGACTGTTATTTATATTCATATTTAATTAATTAAAAACCCTCAGTTTAAGCGACCATATATTTTTCAGTCTGCCACAGAAAGTAGCTGTGCTTGCAGCAGAACTTAGATCCGGTTTGCCACAAGAGGCTTTGACCAGAGCCAGGCTTTATAAAATTGTCCTATAAACTGTTTTTAAAATACAAAGCCACAAAGGTGCTCCTTTTCTGGATTAAGTCACACATTCAAGGCAGTATTGTGAAGATATTTTAAGACAAACTAATGATATTTACTATAATTAAGTGGCACAGGGTGGCCATGGAATGGCCCGCATCAGGCAGTGGCTTGGAGCACCCATTATTGTTGTGCGTACTCTTGTCCCATTGGTTTGATATAGATTTTCTGTTTGGATTCTTTGGCAAGGGACATAAGCGATAGCAAAATAGTACTCCAAGGGTCAAGAAATATGTGGGAAGAGGGCTACAGGTGAGATTTTTTTTTTTATTAATTTAGGGAAACTGGATAGTATACTGAACAAAGTAACTCCTTTTATTCCCCTAGAGACCCAATTCTGGTGGTAGAAACTGTCTTGGAGGACAGTTATTGCATTACAGTGTTAATGATAAGCTGATAGCCAATGATCAAGATAATTCAAGGACAAATTATTATATTTTTAATCTCCAGTGATGTAGATGTACAGAGGGTATTTTAACTAAGTGCACGGATATCTTTAGGAATTGAGGTATTAACTAAGGAACACACATATACAATATTAAGTACTCTCAGTTACTTGCGTTCCTAGCTAAAACCAGTAGTTTGTTAGCTATTACATTCCGTGGGTGATGTCTTGGTCTCACTGAAGTCAATGGCAAAACTGCCATTGAGTTCAGTGGAGCCAGGATTTAACCCATGTATTTTAAACAGGATAGGTTAATAGTCTAGAGGGTTGAGTCCTCTCCATCACTCTGGACCAGACTGGGCCCCCATACTCACACTGGTGAGCAGTTACTCCCATGAGTAATCCAATTGATTTAAATGGATCTATTTGTGTACTCACAAGTGTAAGGGCCTGTCTGTCCCAATATGATCCTACCTTAACCAAATCACATTTTAAATCCAGTGATACTCAGATCTGAGTGATTCAGGAGCCAAATTAGCAATCAACATTACCCAACAGAGCCATAGTACTGTGAATTCATTGTTTCCATTTACTACAATACTATATATAACCATTCTCACAGCAAAGAAGTTAATAGTACAAGCTGATAACTTAATAACACAGTAAAATATCCTGATTGGTTAGTAATTAAATCACTGTTTTAATCATGTGATGCAAATTACCACAGGAGACACTTTAAAAAAGCCACTTGCTCCTCCAAAATCTGAGTCTGAATATCACTATTTAAGGGAAGACCCCGGCCTTAAGAAAAGGGATAAGAGCACCAGAGGGGTGGAAAGGAATGGCTGACACTGAAGTGGTTTCTACAGAGTGCATTAATGCTAGAACATCTATACTAAAGATTAAAGTGAAATTAACTTCAATAAAATGTGTTCATATATTTCCACTTATTTCCCCCTTAGAATCATTGCAGCGGGGACAAAACCAGAAGGGTCTAAACATTGTTGGTGATGGTGGTTCAGATAAAATTTAACTCTGCTCCCAATTTATCCCATCTCTACTAATATTAAGAGGCTTGACTCCATTCATCGGGAAGTCCTAACCCTGAAAGAGCCAAGCCGTGGGATCGTGCTTTTCATGGCATGTCTTAAGGTCTCTGTGCTATAAAACACTAGCAAATATATTTGCAGCATCCCGAAGCCCAAAGGGTACCGAATTTGTAATTCAAACTTCAGCACCTTACCTTCTGCATAGCAGTTAACGTTCCTGCCAGAGGAGAGCAAAACAGCAAGAAAGCTGGTTCGGTTTTATCCAAAAACTCCGCCAGGATTTTCTGGTTCTCCTCATTTTCAAGATATTTGCTCCATTTCTCTGCTTGAAAGTTCAGCAAAAGTGCCAAACGGCGCCCCACAAACTGGACCCTTTCCTCCTCAGAGAAACTTTCTTCCTGCGCAGCCTCTTCCTCCTCCATCTCCAGCCCAAGAATTGGAGGGGCTGGTGGGAGCCGCTGACGCGCAAGTTGCTGCTCAGGGAATAACTTGTCCCTCTCCTTCAAACTCCCGCCTGCACAGCAGATACCACTGTGTGTCCCCTGGCAAATGCACCAGCCCTGGTTGGCCCGGGTGGTTTGCAGTTCAGTTCCCTCTACAGCCCCAGCTCGTCCCGCATTACAAATCCCCTCAGCTACAGTTGCTTCTCTAAAGTTTCTGTCCTCCTCTGCCCTGTATTTGCAGTTCGCCTGCGGCTACCTCACTGCCCTGTCTGTGGTCCCTGACAAGCAGCCAGGGCACTAGTTACATTGTTGCCTGCTGCAGCCTTTGCTGCCACAAATTGCAGGGCAGCGGCGTCCGGTTTCCCTGGGGATGACGGAGCCCCTGGGACAGCCGGCCCCGCCTCTCCAGGGAGTAAATCACACCTCTTCCCAATCAGGGCACCGCCTCCTGGGAAACCCCCCACCGTCACCCACCGGACTGGGGGAGGGGGCGGCAGAGAATTTTCAGCTTCTCTGTGGAGCCAGCGGGGTTTGGGGGGGCTCAGATTAAGGTCGGAGGGGTTCACCTTCTCTGATACAGTTCCAAGTTCAGCCTCCCTCCTCCCCCACCCCCCCTATGGCCGCTCCCCCGACCCGGCCAGGCACCCGCGCAATGGTGCAGGCTCCATGCGGTGAGGCTCTGGCTGGCCGCTCAGAGTCCGGAGGACGCTGGTCCCCTCCCGGGTGAGCCGAGAGCCCAGTTGAATAGGATCTTGGCCGTGCTGGATGCGAGGGGCCTGTCTGTCTGTGCCTGGCGGGAGGAGGGATACCACGCCCTTGGAGCACAGGAAGGGCAGAATGAGGAGATTTAGGCGTGAAATGCGCGCTCCTCCTTGTGAATCCCAACACCCAGGGTTGTGGGACAGCGCTTCTAGACCGTTTTGTTTTTTAAATGGGGGGCGGGGGGAAATGGCAACTTTGCAATTAATAACTCAGCTGCTTGGTGTTGCAACAACAAAATGTAACTAAGACTAAGTGACAAAGACTACAAAACGTGTATAAAATGTCAGTGTGGAAAAATAATGCTCCACCTTTGCACTTTTTAAAACAGTACAGTAGTTAGTCAGCATGTTTCAGACCCAATACTCAAACCTGAACATGGATGTAAGATTGTAACAAGATTCCAAGAAAGCACATTATTCTAAGTACAGTGCAATGGTTAGTTTAAAGATATATATGCATGCAATATTTGTATATATCTAAATGCCACCGTTTGGTGGATTATTAGTGCCCTACAAAATTCACAGTCCATTTTGGTCAATTTCACAGTCATAGGATTTTAAAAATTATAACGTTAATGATTTCAGCTATTTAAATCTGAAATTTCACGGTGTAATTGTAGGGGTCCTGACCCAAAAAGGAGCTGTGGGCAGGTCACAAGGTTATTGTAGGGGGATTGCGGTACTGCTACCCTTATTTCTGCGCTGCCGTTGGTGGCAGCTCTGCCTTCAGAGCTGGGCAGCGGTGGCTGCTGGCCAAGAGCCCAGCTCTGAAGGCAGAGCCACTGCCAGTGCAGAAGTAAGGGTGGCAAAACCATACTACACCTTTCTTCTGCTCTGCTGCCTGCAGAGCTGAGCCCTCAGTCAGCAGCCACCACTCTGGCCGCCCAGCTCTGAAGGCAGTGCAGAAGTAAGGGTGGCAATACTGTAACCGCCCCACCCCAAAATAACCTGGCAACCCCCCTGCAACTCCCTTTTGGGTCAAGACTCCCAATTTGAGAAAGGCTGTTCTCCCCCTGTGAAATCTGTATAGTATAGGGTAAAAGCACACACACACACAAAATAAAATAAAAAAATAAAAACCAACTAGATTTCACAAGGGGAGACCAGATTTCACGGTCCATGACACGTTTTTCATGGCCATGAATTTGGTAGGCCTCTAGTAATAATTTACAGAACCCTTTTCTTATAGGTCAGCAGTTCAAATATAGCCAAGATGACTGAGAATTGATACCGTGAGTGGCCTATCAGAAATGGGTGGGTAGTCTCAGTCCAGTCCCAAGTGGACAGCTGTATACAAGATTACCAAAAAAGGAAAATCCCTCCCCCAATCAATAGATACATAAATAAACCCACAGAAAAATATTTGGGGAGATGGCAAAGGTGTTTTTCAAACACACTTTGAAAATGCTAACAGGAAGCTATTCATCAAAAATAAAACGACTTTAAATAAAAATAAGATTAGAAAATGTTTAGCTTTATCATTTAAATTACACATTATCTTCTCCTCTCTTCTTTCCCTCCACCCCATCTCTGTTCAGTGCCAGTGGTACCAGCTCCTAATCCACCCCTTTGATTTCAGTACATGCCCCACACACTCTCTTCACCTCAGAGCAAGTGAAGGTTACACTCCACTATTCTTCCACAGATTTAGACACAACTGGACCTACTTATAACCACATTGGGGCCAAATAGCTAGGAGAAAAGTGCAGAAAAGTAACAGCACAGAAAGGTCACTGAACTTGCTTGTGGTATGGAGGGCAGTAGAGAAGAGGGAAGCATAGGGCAGCTGGTGGAAATAGAACATACCGACCCACTTGAAACTGCTCTGTGTTGAGTCAATAAGTAAATGGGTGGTATATTGAGGCTTAGATAGAAACAGAACATGTTTATTCAAGCAGAACACACAGGGGGAGACTCCTTGCCTGACAGAGTTTTACTACAACTGTGCACGTGGCACATCATTTCCAGGCAGCAATGGAGCAGCAGCTCCACCTGTCAGAGTAGTCAGCTGCTGCTGCTGCTATGGTAGGAGATCTATTCCAGAAGGCTGCACTATCCCTAGATCCAGGGCAGCAGCACCAGGAGAAGAGTGAACATCAGAGCAGAGCGATCATGCCCTCCCTTTGCAAGGTAGGCAACCATTCACTGCTCAGAAGGGCTTGTTTCTTTGTTTCCAACATACATAGGCTTTTCACCTTTTAAAAAATAAAATACAAGGTTTATGTGTTTATGGATGGGTGGTAACCCTGATTGTAGACATCACAAAAATCATCATCATAATTTGCCCTAACTGGCACCTTTGATGGCGATCTTGACAAAGAACCCATGGACTAAATCAGGTCAAGGCATGTTGGTAGGCATTGTAGAGAAGCCCTCACTACCACTCCGTTCTGTGGATAAATAAATATGACAGCTAAAATAGAAGACTATTAAAGAAAAACATGTCACCTTCATAATTGCTCTCTCAGAATGTTGTACTCAAACCAGGTCAGGTGGAAAGTGAACCTCCTGTCACTCCAAGGACTTCTGAGTTGCTAAGCTAAAGATACTGTATAATAAATCAATACTTCCCACTCTTCTGCAATTTAAGTTACAATTTTTTTTGTGTACTAATTTCTTCAGAAATCAGGTAACAGGACCATTTACACTGTTCTTCACACCAGGGTTCGCCTTTAGAAGTCAAGTTTCCAGCAAGAAGGAACTGAGGGTGGGCGGGGGAGCCGGCAGTGCCCCTTATACCACGTATGTGTGTGCCACTCCAGAGAGCGCCAGAGCCAGTCCCCTATGGATACCACTGAGGGGAAAAGTTCCAGCACCGGTGCATGTGGCGGGCACACACACCTACAATGGAATGGACATGAGCAAGCACTCTAAGAAAAGGGTAGACTTATGAACACTAATGCAGAAAAGGAAGAAGTGTTCAATAAATATTTCTGTTCTATTTTTTGGGGGGAGATCAGATGATTCAGTTTCATCATATGGTGATAATACTCTTTCCATTGCACTAGAATATCTGGTGGATGTTAAACAGAAGCTACTAATGTCAGACATTTTTAAATCAGCAGGTCCAGATCACTTGCATCCAAGAGTTTTAAAAGAGCTGGCCAAGGAGCTCACTGGACTGTTAATGTTGCTTTTCATTAAGTCTCAGAGCACTGAAGACTTCAGCAGACTGGAAGAAAGCTAATGTTGTGCCAAGTTTTAAAAAGGGTAAATGGGATGACCTGGGCAATTATAAGCCTGTCAGCCTGACACTGACCCCAGGCAAGATAATGAAGCAGCTGATACATGACTTGATTAATAAAGAACTAAAGGATGGCAATGTGATTCATGCAAATCAACATGGGTTTATGGAAAATATATCCTGTCAAACTATCTTAATATTTTTTTCTGATGAGATTACAAGTTTGGTTGATAAAGATAATAGTGCTGATGTAAAAAGCAACAGAGGGTCCTGTGGCACCTTTAAGACTAACAGAAGTATTGGGAGCATAAGCTTTCATGGGTAAGAACCTCACTTCTTCAGATGCAAGTAATGGAAATTTCCAGAGGCAGGTATAAATCAATATGGAGATAACGAGGTTAGTTCAATCAGGGAGGATGAGGTGCTCTGCTAGCAGTTGAGGTGTGAACAGCAAGGGAGGAGAAACTGCTTCTGTAGTTGGATAGCTATTCACAGTCTTTGTTTAATCCTGATCTGATGGTGTCAAATTTGCAAATGAACTGGAGCTCAGCAGTTTCTCTTTGGAGTCTGGTCCTGACGATTTTTTGCTGTAAGATGGCTACCTTTACATCTGCTATTGTGTGGCCAGGGAGGTTGAAGTGTTCTCCTACAGGTTTTTGTATATTGCCATTCCTGATATCTGACTTGTGTCCATTTATCCTCTTGCGTAGTGACTGTCCAGTTTGGCCAAAGTACATAACAGAGGGGCATTGCTGGCACATGATGGCATATATAACGTTGGTGGACGTGCAGGTGGATGAGCCGGTGATGTTGTAGCTGATCTGGTTAGCCGGCCCTGGTTGGAGCAGATGCAGTTGTACCTCAGCGCTTGGCTGTAGACGATGGATCATGTGGTGTGTCCGGGGTGGAAGCTGGAGGCATGAAGGTAGGTGTAGCGGTCGGTGGGTTTTTGATATAGGGTGGTGTTAACGTGGCCATGGCTTATTTGTACTGTGGTGTCTAGGAAGTGGACCTCCCGTGTAGATTAGTCCAGGCTGAGGTTGATGGTGGGGTGGAAGCTGTTGAAATCATAGTGGAATTCTTCCCAGGTCTCCTTCCCATGGGTCCAGATGATGAAGATGTCATCAATGTAGCGTAGATAGAGAAGGGGCATGAGTGGACGAGAGCTGAGGAAGCGTTGTTCCAGGTCAGCCATAAAAATGTTGGCATATTGTGGGGCCATGCGGGTGCCCATAGTGGTGCCACTGGTCTGGAAGTATATATTGTCACCAAATTTGAAATAATTGTGCGTGATGATAAAGTCACAGAGCTCAGCAGCAAGCTGTGCTGTGTCATCATCGGGGATACTGTTCCTGACAGCTTGTATTCCATCTGTGTGTGGGATGTTTGTGTAGAGAGCCTCTACATCCATGGTGGCTAGGATGGTGTTTTCTGGGAGGTCACCAATGCATTGTAGTTTTCTCAAGAAATCAGTGGTGTCACGGAGATAGCTGGGAGTGCTGGTGGCGAGGGTCTGAGTAGGGAGTCCACATATCCAGACAGTCCTGTAAGGCATTTGACATGGTTTTATAAAAGGTAGATCATGCCAGACCAATCTGATCTCTTTCTTTGAGAAGATTGATTTTTTAGACAAAGGAAAGGCAGTAAATCTAATCTACCCAGATTTCAGTAAGGCATTTGATAAGTTCCCATGTGGAACTTATGAGTTAAATTGGAGTAGATGGGGATTAATATGAGAATTGAAAGATGGATAAGGAACTGTTTAAAGGGGAGACTAAAACAGTTCATACTGTAAGGTGAATTGTCAGGCTGGAAGGAGGTTACTAGTGGAATTCCTCAGGGATAGATCTTGGGAACCTATATTATTCAACATTTTTATTAATGACTTTGGCACAAAGAGTAGAAGTGTGCTAATAAAATTTGTGGATGGCACAAAGCTGGAAGATATTGTCAATATGGAGGACCAGAATATCATACAAGAAGATCTGGATGACCTAGAAAACTAGGGTAATAGAAATGGGATGAAATTTAATAGTGCAAAGTGCAAGGTAATGCACCTAGGGACTAACTAAGAATTTTTGCTATGAACTGGGGACTTGGAAGCAACAGAGGAGAAAGACCTGGATGTATTGGTTTATCACAGGATGACTATGAGCCATCAATGTGATGTGGCTGTGAAAAAGGTTAATGGAATCCTAGGATACATCAGGCGAGGCATTTCCAGTAGAGACAGGGAAGTGTTAGTACCATTATACAAGCCACTGGTGAGACCTCATGTGGAATACTGAGTGCAGTTCTGGTCTCCCATGTTTAAGAAAGATGAATTCAAACTGGAACAAGTGCAGAGAAGGGCTACTAGGATGATCCAAGCAATGGAAAATCTTCCTTATGAAAGAAGACTCAAAGAGATTGACTTTTTAGCCTAACCAAAAGAAGGCTGAGGGAAGATATGATTGCTCTTTATAAATACACCAGAGGGATAAATAACTTAAATAACTCCTTTCCCTTCCAGGTAAGTGCCAATGAATAAATGGTTATAAACTGACCATCAACAAGTTTAGGCCTGGGTCCAATTGAGGTATTATGGCCATCTCCATGAGGTATTTACAGAGGCGAAGTGTCTGTCCTTATGGGGTATGGCTGGGGAAGGATTGACAAATATTGCACTGAGCTGCAATGTGAGCTTCTCCCAAGCAGGAGAGGCGGTGGTGTTGATGGTTGTTGCTGACAGAGAAGGAACTCGGGCAGGAGGCGCAGAGTTTGAAGGTTGGAGTTCTGGACATAGTCCCATACCCAAATGGGGTACAGGAGGGGCGAGGGTACCACATACTCTAATCTAATTCTAAAACTATCAGAACTACTAAATCTATATGTTATTAAAACTACAAACTATTTACAGCTAAATAATGTTTTTCAGAACAATGTCAGAATTGAGGACACTAAAGTTCCTGACCCAGACCATGTGGCGGTGAGAAGGAACTGGACAGGCAGTCGATCCCTCCCACCCTTTATCACCTTGGTTGGAAGCATGAGGCAGGCCAGGGTATGCATGGACCAACTAAGACTACTTTCAAATTCACTGATTCTGGGAGGATGATACTCATGTGCAAACCACAGTGGAATACAATAGGGACCATCACTAGCAGAACTCTAGAAACTTGAACTGCTCAAAAAAATAGAGGGAGGTGAATTTGAGATTTTTTTTTTTTTTTGGCAATACATGTATCCTCCTTTTTAACAAAAATTTCAAAATCAATATGTTTTGACTAGCTTTACTAATAATTTAGGAATGGGACCCAACCGACTAGTCCTTAATATCTTCCTGCCTCATCATCAGGCCAAAGTAACTTTAGAGCCTGAACAAACAGATTGTGTTTCCTTCCTGTGGCGGGGCGACGACTTACCGGTGTGGCGCCTCCTGCTGGTTGTCCAGGAATTAGCACTCTTCCTGCTCCGGAGTGGCCTCTGCAGGCCGGTGTCTCGCCTGCGGCTGGCCCCCGTGTCCCTCCCAGACCCCGGTGCCCCTCTACATCAGGGTTCTGCCGCCAGCAGTAACCCACAGTCTGGGTCTCCTCACCCAGGGGAATCCCCAACCCTCTATCCCCACCTTGCCTCAGTGGCTACTGCCAGTCACCATCAGCCCCTGCTCACTGGGGCAGACTGCAGTCTGTAATGGCCACTCATCATCGGCAAGGGGTTTAGGACCTGCTGCCTTTGCCTGTCTCTGGGCTGCCCCTCTGTAGCCTCAGTACCTTTTTGGCCTTTTTTAGCAAGGCCTGCATCCTGGGGTTTTACCAGGCTGGAGCTCCCCTGCTCCCTCTGCCCATCCCCAGCACTGCTCCACCTCAGGTACCCTTCTCAGCTCCCAGACAGCCAGGTCCTTCTCTCTCAGAGGCTAGAGAGAAACTCTCTTCATCCTTCTGGCCCCCTGCCCTCTAATAAGGGCTAGCTGGGCCCTGATTGCACTGGCTGCAGCTGTGACTGCTTTCCCAATCAGCCCAGCCTTTCCCCTGCCACAGCCCTCTCCCAGGGCTGTTTTAAGCCCTTCAGGGCAGGAGCGGGGTAACCACCCCGCTACACTCCTTTTCCTATAAAGTTGCTCCATATCCTGTCTATCTTGTTTATATTGCAAGTAGTTCAGTATATGGAGGCCTTTTATCAAGTTGACTCAGCCAAACATAGACTGAAAGTCTCAATTTAAGATATGTAAGAAGTTGTAGCATCATTAATTTAGCTAGATACCTGGTGTGTAAGTCTTACTCAATTTTAATTTCTCAGGCACTCAGTCAACAATACTCAATTGTCCTGATGGTCAGCAAAGGACAGTGCCTACCTGTGAGAAGGTCATAGTTACATGAAACATATTATGTTGTAGAGCTCTAAAACACTTTAAGATACTGAATATACGTCATCTGCAAAGAACCATTTTATGTTCTTTATTATTATTTATTATTAAGATGCTCTGAGCCTCTGGAAAATCTTTGATAGCTACTGCAAGTGGTTCAACGGATAGAACAAATATATGAGGTAACAAAGGACACTATCTGAATGGAAATCACAGAGATAAGGAAATGAACATGGACAATTGTAGAACAGATTGGTGTAGGTTATTATGTAATGTCTGAAATTAAATTTCTCCAGCATTACAAAAAGATAGAATTCTTTGGGACTTTCTTTGCTTCTGTGACAGACCTCCAAATCTGTTTTGTTTTTTCCAATTAAATTTCTCTTATACTATTCCTTAACAAATAATTTCCATTCAACAAGTAGAGTAGAATATGGCAAATATTTGCTTCACTCGATCTTTTTCATTGCATTATGTGCTTATGTATTTGCCAGGTGTGTTTCCTGAACTCTTTTTCAAGAATGAAATAACTCTTATATTTCATGGGATGGTTAATTACATGTACAGAATTTGCAAGAATGCAAATGAGATTAATGTCTGTATCCAATAAATTCCCATCTAAATGATTATTTTTAAATGTATATTGCCTCTCAGGGTAACCTCCACAGGTAAATTATTGGGTAATCAGTCAGTTATCACTGACTAATTAAATAAAACTTCTAAATTTAATAACATTCTTAAACTACAGCTATATATAATACCCTGCTGATACAAAGTGAGTAGGGCAGTTATTAAACAGTCACTATTAAGACAGAACAAAGGTCCAGCTGACAATAGTGTCCGACTATGCAATAATAAGACCATAGTGAATCCCAGCTAACTCACAACGATTAAATAATGTACAAAGCTTACACAGTGTCATAACTATAAAGGGAAGGGTAACAGCTCTCCTGTGTACAGAATTCTAAAATCCCTCCTGGCCAGAGACTCCAAAATCCTTTTACCCGTAAAGGGTTAAGAAGCTCAGGTAACCTGGCTGACACCTGACCCAAAGGACCAATAAGGGGACAAGATACTTTCAAATCTTGGCGGGGGGGGGAAGGCTGTTGTTTGTGCTCTTTGTTTGGGAAGTCGTTCGCTCTTGGGACTGAGAGGAACCAGACATCAATCCAGGTTCTCCACATCTTTCTAAACAAGTCTCTCCTATTTCAAACTTGTAAGTAAATAGCCAGGCAAGGCGTGTTAGTTTTCCTTTGTTTTCTCAACTTGTAAATGTACCTTTTACTAGAGTGTTTATCTTTGTTTGCTATACTTTGAACCTGAGGCTAGAGGGAGGTCCTCTGAGCTCTTTAAGTTTGATTACCCTGTAAAGTTATTTTCCATACTGATTTTACAGAGATGATTTTTACCTTTTTCTTTAATGAAAAGCCTTCTTTTTAAGAACCTGATTGATTTTTCCTTGTTTTTAGATCCAAGGGGGTTGGATCTGTATTCACCAGGAGTTGGTGAAAGGAAGGAGGGGGGGTGGTTAATTTCTCCTTGTTTTAAGATCCAAGGGGTTTGGATCTTGATCCACCAGGAGTTGGTGGGAGGAAGGAGGGGAATGGTTAATTTCTCCTTGTTTTAAGATCCAAGGGATTTGGACCTGTATTCAACAGGGAATTGGTGAAGAGTTTCTCAAGGCTTCCCAGGGAAGGGAATCCACTTGGGAATGGTGGCAGCGGACCAGATCTAAGCTGGTAGTTAAGCTTAGAAGTTTCATGCAGGCCCCCACATTTGTACCCTAAAGTTCAGAGTGGGGAAGCAGCCTTGACACACAGTCTTTACTCTTTTTACACCTTTGTAATATTTCTATGAGAGGGAGCTTTTCAAGCACTATGAAATTGCATATTGAGTTTAATATTAAATAAAATTAACCATGGTAAATCTAAATTATGTAATGAGAAGCTTTTAGATTGGTTGTGTTGGGCATTAATAAGGTAAAATACCTCCTTGAGTAAGAGTAGGAGCATGAGTTTACCCTATTTAGCAGCCTTAGGCTCTGATTAACCAGTGTTTTTACGTAGGTGCCTAACTTTAAACCTGAGAGTAGCCTAATGGGCTACCAAGCTATATACTAATTCAAGGCTATATCATCAAGAAGTGTTAAGACATTTTGACTTCAGTTTTTCTGCTCTTAAATCTTTGCAAATTTCAGAGCTTCTTCAGAATTTTTCAACAGAGTATGAAGCAGACAAAGCTTCATCATAACAAAATAGAGGACTATTGAGATAATTCAGGGGGTCTATCTATATGAAAATGATAACAGTGTTATTTTATATAGACTCCTTAATTAGTACATAGTCTGTAAAGTACCAAATGTTAGGTTGTCATAAAATAATTACAGAGACATTCCCTATTAATCAGCATAGTGTTGAATAGAAGTATACATCATAACAATAAGAAATTGATCTATGTTTTGGTTAAATAATATTTCCATTTTAATTACACACAAACATTAATTAAAATGGAAAAAGAAGTCTTAAGACATTTTGACTTCAATTTTTCTGCTCTTAAACCTTTGAACATTTCAGAGCTTCTTCAGAATTTTTAAACAAAGATTTGTGTTCCTTTAAAGATATTCAGGATTGCTGGCTATATTATATCTAATCACAGAACAGTTTCCTTGATAAAGTGAATGTTGCTGTAAAACAGAAAAAAAAAAATCGGGGTGGGGGGGTTAACTCCATAAGTAGGAAAAATCTCTTTTTATGATAATCTGTAAAATGGATTTCCTGTCTTTTAAGTTATGTAAGCAGATAGTTACAGGTTAAGGGGGAAAGACCTGTGTCTGTTGTTTGAGGTTGCTATTATTTGGTCTCCTTCTGTTAGCTGATTCTCAAACCCCCTGTGCCCTTTCAGTAAGATTGTCTATGGAGGACTGGAGAGAGATTTTGATTTTTGAAAACTTACTATCCCTATTACTGTGGTCAAGGTTAAGGTAATTTGTTGTATGATCTTCAGCATTGCAAATCCCAAAGTGTTCAGACCCATAAAGTTTACCGACTGGTTTTTAAAAGGGAGGGAGGTGTGTGTGTGTGTGTGTGTGTGTGTGTGTGTGTGTGTGTGTGTGTGTGACACACCTTCCTGCTAGAACCTCCCTTCCTCTCCTGGTCTCTACCTCACCCAGTCCTTCCCTGCCACATTCACATTCTCTTTCACACTCCCCCCATTTCCTGTCTCACAATGTCCCATTTCCTCTTCCAGTCCTTTCAGTCTCCTGCCTCTTGCATGTTAAATCTTACCTACTGCACACTTCCATTTTCATGCCCCCTCATGGTTTATTGTCCAGTAGCCCAGAAAGTGATCACCTTCCTTACGGTTTGCTTGGCCTCAGTCCCATTAGAAACAGTGGAAGATAATGGCTATTTTTAATAGAGGTAAACCTCACTGCCAAATGCAAAGACTGCAGGAAAATAGCACATCTGTAACCCTGCCCCCCAAACTTGACCCTCTCCACACCCCAACTTGCTCTTTTCCTTTAACAAACAATTCTCTTCCAACACTATTAGTTGTTGATGTCTTGTGTAATAATGTCTTGTGTTGTGAGAGCTGAGAGGGTAGTTTGGTGAAGAGGACGGTGAAAGGCTGGTATTCCTTATGGGGCAGAGCAAAGTTGTGGTCTGGTGTACTGTAGCTGTTGCAGTGGTGTGCGCCTATGAATGGAGAAGCAGGCATGTCCTGTTCAGTGGCTTAACCTTTCATTGCTTGGCTTTTGGGAGTTAGCATCAGTTCTGTTATGCATGTAGCACCCGTTAGTGCCTCATAATTAAGTTTTTTATGTATTAACTTACTTATTTTTAAAGTTTAAGCAGAGATGGAGGGTTGCATAAGAGGGGAGCATTCCTGAGGGCGGGAACAGAAGTGCAAGTGGTTACTGAAAAGATTTAATCCATCAGCAACTGCATATGAACCCATGTCTATTAGATCAGCAGCTAACCATAAAACCCTTCTCTGTTGTAGAATAAAATCTGACCGAAAATTGTAGCTCCTCAAGAGACTGCATGAACGCATGGTGCATCAAGCCCATCCAAAAGTCTATCAAATTTATATGCACACTGCCCACCATGCATACTTGCACATAGCCCAACAAATTTATGTACATGATACATAAAATTTAGCTGTCAGCACTATTCGATATTACAAATAACATCTACAAATGATCCTAAATTCAAATTAAGTGTTTTTAAAAACTTACATGCTGCTTCAGATATACTGAGGATATACACCCTATCAAATTTTGTTTTGTAAAAGACAATGCTTTTTAAAATATATCAGCCAAGGTCAGACAGTCGAAGACAAATTTCAGTCAGAACCCAATTTCAAAGATTTCCTATTAACAATTATAAAGATAAAGCAAACAAAGCTACATAGAAAAATGGAGATTAATTACCTGTGACTGAAGGTTCTTCGAGATGTGTGGTCTCAATATGTATTCCACACATGGGTACACATACACTCCATGCACCAGAGACTTCTTGCAAGTAGTGTCCATTGGCCAGCACCTGTGCAGTTGCTCTTCTTGTGCTCCATACAGAGGATATAAGCGGTGGTGTCAACCAATGCCTCTCCACTTCCTCTCCTTACCACAAATCAGATAAGGTCCAAAACAGAGGGGAAGGTCGGCAGGTAGTAGAATAGTAGGGACCACCATCTTGAAGAACCTCCTGTTCAGGTAAGTAACCTCCATTTCTTCTTTAAGTGCCAGTCCCTATATGCATTCCACACATGAGTGATTGGTAAGCAGTATACATAGTGGAGGGTGTGTGTGTATGTGAGGATGCAGTTGGTATAGGTGTCTGTGAAACTGTTGTCTGAACAGCTGCATCGGCAGAAGAGGTCAGTGTAGGTACTTCTCAAAGAGATGCTGTTGCGGTTTCTTGTGCTCTAGTAGAATGGGCCCTTACCCTGTCCAAGGGAGTAATGAGAGCCAACTAATAACAAAGAATGATGCAGCCTGAGAGCCACTTAGAGAGTCTCTGAGCAGATAATACGTGTCCTCACAGTTGATCTACTATAGCAACAAACACCCACAGTGATTTCCTAATTGTTTTCGTTCTTTGCAGAGAGAATGCTAAAGTCCAGCTGACACTGAAAGAGTGAAGTCTTCTCTCCTTATTGGAAACACGAGATTTCAAATAGAATGCTGGCAAATGAATAGGTTGATTTATGTGAAACTCAAAAATTACCTTGTGAATGAAGTTTGGGAGGAGTTGAAGGGAAACCTTCTGTGACACTACACCCCATATTCATCCTACTAATATTATTATTATATGATTATAGCATAATTATGATGCATTTTGTACAAGACAGGTCATGTAAGGTGACATTGGAAAAGTTATGATTTGCTGAATATGATTATCCTATTTTATGCATGTATCATTTTTGTATCTGAAGTTACGAATATTGACTGTGGATCTGTATTTCAAATGGGCTTACTCTGGAAAATACCCAGCCTTTCTGGTACAACAATGAAAAAGCCAAACAGTGCTATCGGCTCATCAACAAAGCTATATAAGGCAGGGAGTGATATCATCTGTTGTTCTTCACTCCCCCACAACTCAACACCTGAGAGAAGCTCCAAAAGAAAAAGACTTGGAAGCGGGGAGGGAATCCCAAGCTGCAAAGCAAATGCACCTTGTCCCTTAAGAATCTGGAAGCCTGCTTGTATCATCAGCCACAGGGAGAATTTCCTAATTCATATCCTATCTTTCTAGTGTCTTAGGCTTAGTTTGCATTTTTGTTTATTTATTAATTAATCTGCTTTGATCTGTTTGCTCTTACTTATAATCACTTAAGATATGTCTTTTGTAGTTAATAAACTTGTTTTATATTTTAACCTAAACCAATGTGCCTTTAAGTGAAGTATCTGGGGAAAATACCAGCTTGGTTACCATGAATGTGCATATTCCTATCCACATTGAGGGAGGGGCAGACATATTAATGAGCTCATACTGTACAGATCCCTGTGCAGTGCAAGATGATATAATTTTGGTTTATTGTCGGGGGGGGGCAGGGTGCCTGGGGAGCTGGGAAACTGGCTGGGTCTGCTGTTTGCACTCAGGTAGCCCAGTTTGGGTGAGTGGTGCCACTTGCTGTCGTGTTGGGTGATGATAGGGCCTGGGTGAGGTTGGCTGTGTCCCCAACCCCGCTGTGTTTTAGAGTGGCGCAGCAGTTCCCACAGCTCCCAGACTGCACCCCAGGAGTAACAACCCATCACACCTTTTCCTTATGAAATATGGTGTATGGTGGGTCAGCCAGGAGAGCTACTAGTTCAGTCACCCTTCTGGCTGATGTGATGGTGACTAGGAAGGCGACCTTCATGGGGAGGCACTATACACATGGCCAACAATTCAAAGGATAGTATAAGTACTGAGAATACAAGACTGAGGTCCCATTGTAATGTAGGTTTTACCACCAATGGCAAAGTACTAATGAGATCTTTCAGGAATCTAACTGTTGTTGGCTGAGTAAAAATAAAGTAGCCTTCTACTGGAGGATGGAAGGTACCAATTGCTGATAGATGGACTCTAGCTAATTAATGGAAAGCCCTGACAGCTTCAGGGACAGGTAATAGTCTAAAGTAGCAGGGATGTCTACTGAGGGTTTGTGTTCACTACCCGCCTAGATCGGCAGGTAGAAATCGATCTCTCGGGGATCGAATTACCACATCTCGTCGGGACGCGACAATCGATCCCCGAATCGACGCGCTTACTCCACCAGCCCAGGTAGGAGTAAGCGCCGTCGACGGGGGAGCTGCGGTGGTCGATTTGCCGCCGTCCAAACAGCGGGGTAAGTCGGATCGGATATGTCGAATTCACGTAGCTGAATTTGCGTATCTTAAATCGAACCCCTCCCAGTGTAGACATAGCCTGATTCTGGAGATAACAGGTTCTGTTACATCCAGGTAGAAAAACTACTCCATTTAGCTAAACAGAATTTTCTGGAGTCTTTTCTTCTTTGAGTGAGAACATATTGAACTGCCTCTGAACCTGAATGCTCTATGTTCTGATGTGCATCCAAATACCAGGCCATGAGGTGTAGATGGTTTGTGTTGGGATGTTTGATCTTGCCGTTCTCCTGAGTTAACAGGTCCAGGAAGGGATGGATGCTAATGAGACACATTGACATTTGTAAGAGGTTCAGAAGCAAGAATTGTCTGGGCCATTTGGGTGCAATGAGAATGTGACAGTTCTTGGGGTACTCAGGACTGTGAGTCAACTTGTTCTCTCCCCACCCCTGCAGTCTCCAGCATGAGGGAGTCTTGCTTGTGCTTATCTGGGTGTCAGCTCCCTGACACCACCGGTCCATTAGCCAGCCAAGTACTCTCCTCTGGACTATGCCAGCCCTTCTTTGACTTGCAGGTTAACAATTGCTGCACCCCAGTCCCCAAGTCCCTTGGAAGCATTCCCCCTGTAGTGTTCATCCCCTTATCTACTGAGCTTTCACAGTAGTAGGAAATCTGCTGTACCCAAAGGAACAGTATGCACGCCAGCTTGTGTGATTCAACTCTGCATCAGCATCTTTTTTCATATCACATGACTTAAGATATATTTACAGTGAAAACCAGAATAAGTTTATTATCAAGATTCAAGTGATAGTGAGTAAGAGCATTCAAAACAAATGCTTACATTTAAAATAAAGTCATAATACACTTTCTGGAGACAAAACTTAACTAACAGGCTAACCTCCTATCTAAAGGAGTTAATCTCACCCCCAAAGTCCACTGCAGTGTTTCAACCAAGGTTGGCTGAGATCCTGTTTTCATGAATGTAAACACACTCCCCATTTACTTCCCAAGTGCAGGATGAGGAAGTGTCATCTTTGCCTTCTACTTACACTCTCCAAAGCTCATTGTCTGTACTCACACAGGATAACCATCTATGTCTTATTTTTTCCTGTGTCCTACTTCCCTGTTGACTTCACATCTCTCTGTTGACTTTGTATGTAAATAGTAACCATTGTATTAGTGTACAATGCTTAATTTACATTCTGATAGCGCCAGGTGAAGACACCTCTGACATAAAATCAGTTTTTTTCACTTCTGCTGGTGACTCATATCTCTATACAGAGTTTAAGAACATATTTTCAGAAGATACACATAACATTACATAGCATTTGTACTTGCATTTCACAACATTAATAACCTGTGACACCCTTGCTTTTATTTAAGACTTCACATGATATTCTTTGATGAACAAGAATGTACATACCAGAATCAGGATGCTCCTTTGCCAGTTAGCATTAAGGGGTTCTTGGATCACAATTCACATAAGCTTTGCCATAACAAATCTTCTGCAGAACCTGTGATAGCAGTGGAATGGGAGGAAAGGCATAACTCAGTTGGTCTGTCCAGGATAACAGAGGGGCATCATCCATTGAGGGGGAGGTCTGCTTATATACCTGCCTGTGATGTTTTTAGGGTTGATGTATAAATGCTCAGGGAATGGAGGGTCATCCTGGAGTCCTTTAATAAGTGTAACTACTCATCAGTCTTTTCGCTGAAGAGATTGGACTCATCAAAGGGCAAGCCCTCAATGGTATTCTGGAGTTCCTTGGGGAATACTGAAAAATGAAGCTATGATTCATGTCATGTGACTATGGCTATAGCTCTAGATGCATTATCTGCTGGGTTTATTGCTGCATCGAGTGAAGTCTTAGCCACCAGCTTGCCATCATCAGTGAAGGCTTAGAATTGGGCCCTCTCCTCTAGGGGAAGTTTGTCCTTGTACTCCACAAATTTACAGTAATTAGTGAAATATTTTGCTAACAGAACTTGGTACTCAGCAATTCTGAACTGAAAGCTGATCAATGAAAATACCTTCCTCCCAAGAAGATCAAGATGTTTGGATCCCTTGTCTGTTGGGGCTGCCTTGGGGTGCTACAGTCTGGTTCTCTCTGTGGCTGCCTGCACCACTAATGTGTTGGGCATGGGTGAGTAACCAGAAACTTTACCCCTTTAGCTAGTACAAAATATTGCCTGAGAGACCATTTCAGGGACAGGATGATGGGGTATGGCATACTACCCTGGCCAGTTCCATTATGGCCTCATTGACTAGGAGGGTCACCTGACTAGGATCAGAGGATTGTAAGACAAGCAGGATCCTATGCGATGTGTTATGGACCTTCTCTACTAGGATCTTGAGTTCAGTCACCACCCTCTGCCACAGCTCGGGGTATTGTCTGTGATCAAATGAGGATGGTGATAATGGAGTAACTGCATCAGCAGGGGAGGGAGATGACATACCCACTGGAAGCGCCAGTACTGTTGAATCTGGCTCAATTTCTTCCTTTGCCTTCTCCAACGGAGCCAGTTGGTGTCGGCTACAAGGAGAGAGTCATTGTGATTCGTGCACAGATCCGGGTTGCCTAGCACAGAGAGGCCATGAACTCCACTATGGCCAGTATAAAGGGTTGACCAGTTGCAGAGGGCCCCAAGGTACTGAGTACTGTTGGTCTCTTGGGTAGTCATATCTGTTAGGACAGCTCCAGATATCCTAGAACCTCTGCATGAGCTGGCTTCCCTGTGAGGTGAAGGTTCATCTAGAACATCAGACTTGGATGACAAGATGGTGGGTTCACGTTCTACCAGAGGTGCTGATGGTACTGGTGGATACCTGCTCTGACTTGTGCAAGGGATGGGGACAATTTCTTTCCCCTCAAGGTGGCTTCTTATGATGTACAGATGTCCCTGAGGAGGACTGGACCCATAAACAGAGGAGGAGGGTAGGGTACAAAGATAAATATCATCCAGAGAGGTAAAGGTTTCAGTACATCCCAGAGTGCAAGGGGCCCAGAAACGGGTGTCAATGGATCCAGTACCTCGAGGGCAGTGGTGGGCAACCTGAGACCCATCACAGTAAGCTGCTGGTGGGCCGTGAGAGTTTGTTTACACTGACCATCCACAGGCATGGCCGCCTGCAGCTCCCAGTGGCCGCAGTTCGCCATTCCCGGCCAATGGGAGCTGTGGGAATCGGTGTGATCTGCAAGGACATGCTGGACACCGCTTCCCGCAGCTCCCATTCGCCAGGAAGGGTGAACCGCGGCCACTGGGAGCTGTGAGTAGCCGTGCATGCGGACGGTCAATGTAAACAAACTGTCTCCCAGCCCACCGGCAGATTATCCTGACGGGCTGCAGGTTGCCCACCACTGCTCTACAGGCATGGTGGTTAGCAGATTCTTCTCGAAGCAGGATGGTACCATTGAAGAGGAGTCCAGTGTGGAGCTCCCAGTAGATCTGGGACTAGGGCTTTTGATTTTAAAAGGGCTAACTTTAAAGAATTAAGGAAATTAGTTAGGGAAGTGGATTGGACTGAAGAATTAGTGGATCTAAAGGCCTGGAATTACTTCAAGTCAAAGTTGCAGAAACTATCAGAAGCCTGCATCCCAAGGAAGGGGAAAAAATTCATAGGCAGGAGTTGTAGACCAAGCTGGATGAGCAAGCATCTCAAAGAGGTTATTAAGAAAAAGCAGAAAGCCTACAAGGAGTGGAAGATGGGAGGGATCAGCAAGGAAAGCTACCTTATTGAGGTCAGAACACGTAGGGATAAAGTGAGAAAGGCCAAAAGCCATGTACAGTTGGACCTTGCAAAGGGAATCAAAACCAATAGTAAAAGGTTCTATAGCCATATAAATAAGAAGAAAACAAAGAAAGAAGTGGGACCGCTAAACACCGAGGATGGAGTGGAGGTTAAGGATAATCTAGGCATGGCCCAATATCTAAATAAATACTTTGCCTCAGTCTTTAATGAGGCTAATGAGGAGCTTACAGATAATGGTAGGATGACAAATGGGAATGAGGATATGCAGGTAGATATTACCACATCCGAGGTAGAAGCCAAACTTGAACAGCTTAATGGGACTAAATCGGGGGGCCCAGATAATCTTCATCCAAGAATATTAAAGGAACTGGCACATGAAATTGCAAGCCCATTAGCAAGAATTTTTAATGAATCAGTAAACTCAGGGGTTGTACTGTACGACTGGAGAATTGCTAACATAGTTCCTATTTTTAAGAAAGGAAAAAAAAGTGATCCGAGTAACTATAGGCCAGTTAGTTTGACATCTGTAGTATGCAAGGTCTTGGAAAAATTTTTGAAGGAGAAAGTAATTTAGGACATTGAGGTCAATGGTAATTGGGACAAAATACAACATGGTTTTACAAAAGGTAGATCATGCCAAACCAATCTGATCTCCTTCTTTGAGAAGGTAACAGATTTTTTAGACAAAGGAAACGCAGTGGATCTAATTTACCTCGATTTCAGTAAGGCATTTAAAACGGTTCCACATGGAGAATTATTAGCTAAATTGGAAAAGATGGGGATCAATATGAAAATTGAAAGATGGATAAGGAACTGGTTAAAGTTCCTACAACGGGTCGTACTGAAAGGTGAATGGTCAGGCTGGAAGGAGGTTACTAGTGGAGTTCCTCAGGAATTGGTTTTGGGACTAATCTTATTTAATCTTTTTAATATTGACCTTGGCACAAAAAGTGGGAATGTACTAATAAAGTTTGCGGATGACACAAAGCTGGGTGGTATTGCTAATACAGAGAAGGACCGAGATATCATACAGGAAGATCTGGATGACCTTGTAAACTGGAATAATAGTAACAGGATGAAATTTAATAGTGAAAAGTGCAAGATCATGCATTTAGGGATTAATAACAAGAATTTTGGTTATAAATTGGGGACACATCAGTTGGAAATAACAGAGGAGGAGAAGGACCTCGAAGTATTGGTTGATCACAGGATGACGATGAGCCACCAATGTGATATGGCCGTTAAAAAAGCGAATGCGGTCTTGGGATGCATCAGGTGAGGTATTTTCAGTAAAGATAAGGAGGTGTTAGTACCATTATAGAAGGCACTGGTAAAATCTCATCTGGAATATTGTGTGCAGTTCTGGTCTCCCATGTTTAAGAAGGATGAATTCAAACTGGAACAGGTACAGAGAAGGGCTACTAGGATGATTCGAGGAATGGAAAACCTTGTCTTATGAAAGGAGACTCAAAGAGCTTGGCTTGTTTAGCCTAACCAAAAGAAGGCTGAGGGGAGATATGATTGCTCTTTATAAATATATCAGAGGGATAAATATCAGGGAGGGAGAGGAATTATTTAAGTTTAGTACCAATGTGGACACAAGAACAAATGGATATAAACTGGACATTAGGAAGTTTAGACTTTTCCTAAAACACTTAAACTTTTTTTTGGGGGGGGGAAGGGAGGAAATAAATATGCACATATACACATCCAAAACATTGTAATTTATTTATGTAGAGTTTATTTTGCAGCCTCAATAATAATAATGTACAGTCGTCTCTATTCTTTACTGGACCTAAACAGAAAAGAAGGACAAATAAGGTCCTCTGCACATTCTTGTCTTTTTTGTTGTTGTTATTTCTATTACTTTTTGGTTGCCTTGCTAGTTGGTAAGTCTGCTGCTGTGAAAAGTAATTGTATGTTTGTTAATATCACTTTTCACAGCAGACTTACCAGCTAGCTGGGAGGCTGTGAAAAGTGATATTAACAAACATACAAGTATCCATTTTCACAGCAGATTTATTCGGCCCTGGCAAGCTAGGGAACAAACTGAGTCCTGGATGGGGAGGTGGATAGGGAGACAGTGGGGGCCAGTGGCGATGGAGGGGATGGGTGGGGGGCCGGGGAGGCAGCAGGGGCCAGAGGCAATGCAGGGGGGTGGTAAGCTGAGGGCCGGCACCCATGGCGGGGGTCTAGGCCTGCAGCCTGAAGTCCCATGACCGGAGCCTGCCGCCCACCACACCAAGGCTGAAGTCTGAGCCTCACCACTCTCAGAAAGGTGGGGAACTCACTGGCTGCCTGCTCATCCAGCATTTGTGGCCTGGGGGGGGGGGCAGGGTCCAACTTTTGCTGGTGGCCCTGAGGTAGGGGCCACTGCTTGTGTCATCCCCCCCCAAACCCCCAGTTATTGCCTAGGAGGCTGTGGCCACAAGAAAAAGCCCCTGGTGGCTGCATGCGTATTTGAGATACGCTGCTCTAGACACATCTCATTTTCCTCAGGAAACTCCTAACATACCCCTCTCTCATGAGACAACGGGGGTGGGGCAAAATGATATAGGGCCTACTATGCCACCTGACGATTCCCCTTAATCTAATGGAATTCCTAGGTTTGTTAGAAAGGTGCGAAGTAGCTGGGGTGTGGGAGCCAGGGGAGGGGGGGGATGGAGCTGATCTATGGTCATTACAGAAAAATTCTAATACTGTATTTTGCCACTTAACTGGATATAAAATGTTGTTACTAGCCTACCTGCACAGTATCTATTTCACAAAAGTATATCAATGTATATACTGTATGTACAATGCATTATTTTTATTTTATTGTATCTAAGCTTATATAAGAAATTCCATTTGGAATTACATTTTACATTTGACAAAAAGTAGATGATAGAAAGGCCACATTTTAAGGCACATACATAAAGGGGACAGAATGAAAGTTTGAATATTTATCCTTAGTCTCCTAATTGGTTTAAGTTTTGTGTTACATTTTCTGATACTATACTACAGTGATGGATGCAAAGTGAAGGATTTTTCTCTTCTCAACAATTTAAGAAAATTTAGAACATTCAGTAGTAGACGTCTAAAAATAAGAATCCTGTGCCCCTGTAAAATGTCTTTTTAAAATTACTTTGTAATATAGACTTAGTAATAGGTTACATAAAACTATAGATTTTAATTCAAAATCTATTAGACTTTGGCTACAGTTGAAAGCTTTGTGTAGTATTAGTTATTCTACTCAAATAGAAGTTAATGAAACTTGAAATTAAACATATCTCATCAAACATGTAGATACAATGAAGCTCATGGATTCTAGGTCTGTATTAGAGGAGAAGAAGGATGGTTGTCTTAAATCAAGACTAGGACTCGGGAATTTAGATTCTGTTCCCATCCAAGGTGGATAAAAATCAATGATTTAAATTTAAAAAATCTGATTTTTTTTTTAAATCAGATTTTTTTGATAAAATGCTTTTTGAGGAAAAAACCTATCTAAAGATAGTTTTAATTAAGATACATTATAGCTCAAAGATATCATCATGGAATAGGGATTATAAATTCTAATTCTATAGTATGAGACATATTCATGTAAAGTTTAAGATAAGTTTTCTAAATGAGTTCCAATAGTTCATGGATTAGAGACCCAATCTTATGCGGTTCCAGGGGCTTCTGTATAGATTATTTAGGTTAATCTTTCTATCTACCCAATTGGACTCAGTTCTCAGTCTAGAAGATACCATCAGAGATGCTTAGTTTTGCAGTTCTCAAACTGTGGATTTGTGTCTCCACAGATAACATGCTTGTTAACAGCAAAAATGTTTTTAAATAAATAAATAATAGAGGTGAGAAATAACAGATCTCAACCCTATTGTCCCTCTGCAAATTGTGAACACAGAGTCAATCCCTTACCTCTCTCTAAAAGTGCAAAGTTTCAAAAAGTTCAATGAATAGAAGATTGTTGGAGTCGGACTAGATCTGGACAAGGAGAAGAAGTCTGGAGATAAATGTGAGAAGGGAGGGACAGGCAGTAGAAACAAAAGTGAAACTGAGCAGCATATTCCAGAAGTCTTGAGGTCTTTCTGAGTGTACCTTTCATTGATTTGAGATCTACCATACCATTCTCTCACTAGAAGGGAAAATCTATAATGGCAGCAGGCCATAAAAGAGACCCAGTTTGGGAATATTTTAATGAAGTTCCTTTACCTGTGGGTAAGATATGCATGCATGCAAAATGCAAACAGTGCAACAAAGAAATGCAAGGCCTGGTTGCCCGAATGAAACATCATCATGAGAAGTGTTCCTTCTCAGGAGGAAGCTGTGTTGAAGCTGATGAAAGGAACATGTCTGAACATGCAGGATCTTCAGGTTGGTAAACTTTTTTATTTCATACTTCTTTCTTAAGGACTGTCTGCCTTCCCTTCTGGACTATTCTTGAATTCTCATGTTTGAGCAAAAAATATAGTTGTTATTCTATGGTACTATCATTTTAGATGCAGTTGTGATAAAAAAATAAATAGCTGAAATAGGCAGATCTTCCTTTTACAATTTCACCTTTAAAGTAGTACTGAGTGTCAGTGAATGCATCGAGAAATACTAAATGAGCAGTATGATAATAATAATTAAATAACTGCATTGACTTGTTTTGTTTAGGAGAATCCATCCTCAACATACAGGATTCTGAAGACTATCCACCTTCAAGATCACCATCATTTTCTATAGTTTCAGAGTTATCTGCCAATGATAGTGTTTCAGTCCATCACTGTCACATAGCCACAGAATATCACCTGTAGCAAAAAGAAAAAAACAACAACTCAATCATCCAGAAACAACCATAGATAAGTTTGTGATAAGAACCAACAGATTACAAAAAGAGGCAATTGATGAAAAAATTGCTGTGTTTGTTTATGCAACAAACTCTCCTTTCTGTATGACTGAGAACCCACACTTCATTAACATGGTTCAGTCATTAGACCAGGATAGAGTCCACCCAACAGAGCAGATGTTGCAGGCAAATTGCTGGATAAAGTGTATGAAAGAGAAATTGAGCAGTGTACAAAAGGTCTAGAGGATGAAATTGTTAACCTGAGTCTTGATGGGTGGAGCAATGTCCACAATGATCCTGTTGTAAGTGCTTGTGTGACAACAGAAGAAGGGTATGTCTTTCTTACAGAAACAATTGATACATCAGGAAATGCACACACAGCAGAATACTTACAAGAAGTAACAGTAAAAGCTATAACTGTGAAAAAAAATTCCAATGTCTAGTATGCAGCTTGGTCACAGACAATGCTACAAATGTATCCAAGATGGGAAGAAATTTAAAAGACAGTGAAGAGAGTCCCAAGCTAATAACATACAGTTGCAGTGCTCATTTGATGCACCTCCTAGCCAAAGACTTCAGTGTTCCAGAACAAAGGCTAATGTTGTTGAAATTACAAAATACTTCCGTAACAACCACTTTGCAGCAGCTGCTCTGAAAAAAGTGGGAGGAACCCAAACTAACTCTCCCACAAGATGTGCAATAGAACTCAGTAGTGGACTGTTTTGAGCACTATATCAAGAACTGGCCTAATCTGATGACAGTTTGCGAACAAAATCGTGAAAAAATAAATGGCACAGTCATAGTCAAAGTTCTCAACATTGGGCTTAAGAGAAATGTTGAACACATGTGGAGTACCCTGAAGCCTATTTCTGTAGCCCTGAACAAAATGCAGGGAAATAGCGATTTTATTGCTGACGCTGTTGAAATTTGGAAGGAACTGAGTCAGAGCTTAAAAAGAGAAATATGCAGTGACAGAGTTAAATTACAAGCATTAAAAAAACGAATGGGACAAGCACTATCTCCAGCTCATTTTCTTGCTAATATTCTCAATAGTCGGTATCAAGGTCAAACCTTAACTGCTGAAGAAGAGGAGTTGGCTATGACATGGACATCCAGCAATCATCCCTCCATAATGTCAACTATAAAACTTCAGAGCTTAGGGTGAACCATTCAAGAAATATATGTTTGCGGATGATATTTTAAAGAAAGTCACACCAGTGAACTGGTGGAAGTCACTTAAGCACTTGGATTCAGAGACTGTTGAAGTGATAATCTCACTTTTAACAGCAGTAGCTTCTTTGGCCAGTGTAGAAAGAATATTTTCTTCCTTTGGACTAATTCATTCCAAATTGAGAAATCATTTGGGACCTGAAAAAGCAGGAAAGCTTATTTTTCTTTTCCAGATTATGAACAAACAGGAAAATGAAGGTGAAGACGACTGAGTTAGTTGCAGAAGCGAATATTTTAAGTTTCTCATGTTGACCTGGCTGACATGGTAGATTTAACTTTTTTTTTTTAAATATTTCATTTAACTATTTTAGTTAAAAACAATTTTAACAAAAACAAACATTTTAAAAAACTTGAATGTTTAACTAAACTCAAAAATTCATATGCTTGTCTTGTTAAAATATTATATGTTTACTGCTAAAGAAAAAAATCCAGAATACATAACGTTGTTGTTTTAGTTAAATAAAACAAATTAAATGTCTCTCTGGTGATGTTCTCCTTCAAATACAGCATGACAAGAAAATCCTCTAAATATTAATGATTAACCTGTTGAATTGGAGATAGTTCACCTCCCAATGACTTCATAAATATCTGCTTCAATTACCTTTGGTAAATGAAATAACCAATCATTCATTTTCTGATATAGCTGTAAAACTAATCTGAAAAGTTTTCAAAATAAATCACTTTAAAAATGTATAGTGTGTACCTTCTAAAAATGAAACCTACATCTATCTCTGAGTTATGAAGAATATGTATTAAGGTTATAACAACCAATAAGAATGTGCTTTTATGTAGAAATCCATGATTAAATCGAGTCTTCCTGACTATGATTTAAGTCATGATGTAAATCAAATCCACCCTGTTCCCATATGTGCCAGAGTTTGTGTGAAACATAGAGCAAGTCAATCAATTTTTTTGTACCTGTTTCTTCATCGGTAAAGTGGGCATAATACTATGTATGTCCATCACAGGAATTCTGGAAGATTTCATTATAAAATGCTTTAAGTTTTATGGGTAAAAGGCATTACAAAAGTGCAAAATATCATTACTTTGTTTTCCAGCGGCACAAATCCATCTAGATCACTGAAACAAAGTAAAATCCAGCATAATTTTTGGAGTATTCAAGTGAGCACCTTCATCCTTCCGATGGATTTGTTTTATTTCATTTCTAATCTGAAACACAATTGAGACATTTTGGTTTTATCATCTGTTGTCTCCTTTTAAAAAATTGCAATTCTCACATTTTTTTCTTAGTTTCTTCTATTTCTCATCTTAGTTAAATGTTTCCTTCAGTCACCTCTTGTAATGTTCTTTAATAAAAATGAATGTGTTCAGGCATAACTATAACTTCCATTCCAAGAGCTGAACAAAATTCACACTGAGCTGGAATCTGCTTTTTTAATTCCCTGCTGGGAGTCTGCCAGTTGGGGAACGCAGACCAGCAAGTATAGGTCTTAATTACATGAATCCCGAGGCTGCTGCCAATGCTTCTCCATTGAGAAGCATTTGCCTTCCACTGGTCTTCTTGATGAGCAGATCATTCAAACATAATTTATTACTGCTTCATATTATAAGTAATTAAATGAAGAAACATTTTTAACTCAAGGGAATTTTAATAGGTTACTTGCAAAATTGTTATTGCAGGCAACAACTTGTACATAATTTGAGTTCTAAATCTACCAAAAAAAAAAAAAAATCAGCAATATAAAAATGTCAAATTAATGCCTTAGAGGCTTTGCTGGCAGAATTCAGTTCTAACTTCTAGAATGTGGGAAATCTGGTTTTATTTCTCTCTCTCTTTTTTTTATTTAATTTTTCTATTTTTTTAGAAAACAATTTACAAGTGAAATATTACTACAAAACTTTTTTATAAGGAATTTTTGCAAAACATTTACATTTTTACCATCAACTATTTCTCTGTTTCAAAATCATTATGTAGATTTAATACCCTATGCTGCACATCAATTTATGCGGGATGACAATTCAGTGACATGCATTAAAAAACACCACAAGGCATTAAAATGAAGACTTAAATACAAATATTGTTGCAATAAAACAGTTATAAAATTGAAAAATAGGACCTAAACATCATGCTTACCTAAGTTTGACAAATTAACTTTTTCTTCTAAATTACACACTTTTATTACTGCTCTCGTGAAAGAGTGTGATAAATAATGACTTAACACCAATTTCTAATGTAATCGGCAACACATACACAAAACTAACCAAAGAATGTATATTGTAAGAAAAAAACTATTCTAACACTGGAGTTCTACCATGATAAATACACTTTGCACTGATAATTACAATAAAGCAAAATTTTATAACAGTGGCAAAGGGAATGAACAGTGAAATGCCATTAAACAAGATACTACTGCACATCTGTGCCCTATTACTTACAACAGCTATATCCCACTGAGTCAAATAAAGGACATTGAAATTTACGATCCTTCTAAGACAGAAAAGTGGACTCAGAATGGTATGCAGAACAGACTGTCAAAATGTTTCTAATTCCAGCGGTAAAATGTGCACCTGCTAACGTAAGTGAATGTACTTTAGATACTATGAAGTCAACCGGATTTAGATTTTGATACATTTGTAATATGGACTCATTGTAGATTAAAAATGACTTCAGTTTCTTATCTGCATACATAAGTATGCATGAAAAAAATATGAAATGGCTGTGCAGAATGCTCATACCTTCAGTTTATAAAAACTGTTAACTTCTAAGAAACATGATCATAACATTAGGAAAGTTTTTCTTTGCATAAAGAAATTTATAGCACTGATTGTGAAGCATAATGATAAAATATATATTTGATGTTCCAGTTCTTATATAACAAAATTAACAATTAGCACTACCTAATGTTCATTTGTATTAAATGTAGTAATCTAATTGATTCTGATGTTTTAAATCCAGATACATCAGCTGAGAGTTCTTTAAATAAAATATACAAAAGAATGTACAAAACCCAACTAAAATTTAAAGACTTCGTTACAAGTCTACAAAAGCTTTAAGAAACTTGAAATCTATAACCACAGTGTAAAATTGTTTTTCCTTTAATCTCAAAGCTTTTAATGTAAACTGAAAGTATAAAAGACCTTCAGCTTTATATTTCGCTACAAAGGGCTGGCCTAAAGTGTACACAGTGTAAACAATGATTGGTATTTCTTTCTTCAAAAATACATGAAACATCACAAGATTGATAAAGCATTCATATGAGAAGTATGTTTTCTGAGAGAATGCACACGGTATCTGTTATGTGTCTCATACAAACATTTCCCAAATAAACTGTTCATCTTTAACCTGCAGGAAAAAGAATAATCCTTCTTGCACTGTACTCCCTTTTATATCACAAAAATATTTTGATGTATACATTTAAAAAAATGGACTGTCATGGGATACCAAATGGCTAAATTTGTAAAACATTCCATTTACGACTATGGGAAATAATTCAAAATCCTGAGTGTGAAATATTTGGCCATCTTTCCTCCATGTATGCACTGGAGTTTTTACATAAAAAAATGCTCAGTTGTTTTATTTCTCCAACAATTATGTTCTATTAAGTTAATAGATATTGGAAATATAATCAAACCTTTTAAATTAGTTGCTATATGATAAAAAGATACCTATATTCCTTTTTTGCACAAGTTTCTCTTGTGGCTGGAGGCTCAAAATTATTGATCATATAAGAAAATGGGTGGCGGATATTCCTTACCAGCTTATGCACTTACAATTGGAAAGAAAATAAGATGATTAATCTTTAGAGGAAGAGAAAGAAAAAATACATTAATTTACAATTACCTTTTTTGATGTTAAAATGTCATAATTTGTCCTTTTCTTTGGCTGTTTAGTCAAAGTATAAAGAATTCTTCACCTTCACCATAATATAATAATTTATATATACAGGAGAGAACTGGAGAATGAGTTACAACACTCATTAAACAATTCAGTTGTGTAATTAATGTCCAAGTATTCCCATAAAATTTAAATATTCAAAAAGTATGAGTTTTGTGACTCAAGTTAACAAATGGATTCCTGATGTCTTAAAATGTAATGAACTGGAATATCAAAATTTAAACACACAAGTTGCCATATTTTATTATTATCCTACATAAAGATATTAATTCTGTAAAATCTTATGTTAATATATTTCTGTAGTTTAATTTTTTCTAATGTATACATTAAATCTAAATATCTCTTAACTCTCCAAAGAAAGAGAGAAATCTGAGTTCAGTGATTGTCATTTATACACACTACTATAATGTAGTGGTCAAAATTATCTGAGCTGCACCTCAGATCTGCTTTGCAGCATGTAAATTCAACTGCTATTTGAATAATTTCTAAACTTGAGAAAAGACGGCCAAAATCAATGTACAGATTCCACAGAACTGAGCAAAGAAATAATTACCACTCAATTCTTATGCATTTTTGTTGTGCCTTATGGGAAAAGAAGTTCCCTTGAAAATATTACAGATTCAGATTATAAACAAAGTATCTCCAAATGACAACACTCCTAATCAAGATCCACCCTGTCATATTGATATTGTCTGATTTTACAAACACAACAACACACAAATGTTAAAAGAGAGGGGAAATTTTCATTTAAAACAATTATATAATATAGAGCCACATAACTAAAAAAGTACAGTATGGAAGCAGTATTCCCCCAACTGTTTATCCAGTATGTCAATTTGCGCTGTTTGTATTTTTGAAAATTTGTCTTGTTGCACCAGTGTACACTTCTCATGCTGACCCTCCAACTTGGAATACTTACAGAAGTCAAGATTGAAAACATGATTTTCTGCTCTGTAATCCACTTTACCAGCCCACTTCCATATCATGAAAGGTATGTAAACTTAAGTGCAGCACTAGGTGTCCATATAAATGATCCTTTCAGAATTCTTCCATGTTTGTTGAAACATTAGGGGTTGCTGGGTTTGAATCTTGAGAAATGGCTGCAACTGTGACAATTCTTGGAGAGCCAAGAACCTCAGTAACTGAAGAGTCCAGTTCTCCTGAAGTAACAATAGCAAGGGCTGTTCCACCACCTTTCTTGTTCTGATGAGTTTTGACATGTTTGGAGAGATGGTCACTCCGCATAAACCTCTTAGAACATTCGGGGCACTCAAATCTTTTTTCACCTAATTTAAAACAAAAACAAACAAAAATGTCAGTGAAATAGATATTTAAAGGTATTTAACTTCTTTCAGTCATTCAAACAAGCCTCCCCCCCCCCCCAATTCAAAAACATTTTAAAAGTGTTTGGATGTATCTAAAGTTGCAAAATAGATACAACCTTATCTTCTCTAAATGTCTGATTTCCAGACCCATTGAATAAACTACTCTTCCCTTTTAAAATGCTTTCAACAGATATACTTGTAGCCTATATTTCCTCTGTTGTGATTATTCCATGCAGGGTCTGAATTTTAGCTTCTCAATAAGAATTCTCTTTCATAAACTTAGAACCTAACAGTGGATGGAAGGAGAACATGACTAAAATACTTGATATCTGTTGAGAGGGGACCCAGGTAGCTTCCATACTGTCCCCCACGGATCGAGGTCAGCCACTCCTCTGAAGAGGTTCAGGGGTTCCTTTGGAGTGCTGGATGGCCAATTAGGATGGTGCTGCCCTGCAGATCTCCTTTGCATGGGGTCTTCTGAGCCAGATGTTGGTGAAGTAAGGGAATCCGTGACTTCCACAACCTCCGTGACAGACGTGCAGCCTTATCCATGGTGCTCCAAGGGCTGGTTGACCACCAAGGCAGGTTTATAAACATAAAAGGAGGGTGATGTGGAAAGGTCCATGATGCTAGGCTCTTTTGGAATTCAGTTGGATTTACCTAAATGAATCAAAGACAGTTTGCTGCCAGGATCACTATGGGCATTAATGGTGTAGAGATTGCTACGGTTATACTCGGAGAGCTGCCCTATCCTCTGCTGCTGTGGTTAATGATGCCATATAGCAGGGGTGGCTAAAGAGAAGTTACTTACTGTAACTGGAGGTTCTTTGAGATGTGTGGTCCCTATCTGGATTCCAATCGTAATGCGCATATGGTGCCATGCGCCGGAACTGTTCATAGTCGTGTCCATTGATCTGCATGTGTATCATGCATCAGCCACATGGCGCATCTGAGGCTTTAAGAGGCTGCGCAGGTCGACGCCATTCCAGTTCTCTCTTACTCAGCAACAGAAAAGCCCGGAGCAGAGGGGAAGGAAGGCGGGATCTGAATCCAGAGGTGGCACAGTTTGCAAATGATACTAAACTACTCAGTAAAGTCCAAAGCTGACTGCGAAAAGTTACAAAGGTAATATTATAAGATCTCACAAAACTGAGTGACTATACATCTCAAAGAACCTCCAGTAATCCTCGTAGCTCCCTCCTGGCCTCGCCAGTACTGGAACACCGATCTCCTCCACCTCTCCACTCGCCCCCTGATCTTCCTCCCCACCATCCCGGATCTCCTGATGCAAGACCACAGCTGACTACGACACCCCAACCCACGCCCTCTTCAGTTGGCCTGGTATTTGGTTGGGGATCATGTGTAAACCAGGGGGGCTCTGCACCCATCCACAACATCCTCACTAACAGCAGATGCTAATCCACTCACACCTGTTATTCTGGCATTGCTTTACTGCCTGGGCCCGCCACATTCCAACAGACTCTGTCTCCATTTCTTCTCTCCTGGACTACCTTCTCCATCTCTGCCAATCGGGCCTGGCGCACTCCTCTATCTGTGTTCACCTATCTGCGCTCACTGCTTTTCTCCGTCCCATGGATGGCTTCTCTGTCTTTACTCACCCAATGACCTCCTGACTCCTCAATGTTTTTCCGCTTGTACAAAAGACCACCCTGCTATGGGATCTCAACTTGATCCTCTCTACTCTTACCAAAGTCCCTCGCTACCTGCTCCCTCCCTCACCTCTCCATGAAGGTCATCATCTTGGTGGTCATCACTTTTGCTTGCTGTATCGGTGAACTGGTAGCCATAATGGCAGACCCACCGTTCACTGTCTTCCATAAGGACAAAGTCTCCTTACATCTACACCCCAAGTTTCTACCCAAGGTGGCTTCCTCCTTCCACCTCAACCAAAGTATACACCTTCCAGTCTTCTACCCCAAACCTCATGCCTCACCCATGGAGCACGCTTTCCATTCCCTCGATGTTTGCAGGGTGCTTGCCTTTTATCTATACTGCACTTGTGGCTTCTGCAAATCCCACCGGCTCTTCTAAGTGGATCTCCCGCTGCACTGCGATCTGCGATGAGCTATCTGGCATTCCACTTCCACTGGGAATCACAGCCCACTCCATGCAGGCATATGCCGCCACGTTGGCCTTCCTCACCAACATTCCATGGCAGGACATTTGTTGAGCTGCCAGTTGGTCTTCCATACACACCTTTCTCCACTCATTTCGCCATTGCTCCCTCTACAATGACGAATGCGGCAGTCGGTCATGCTGTCCCACAGACTTGGTCTTTTCCGGAGCACTTACGCCTACCTCCACACTGACCACTGCTTGCTACTCTTCCGTGTTTGGAATCCACATATGAACCAGCATCAAAGAAGAACTTACTGACCCTCCAAAGCGTATATGACAATCTTCAGACATTCGAGAACCAAGGCGTGTGTGGCGGGGTGGTAGGGCTAGGGCTTCAGGGCGCACCTGACAGGGCTTGGGGCTTCAGCCCTACTCCCACAGAAGCCCCGAGCCCTGGCAGGCGCCTCCTGCAGGGCTGAAGCCCTGAGACCTCCCTTCCTGCTGGGCAGAAGCCCCTGGCCCCACCACCTGCTGCAGGGCAGAACTGCCGAGCCCCCCAAACAGTCTGATAGGCGGAGAAAGGGGGAGTGGAGGGCTCTGCAAGCTGCGGCTCATGAGACGCGGTTTGGCCACCCCTGCCATATAGGGTATGTCCACACTACATCTGGGAGTTAGATCCAAGCCCAGCTCCACAGACTCATGCTAAAAGGGCCTGTGCTACTGCACTAAAAATAGCTGTGTAGACACTGCTTCCATGGCCACAGAGCCCAGGCTCTACCCTCAGCTGTATCATCTACACAGCTATTTTTAACACGTTAGTACAAGCCCCACTATATGCAGTCAGAACCTCAGAGTTACGAACACCTCAGGAATGGAGCTTGTTCGTAATTCTGAAATGTTTGTAACTCTGAACAAAATGTTATGGTTGTTCTTTCAAAAGTTTGACTTAATGCAGCTTTGAAACTTTATTATTCAGAAGAAAAATGAAGCTTTTAACCATCTTAATTTAAAGTGAACAAGCAAAGAAACAGTTACTTTACCTTGTCAAATCTTTTTTTTTAAACCTTCCCTTTTTTTTGGTAATTTACATTTAACACACTACTATACTGTACAGTATTTGCTTTATTTTTGTCTCTGCTGCCTGATTGCATATTTCCAGTTCCAAATGAGGTGTGTTATTAACTAATTGGTTCGCAACTCTGGTGTTTGTAACTCTGAAGTTCTACTGTATCTGGGCTGGGAGGTTTGCTCTCAGATGTAGTGTCGACATACCCTCATTGGCCACGTGGACAGAAGGAAGGAACTGTTTAACTATCACCTCAGTATTTGTGGAATGACAGCTGAGTGTGCCTCCTCAGTCCCAGCCTGGGTTTCTGCCTGCAAACTGATTTCTGACAGAATCAGATCCTGAGTCTCAAAGAGATCCTGGCTTTCTGGGGAGAACTCTTCACTGCCTTCCTCGTGATCCTCCTCTGATGACTCTTGCTGCTTGTCCTCAGGGGAAGGCTGTAGGGGAGGCAGCAGGGTCCACAACCAATTTGAGTTCAGCAGTGGTGTAATTAATCAAATACTGTCCAGCTTCTCAAAAAATGGATAGATTACATTTCCATTGCTAGACCTCTTCCTGGGATCCCTCATTTTAATGTAAATCCTCTTCACTGTTTGCTCTTTATCTGGCACTGGTTGGTGTCCTGGTTGTGGCCCCTCATCAACATCTACTTGATAAAATCCACAAACACATCTTTATTTCAAAAGAGTTTGCTCCCAAGATAAGGATAAGATCTAGCGTCTCAGTACAGGTCTAAGGAACTGCTGGAGGCATGTTGTAGCAATGCTGATATATTAAATTCCAGGAGCAAATGGGCAAATACTGGCCCCATGACAGTTTTTAAATGCAGGAGGGAAATCCAGTCAACTTAATCCGAGAGCAATGGAGGGCACACAGGTAAACAGACAGATCAGTAATGGATGCCCACAAACAGTGTGGGATACCAGTTGAAGGACTGCTACAGTAGTGCACAGCAGCATTGTGTGCACATGAACAATGCACCACACTAACTCAATTTGCATTAAACGTAATACACTTTGAAAGAGTATTCCAGAGTTTTTGGAGTTACAACACTCTAACGAATTGTGCTGTGTGCATGCAGACATTTTCTCATTAAACCAACCAGAGTTACTGTGGATTAAACCCCTGTGTAAAAAAGCCCCAAGGCTTTGTCCTGATTAGGAAAATTGATCAAGTTTAGGTCAGGCTTTTAGCCAATGCATGCTAGTTAACCATGTCCTAAACTCAATCTTTTTCTAATGCAGATGCAGGAGAACAGCTTGAAACTTGATTTAAAATCACTGTTCACCAATGGCCACCATCATTAAAGGCATTACTCTATCAAATACAGACAGTTGACTAACCTGTGTGGGTTCTTCTATGTCTTTGCAGCTCATCACTCCGTGTAAATCTTTTGCCACAAAACATCCAGTTGCATACAAATGGTCTTTCTCCAGTATGCCAACGAAGGTGTGCCCGGAGATGAGATGTTTTCCCATAAACTTTTCCACATCCTTCGATATGGCAGATATGCTGCTTCTTTTTTCCTGGCTCACTGCTGCCTCTGACAGGATCAAAAGTTAAGCAGTTAGGTGATTTTATTTTAAAATATTATCAGCTCTCTAAGGAAAAAAATTGAAATTGTAAAATTAAGTTGATTATAATCCTCTTTCTGAATAGAAAATTTACAAGTATGATTTCCTATGGACATGATTAGAAACATGACAGTAATACAAGGAAAAAAGCCCCCAAAATAAGAAGGCCCACAAGATGCCTAAAGTTTAACTGACAAACTAACATTACCTTCCTTCTCCTTCTCTACAATTAGGACACGAGCAGGCAACTCTTCTTAGCCTCTTGCCAGGTTGTATTTCCTGATCAGAAGCTTGCTGGGCCTGTTGTAACTGCACTTGTGTGATCTGATCAGGACTAACAGCACCAATTGCTGCATTAGCAATACCTCCTACGGCTACAGTTACAGGAGCTATTGTGGCTTGCTGTACTTTCATGCCTCCATCCTGTCCTTGCTGTTGACCTGTAAAATAAGAAAGTCTTCGTAAGTTTTAGTGATCATCTCAGAAAGGTCACAACATAATATTTTACATGCCTTTTGTTCAAGAGATTATCCACTGTAGGTGGATGAAAACTGCACAAAAAATATTAAATCCAGTAAGTTTACTAGTGTGCTTTAGTATACTACAAACAGACTTTATACACAACTTTAGAGAGCCCCGATTAATGTAATTCATTATAAAAAGAGTATAGTAAAGCAAAATGTGTGCTCTCAACAGGAAATAACTAGTTTTACAGGCATCTTCTTTTTTTAGAGACTGAAGAGATACATTAGTAGAAGATATGAAACAAAACATTACACAGAATTCATTTTCTACTGTTGATGCTTTTCCCTAGAATAACCTTGGAAACCACATTCCTATTTAAAACTCACACACATTTATTTTTTTAAGTTATTTTATGGAATTAACCTACTATTTTTGCAAGCAACTGAGTCACAAACTTCATTTATACATAAAAATATGCAGTATCTTGATGTATTCCATTAGGATTTCTTTAAAACAAATTTATATTGGAAGAACATTAATGCTGCAAAGTCAAGCATGTAAAAGGTAGGAAATGCCAGAATTAAGATTGCCCATTCAACCTTAAATCTGCCCCAATGTATGGCTGAACTTAAATAATCTTTAATTACATGCTCAGATAGTAATTATTCTAATGGAATTATTAAATTATGGTACTTCCTAATTTTTGAGTGCTTGACTTTTCAACGTGAGCAATATACTTTTAATGACTTTACTTAATTACCTACGTTTTTAAAACTGAAAACTGAAAAAATAGAAATTCCATCATATGCAACTGTAATGACTGCCTTCCTCCAACCACCACACAGAGATAGTCAGCACAGTTTGAATTCCAGACCTTAAGATCCACAGTGCAACCTTCTACCATTAAAGGTAAAGGAATAAATGATAGCAGCAACCATATGCCAGAAAGTTACACAAATAAATGCTAGAAAACAGCGAAATGTTCAGTATCAGGATTTTGTCCCTGACTCTTCTCTAAAGGTGTTAGAGTAGTGGTTACAGATAGCATAGCCAATTACTCAGGGTACGTCTACACTACCCGCTGGATTGGCGGGTAGCGATCGATCTATCGGGGATCAATTTATTGCATGTAGTGTAGACACGATAAATCAATCCCCAATCGCTCTCCCGTCGACTGCTGAACTCCAGCTCGGTGAGAGGCGGAAGCAAAGTCGACGGGGGAGCGGTCGCTGTCAATCCTGTGCCGCGAGGATGCGAAGTAAGTGATTCTAAGTTGATCTAAGATATGTCGACTTCAGCTACATTATTCTCGTAGCTGAAGTTGCGTACCTTAGATCGATCCCCACCCCTCACCCCCAGTGTAGACCAGGCCATAGACTTGGCATGTTCAAAGTGAAAGCCACTGAGGCTTAGTGGATGACAGATCTATCCATAACAAATGGAGGTTCTAGTCCCAGCTCTGCCAGAAACTACCTTGCACAGTCTCTATGACAGGAATAGGAAGATTTATCTTTCTACTTCTTACTTTTTTGTTAACCTCTCTTATCATCAGCCTAGTTATCTGAGAGTAAAGCGGGAACATGTTATCTTCTGGATTTTTAATTCTGACTATTAAAGCTGGTAGACAGTCCTTTTCCTTGTGACGGGGGAGAGATGACAGGTGAAGATGAGACTTTAACCTTTCCCTCAAACTACTAATAGAATCTATTAAAATTCGTTGAGGGTGTCAACAAACATGTGGACCAGGGTGATCCAGCTGACAGTGCATGTGGACTTTCACAAAGCCTCTGACAAGGCCCTATACCCAAGGAACTTAAGCAAAGTAAGCAGTCATTGAATAAGAAGGAAGGACTTCATGGATCAGGAACTGATTAAAAGATAGTAAACAAAAGGTAGGAATAAATGGTCAATTTTCGTAAGGGGAAGAGGTAAATAGCAGGGTCCCCCAAGGATCTGTACTGGGACTTGTAGCTGTTCAACATACTCATAAATGATCTGGAAAAGGTGGTGAAAAGTGAGGTGGCACAGTTTGCAAATGATACTAAACTACTCAGTAAAGTCCAAAGCTGACTGCGAAAAGTTACAAAGGTAATATTATAAGATCTCACAAAACTGAGTGACTAGGCAACAAAATGGCAGAAGAAAATCAAATGGTAATAAGCACAAAATAACGCACACTGGAAAAAATAATCCCAACTATACATACAAATGATGGGTTCGAAATTAGTTGTTGCCACTAAAAGAGATGTTGGAGTCATCACTAATAGTTCGCTGAAAACCTCTGTATGAAGTCTAAAAAACTGATAGAATGTTAAGAACCATTAGGAAAGGAGTAGATAAGAAACAGAAAAATGCCACTATAAAAAAATCCATGCTACATCTCGAATACTGCATACAGTTCTGGTCACCCTATCTCAAAAAATATATTAGAACTGGAAAAGGTACAGAGAAGGGCAACAAAAATGATTAGGGGTATGGAACTGCTTCCATATGAAGAGAGATTAAAAAAAATGGAACTGCTCAGCTTAGAAAAGAGACAACTAAGGGGAAATATGATAGAAGTCTATAAAATCATGGTGAGGAGAAGTGAATAGGGAAGTGTTATTTACCCCTTCACATACCACAAGACCAGGGGTCACCCAATGAAATTAATAGGCAGCAGGTTTAAAACAAACAAAAAGAAGTACCTTCTCACGCAGTGCACAGTCAGCCTCTAGAACTTGTTGTCCAGTAGATGTTGTGAGGGCCAAAAAAGAATTAGGTAAGTTCATAGAAGACAGGTCCATCAATGGCTATTAGCCAAGATGATCAGGGATGCAACCTCATGTCCCTACACCACTGACTGCCAGAAGCTGGGACTGGATGATGGGGGATGGATCACTGAGTAATAGCTCTGTTCTGTTCATTCCTTCTGAAGCATCTGTCACTGGCCACTGTCAGAAGACAGGTACTGGACTAGATGGACCATTGGCCTGACTCAGTATTCTCATGTTCTTATAAATACAAAACAGAGGTTTCCTTTTAGTCCAGGCAGCACAGAGTTGGGGGCTTGAGGGAAAATTCCTATAACATCATTTTGGTTCACATGACTGAGTAGGCAAACCCGCTGCTCCTCCAATACTGGTGAAAGCAAGAATGTAAGCAAAGCAGCAGCAGAAAGAAGAAAGAACCATAATTCTGCTGGAAAATCAGAAGGATAGAAGAAATAAACATTTTAGGAGATGGATCTTGAAGGAAAGGTGCAGCAAAAGTGGATTGACTAGAAAAGGGGTATTTTAAAATCTGCTTTAAGGATCAAGCAGTGTAAGTATCCCCTAAAGCTTTGCTGTTACTACTTGGTAAAAGCTGACCAGCAATGGGCCCTTCACAAAGGTCACTGGAATAACCTGTTAAAAACAAAACAAAACAAAAACAAGTATTCCAGCATTGAATCTGTATCACTGTTAAGGTTGGAGAATAGGTCCCAGAGAAGGAGCTGGGAAAGTGTGCCAGTTTAGAGTGCTAGCAATTGGGGTTGTGGGGAGAACAATGTGAAACAGCTACACTCTTGGAACGAAACACTCAGAACAGGCTTTCAGCCCGAAGGATGGAAGTGAGCAGACACTCTCATGGGAGGGCCTAGATGAAATGGATTGGGACTGAAAAGCTTGTATGTATCATCATCAGCTTATAGAAGTCCTCTCCCCTTCCTCCCACCATTTCAATTCAGAGACATCCACTCCTTTTTTCTCCCCAGCATGCTTCCATTCATGGCATCTGGATATATACACCAAGAGTTTGGATTAAGTTTAGTCAGGTTCTCACAAAACCAAAAAAAGTTGAGGTGGTAGATTCCTAATGGGAATATATCTGAAGCTCTGCATTTATTTCAGTGTGTGATTCGCTACAAATTTGGTACCATTTTGCACTTAAACAAGAACTGTGAATATGTGAATACCTAATTATGTTTTATAATTTAAATGTGCAAAATAAATGCAAAGTTAGGCTCCATGTAGCCCTTCTGTAACTTTTATTTGAAATCTTCCCAAATAATATTAAGTTGCTGAAGATAAGGGTGCAACAAAACCCAACTTAGTTTTCAGGTTTGAGCCTCTAGGTCAGAGAAAATGTATTTAGTAGAGGACCACTAGACAACACTATGAATGATACAAATTTTATTAAAAAGAAAAATGTTTAAACAAACAGGCATGCAATTGCTACTTACACAACTCTACAATTATACTTACTCAAAAATGAAATGGTGCATGAATTGGTGATCAGTTGCTGACAACGGAGTGAAGTACAGCCTTATAATCTTGGAACCTAACAGTACCCTTTTGATTGGACCTCTCCTTCAATTTAACAAAACTACTCCTTTTATATTCTATTATAATATTAATTAATATTAAACTGCTCTTTACCATAATTATATTTTCACCACCTTCTCACTTGGCTCTTTACGTTACCAATTATTTAAAATTAACATCTGCACCAATGTCCTTCCCATACTAGCAATATAGATAGCATTTTTATAAAACATTCACAATTCTCAAAAACACTTTAAAAACCTTGCTCCAGCCACTTATAACCAAAGTATAATGGGAACACAACTCTGGGTCATGTCCTTACTAACTCTTACCTTCTTCTCATAACATTTTGTCTTCAACTTATCTCACGCTAGTAACTTCAATTTCCCATACTCCTCAACACTTTGGCCCAAAATCTAACTTCACCTTATTTTTTCTTAACTTAAACTATCCTATAGGCTACATCCCACAAAAGCCATAACACATATTTTGGCACAAGTTAAACAGTATTCAATATAAGACACTATACTACTCATAGAATCATAGAATATCAGGGTTGGAAGGGACCTCAAGAGGTCATCTAGTCCAACCCGCTGCTCAAAGCAGGACCAATTCCCAACTAAATCATCCCAGCCAGGGCTTTGTCAAGCCGGGCCTTAAAAACCTCCAAGGAAGGAGACTCCACCACCTCCCTAGGTAACGCATTCCAGTGCTTCACCTCCTAGTGAAATAGTGTTTCCTAATATCCAACCTGGACCTCCCCCACTGCAACTTGAGATCATTGCTCCTTGTTCTGTCATCTGCCACCACTGAGAACAGCCAAGCTCCATCCTCTTTGGAACCCCCCTTCAGGTAGTTGAAGGCTGCTATCAAATCCCCCCTCATTCTTCTCTTCTGGAGACTAAACAATCCCAGTTCCCTCAGCCTCTCCTCATAAGTCTTGTGCTCCAGACCCCTAATCATTTTTGTTGCCCTCCGCTGGACTCTTTCCAATTTTTCCACATCCTTCTTGTAGTGTGGGGCCCAAAACTGGACACAGTATTCCAGATGAGGCCTCACCAATGTCGAATAAAGGGGAACGATCACATTCCTCAATCTGCTGGCAATGCCCCTACTTATAAGCCCAAAATGCCGTTAGCCTTCTTGGCAACAAGAGCACACTGTTGACTCATATCCAGCTCCTCGTCCACTGTGACCCCTAGGTCCTTTTCTGCAGAACTGCTACCTAGCCATTCGGTCCCTAGTCTGTAGCAGTGCATGGGATTCTTCCGTCCTAAGTGCAGGACTCTGCACTTGTCCTTGTTGAACCTCATCAGATTTTTTTTGGCCCAATCCTCTAATTTGTCTAGATCCCTCTGTATCCGATCCCTACCCTCTAGTGTATCTACCACGCCTCCTAGTTTAGTGTCATCTGCCAACTTGCTGAGAGTGCAGTCCACACCATCCTCCAGATCATTAATCAAGATATTAAATAAAACCGGCCCCAGGACCGACCCTTGGGACACTCCGCTTGAAACCGGCTGCCAACTAGACATGGAGCCATTGATCACTACCCATTGAGCCCGACGATCTAGCCAGCTTTCTATCCACCTTACAGTCCATTCATCCAGCCCATACTTCTTTACTATACTATACTACTCTCTGGCCCTGCACTAGTGACAAATAGGGCTATATAAGTGTTACAAGTGGCCAAGCAAAAATTCCCCAGTACAGGAACCCTGTTAGTCCTATGCATTCCCTAGTGAAGGGAGTGAGTTGCAGCAGGATGGGGAGTAGTATAATGCCAAGTGTTACAGAGAATATGGGTTGCTGCACAGCCACCCAATAGGTAGCTCCAATGATGCTACTATAAGCTAGAGCAGCCACTGAGGTTGCTCCAGTTAACACTGGGGGCTGTAAAGCCACTTCTGTCCCGCACCTGGCCAGTGACTGCTGTGTCATAGCTCTTGGGAGGCACACCACTAAATATGCCCCTATAGACAAACAAGAGAGCCAAGCTACAGCTGTTGTGAGAAATAGTTTTGAATTTAAAATTAGCAATAATGGTATATCAGCAGTCTTGTTTATTAAATGGATGCTGTCAACTCTTAAAATCTCCTCTTAAAAAAGATGGAGAAAGGTTTTCTATTTGTATTTCTGTTCCTCACCAGCAGAGAGTAAAATATGCAAAAGGGCCTAAGAGGTTTCAGGAGCTTAAGTCAATTAAAAGCTTTTGAATTCTAAAATTTTAGCTATGTTCTTTAGGGCAATAATCGTAGCTTCAAAAATTTTCTGACAGAAATGAGATTTTCCATTTGATAGTGTTTTTCATTTAATTAAAAAATGATTTACTTATTTCATATTTGGTATAGCAGATACTGAACTGTAGTAAAAGAGCCATTGAGAACAATATAGTATACAATATAAAACTCCAAGAACACAATATAATAAAATAAATCCAGCTGTTGGTGCTCAGTGGTTCTTCACAATGTGTTGCTGCTCCTGGAACAGATCTTTGTAGTACACAGCAAACTAGAGGTTTAGTTAGCAATTCAAACAAGATAATGCCTCATGTTCTTTTGGATGGCTGCCCTGATTTTTCCCATAAGATCTCCGAGCAGGTGAAGAACATTTCATACTATTCCAACAATTCAGAGAAACTATCAACACAAGTTTGTTAATTTCTCTTAAGGCAAGAGACAACCTAGTTCAACTTTTTTTTAATATACAGCAAAACATGAGATGATCATGCAGAAGTAGTGGAAAACTTTTTAAATGGAAGTAGTAAAAATTATAATATTAACAGTGTTTTTTTTGTTAAATACACTACTTATCACTCTATCCTGTGCTTAGAAGTTTCCCCTGTGACTTCTGATGGGCAAAATCCAGTATCTTGTTTTACACAAACCGAGTTTACTTGCTCTACCTCCTACTTCAACACTTACACTAATAAAGATGTGAGCTCCACTGCCACCCAACTGTAAAATTTGTTTTGTGGCAGGGACAGGGTTAACCTATTATTACCTGCAGCATTCTTTTTGGGGAAAAAAAATAGTTATTTAAATATTCTGCATAGTGGAAAATAGAAAGACTACAAGTAGTGTTTGTGATCTCCAGCAAGAGTAGCAATGCTTGAGGATTTCTTTTTAGTAAGTCTCTCCATGCAGAAGAAGCTGTGCAGGTTTTCCCCTTATCTTCTCTCCTTCTCCCTCAAACCAAGATTTAAAGTATTTACAATTCTCCATCTAGATGTCCCACAGCAAGTTCAGGAGTTAAGTTCATGTTGCACAAACTTGAACTCCCATAAATAATGTGTGTTTCAAGTTTTTCCCAACTCTTGCTCACATGCACAGAATTGTCTGTCACAAACACCCTTATGCAAAGAACTTGTGTTTGCAATACTGCTTCTGAAAATGCATTAAAATTAATAGCTAGCGACACATTCAATACAATAGCTTTGAGAGGTTGTAGTGAGCCGGTGTGGCTCCCCGCCGCTCCGGAGGGGGAAGAGCCCATCCGGAGGCCAGAGTGGGCGGAGCTAGGGAGCTCAGAGCCCGCCCCCCAGAGGGTCAGGCAGCAACCCAGAAATATAAAGCCTCGCCCTCAGAGCTCAGTAAGGCCCCAGCCGCCGGAGAGACCAGATGTCTCCAGCTTAGATCGTCATTGGAAAACTACATGGCCCAAAACAGCCGCCGGGCCTGCCCTGCGCCCGCTATTCGGAGGGGCCGCCGGTCCTGCCGATCAATTCCTGCTCTGATGAACCCATAGTCCTGGATCCCCCAGAGGCCAACACCAGGACCCAGGTAGGCCCCGAGGGGGAGTGTGGAAGTAGCCCGGGGGCAGCCGACCCCAGTCTGGCTGCAGCACTGCCAGAGCCTATGTCAGTGTGTTGTGGCCAGGATCCCCACTGACAGCAGCGGGTCTTCTGTTGCTGCTAGGGCCCTGGGATGGGACGCAGTGGAGTGGGAGGGCCTGCGTCCCCCCTGCCACCCACGGGTTGGGTGGCAGCCTCCCCCTCTCCCAGGCCTTTTGAGGCTTGGGGCCTACTATTGTTGCTCAGCCCTGACTGAGGGCCTGAGCTCCTGACTCAGCGTTTGTTGCCCAGCCCTGACCTAAGGCCTGGGCTTAATACTTTGTACTCGTTTGTTGCTCAGTCCTGACTGAGGGCCTGAGCTCCTGACGTAGCGTTATTGCCCACCCTGAGCAGGGGTGGGCTTACCGTGTTCTTCCGGTTACAGCAAGAGCTGCCGAGGGAGACCCCACAGCCCGACGAATTTCTCAAGCTCACAAGTGTGGCTCCCCGCTGCCCCGGAGAGGGTCAAGCCCCGGCAAACTCTTGTACAGAGGTCATCTGACTGTTCAACATTAACATCATTGCTGAGTGAAAGTATGGCAGGTATATTGATGATAAGAGTCATTTGGGGCACCAGTTGTTTTATCAAAGATAAAAATCTACATGCAGCTGTCAAGTTACTTCAACAACATGGTCATCAAAAACTTTAGAGAGATATTTACTAACCATTGAGACATCTGTAGGGCCCTAATAGAGTCTAGGTTTGCCTCCAATTAAAAATGCAGAGCTGGGTTATCTAGCACATCGAGTGATACATTAGCAGTTGTAAATACTTCCAAATTAAAAACAGCTATTTCCTTGTTACATTGTTTTTGTACCTAACAACTGTTTCACAGTTACCTTTTTCCTCTATAGGGCAGGTTGCCATTTAGAAACTTCATCACATACTGAAGGAGAGAGCTTAAATTTTATTGCAATTGTAGATAATTTTTCTTTTTTGATCAACTGGAGTATTTCATATAATAGAAAACATAAAATCTAGAACATTTTGCTTTAATACTGTAGAAATGGATTTTTGGAAGAAATATTTCTTACTTCAGAATCTGCTTTTTTTTTTTTTTTAAACCAACATTGCTTTGAAGTCTGCCATACTTGTCTGCAGAATTCACTCATCTAAGACAACCAAAGACCACCTAGCGTGAGAACTGAGCCAATCAAAAGAGGGGAATGGCATGTTCTTCCCTGAGACAACAGTACTATTTGTTTTTCAGAGGGAGGAGAGAGAGAGGAAACAGGAAACACTTCCTTCTCTCTTCATTATTTCTCTCCCCCCTTTTCCAATGAATCTGGTTCCCTATAAAGATTATAATTTTACAAAAGTAATTTTGTTGGTCTAGAGGGATGAAAAATTCCAAAGGAATGGAAGCAGCTGGTCATATGCCCAATTTTGAAAAAAACGGATGACAAAATGGAATTTAAAAAACTATTGTGAGGAGGGAAATGTTTCTCCTCATTATGGCCTATAAAATCTTTGAAACTCTTACATAGATTTAGGGATTATCTACACTAGAAAATTAAGTCTACTTTATGTAATTCGACCTCGAACCTCCAAATTAATTAAGTCGATTGTGTGTGACACCAGGCTTATTGTTTCGATGGGGTGCGTCCTCACTAGCAGTGCCTTCATCAATGCACAAGGCAGCACATCGTTAGTAGCTATCCCAAAGTGCAACTTGCCACAGTGTGTTTTGGGAAGTTTATGCAATGCCTCATGGGATCAAAACATTGTTATAGGGAGAATGGGAACATTGAGCCAACATCCCATGATGCACGGAGATCCCTCCCTCATATCAACAGCAAACAACCCAGTGGTTTTCGCACCTTAAAACCGCCGCGCATATGCCATAACCCCAGAAGCATGGAGCCTGCTCAGTTGTGCACTCTTGTAGTGAGCATCTCAAACATCTCGCGCCTTCTCCTGCAGTATTTCCAGAGCCGAAGTAGGCTCCACCGCGCGGAACATAGTGATGTCCTGCAAGCAGCCCTACTGCAAGCCATTGAAAAAAACAATTTACAGTTGCTGCTGGCAGTCACAGAGCAGCTGAACTCTTCAGCACCGTTTCTGGTCCCATGAAACAAGCACTGACTGGTGGGACCGCATTGTTTTGCAGGTATGGGATGACAAACAGTGGCTGCAGAACTTTCGAATGCAGAAGATCATCTTCCAGGAACATTGTGCAGAGCTTTCCCCTACCCTGCAGTTCAGCAACACAAAAATGAGAGCTGCTCTGACAGTGGAGAAGCGAGTGGTGATCACTATTTGGAAGCTTGCAACTCCAGACAGTTACCAGTCAGTGGGGAATCAATTTGGAGTAGGTAAATCAATCGTGGGAGCTGCTGTGCTCCAAGTGTCCAGGGCCATTAATTGACTTCTGCTATGAAGGGTCATGAGTCTGGGAAATGTGCAGGACATAGAGGACGGTTTTGCCGCGATGGGGTTCCCTAATTGTGGTTTGGGTGATAGATGGCATGCATATCCCCATCTTGGCACCAGCCCAACTTGCCAAAGAATACATAAACTGAAAGGGATGCTTTTCAATGGTGTTGCAAGCACTGGTAGACCACAGGGGGCATTTCACTGACATCAATGTAAGATGGTCAGGAAAGGTTCGTGATACACGCATCTTTAGGAACTCGGGTCTGTTCAAAAAGCTGCAATCCAAGACTTTCTTTCCAGACCACAAAATGAACATTCATGAGGTTGAGATGCCTATAGTTATCCCAGTCTACCCCTTGCTCTTATGGTTCATGAAGCCATACACGGGCCATCTGGACAGCAGTGAGGAACGGTTCAACTATAGGCTCAGCAAGTGCAGAATGGTGGTTGAATGTGCCTTTGGTCATTTAAAAGGGCGTTGGAGACGTTTAATAACAAGGTTGGACCTTTGTGAAGAGAACATCCCCATGGTTATAGCTGCCTGCTGTGTGCTCCATAATATCTATGGAAAAAAAGGGGGGGAAATTTTCCACGGGGTGGGCAGTTGAGGCAGATCGCATGGCAGCCATTTTTGAGCAGCTAGATACCAGGTCAATAAAAAGAGCACAGCAAGGGATGCTGCGTATCCGCGAGGCTTTGAAAAGCCGTTTCAATCATGGGTCTCAGTAATGTAAGCTGCTTGTCGGCACTGTGCTCTCACAAAGCTTCACCTGGCTTGTATTAATGTCCCTGTAAAGCCAACCCCCAATCAAAAGAGTGGAATGGCACGTTTTTCCCTGAGACAACATGCCCACTGCTTCTACTCAATAAAGAACATTTATTTCTCAAATCCATTTACTTTTATTTAACATAAATAAAAAGGGAGAACAGAAAAAAAGGTAACCTTGGGGAAAAGGGGTTGTAAAGTTGGAACGGGAGAAACATTTTCAGCTGTGTAACATAACACTGCATTTCACACCATCAAAGGTCTTGAATGGGCACCTTCTGTTCCTTGTACCCTCCCCGAGTTAAGTGAAAGGGATAATGGACTTTTCGCCCATGCCTCCTGGAATGCTTAAGAGAGGGTGATTCTGCACCAGGCGATGCTGGCTGGCTGTCCGCCAGGGTCTGTAAAAGGACTCTACCCTCCTGCTTCTGTTCCTGTACATCAACCAGATGCCTCAACATGTCTGTTTGGTCCTTCATAAGCCGAAGCATCTCATCCTGCACTGCATGCTCTTGCTCATTGGAAGCTTTCCTGCTCTCCATGTCCATGTCTATCTTCTCGGACAATGAAATCCTCCACGGTCTCAGCTCTGTGTCAGCTGTCCTGGAGGTGTTCATTATCTTGGTGAACATGTCCTCCCACGTTCTTTTTTGACTCCTAATCAGCAAAAGTCTACTTTCAGGTGTTGATGACATGCTGAAGGACACATTTCCAGCTGTCAGTCATGGGAAAAAATAAAGGAGTCATTGTACATGAATAAAATGTTTTCATAGCAAGGCTGTTTTCATAAAAAAATAAACAAACAAAAACCTTATTACTCTAGTTGCAAGCCATAACATAATCAGAATCTGTAACCATTACTGTGCTATTTTGTTGCTCCAGCCATGGTGAGTAGTCCTGGCCCCTCCCCCCTGGTCATGAGTGACCGCACTTTTAATGAAGTTTATGGCAGGCTCATGTTGGGAGCGAAGGTAGCTAGTGCAACAATGGCCCTTCCCCATAGCACCATGGGAAGCTGTTTACGAACAGGGTGGAGGGGAACGTTTTCACTCCCAAATTGCAGTCTCTATCATGTGGGGCCCCAGTCCCTTATCAGCCTCTTTGAACTACTTGCTGACCCACGCTGAACACAGTAAAGGCACGTTAGTGTGATGTCCTGCAACCCACAGGGCTCCAGGGTTAAAAATATTTCCTTGCTCTCGTGGCGAATGAATCCACCGCTCACCTGTCTTCCATTCTCCTCCTCCAAAATATCGTCCTCCTGGTTGTCCCTAGACTCACACACCTGTGAGGTGTCCAGGTTACTTGTGGGGGTGCTGGTAGGGTCACCCTTGAGAATCGCATGCAGCTCATTGTAGAACCGGCACGTATGGGGTTCAGCACCACAACGATTGTTCACCTCGCTTGCCTTCTGGTACGCTTGGCCAAGTTCTTTTATTTTCACATGGCACTGCTGTGTGTCCCTCGTGTAGCCCTTCTCCCCCATTCTATGGGTGATCTTTGCATAGATGTCAGCGTTTCTTTTGCTGGATTGGGGCTCTGCCTGCACAGACTCTTCTCCCCACAAAGCGATGAGATCCACCACCTCCCGTGCAGACCAAGCTGGAGTGCGTTTGGGGTGTGTAGTCTCCATGATCAGCTATGCTCAAGCTGGCATGCTCCCAATGCTGATCGAACAGAAAATGGGAAATCAAAAATTCCTGGGGCTTTAGCAGGGGAGGGTCTGTTTCCTGTGTACCTGGCTGCAGTGCAACAGAGTTGAGAATGATCTCCAAAGCAGTCCCAGATGAGCATTGCGGGACACCACCTAGAGGCCAATTAACTCAAATTATACAATACTGCATCTGCACTACCTCATAGTTGACCCATAAAAATCGAATTAAGCACTACGCCTCTCACAGAGATGGATTACAGAAATCGACATTAGAGGCGATGTAGGTCAGCGTAAAGAACGCGGTAGTGTAGACACATACATTAACAGGTTGATTTAAGGCGGCTTCCTTCAACCTAACTTTTTAGTGTAGACCAGGTCTTACTCTGTACACAGAAGATAGATTATCAGTGTGAATTCCAAAAAAATAGGTTCACTGTGGATTAAATATTTTCAATTTATTGACTATTTGAGAAAAGATGGGAACATGATCAGAATACATACATAGCTTTTATAGACTTTAAGGATGCATATGATAGCATGTTGTGAGATGACATCTGGGCCATAATAAAAGCATTCAGAATTGCTGACAAAATTAACAGGATGGTACAACTGTGTTTGGTTCAAAAAGTTGAGTATGAATAGGGAATTAAATCTCAGCCCCATCTGACAGCAATACTGTATTAAGGCATTATCCCTAGTACTCTGCCTATGGAAAGAAGTGGTATTATCACAGCAAAATTCTCAGGATGGGAGTGAATTTAAATGGCCTGTATTAATTTTTTGAATACGCTGATGACCTGGTTATCGTAGGATAGAGAGGAGAGATACAGTGCAAAGGATGACTGGAGACTTGAAGAGAACAGCTAGAAAAAATGGGACTTAAAATCAATGAAGATAAACTCAAATATATGGTTGTACAATGATGAGAAGATAATGGACAAGCTCACTAAGCAGTTGATGACCATAAATATCAGTAAGTTAAGACAGTTTAAATACCTAGGAGCTTTAATTACCAATAACAATTTGGTAAGGGAAAAAAATTAAGGCAGTTATAGAGTGGGAAGGCCTGATACTTCTCTGAAAAGAATTTTCAGCTTCAAACAACTACTGAAAAAGACTAATCTTTAGCTATACAAGACCATTATAAGGCCTATTGTTTTATATGTATAAGAGACCCTAAGAACGAAGACACCCAGCCAAATACCTTAGAAAATAAGTGTTGAGATGAATTTTTGGGCCAGTAATGGAGACTGATGTGTGGAGAAGATAGAATAGCTAACTGTGGGAGGTCTATGAAAAACCAAATATAATAAATATAATGAAATCCCAATGATTTCTCCGGGTAGGGCACGTAATTAGGATGACAGAAGACAGAACAGTTAGCTAAGCACCTCTTGGAAGGACATCCTTATGGTTTCAACCAAAAAGAAGATGGAGGGATAATACTAAGCAAGACCAAAGAGTTCTTAATATGAATTACCATCAATGGGAAAAATAACCTTTGACAGAAAGAGGTGGGGGCAAATTGTGAGAGTGGCCAAGGACAGAGCCAGGGAGGAGGAGGAGTTAATTCCCTCCAAGCCAGTTTACTTGTACACTAGATCAATGGTAGCAGCAGAGGAAGAAGAAAGAAAAAACAAAATCATTCAAAAGAAAGGAGTCTGGCCCTCTCCTCTCACTCAAAGACAGTATTACTTTCTTCAGAAGAGGCAGCTCCCCTCTCCCAAACTGGCAACTCTCGTAACATTTTGTGTTTTAAAAGACTCACCTGTTGGAACCAGATTACACAGGAATCTCAGCTTTCATTTTAAATAAATCAAATTCCTATTCCTCATGGCTGTGGAGAACAGTTTGAAAACATGAAGTGTACCCTTAAGGCTCAGAAACAAGTATGTAAATAATGAATAGTCTTTTTTAAATCTCCTGATTTATGGGACTTGACTAATGAGTTTTGAACCTTTAGTACTGGCAATACGGTCTTTATCGTAAGTTCCTGTGGGTCTCCTGCTGCTCTCAGTTGTTTCGATCACATGCTTAGTCTGAAAGAGCTCTAACCAGACTAGTTGGCTCCAGTCAAGGCCGCACCGGGACGGTCATCTCTACCTCAGCAGGGTCAAATCACTTGGCTTATATCTACATTACAGGCTTTTCTCTGAAGTGGGGGTAGGGAAAATGATGGAAAGTTTGAAATTCAGATTTATCCTGGGACAACTGGGTATTTTTTCACAACATTTCCATAATAAGTGGTTCATTTAACTTCTATTAAATCCATAAGCTTAAAAATGAGGTCTGTCAATTAACTGAAGCTAACTCAAGCGATTAATACAAAACAAATTAACTGGATTAAAAAATTAATCACAATTAATTGCAGTTTTAATTGCACTGTTAAATAATAATAGAATACCAATTTAAACTTCTTGTAAAAAAATCCAAAAATATTTATATTTTCAAATATATTGATTTCAATTACAACACAGAATACAAAGTGTACAGTGCTCGCTTTATATTACTTTTTATTACTAATATCTGCGCTATATAAAAGAAAAGAAATAGTATTTTTCAGTTCACCTCACCTCATATAAGTAGTAGTACAATCTCTATCATGAAAATGTAACTTAAAAATGTTTTTTTTTTGTACACAACTGCACTCAAAAACAAAAGAACGTAAAACTTTAGAGCCTACAAGTGCACTCAGTCCTACTTCTTGTTCAGCCAATTGCTACGACAAACAAGTTTGTTTACATTTACGGGAGATAATTCTGCCCACTTATTTACAATGGCATCTGAAAGGGAGAACAGGTGTTTGCATGGCACTGTTGTACATGGTGTTGCAAGATATTTACATGCCATATATGCTTAACATTCACATGTCCCTTCATGCTTCGACCACCATTCCAAAGGACATATTTCCATTCGGATGATGCTTGTTAAAAAAATATGATAATTAAATTTGTGACTGAACTCCTTGGGGAAGAATTGTATGTCTTCTGCTGTATAGTTTTACTCACATTCTGCCATATACTTCATGTTATGGCAGTCTTGGATGATGACCCAGCATATGTTGTTCAATTTAAGAATATTTTCACTGAAGATTTGACAAAATGTAAAGAAGGTACCACTATGAGATTTCTAAATATAGCTACAGCACTTGACCCAAGGTTTAAGAATCTGAAGTGCCTTCCAAAATCTGACAGTGACGAGGTGTGGAACGTACAGCCAGAAGTGTTAAAAGAGCAACACTCTGATGCGGAAACTACAGAACCCAAACCATCAAAGAAGAAAATTAATCTTTTGTTGATGGCATCTGACTCAGATGATGAAAATGAATGTGTATTGGTCCACACTGCTTTAGATCATTATCGAACAGAACTCGTCATCAGCATGTAAGCACATCTTCTGGAATGGTAGTCGAAGCATGAAGGGGCATATGTTTAGCATTTCTGGCATGTAAATACATGGCAACACCGTCTACAACAGTGCCATGCGAACGCCCGTTCTCCCTTTCAGGTGACATTGTAAATAAGAAGCAGGCAACATTATCTCTCGTAAATGTAAACAAACTTGTTTCTCTTAGTGATTGGCTGAACAAGAAATAGGACTGAGTGGACTTGTAGGCTCTAAAGTTTTACATTGTTTTATTTTTGAGTGCAGTTATGTAAAAAAAAAAAAAAACCTACATTTGTAAGTTGCACTTTTATGATAAGGAGATTAAGGTTCTACTGTACAGGTACTGTAGTGCAGAGTTACAAACACCTCAGGAATGGAGGTTGTTCATAACTCTGAACTGTTGGTAACTGAACAAAACATTATGGTTGTTCTACAACTGAACATTGACTTAATACAGCTTTGAAATTTTACTATGTAGAAGAAAAATGTTGCTTTCCCTCCTCCCACCCCATAATTTACAGTTAACAGTACTGTACTCAATTTGCTTTTCCCCCTTCCCTCTACTGCTGCTTGATTGTGTACTTCCGGTTCCAAATGAGGTGTGTGGTTAACTGGTCAGTTCGTAACTCTAGTGTTTATAACTCTGAAATTCTACTGTATAGGTGAAATGAAAAATACTATTTTTTTTAAAAAATTTACAGTGCAAATATTTGCAATAAAAAATAATAATATAAAGTAAGCACAGTACACTTTGTATTGTGTTGTAATTGAAATCAGTATATTTTAAAATGTAGAAAACATCCAAAAATATTTAAATAAATGGTCGTTATTAACAGTGCAATTAAAACTGCAATTGTGACTATTTTTTAATCTCACAATTAATTGCAATTAATTTTTGTAATCGTTTGACAGCACTAATGAAAATAAAACACAGAATCCGAAAGATAATATTGAATATTAGATAACAAGATGCTGGTGGACTAAGGCAAGCTAAGACTGTTTCAGGTACCTCAGCTTTGTATTCATTCCTTCTAACTGTTGTGTAGTTGTTGTTTTTTTGTTTTACCTTAAATTTTACAACATACGAATGTTTCTTTAAAACTTTCAGCATTCTTTAGTAATTGCTTTACATCTTTATGAGACAAAAATTTTGTAAAGCTGAGGTTAATTTTCTCTTTCCGTTATCAAGGAAAATATTTGTATCCCTGCAATATGAAAGTACCTGTATGTATTAGCAACTATATATCTAAAGATGTGTGGTAGCTGCTTTTTGGAAAAGGACAGATTCCCTCAACATTATTGGCATGAGAAATAAAGTACGGAAAATCCCTCCAATGGAAAAAAGTGACAACCAGTCTTAAATTAGGATCAAGTAGTGTTTATAATATCTGATTAATATTTGGGGAATATAAACAAAAACACATAAGAGGTTGATCAGACATAAAGGGGTGCTTTAAGAAGATAACAGTTTATGAATAAAATGTATTAATACTTGCATGAAATGTTCTTGTATGTTTATGTCCAAATAAAACATTTTTAAAACTAGGTGACATCCTAGTTAGCAGCCATATTAATTAAAATATCATAGTCTCCGTCTTGACAGACCACCACCAAAATGTACGGTACCTTCCAAGCTATACCTGAAGACCTATTTATTATTTCTATTACTGTACTGCCTAGGAATCCTATACCTGGTCTACACTATGACTTTAATTTGGATTAAGCGGCGTTAAATCGAATTAACCTTGCACCTGTCCACACAACGAAGCCATTTATTTCGAAATAAAGGGCTCTTCAAATCGATTTCTGTACTCCACCCCGACGAGCGGAGTAGCACCAAAATCAATACTGTCATTTCGAATTAGGGTTAGTGTGGCCGTAATTCGATGGTATTGGCCTCCGGGAGCTATCCCACAGTGCACCAGTGTGACCGCTCTGGACAGCAATCTGAACTCGGATGCACTGGCCAGGTAGACAGGAAAAGCCCCGCGAACATTTGAATTTCCTGTTGGCCAAGCGTGGAGAGCACAGGTAACCATGCAGGCCGATAATCGAAAAAGAGCACCAGCATGGACCGTATGGGAGGTACTGGATCTGATCGCTATATGGGGAGAGGATTCAGTGCTAGCAGAACTTCGTTCGAAAAGACGAAATGTCAAAACTTTTGAAAAAATCTCCAAGGGCATGATGGAGAGAGGCCACGGTAGGGATGCAGATCAGTGCCGCGTGAAAGTCAAGGAGCTCAGACAAGCCTATCAAAAAACAAAGAAGGCAAACGGTCGCTCCGGGTCAGAGCCGCGGACATGCCGCTTCTACGCCGAGCTGCATGCAGTAGTGGGGGGGCCGCCACCACTACCCCACCTCTGACCGTGGATTCCGAGGCGGGGATAATGTCATCAGCTACACCTGAGGATTCTGCGGACGGGGAAGAGGAGGAAGAAGAGGAGGACGACGAGCTTGCGGAGAGCACCCAGCATTCCGTTCTCCCCAACAGCCAGGATCTTTTTCTCAGCCTGACTGAAGTACTCTCCCAAGCCAGTATCCAAGACCACGACCCCATGGAAGGGACCTCAGGTGAGTTTACCTTTTAAAATATAAAACTTGTTTTAAAAGCAAGCGTTTTTTAATGATTACTTTGCCCTGAGGACTTGGGATGCATTCGCGGCCAGTACAGCTACTGGAAAAGTCTGTTAACGTGTCTGGGGATGGAGCGGAAATCCTCCAGGGACATCCCCATGAAGCTCTCCTGGAGGTACTCCAAAAGCCTTGCCACAAGGTTTCTGGGCAGTGCAGCCTTATTCCGTCCTCCATGGTAGGACACTTGACCGCGCCATGCTTGCAGCAACTAATCTGGTATCATTGCATGACAAACCCTGGCAGCGTATGGTCCCGGTGTTTGCTGTCATTCAAGCAACATCCGTTCTTTATCTCGCTGTGTAATCCTCAGGAGAGTGATATTGCTCATGGTAACCTGGTTGAAATACGGGAATTTAATTAAGGGGACAGAGGTGGCCGTTCCTACTGTGCTGTTTGCCTGTGGCTGAAAATAAATCCTTCCCTGAGGTTAGCCAAGTGCAGGGCGGGGGGGGGGGGAATTGGCCCAGAGCTTTTCGTGTTTGGCTAGCAGGGATGTTCCCTGATACCAGCCACGGGGTGGGGGGAGGGATAAAGCGATCATCCAGAGAATTGGATAGGGGGGGGGTTAGTTTGTTTTCTGCTGCTGAAGGTTAACAGGAAAACCGCAGCACTCAACGGGCTTTGCTTGGTGTGTGGGAAAGGAAGGCGCAGAAGCCGAAAGACAATGGCTTACCATGGCCGCATGCAAGCCGAATTCTGATGCCCGGACCTGCGTCTGTGAGCTCTAGCAGCAAAGCCACAGGCACTCAATATTAAGAGGCAAAATGCGACCTTGCACAGAAATCACATGTGCTATGTAATGTGAACAGTGTTGGTCACCGTGAAAGAGTATAAGCATTGTTCTGCAAAATGTATCTTTTTAAAAAATTCTCTTTTTTCCCCTCCCTCCAGCAGCTGAAAATTCTTCAAGCCTCCCTCCTCCGTCCCGAAGGCTATCTCAGATAAGGCGTCGGAAAAAGAAGACACGAGACGAGATGTTCGCAGAAATCATGGAATCCACCCGCAGTGAAAGAGCTCATCTGAATGAGTGGAAGGACACGGTTCCAAAGTATAGGAAAGAAGCCAGTGAACGTGAGGACAGGAGGGACCAACGTGAGGAGGAGAGATGCTCGAGATGAGAGGTAGCAGCAGGAAGATCAGAGGAGGCAGGATGCAACGCTGGGGTTGCTGCGTGAGCAAACAGACATGCTCCGGCGTCTGGTGGAGCTTCAGGAACGGGAGCAGGATAACAGAGTGCCGCTACAGCCCCTGTATAACCCCCCTACCCCCTCACCATGTTCCACAGCCTCCTCACCCAGACGTGTAAGAACGCGGGGGGGGGGGGGGGAGAGTCTGTACGCCCTCCCATTCCACCCCAGTGGACAGCCCAAGCAAAAGGCTGTCATTTTTTTAACCTTTTTTTTAGTGGCCTTTACCTTCCTGCCGATCCTCCTCCCAAACCCCACCGGGGTTCTCTCCCTCTTTTTATAAGATAGTGACTTTATTTCCTTTCAAAGCAAGCTGGGGGAAGGGGGAGGGTGAGTTCCTTACAGAGAATGAGTCAATAAAGGGGGTGGGTTTTCATGAAGGAGAAACAAACAGATATTTCACACTGTAGCCTGGCCAGTCATGAAACTGGTTTTCAAAGCTTCTCTGATGCACAGCGCTGCCTGGTGTGCTCTTCTAATCGCCCTGGTGTCTGGCTGCGCGTAATCAGCAGCCAGGCGATTTGCCTCAGCCTCCCACCCCGCCATAAAGGTCTCCCCCTTACTTTCACAGAGATTGTGGAGCACACAGCAAGCAGAAATAACAATGGGGATATTGGTTTGGCTGAGGTCTGACCGAGTCAGTAACCATCGCCAGCGACCTTTTAAACGGCCAAATGCACATTCTATCAGCATTCTGCACTTGCTCAGCCTGTAGTTGAACAGCTCCTGACCCCTGTCCAGGCTGCCTGTGTATGGCTTCATGAGCCATGGCATTGAAGGGTAGGCTGGGTCCCCAAGAATAACTATTGGTATTTCAACATCCCCAATGGTTATTTTCTGGTCCGGGAAGTAAGTCCCTTGCTGCAGCCGTTTAAACAGAGTAGTGTTCCTGAAGACGTGAGCATCATGAACCCTTCCTGGCCAGCCCATGTTGATGTTGGTGAAATGTCCCTTGTGATCCACAAGTGCTTGCAGCACCACTGAAAAGTACCCCTTGCGGTTTATGTATTGGGTACCCTGGTGCTCTGGTTCCAAGATAGGGATATGGGTTCCATCTATCGCCCCACCAGTTAGCAAATCCCATTGCAGCAAAGCCATCCACTATGACCTGCACATTTCCCAGAGTCACTACCTTTCGTAGCAGCAGTTCAGTGATTGCTTTGGCTACTTGCATCACAGCAGCCCCCACAGTAGATTTGCCCACTCCAAATTGATTCCCGACTGACCCGTAGCAGTGTGGCGTTGCAAGCTTCCACAGGGCTATCGCCACTCACTTCTCAACTGTGAGGGGTGCTCATATCTTGGTATTCTGGCATTTCAGGGCAGGGGAAAGCAAGTCACAAAGTTCCCAGAAAGTGCCCTTACGCATGCGAAAGTTTCGCAGCCACTGGGAATCGTCCCACACCTGCAACACTATGCAGTCCCACCAGTCTGTGCTTGTTTCCCGGGCCCAGAATCGGCGTTCCACGGCTATAACCTGCCCCATTAACAGCATGATCTCCAAAGCACCGGGTCCCGCAATTTGATAGAATTCCATGTCCATATCCTCATCACTCTCGCCGCCGCGCTGCCGTCGCCGCCGCCTCCTCGCCTCCTTTTTCTGGTCCTGGTTCAGCATAAACTCTACGAGAATGCGCAAGGTGTTTACAATGTTCATGACTGCTGTCTTGAGCTGAGCGGGCTCCATGCTTGCCATGGTATGGAGTCTGCACTGTTCACCCAGGAAAAAAGGCGCGAAAGGTTGTCTGCTGTTGCTTTCATGGAGGGAGGGGTGAGGCTGTACCCAGAACCACCTGCGACAATGTTTTTGCCCCATCAGGCACTGGGATCTCAACCCAGAATTCCAATGGGCGGGGGAGACTGCGGAAACTATGGGATAGCTATGGGATAGCTACCCACAGTGCAACGCTCCGGAAATCGACGCTAGCCCCGGTACATGGACGCACACCGTCGAATTAATGTGCTTAGTGTGGCCGCATACATTTGACTTTATACAATCTGTTTCCAAAATTCGAATTATATAAATTCGGATTAATCCCGTAGCGTAGACATACCCCTAGTCATGAAAAAAGACCCCACTGTGCTAGAAACAAAAAGATGATCCCTGCCAAGGAGCTTACAAGCACTACTTAAATTCCTTTAACCTCTATAAGGTCTGCAGGCAATTTGAATGAGCTCCTGGAACATAAGAGCTTCAGAGGAGTTACTGATTTATACAGAGCTTAGATGATCTCCTGTACTGCATATAAAACTTCTAATGCCCCTTGGAATCTTTAGGGGTACTGAAGCTCCATAATTCTGAAGTCCATTGATCTTTTGTCAAACTTGTTAAGGGCATACCTTTCATGAACCTTGCTAGTTCTCCAAGAGAAAGTGAAACTTAAAAAAGGTTCTTGGTTAGTAGACCTTAAGTGTCCTCATCATGTTAGTGGAACAGTCTGATATTCCTAATTTGCCACTTAGCTGTCACCCAGAGCTTCATAAATAATTTCAAGTTTCTAGGCCTCACCTTAAGATGTGGTCATTTTGTTGTATAAGAGATTGCTCATTTAACAAATCAACTAATTTTTCCAACTCATGTAGCCGTGTGCACCATTTTGGGGATTTGAGAAAAGCAGCCTCGAGCAACACACCACAGCCTTGGGGAAATGAAATTGAAACTGCCTGTCTAATCTGTGCTTGAGACCTAGGCCAGCAATGGGGCGAAACAGTAGAGTTACCAGACCAGAAACTGACTGACATATTTGGCCAACCAACTGTAGGCCCCAGAAAGCCTGTCCATGGCTGGGACCACCCTGACATGTTAGCTGAGCTCAGGCAGGGACAGCATTTGTGAAGAGAACTATCTACAGCAGGGATTGGCAACCTTTGGTATGCGGCTCGCCAGTTTTTTTACCTGCTGCGTCTGCAGGTTTGGCCGATCGTGGCTCCCACTGGCCATGGTTCACCGCTCCAGGCCAATGGGGGCGGCGGGAAGCGTTGGCCAGCACATCCCTCAGCCCATGCTGCTTCCTGCTGCCCCCACTGGCCTGGAGCGGCAAACCGTGGCCAGTGGGAGCCGTGATCAGCCGAATCTGCAGACGTGGCAGGTAAACAAAGTGGCCTGGCCCACCAGGGTGCTTACCCTGGCGAGCGGCATGCCAAAGGTTGCCGATCCCTTGTCTACAGTGAATCTGGTTACAGCAGTAGAAGATGCAGTTCCTGAGTTTCTCTCTTCCACAAATGACTTGAGACTCTATTTTGTCTCTCTCTACCTGAAAGAGCTGTCTTCCAGCTAAGCCTGGTATAATTCCCCTGCACTGGGATTTGGGGGATAGCCAGAGCTTGAGACTGACCAGCAGCACACTTCTCCATAAAGGAAAGACTGACACCCAAGATGAATTCTCACCAGGAAGAACTGACTGCCAGCTGCATGACGGGACAACCAGGACTTCCCAGAGATGGGTACCAGACTCTTCTTCAAGCACCAACTCCAAACAGCAGCTAAGGCCCACTGGAAGACTTTGGGGGTGGGAAACTATTTTTACTTTGTTCTGGGCTTTTGAGTTATTTAAATTATTCTTGCAGGATTGGCTGATTACTCATTTAGTTAACTCTGCCTGTTTCCTTTCCCTTTTAATCTGCCCTTAGTTTTCATGGAATAAAATGATTTATTCTTGTAATCTGATCCTTGCTTCCCTGCGCCTATAATGTGTAGCATCCTATAGATCATAAGGTCTACTAGTTTATACCAGCCACCAGATGGAAACACAAAGCACAACAAACCTAGGGCCCCCACTAGTCCTAAAGTGGATCACTTGGGGATCAGATATGACCCCATGAGAGGTGACCTTCCTAGGTCTCCAGCACAGCCATGTCAGTTTTGGTTTTCAACCTACTATATCTCTCAGATCATCTTTTTATAACATATCCACCTTGGATGGGCACAAATTCTAAGGGCTACAGTCTAGACCTTGACCTGGACCCTTTGTCCCTGTACCCGATAGCATGGATGCTATGTGGCTGACATCAGTAGAGAGAAGTTGTTCAGTAGAAGATCCAGTATTCTACTTGAGATTCGAAAATTCTCTACTAAGTCAGGAGTGGGCAAACTATGGCCTGCGGGCTGAATCCAGCCCGTCAGCTGTTTTAAGCTGGCCCTCAAGCTCCCGCTGGGGAGCGGGATCTAGGGCTTGCCCCACTCCGGCGCTCCACCAGGGAGCAGGGTCAGGGGCTGCTTCATGTGGCTCCCAGAAGCAGTGACATGGCTCCCCTCTGGCTCCTACGTGCTTCAATGGCCCCCTCTGGTGCTCCAATGAGAGCTGCAGGGGCAGTGCCTGCAGAGGGGGCAGCGTGCAGAGCCACCTAGCCGCACCTCCGCGTAGGAGCCGAAGAAGGGACATGCCACTGCTTCCAGCAGCCACTTGAGGTAAGTGCACCCGAGCCTGCACCCGAGTCTCTCCCCACGTCCCAGCCCCCTGCCCCAGCTCTAATCCCTCGCCCGCCAAACCCCTCAATCCCAGCCTGGAGCACCCTCCTGCACCCTAATCCCCCTCAGCCCTACCCCAGAGCCTGCACCCCTAGCCAGAGCCTGCACCCCGTCCTGCACCCCAACCGCCTGCCCCAGCCCAGATCCCCCTTCCGCCCTCCAAACCCCTTGGTACCCAGAGCACCCTTCTACAGCCCAAACTCATCCCCAACACCACCCCAGAGCCTGCACCCCCAGCTGGAGCCCTTGCCCCCACTCACCCCACTTGGAGCCCCCTCCCACTTCCTGAACTTCTAATTTCTGGCCCCACCCTGGAGCCCACACCCCAACCAGAGACCTAACCTCCGCCTGCACCCCAACCCCAATTCTGTGAGCATTTATGGCTCGCCATACAATTTCTATTGCCAGATGTGGCCCTCGGGCCAAAAAGTTTACCCACCCCTGCACTAAGTGTACATATAGAGCAAAATGAACATGTTTTTCCTCACAGTCTTCTAAGTACAGATTTGGTCCATTACAAACTTTGATTCTGGTTATAATGAACTACTTGTCTTTCAAGTAGAGTAGTCAGGTCTTTCAGTTAGCTCCATCAAAGTTCATGTAGCAGAAGTTTCTGCCTATCATCCACCAGTCCAAAATAGCTTGGCCTTGTCTCACCCTACTGTTTACAAATTCTTAAAATTGTCTTCAGTTTTCTACTTGTCAGGCAAATTTCCCCTTCGTGGGAGTTGAACTTTGTGCTTACTTCATGGATATATCCACCATTTGAACCTATGACACTGGGTTCACTATATTATCGGACAATTAAAACTTCATTCTTGGTAGCAATCATTTCTGCCCAGAGAGTGAGATTCAGACTCTGATGATGGGTCCCCCAGCTATGATATTTTATGCAGACAGAGCAACTATGAGACCTTGCTCCAGATTTATACCTAAGGTGGTCTCTGACTTTCATATCAATTAGTAGATGCATTTCCTAGTGTTCTTCCATTGTTCATCTTCTAGGGAGGCAAAACTGAATACTTTGGATGTGAGAAGAGTACTGTCTGATTACCTTTGCAATTCGCAGAGATAGGTCCAAAGAGCAAGCTATTTCAGCACAAAGACTTTCAAAATGGATCATAGACTGTATTAGAGCAGCATATGATATCTATAAGTTGACTCCTCCATCTCTCATTTCATTCCACCAGGCTACAGGTGACCTGGTCAGCATGTCTTGGTAGAATTCCCATAGCTGCTCCACAGCTTTCAGCTATATAGAGCTCTGTTCACACATTCCCCAACCACTATTCATCCTCGTCAGCCTCCAGTTCCGATGCTGTTTGATCAGGCATTTCAGCAATTATTGTTTAGATGAGCTCCTAGCTCCCTCTCCTGGAGGAGTTAACTGCTGGCTAAACATTGAGAATGAGATCCATGTGTGTACAGATAGTCAAAGAACAGTTTCTTATCTTACAGTAACCAAGTGTTCAAGATGTTCTATACACGTGGATCTCACGGCCCGCCCTCCTTCCCTGCAGCTTAGAATTTTTTGACAAGGATTCCAGGTGGTGAAGGAAAAATGTGACCACTCTTGGAGGTGCTCCGCCCTTTATGCCTGGTGGAGCTAGGGAGAGCAAAGCTATTGTAGGGTGCATGAGTGGCTCTGACAGCCACTTGTTACAAGATTCTGATCTGTACATAGGGTGCATGAGCTCAGCATGGGATTGACGTATACAAAATATCTTTGGTGATGGTTCCTATGCGTATTCCACTCAAGGTGTATGTGCGCTCCACGCACCTAAGTCGTGAAGATTTAAAATTAGCAGCATTCTTTGGTCCATGTCTGAGCTACAAACCAAGGGCATGAAGGGTAGCATAAACCTACTATCTCTCCAGTTCCACTCTATTGCCTTGGTCCAAGACTCAACTTGTCAGTGTATGCAGCTGTGCTAGCACTGCTGTTTCAAATTCCAGTTTTCTCTATAGTTTTCTTTTCCAGCTAGCTTTAGATTTTTTTTAGTTAAATAATGGTAGTAAAAGTCTAGGTGTTTCCCCTCTTCACTCCCCCACCACCTCAAACCCACAATGTTTAGGTTATTAATATGCCCAAGATCCAGGATTTCAAGATCTGCATAGCATGTACCTTGGTCTTCCTGGTTAGTGACTTCCATGACACTTGTGTTGCGTTGAGAAGTCCCACATCCCCCTCTAAGTGCAAAATCTGCCACTCCCTTTCCCTCTGAACCTGCCAATCCCAAGAGTTCTTAATCAGATACTCAAAGAAAAATGAAGCAGTTTGTATAATGGGTACTGCAGATGACCTGGGTTCTGGTTCCATGATCTGGGACAGCCCTCAGGGTACAGCAGGAGACTGTATCAGAAATCTGAGGGAAACCCACTGAGACAAAAAAGCTGCTGAAAAAGGGTGAGGCTGGTTTTCTTAGATACTGGGGCATGCCTAACTGATTTTTTGGGGGGTAGAGGAGAAAGAGTAGCTGTTTGTAACAGATTTTTCTATGAAAAGCAACAGAGGGTCCTGTGGCACCTTTAAGACTAACAGAAGTATTGGGAGCATAAGCTTTCGTGGGTAAGAATCTCACTTCTTCAGATGCAAGATCTTTCTATAGTGTTTTGTAGTACCCAAGCATGCTCTTCCAAAATTAAATGTAACACATGGTGAGGATAATGTAACTGAATTTCATCAGCGTTCAAAAATGTCAGGAGATGGTATCTTCACTCAGCAAGAAGGAGAGTTGGAGGTAAGTGCACTGGTATTGGAGAAGGGACACTGACAGTTTTTCCTCTTGGTTTCGTTGTTGCTGTAGCCACCAAAAATCAAGGACAACTTGAAAGTATGTTTATGTACCCATTTTGCAAGAAGGGAAGGAGATGCTGCTGCCCACCAGGAGTTACTTTTGGAGTTGTTAATTAGTAATTAATTCAGTGAAGCTGCCAGGAGCAGAGGAGGTTAGCATCACTGACAAAAGTGCCTGGATTGTAAGGGGAAAGGAGCAGAACTCTGAAATTTTTCTTTAAGCTTAGGAATCATAGTGACACACTCAGCAATCCATTTACATTTTGAAGACTATTCCCTCCAGGAAAAGGGCTTGCATTTATGATTTTTAATATAAACCTCCAAGGTCTATAATTATTTAGTGAACATGGAGTACTAACAAGTGTTCATGTAACATTTGGGAATTCATTCAGGGGTAATCAGGAATTGCCAAACATATACCTACTTTTCTTGAAAATGACAGCCAGCACTACTTCACACCAGACCACATTTGAAGTTTCTAGTCCTCACTGTTTTTAAGATAAGGAGAAAATTAATTTTCTTAACTATAATTTTTATTTCTCATAGCAGAGATCATGCACTTGTTTGGCTATTGTTCACAGTTAGACATGCGCCATCCATTATAATGGAGGCACTTTAGGCTCCTGCACACCAAAGTTCACAATCCCTTTGTCAGAGAGGGTTTCAAAATCTGAAACTAAAACTATGTAGAAATTATTAATGAATATCTAAATGCTATAGGTTGTGGTATAATAGAACTTCTACAAGCTTAATTTTAAAATCAAGAACATTGGTATATAGGAATAGTGAGTCCAAACCAGTGGATGCTCTCAAATATGAAAAATAAAAGTTGCAAGCATAAAACATGCATTCACTGATGGAAAATAGCAAGCAATAAGGACAAGATATCAAATAAGGCAGCAAATCTAAGAAATTCAATCCTGGGAAATTTATTCGTTTAGATTTTGTATTTTTAATTTACTTGCTTAACTTAGACTGAGGGCACCCAAAAGGAACAAAGGCTGCATCAATCAAGAGGAGAATGCCAGTCTTACAAAGCTTACTGAAGTAACTGCAAATCTAAAATGGTACCATTGTGAATTCCACAGGCAAAGCCCTATGTTTCTTATCCCATGAACATGAGCCCCTTGCAGAATATACTTTCATGCTTTTAGAAAGGGCTTTATCAATGGATGCTTTGTATGTCTGATATATGGATAGACTGATTATTAAAAAGCTTCAAGCATTTTAGAACATCATGAAAGAAGAATATAGGCATCTTTATCCATTTCTTGGTCCACTGAAAGTAGATTTTTAAGCTCATTTCACATCCAAAGTACAAAGCTGTTTTTCTAAACAATGTTTGTGGTTGGAAGGGGCAGGGGGAGAAAAATAGCGTATCTGAAGTGGAACTTGATTTTGTTTTCCCTTATGTATTGTACCAGGGTTCACGACCCGCCCCTTTTCCTGGGTCCCGCTTGCTCTCCCCAATAAGGCTCAGAGAGGCTTCAGGGTTGTGCAACACTCGTGTCTTTATTTACTTAAGGTTGTCCCACCACCAGTGTCCATCTATATACAAGCTTTGCAGGCAGAGTCAGCCTTCAGCTAGAAGGCCTCCCGCTCCCTCTGTCTGACTTCTCCCTTGCTGCCTGCCCCCTGCCTTCTGGCTCCCTCCCAGCCTTCATAGCTCTTGGCTTGTCAGGCCAGCAGGTACTGCCAATCCTCAGGCCAGCATCAGGCCTTTTCCATCAGACCCAATCTGTTTCCCTTGATTGGCGCTGACCAGGCAGGGGCTAATTAGGTGCTTTTGCACCAGCACTCTGCTACATAGCTCCCCCCTTAAGCCGATGCCAGGCCTGATCTTGCTTGGCCCTGCTTTTCTCGGCCTGGGGTTTTACTCTGGAGATGGCCTCCCTGCCCATCTGGGTGGTCCCCGGGCTCAACCCTGTGGGGTTTTGGCATGCCCCACCCATAAAAGGCGCATTGGGTAGGGGATGGGCCACCCCACAAGTCCACCTCCGCCCAAAAGTCATCACACCAGTTGCAACCTCAGGTAGGTCACGCCGGATGTTCTTCCTTCCTTGGTGGGGGAGACAGATTGGCGCCAACTGTCCCGAGGCTGCCCCGTGTCTCCAGTTCAGGGCCTCTGCCTACTGGAGTTTGAGCCTCCCCCTTTTGGGTTCCAACCCTCTGAACTTTCTTTGGCTTCTCTTCCTCTATCACAGGGATTCCCTCCCTTGGGTGGTCCCATCCTGGGTCCTCCATTCCCTCATCAGTCACTCCCGTAGGGTCTCTATCCTGGCTGTGTTGTCTAGGGTTCGTATCTTTTCCCCCTTGAGGTTATGGGGACTCCCCTTTCTCAGGGTCCTCCCCCATAGGGGCCTGGCCTCCTCCCTCCAGGTCCTTCTCTCTCACTTTCTCTGTTGGTCCCCTCCCCGTGCCTTCTTTCCCTTTGGGGGAGGGTTCCAATCCAACCTCAAGATCATGGGGTATGGCAACCCCTCCATTACCCCCACCCACTTTCAGGCAAACCGTCCTTGCAGCTCCAGGGGTACCTGGGCCACGGGACAATATTCCCTATTCTTGGGGATGCATTCCACCATCATCCTTTCTCCAGGGATTAGCCAATGTGGCTTTACCAAGTGCCGCTGTATGAGGGAAGAGGGCTGAGGTCGTAGCCCCAGAGGGGTCTAATGGATTTCTCCCCACCCGCACGGGGATGGGATTATTCCACGTCTCTTCTTCCGCCCCCCAGCCTTGGTCCAACCACAGAATTCAGCAGCCCCACAGTCCATCACCGGGTAGTCAGGGCTCTTATGCCCCGGCTGTCCATACTGCCAGCATACAAGCTGTCCCGGGCAGTGAGGGGTTCCCTTGTGCTCCTCCCGTCGCTTGTTTATCGGCTTCCCAGCGAGATGCTTATGGGGTTTCTTGCCCCTCTCTGTGTCTCGCAGGGTTCGACGCTCCCTCCAGGGGAAGTCTGCCTCTGCATATTCCTCCTTCCTTTTGACTGCAGCTTCTACGGTGCCAGGCTGATGTCGCCACACCCAAACCCGCATTCTATCAGGGAGGCACTGCACAAACTGTTTGAGGATCACCTGATCCATAACCTACCCCACTGTTTGGGCTTTGGGCCTCAGCCACCATGTCACCCAGTCCGTCAATTCCTGGGCAAAGGCCTGGGGCCGCATGCCCCCTGCCCACCGGGCTGCCCAAAACTTTTGCCAATATTTTTCCAATGAAAGCCCCAGGAGGTCCAAGATGGATGCCTTCATAGCATCAGTCTCTAGCCTGGCAATCCGTCCGGGCCATATATGTCACTTGCGCCTCCCCAGCAAGATACGGGGCTAGCCACAGGGCCCAAGTTATCCTATCCCATCCCGCGCCCAGGGCCACCCGCTCAAAGGTACCCAAAAAGGCATTGGGGTCATCCGCTGAGGCCATTTGACAGAGGACTGCTGAAAGGCCTGCAGTGTCTTCTGAATCTCCCCGCGTTCCTCCGTGAGCCACTGCAGAGTGCCTTCCATCTCCAGGTCACCAAACTGTGTCTCTGGCAAAGGATCCTGGACAAGCCGCCATGTGTACCAGGGTTCACAACCCGCCCCTCTTCCTCGGGCCCACTTGCTCTCCCCAATAAGGCGCAGAGAGGCTACAGAGTTGTGCAACACCCATGTCTTTATTTACTTAAAGTTGTCCCACCACTACTGTCCATCTACACATAAGCTTTACAGGCAGAGTCAGCCTTCAACTAGGAATCCTCCAACTCCCTCCCTGACTGACTGACTTCTCCCTTGCTGCCCCCTGCCTTCTGGCTCCTTCCCTGCTTTTATAGCCCCTCGCTTGTCAGGCCAGCAGGTGTTGCCAATCCTCAGGCCAGCATCAGGCCTTTTCCATCAGCCCCAATCTGCTTCCCTTGATTGGAGCCAACCAGGCAGGGGCTAATTAGATGCTTTTGCACCAGAAGCCTGCTACAGTATAAAACCAGAAGCTGGAGGAAAGTACCATCTTTTTCAAGGATTATTTAATCACCTCTTTCAGCTACAGAATTTGCTAAAAAGAAAACAAATCTAAAGCGAGGCCTCCACTAAACTAAGGGTACGTCTACACTTACCGGAGGGTCCGGCGGCAGGCAATCGATGTTCTGGGATCGATTTATCGCGTCTGGTTTAGACGCGATAAATCGATCCCGGAAGTGCTCGCCATTGACGCCGGTACTCCAGCTCGGCGAGAGTAGTACGCGGCATCGACGGGGGAGCCTCCCTGCCGCGTCTGGACCCGCAGTAAGTTTGGACTAAGGTACTTCGAATTCAGCTACGTTATTAATGTAGCTGAATTTGTGTACCTTAGTCCGAAGTGGGGGCTTAGTGGGGACCAGGCCTAATGCCCTAATTCAGCTCGGTACCTAAAGTACGTACTTAAGTTTGGTCTATTGGGTTAAAAAAGTTTCATGAGGTTTGCAGAAAAAGGCTGAAATACCACTCATCTCACAATGAAAAGAGAGAGAAAACAAAAAAATAAAAATTCTGCACCCAATATTTTAAAATTCTGCAAATTGTATTTATCAATAAATAAATGTGGAGGCACTAGCATGGAATAGGGGGCACAGGCAACTGTGAGGTGAGAGATAACCCTGCGGCCCTCCCCCCCGACCTTCCCAGGATACAGACTTCTAGGGCAGGCCCAGCTCTTGTGCTGTGTCAGGGTCAGGTGCAGCCTCACTGCTAAGTCTGTGTACTGGGGAAGGCTGCAGGGTGATCTCCCACCTCCGTGCAGCCAGTTGCCTTTGCTCCCCATTCACTGCCATGCTGGAGCCTCCACATTTATTTATTGACAAATAAAATTTGCAGAAATTGTGTGTGCAGAATTTTTATTTTTTGGCACATAATTCCCTCGGGAGTAATCTATGAATAAAAACAAGGTGTGAGAGAGAATGACATCTGCTAATTCTAAAATCTTAAAGGCCATGGTGACCAGAAACAATCAGTTTCTCTGTTTAGTAAATCAGTTTATCAAAACACATTTTGCACTTAAAACTTTTCTTATGTACCATACAGTTATTATTTAACTAATAAACAATTTGAAAATGCTGTTTGTGCACTTTAAATTGAAGTTAAAATTAGAGTTAAAGACCAAGTAGGGCTTAACACAAATCACAATTATCTAGTAGATAAGAAATTTATCACTCACCATTTTCTAATGTAAAAAATATAAAATTTAAGACTCTTAAAAAATGTAAGTTAAACTATTTAATTGCTTAACTAAATGAGTATAGATTAAGCATATCTCCTAGTTCACTAGGGGCACTCTCCTGAAATGTGGGGAACTCAAGTTTCATATCCCTTCTCTACATCAGGCAAAGGGAAAAATAAACTCAGGTCTTTCACATCCTTGGCGATCACCCTGAACAATGGGTTAAAGTTTATAAAGGGGGGCACGACCATCCTTCCTACTTTGTGAATCTAGACCTTTAAAAACATCCAGAAACAAAATGTTTTGAAACATTTAATTCGACCCAAAACTGACATTTTTGATTTGCTGATTTTTTTTTTGAATTTTCAAATTCGCTCTTACCTTAAACAGAGTTGAGTTTTTGTTTAAAACTACCAATGGGGGAAGAGGGGAAAACACAACCAACCAAAACACAAAAATAAAAACCATAAATTATTTGCCTAGCTCTTACTACCCACAAGTCTCTAGGATTAAAGTAAAACTACCTCAAGTCCCACCTTTTCCACTTTAATTTGTATGCCCTCTTTGGAGTATTTAGGAGGGTTCAATACCAAACTTCTCAGCAGCCGTGCAAACAGATTGGATCCTGAATTGGTATGTAGGGTGTCCTGATTCTCTGTGATCAGAGAAATGTGGGCAAATCCTCAGGCTGAATCATTCACAGCAATCCATAAAAAGAATAACCCATACTGCTCATTGCCAATACCAACTATGAAAACGTTTGTCTTTCTTGAGCTTGTTCATGACCTGTTATCAGAACAATTAGTGGGAAAGTACAGGTAAGTGTCCATCCCTAATCAAAGGAGAAAGTATGCCCTTTCAATATGGTTATTTTCCAGTATCTTTTGCAAAATAAAATAGTTCAGATGTAGCTCCACACTGATTCGTTTAGCCTGCTTCTGAGACAGCAATTTCAGATAGGGGTGGAGTGGGGGGCCTATTTTCATTGCCAAGAAAGTGGAAAGGTACAGTGTCTCAAACAAAAAATACCGAAGACATATTATATATCATAACATGGTGACCTAACAGTCCATTTGAAGTAGGGATACCTTTTGGGGTTCAAGATCTCTGAATGTCCTTGTGCATTCAGGACTACCTTGCTAAACAGAAGACTTTTTCTGGTGAGACCAAGTAATATTTTAATGTAGAGGCTACCTTAGGCTTTTGTGGTGCTTTAGGCAAGTCAAAGATGTCTATCTCAAGGAGTTTACAGTCCAGTGTGAAGACCTTATTTAAGACAGGTTACTTTCACAGCTAGGACTGTATGATTAATTTGGAACTTCTTCCCTAACTAAACTGTTTCTGCATTGCCACCAAGCCAGAGCAGCTTAGGGAAACCGGGGCGGGGAGGGGGAGGGAGAAGAGGAGAAATCACTTGTATACAATAAAACTGTCTGTGTAGCCTAAGACTACTGAGCCTAAGGGATCTTCGAAGAGTCTTATGAGGGTGCGTATTATGGGCAATACACCTGCTGTTACAGTTGTTAAGACCAGTAACCAGTGTAGCTATTTGCCAGAGCCAAGAGGTATAAGCAATCTTCTGTCACATACAGCTTCCAAGAGCAGGAAGGTGTGGTATCAAGCTCTCCTAAATACTCTAGTAAGGGCATATAAATTAACATTGGGGAGGGGAGGGAGAGGGGAAGAACAGGGAGATCCAAAGGGCCTTTTACAGTTTTCCTAATCTACCAAAAAATCCTTCTGGCTGATTACCTTCCTCCTCACCCACACATGGAGTGTACATAGCCATTCACTCAGATACAGAAAAGGATTAATGCCTTCAAAAAACTAGGCACTAAGCCTACCCTGGAGAAATGGCTCAGTCTGCCAGCTGGAAAGATCCCTACCTGGACTCGTGCAAGCAAGTATATAAAAAATGAAGGTGATGTAGCTTGGGGTTCTCAGAAGAAAGTGTTCTCTCCTGGCTTCATTACATCTCTAGACTGGAAGGCAAGAGAACCTCAGGCCAGCCCATGAGAAAGAGGCAAGGAGAACATGGGAAACAGACTGCTTTATCCCTGTGAAAGGGCTGAACATCTTGCCAAAAACTGTAGTTAGGACTATTTGTTTTCCTCTGGCTGAAATGTGCCTGCCAGGATTTGGCTATGAACTTTTTCTCCCTCTTTCCACTTCCTTGCTAGTTTCACTGTTGCCCACAAGTATCTATATTGACAAAGTTGAGAATTGCTGTCGAGGTACTGGATATATCAGTCCCCAGATGTTGAAGGTGATCAGTTACAAAGTTTATATATGTTGTAACTGTAATGACTAAAAGCTTTTCTTTATAGAAGTTGATCGCAGTGAAAAAGAAAGCTTCCTACTTGCTATAATTAAGTGGCCAAATGGAGTTTTCAAGCTTTAATAGTGCATATTAGTAACTTAGTTTAACCTCTCTTGTGTATATGCTTTCCTAAATACTTTAAGTGTCTGTGAGGGGGAAATTCAAGTATTACAAAACACTTCAGTTCAATCATTTAGTTTTTATTGTCTCCATTATGTGAAAAGAATTTAAAAAAAAACCAAAAATCCAATAGTTAGTTTTTCCTATCATTTGTCACAAACTTAAAAAAATTTGCTTCAGAACAACTAATGGTGGAATACTAAAGGTCTTTATAACATGAACACTGAAATAGAAGTCGTCTACCAACATATTAATTTTTTGGAAAAAAATTAATTGCAAACATCACATGAATGAAATTTTGCAAAATACAATATTTCTGAACAGTCAAGTTACAACAGCATTTCCTGAACTTCTAAATGCCAAGTCAAACTCCCACCCATCTCTTCAGAAAAAAGAAACCAACCACAGCCCCTCCAACTTTATCATGTATTCTTAAAAGCTTTCCTGAAATGAGAGGATATAGTAGATTTTCACGTTTCCTTTACTTTTTTGATGAGCAATTAATTATACTTTAAATGGCAAAACTGTTAATGAGAATTTGAGTTAGCACATATTGAAATGAATAGGGCATTTCACAAACAGCTATTGTATTATGTTCTCTGCAAACTCATGTAGACACTGCTGTATCAGTGAATATTGGTAATTTTTTAAAGGTTTTCTTCACAATCCTACCAAAATAGAGACCTTAGTTATGCTAAGACTCTGGACAACAGAGGGCTTGTCTGTCTGTTACCCTCACCCTAGCAAGTTCTTTGTGCCCACTGGAGAGAGGGGTGGGGACTCTCCAAATTAAAAAACGTTGAGTTAGAGTCTGTATTCCAGAGACCACTTTATTATGTTAATACTAACATAACAGATGTGGCTACTAAGCACTACTGCAATACATATAATAAAATATTCCAAAGGACAGCATGATCTAGCACACACTGTATGTATTGAAAGTTACACAAGACATTCTAACTAGAAGCCCAGTCTTACAGTCCTCATATTACCAAGAACTGAAACCAAGATCAAGCCTTGGATTCTAAACTGATCAGGTAAAGATCAATCCTTTTAACAATAGATTGGAAGAATGCAATGATTCCTTGTCTTATGTTAGTTGAAACATCCAATTTCTGAGCCAGAACCTACAGGCCATGTTGAGGCAAAACTTCCGCTGACTTCAGGATCAGGCCCTATATGTCTTTAGGCATTCTGGATGACTAGAACTACATGGCTCTAAGGCGCTCTCAGCAAGTTCAAGGTTTCAACCCACAATCCATTCATGACCTACATATTGAGCATTAGGTGAAAGCAACTTTTCAGAACATAAATCTGACCTTTCCACATCAGTTTGAAATCTAGCAGATAACCTCAGCAAACCCATGGTGTTATCAGCTAGAACAGCCCAGGGTTAACTATTACACTGGGATGCTACAATAGATGTCTTCACTATAAATGCTCGACAAAGCTTAATTGAATTGATGGTGTCAGAATTCAACGATGAAAGTTGGAATTCCAATAAATCTGACATTACCAGATGTAAACATTTACAAATGAGAGTGGAATGAACAGCATAAAACCAATACAAATTTACATAGCAGCCAACTACATTGGACTATCAAAAGAACTAAAAGTTAGCCTTTTTACAATAATCTATTGCTATCTAGTAAAGTATGCCATACATATATTTAACGATTAATAAAGTATTCTCTATGCACTACTACTACTTTATTGACTAAGCTTGCAAAGTCCTGGCATTCAACTTGACAGCATTTCTGTTTATGCCTTTGTAACATGATAATTTTTGATCACCCACACCCAATCAATTCCACAGTTTCAGGAAGAGTTCTAGGCATTCATAGCCAGAACCCTATTGATTTTAGGGAAAAATCAGAAAGCCAGAAAGGGAAACATGGAGGATTCATGGAGCCCCTCTTATGATTAGCAGAGCCAGAGTTTTAAGTACACCTCTACCCCAATATAACGTTGTCCTCGGGAGCCAAAAAATCTTACAGCATTATAGGTGAAACTGCATTATATCGAACTTGCTTTGATCTGCTGGAGAGCGCAGCCCCGTCCCCCCAGAGCACTGCTTTACCGCGTTATATCCAAATTCGTGTTATATCGGGTCGCGTTACATTGAGGTAGAGGTGTACCTTTGCAACTATCTATAGGTCAAACAACAGGTTAATGGCATTCGTTGGTGCCTTCCAACAAAATACCACAATCTCCTTTCTGCCTATCCTCCCAACAGAATTTAACATGTTGACACCTTGAATGATCTATCTCCCAGACAGAAAGAATAATGGGAGTGAGGAAAGTATGTACATAATCTCTGGGATAAGACGGGAGGAGGAAAGAGGCACACTGCGTCTCAAGCGTGGGAGAAGAAATGGACATGGGAGGCCACAGGGAACCCCTATAAGAGGAAGATTGAGGGAATCCGGCATACAGTACAGGGGAGAATAAGGGGCCACACAGAGACTCTGCTACTGGGGGAGGGAAATTAGGGGTACAGAGAGCTCCATGTTTGGAGGGGTGGAAGTGTCACAGGAATCCCTGAAATAGAGGGGGATGTGAGTCTGGCACACAGAGCTGTGAGTGGAGGAGGTAAAATGGAGGAATGCAAGGAGCCCCTGGTGTGACCCCCACCGTAGTATAGACATGAAACAAATTGCCAAAGCTAAAACAGAACTTATTGATGAAGGACAACATTACTTTGCAAAAAATAAACAAATAAAATAAAAAATACACTACCTGAAGACAATTATGACAGTTCCCCTTTTCATCTGTATTTATGGATCTATGACAATGGAATATAATTATTAGCTTATAGTAGTGCACCTCTATTATGCAAGTGAGAACATTTCTAGCAAAAAGCAGTGTCTTTTTAAAATATTAAGTTTATAAATGGTGGTAGAATCTCCATTAAGTCACAAAACTCCAATCTAATTTCTACATGCGACATCAGATCATAGTGAATTAGCAGTCTATGGAGTCTCCTAATGAACAGTAATTTAAACTATTAACTAAAGCTTTGCACTAGTGACAGCCACAAGTAAAATTCAGTTAATTTTTATTCCTCTCCTCTATCCCACAATATTCATATTAATGAAGAAATATTTCAAGGAAAGATGTAGGTATATTTAGGAGACATTTAATCAATATTCACACCTAACCTCATTCACAAGAGCACTCAGCAAGTGTGCTGGGTATGTTAATGTTTTTGGAGGAAGGGACAAGAGGCAAGAACCTTCATCTACTGTGAAGCCTCTATAGTACCGTACAACTGCCATTTGATTTCTCTCCCCTCACCTTGTGTCTTCCTCCCTCTTCCTTCCAAGAGAAGACCTCATAACCTGGGTTGGTAAACTGTGTGAACAGCAGCATGTCAAAGAACTCAATATTATCCTTTCAGTCAAATTCCCAACTATGCCCAAGGCCGGCTCCAGGCATCAGCCGAGCAAGCTCATGCTTGGGGTGGCAGATTCTATGGGGCGGCATTCCGCCCAATTCTAGGGCAGCATGGCCACTTTTTTTTGGTTTTGTTTGCTGATCCGGCCGCCCTGTAGGGGGCAGCGGCGCAGAGGAGGAGAGCACCCTGCTGGGAGCGGGCTGCGCGCTCAGTCTGTCCCAGCTGGTGCCAGGTCTGTAGCAAGCCCGACAGGGCAGTACGCGTCCTTCCCTGCCCATCGACCGGAGCGGAGCCCTCCCGGCATGCGGTGCAGCAGTCAGGGCCGTGTGGCGAGCGCCCCGCTGAAGCCCTGGCCGCCCCCCTTCTTGTCCCCCCCGCCAGCTGGGGCACGTCTGCAGCGCAGGGAGTCCCCCTGCACCCTGGCTCCGGCCGCGCCACAGGTTTGTGGGTTTTTTTTTGCTTTGCCGTTCTGGCCACGCCGATTTTTTATTTTTTTTTCCTTGGGGTGGCAAAAAAGCCAGAGCCGGCCCTGCCTATGCCTAGTACACAGTTGACGCCTAAATAGCATACAGGAAGCAGAAAATTTGTTGTTTCCTATACTGCTTCCCCAAGCACTCTTCCCAGTACAAGTTCCATGCTAACGAGTTCTTTTGACTATATGCAAAATCCCCCATCCACGACAATTTTCCAATCCAAATTGGCCAGCTAGCACAACAGCAGAACTATGTAATCCATTCCCAGAGTGCAATATCATTTGTTTGAACCAGAGCAGCCAAAAGGTCAAGATTGTAATGCTGATTAGAGATGAGACACCACTGAAACAAACTTACTGTTTTTTCAAAAACCCAGGAGTCTTAATAGCAGCACACAGTGTCAGAGTTTAAGGCCAGAAGAAACCATCAGATCTAGTTTGACCTACTGTATCTCTCACAGGCTACAACCACCACCCTGCACCTGCACACTAAATCCAACAACTGAAATCAGACCAAAGTATTAGAGCCCATAGAAGATCACACTATTACATGCCATAGATAGAGACTAGAAGTGACAGAGGTGCACCAATGCCCAAGGACCCCTACAATGGAAGGGAACTGATTAAGTAAGATACACCCAGATAATCCCAGCAAGTGACCTGTACCCAGATAATCCAAGCAAGTGACCTGAACGCCATATGCAGAGGAAAATGAAAATACACAGATATGATGCCATCATTACAGACTAGTTCTTGATAGTTAAAACCATGGAAAGAAAGTACCACAGGAGATACAAAACTACACTAACTTTCAGGTCTGCTTATCAGAAGATAAAAATGATGGCTAATCCCCCCTGAAAAAAGGTGAAGAATCCTCAGGCCTACAGCTATAACAGTTTTAATTCATTTGGCATGAAAAGTCCTGCTTAGCATATGCATACATGTACAACAGTAAAGCCAGATCTACACTAGATACTTCTGACAGTATAATAATGTCAGATGGAGTGTCTTTAAAATATATATTTTTTTATACTGATAAAACCTCTAGTGCAGATTCAGTTCAATGACAAAAAGAGTGCTTTTGCCAGAACAGTTTATTTTGCTCAAGAAACATGTATAAAGTATTCTGGCAAAAACATTTTTTGCTGGTAGTAGCTGCATCTTCACTAGGTGTATCTATACTAGCAAACCTTTTCTAGTGGTAATTTGATATCTCTACACACTGGAGATTTTTCTATTCCTTACAACTAAAATGGGAAGAATCTCTAAATTGGGTCAATTAAAACGTAATAAAAAAGTGAATTTTTTGCCAAAACTTTACATATGAAAATTTACTTTAAAATGTTATATATTACACACACACACACGCACACGTGCCCCTACCACCCTGTTTCCCTCTCTCCCTGACTGTGGAAATGCAGAGACCCTGCAGAATATTTATGAAAAAATTCTTATCAGCATTTAAGTATTTAAAAACAGTTCTTCCTAACCTACAAAAGAGCAGTCAGACAAGCATATTACAACATAAATTAAGACTTCCAATACTAAACACTGAATCACAGCTAAGAGTAATTTTTAAACAGACTATGGGAATTATGCTCTGTTTCCGTGGTTCTCAACCTATTTACCATTGTGGGCCACATATGCAGCTCTCTGTGTGGATGTGGCCCACATCCACACAACATATGTACTACCTGTAGGCCCTGAAGATATCACATGGGCCGCAGCTGTGTGCTGACTGGGCTGCAAGCAGCCTGGCCTGCAAGTTGAGAATCACTGTTCTATATGTACAAATTCAGAGCATTTCACTCATTCTACATCCAGATGATATATTTGCAAAACCCTGACTGTAAAGGGGTCAGCTTATAGAAGTAGAAGGTAGTGCAGAAGTTACATAATGATAAGCAATTTTATAATCAATTGAAGTGAGTACTGGCCACAAGATTATCTAAGTTCACTTGCTATCTCCACCTTCACCTGTCATCGAGAATAGCAATTATCAGCATTAGATCAAGGGAGTTGAATGTTCTCCAAAAGTTTATATATTTATCCAAACTTTCTGCAACATTAAAGTTTTACTACTAGAATCTCAGACCGCAGAGAAACCTAAAAAGCATACCTTTGGTAAACGGTCCTTTTTTCTGTCATACACGTTCTAAACAACACTTATTCAAATATAATTTCAAATGATAGATACTTAATCAAATTAAATGAAGTTCCATATTTAGAAAAGGCCTCAGATGGGAGATCTGGATACATCTCTCTCAGTGGTTCTCAAACATTTGTATTGGTGACCCCTTTCACATAGCAAGCATCTGAGCCTCCCCCCCCCTAAATATATAAAAAAGTGTTTTTAATTTATAACACCATTATAAATGCTGGAGACAAAGCAGAACTTGGGGTGGAGCCTGACCCCCATGTAATAACCTCATAACCCCGAGGTCCTGACCCCCAGTTTGAGAACCCCTGATCTATCTCCGTATCATTTAAAAAAAAAAAAAAAATCATTTAAAAAAATGTTAGTTTATTTTCTTACAATTTTAAACCCAGAAGTATAAACAAAACCACGCTCAATGCCCAACACTATTAAATATAAGAAAATATATGTGCTAGAACACTTACCTGCAACACTGGTAATGGTAACTGGAACTCCTTGAACTTGAACACCCGCTGCACTGAGGCTGGCAACACTTACTGTTTGGAGGTTAGGCACTGAAGCAAGCTGGGCAGCATTCAGTGTGATTGGGGTACCAGCAACAGCCATTGGCGCAATCTGGGCAATAGTTGCGCCCCCACTTGAAGACACTGGGGTGATGGTTAGTTGCTGGGGTAACCCAGCGTTCTGAACTTGCAAATTTGAAAGGCTTTGAAGATTCTGAACCTGCACAGTTTGCCAGCTGATCTGCCCGGATGGTGTTAAAGTTGGAGCCCTGATGAGTACCTGAGTTGGACTCACTGCTTGCAGCTGAACATTTTGCAAAGGCTGTTGTTGGATGGTCTGAATAGTTTGCCCTGACTGGAGCTGAAATGACTGTGGAGAAATGGCTTGAATAATCTGCTGTTGCGGCTGTTGGATCTGTATTTGCTGTAGAATAGGCTGACCTACAATTTGCACCTGTTGAAGTGAACTTGACTGATCCTGCACGTTTTGTAGTCCATTAGGCTGAAGCTGATTGGAGCTCTGGGCTTCTGATTCTGTGGCAGTTGTTTGAGATTCTTCAGGAGTATGCTCTGAACTGCTGCCTGCTGTGCTTGCATACTGGCCTGCCTCTGCCGAGCTTACTAAAGTGTCACTGCTAGTCAGAGATGTTGAGGCAGTGGTTGTACAAATGGAAGAAGAGGAAGGGGATTCTGGCATAGTACTAACAGAAGCAGTGGTGACAGGCGTGGTTACTACCTGATTCCCATTGGAAACTCCACTATCAGTAGTCTGGCCAACCTGTCCAGAACCGCCTCCTGCTGCCACGTTGTTTATCACAGGCAATGCTAGAGTTACTCCTCCAATGTTTATAGGTAAGGTTGTTACAACCTGAGCCTGAGTACCTGGAATAGTCTGCAGCTGCAGTGGTATTGAAACACCAGGCCTAATTTGCACTGGAACTGTCTGATTTCCCAGGTTCTGAGCAATAATATTCCCCGAAGTGGTCCTATTTGCAGTTGCGAGGATAGCTTGATTATTCCCTGCAGGGATGAGCTGAATTTGACCCTGTAAATCTTGTAGAGCTGTAGCACTGGCAGGATTGATTTGAATTTGCTGACTTTCCGTTGTCTGAATCTGTGGGATCACTTGGTATTGGACACTACCACTTGGATTCTGTACTTGTACTACTTGAAACTGTCCAGGGTTAGTAGCAGAATTACCTGATTTAGTTTTTGAAGGAGATGTATTCCCATTGTTGCTGCTGGAGGGACTTGCTGTGCTTGAAGCAATAGAAGATCCTTGTTGAGCAACATTATTTTCTTTTGAAGCAGGAGGAGCAGCAGCAACAAGCTGCCACGCATTTCCAGCAAGCTGAGTTGTAACTAATTCTAACTGTTGTGGTTGATTTTGAAGCTGCACCAAACCCTGGCTTGGATCTATAATAATCTGCTGTTGTCCAGTTGATTGATTCTCACCAGGAGTTCCTATTTTGCTGCAAGTGGCTGCCAGCAAAGCCAGGGGTGAAGGTTGAGAATCCTACCCATAAACAGAGAAAACAGCAGCAAATTTAGAAGAAGAGTAGGTGTGAGTTATTTCTGACTGTTCAACTATCAAAGTTTATTCAGGAAACACAAAAATGCTTAAGATGTTTTAGTACACAGCGAGATCATACAGTACTGAATGAGGAAGTACATTCTCAGATCCTCACATATGCTTGAAAAATAAGGCCATTTATTACCAATAAATAAAACTACTACCGAAGTGTTTCTTCCTCAATCCAGTCCTTTTTACAAGATTCCTCAATACACAGCAAGCAATTTATCAGTTTAAAGTATAATCCACCCAAAAAACATGTCCAGGCAGTCAAGATTACCATTCATGTTTCACCCACCCCAAAGAAAGACACCTTGAACGGGAAATGCAGTTAACTGCACATTTCATTTTAAGAGGTGTGCAGTTCCCTTTTTGTGTGCACGAGTTACCTGTGAGCCTCCAGTTTTATTTTTTTTATTATTGTTGTTCTCTGCCTCAGGAGATTTCTCTCCCTCTGTGGGCATAGCTTCCTCCTTCTTTTGATCTGCAAAAATATAAAGCATAACAGATTAATTATTTACCTTTCTTTATACAAAACCAACACCTATTAGCACCTCCTCTTTGGTACCCAGTCTCTTCGATTTTACCGCTCTGAAAACCACAATCCAAATCATTATGACAAAAGAGCCAGTCCCAAAAACGTGGTTTGAAACCCAACCCATGGGGGCTGGAGAGTTAACACCCAGAAAGGGGAGGTTTGATTTCCTCTCCCAGACAGCAGGGGGAAAAACCCACCCACAACCCTCCTCCTCCTCCTGCCCCCTAAAGCATCGACGGCCACTGAGTGGCCGTCGATGCTTTAGGGGGCAGGAGGAGGGCTGTACAGGGGAGGAAAAGAGGAATGAAGGAGGGAAGGATGTGCACAGGAGGGAGGGTTAGGGGAGAAAAGGGGAATGGAGGAGGGAGGAAAAGAGGAGGGACGGAGAGCGGAGTGGGCAGGCAAGGAAGAGAAGAAAGGGGGGAAGAAGGAGGGCCAGAGGAGGACTGAAAGAGGGCGGGATAGAGGGGCATGGAGGGGACAGCGGAGAAGAAAGGAGGATGAGGAATGGAAGGTGGAGCGGGCTGAGGAAGGCAGGGAGGGAGGGGGTTACATACCGCTCATCCCGCATTAATGCCCCGCTGAGGCGCCGCTCTGGGGGGGAGGAGAAGGAGGAGGAGGCGGAGGGTGGGGTGGGGGTAGCGGGGAGAAGGCCGGTCGCAGCCGGAGCTGGGAGGAGCGGGACGGCCTATTTTTCCACGAATGGCCGCCGCTGGGCTGTGGCGTAGCTGCCTCTCTCCGCCCGCCGCCGCCGCCTGCCCCTGAGCCCGGCGCCTGATTGACAGCTCAGAGCCAGCCGGGGGGGAAGGAGGGGCGGGGCCCAGCGAGGCCCAACTGACGCCCACTGAGCAGGAAACCGAGCCCAGCAGCCGACTCGGCCGCTCCTCTCCGACAGAGCTGGGCTCCTCGCAAATGGGCGGGGCTAGGCTAGGGCGGCGCGAGCCAGCTCCGCGCGACCCAAGCCCAGAGCAGGCAGTCGGGGCCCTCGCACAGGGAGGGAGAGGGCGGGGCCAAAGCTGCGCGAGCTGCGGAGCAGGCGAGCTAAGCGAAGTCAACCTTCGCCTGCAGCAAGGCTCCCCACGCTGCCTGACAACGCCAAGCGAGGCAGGGAAGGGGCGGAGCCAAGCCGGGGGTGGTGAGCGGCAAAGCGCCTCCGTGCCCGTCGCGAGCAACCAGAGCGCTGATTGACAGCGCGCGCGAACAAGAAAAATAACACGTGGGCGGGCTCGCACGGCATGAGCCAACCAAACGGCAGCCGGGTCCCTCACGCCCCCTGACTGACAGCGCGCGGGAAGGCGCTGGGCTGTAACCGCCAAGTCCCCCGACGCGGCCCTCCCCCGCCTGCCCTTCAGTCACCCCGGGCTCAGCCCACTCCCAACTCTGTGAGGGACCCGCTGCCCCTTGTATCTGTCTCTCTGTGGCCGCGCCTCATTTCTCTGTAGGCCCAGCTGCCGAGACTCTGCAGCCTTCCCAGCGCGCTCTCCCTGCGCCCTGGCACCAGCCGGCAGCACTTTGCCGGGGAACTTGAGGTGTCCTTTCCCACCCCGCAGGGCTATTGCTCGCACCCGGCGGTGGGATAGGGAGGGAAGTGGGTTCGCCTTGCCGATTGGCCCAGGAGCAGTGAGGAGCATGCTGGGATGTGTAGTTCCCGGTATGCGCATACGCTAGGGGAAGCCCTCGGGCAGGCTGCAGGATAGGTTGGGCAGCGTGTTGCAATGGCAGCTGGGTTACACCAGAGCTCCCAGGGGGGAGGCAGGGCCGGTGCTACCATTAAGGTAAACTAGGTGGTTGTCTAGAGTCCCAAGATTTGGGGGCGCCAAAAAGTGATGCCCCCATTTTTTTTTACAGCGTTCCTGGGCTGGGCTGCCGGCGGTGCACTGATATGTGCGGCTCAGACGCCCTCTCCCAGCGCAGCGGCCGCTCCATGCAATTATTGTCATTGCCGGCGGGGGCGCTGGCGGCTGGGCAGAGCTCCACAGCTCCGCTTAAAGCACATGGCACGTGGCTCCACTTAAAGAGCCTGGCGACGGGTGTAGCAGCAGGGCTTCGTGAGGAAACGGGCGGCTGCCTCCTGGCTCAGCCTCTACGGTCAGCCCCAGCGGGGGGGCACAGAGAACAAAAGAGCCTCAGGCAGCGGTCCAGTGGAGGAAGAAAGAGGACCCCGACGCCCGTGCGTTGGGCAAGGTAAGCGCTTCCCCACAGCTCGGCCTCGGGCGCCTGTGCTCCTGCTCCTCTTGGTCCGTGGCTGGTCTGTGCTCCTGCTCCCCTTGTGCGTGGGCGGCTGGAGAGGACGGCAGCCTGCAGAGCTGAGCTGCCCCAGTGCACCCCTCTCCCTGCCCCAGCCTCTGTCATGCCCGGTATCTGGGTTTTAAACCCTGCTGCTGTGTTATGCCTGCAACAGGCAGGCCTAAGCCTGTGAGTGACCCCCCATAGCAGCTGCCTGAAGAAGTGCTTGGGGGAATCACGCAGAAGGAGTGTGATATTTGAATTCTCTCCTCATGGAGGCTGCGCTTCACTTGGCGCAGGACTGCAGTCTCAGCAGGACTCTAGGCCCAGCACCTCGCCTGGGTTTGTAGACTTGTAGTGCGCCCCTGTCACCAGGCTCAGTCTGGCACTGCTACCGCTCACCAGTGCCCAAGAAGCAGTCAAAAAAGTTGGATGGACTGGTTAGGTTAGTTGTCATGCTGTTGCTTGGCCAGTGTAGAGACCACTGAATGCATAATATTCCTCTACGATGTTCTGTCCTGAGCAAAATTGGCATGTTATGAGGTAGTGCCTGTGAGGGACAAGTGTCTGTTTATGTCATCCAGCCATCACGTCTTAGGTCTTCAGGGTGAGGGGACTTTTCCATCCTGCTTTCACTGGATCAAAGTCAAAGATTATTCTCACAAGGAAAAAGAAGAACAGGAGTACTTGTGGCACCTTAGAGACTAACAAATTTATTAGAGCATAAGCTTTCGTGGACTACAGCCCACTTCTTCGGATGCATACGGGCTGTAGTCCACGAAAGCTTATGCTCTAATAAATTTGTTAGTCTCTAAGGTGCCACAAGTACTCCTGTTCTTCTTTTTGCGGATACAGACTAACACGGCTGTTACTCTGAAACTTCTCACAAGGAAGTTAGTAGGCATGTAGAGCAGATGAGCATACCACTACAGAGAACACTTGGCAACCATTTGCGAGCGTGTGACCTATTTAGTTAGAAAATGGAACTTTTCATTCAGATTGAGTTTATACCATTTGATGTTTTTACCATTGAATACCATTTGGAGGTACATGGCTGGTTGGACAGAATGGGTTCTGCAGCACTCCCAGTCAGATTTTGATATGAAAGAAGGAAGGAAGGAAGTATACATGACTAAAAGAGATGTATTTCTGATTACAATCAACATTGCTTAATTTTAAGGAAAAGTCATCTTGATCTCTTAATCAATATTTACATCAAACAGTTGATGAAATTCAAATAGTGACTTATAGTAAGTGACATGTATTCTCTATCCTTTACTTTTAATAGTGAACAAGAAAAAGAACTGATAGGAATAAAATTTCTTTTTTTTTTTTTCGTTTTCAGTTGATGCAGCCTCATGGCGGATAAAAAAAAATTGTCTGGGTCACAATTTCGTAAGCGGAAGGCTGATAACCAAAAAGAAGAAAGAAAGCAAGAAGATTCGTTTCTGAAATATCTCCATCCACTGGCCAGAGATGAGGGTAGTTCAGTGCCAAAGGATCAAGCAGAGATGGAGATGGGGATGTGAGTTTCACAAGTTGAAGAAGAGTTTGAAGAATGTAATCTGAATATTGAAGACGAATCAAATGAGACATGCAAGGATCAAAACTTGGAAGACGCTAAAAGCGAAAATGTCACTCGTTTGAATTTGAGCTTTAGTGATTCTGCTACTTGGGCCAAATGCAATGATCAAGTCCGACAAATTCTGGTGGAACATGGGCCGGAACAAGTTCAGCAGTTCGATTTTCCCAAAGATAGTAAGCAAAAAAAATTCTTGACAATTCATTACAAACGTTGACCTGTTAATGGAGAAGAAATGCACCGTCAGTGGCTGCAGTATTCCACATCAAGTGATTCTGTCTTTTGCTTCTGCTGCAAGTTGTTTGGCAGTAGTACTATTGACACATCATCTCTTTCTGAAAAAGGCTCAAGTGGGGCCGCAGCCTGGGAGGAGTGGGGGTGGACTGTGGGCAGGGCTGATATCAGAACACATTAGGGTGCCATTTTAGTGTGGTGAACTGGTCACCCTAGCTATGTTCCTTATGCATTTCTCATAAAAGAGGCTTGTGTCCCTTTTAAAAAATGTTGTAATGTATAAAGAAGGCAGGAAAACCTTTTTTCTTTTTTTGTAAATCTGCTCATTTTCATTACAAGTCCAGACCTTGACAACACTTTATACTCCAAACAAAAGAAGAGCTATGAAATTATGACACCAGAAGAGGATGAAGACTGGGAATAGTCAGATTAAAGTTTAAGACACCAGTTTTTATTAATATCTATTTAATATCAAAACCGAAGTATTTTGGAGGAATAACTTATTTGATAAATGTCTATCAAACTTATCCCTCAATTAAGGTGTGAGAAAGCTACCAATATCCATCTGAGGCCTCCAACAAGTCTTCTAGAAAAAAGGGAAACCAGGCTTGCCACTAATGATATTTCTAAAGTGAAAAACACAGCAAAAAGAAACATCTTGTAGGCTTTAAGCATCATAAAGAATTAAAAAAATGACACAAAACCCATTTTAAAATTTTCCAGCCACTTCTAGGCTTTTCTAGGCAGCACTGAGGAGCCTGTGTGGTGCAGCTAGAATGTTCAGAAAATGAAACTGCAAGTGCCATGTGCAAATAGCAATATTCCACATTTTATAACTCAGCCAAATCTGGATGGATTTTCATGGGGAGAGCACATGACACCATTACCCCAAGAACTATCCTCCCCTGCTGGTTTTTAAGGTCCTGTTCCAAACCATGGAGTTAGATCTGTTAACTAACAAACAAAGAAAGGTTGGATAAAGGCTAGGCTGGGGGGGAGAGAGATTATAATGAAAAAACTCACCTCTTTTTCACCTAACCTATATAAGCGCTTATGAAATTCCCACTAGGCCTCTGTCTGCATACCTTTTAAAATCAGGCCCCAAGTGTTCAATTCTGCCAGCCTTATCCCAGTCTAACTGGGTGATAGAGGAGAGTGACATTGGAAGCCAGTGATGGACAGATGGTGGGAATTGAAATAAGGGTAGTGTCAGTAAGGTATAATGATTTTTATATTTAATTACCATACATACTATATCCAAGTGGGCCCCCTCATACACTACTTAGTACCCCTACTTCTTTGCTACATCCCATATTTACCTCATGACTTGACTCCTTTCTCCAGCTCCTCCTCAAGTCATCTGAGTCTTGTCTCTAGCCATTCAGACAAAAAGCCTTACAAGACCCAGTGTGCAATCTTCCCCTGCCTGCTGCAAAAGAGCTCTAGGTGGGTTGGGTCCAATTCCCACTGAACTCGTTGATTTTTTTATTTAAACGGGAGTTGGATCAACCCCTGTAGCACATATTTCTTGACACAGGGGTTATAGACAGCCACACTAATTGCTACTGGAAAAAATGAAAGAAAACATGGGGAATTGTACAATAAAGAATAGGGACAGAGAAAACAAAATACCCATCCCGGTTTTCTTTCGGGCCCAGCCCTTTAACTGTTCTCTCTTCCATAGTTCCAGGGCTCTGTTCCTTTTATTTTTTAAATTGTTCCCACTCTTCCAACCTTAATTGAGTCCAATCTTAGTTATTTCATCTCTACTTCTCTCTTTCTTATCCAGCCTAGTTTTTGTTTTCAATCTTGTAAGCTTTTGTTTTCTTTCTCTTAACTTCTTCCTCTGCTGGCTACTAAAATCTCTTTCCCCCATCAATTTATACTTCCTTTCCTTTTCCCTATCTTTCATCTCATCTCTCTCTGCCCTCCAATGTGACTCTTCCATCCAAATTCCCATTTCTCTCCTAAATTGCTTTTGCTGCTTCCAAATTACCACTTATGTCCTTGTAGGTTCCTTCTAGCTTTCTCTCCTTTTCACCTTCTGGTCTGCCCATGTACTCATGAACCTGACTCTTCTCACAGATACATTAGTCCAAATTTATAAAGGTATTAGGTGTTGCTGTGCTCAGCATTGTAAGGCCTACGTAATGAAGCCGTAGTCTACACTTAAAATTTAGCTTGACTTAACTATGTCACTCAGGGGTGTGAAAAATTCACATCCATGAGCACTGTAGTTAAGCCAACCTAACCCTTTGCGTAGAAGTGGCTAGGATGATGGAATTATAATTTTTTTTTTGGTCAACCTAGATACCACCTCTCTGAAAAGTGGATTAACTACAGCGAGGGAAAAACCTCTTCAGTCACTGTATGTCTACACTACTGCACTCTGGTGGCACAGCTGCAGTGCCATAGCTGTGCTGCAGTAGCATCTGTAGTGCAGATATGGCCTTAGATGGCTAAGTCCCATTTTCAAAAGTGACTTAGGAGCCTAACGTCCTGTTTCCCTGAACACAGTAGGAATCAAACAACAGCAGACATGTTCTTTGCCCACAATTCCAAGCCACTTTCAGCCAGCATTCAAACCAAAAAGCTCTCGCTCTAGCACACACGCACACCTTCTACTCAAGCCTTGTCATATGCCTGAAAGAAAGGCCGCTGTTACACCCACCAATTTCAGTGAGCTTAGCCGAACCCTGGGCCCTCACCCCTTGAACCAAGAGTATGGGAGGTGGAAGAAGGCTGAACCTGCAGTGATTAACTCCTCTCCTACCAGTTCCCAGTAGCACAAACTGCACTTGGAGACTGAGAGTTGAGAAAAACGCAGCAGTGAGCTGCAGGGGGAGATACTGAATGAACTCTCAGTAGTCATAGTGGTCTTTATTGGAGGAAGATGAGGGGTACCTCCTGGAAGTGTCAAGTCCCCAAGTACTGCAGGTGTTGGAGGGGGACTCAAGATGGAATTTGCACACCAAACTTTAGTAAAAAGGCAAAGAAACAAAATGTCAAGTTGATTCAATTGTAATCTCGCTCTCTCTTTTGAAATAAAATTTCTGATTGGAGAGGTAGATGCCAGGTACTCTATCTGGATACAAATTCCAACTCATAAGAATGGCAATTTAGTAGTGACCTCTGGATAAGGATAGTGATAGAGGATGTGCAATATTAAGAGTAATCAAAGAAGACACAAAAACTAGTAAACCACTAATAAATAGGTAATTTCAACTACTCAAATTTAATTGATCAAATGTCTATTCAGGGCACAGTTTGGAGAAGCATGTTCCTGACACCATAAAGAATTGCTTCTAGGAATATCTGGCTTTGCTGGCGCACAAGAGACTTAGCTCTAAGGGTATGTCTACACTACGGGATTAATCCGAATTTATATAATTCGAATTTTGGAAACAGATTGTATAAAGTTGAATGTATGTGGCCACACTAAGCACATTAATTCGGTGATGTGCGTCCATGTACCGGGGCTAGCGTCGATTTCTGGAGCACTGCACTGTGGGTAGCTATCCCATAGCTATCCCATAGTTCCCGTAGTCTCCTCCGCCCATTGGAATTCTGGGTTGAGATCCCAATGCCTGATGGGGCCAAAAACATTGTTGCGGGTGGTTCTGGGTACATCCTCCCCCCTCTCCAGGGAAGCAATGGCAGACAACAGTTTCGTGCCTTTTTCCTGGGTGAATAGTGCAGATGTCATACCACGGCAAGCATGGAGCCCGCTCAGCTCAAGACAGCCGTCATGAACATTGTAAACACCTCGTGTGTTATCGTGCAGTTTATGCTGAACCAGGACCAGAAAAACGAGGCGAGGAGACGGCGGCGACGGCAGCGCAGCGGCGAGAGTGATGAGGATATGGACATGGAATGCTATCAAACCGCGGGACCCAGTGCTTTGGAGATTATGCTGTTAATGGGGCTGGTTATAGCCGTGTAACGCTGATTCTGGGCCCGGGAAACAAGCACAGACTGGTGGAACTGCATAGTGTTGCAGGTGTGCGACGATTCCCAGTGGCTGCGAAACTTTCGCATGCGTAAGGGCACTTTCTGGGAACTTTGTGACTTCCTTTCCCCTGCCCTGAAGTGCCAGAATACCAAGATGAGAGCAGCCCTCACAGTTGAGAAGTGAGTGGCGATAGCCCTGTGGAAGCTTGCAACGCCAGACAGCTACGGGTCAGTCGGGAATCAATTTGGAGTGGGCAAATCTACTGTGGGGGCTGCTGTGATGCAAGTAGCCAAAGCAATCACTGAGGTGCTGCCACGAAAGGTAGTGACTCTGGGAAATGTGCAGGTCAGAGTGGATGGCTTTGCTGCAATGGGATTCCCTAACTGTGGTGGGGCGATAGATGGAACCCATCTCCCTATCTTGGCACCGGAGCACCAGGGTACCCAGTGCATAAACCGCCAGGGGTACTTTTCAATGGTGCTGCAAGCACTTGTGGATCACAAGGGACGTTTAACCAACATCAACGTGGGCTGGCCGGGAAGGGTTCATGATGCTCACGTCTTCAGGAACACTACTCTGTTTAAATGGCTGCAGCAAGGGACTTACTTCCCGGACCAGAAAATAACCATTGGGGATGTTGAAATGCCAATAGTTATTCTTGGGGACCCAGCCTACCCTTCAATGCCATGGCTCATGAAGCCATACACAGGCAGCATAGACAGGGGTCAGGAGCTGTTCAACTACAGGCTGAGCAAGTGCAGAATGGTGGTAGAATGTGCATTTGGCCGTTTAAAAGGTCGCTGGCGATGGTTACTGACTCGGTCAGACCTCAGCCAAACCAATATCCCCATTGTTATTTCTGCTTGCTGTGTGCTCCACAATCTCTGTGAAAGTAAGGGGGAGACCTTTATGGCGGGGTGGGAGGCTGAGGCAAATCGCCTGGCTGCTGATTACGCGCAGCCAGACACCAGGGCGATTAGAAGAGCACACCAGGCAGCGCTGTGCATCAGAGAAGCTTTGAAAACCAGTTTCATGACTGGCCAGGCTACAGTGTGCAATTTCTGTTTGTTTCTCCTTCATGAAAACCCACCCCCTTTATTGACTCATTCTCTGTAAGGAACCCACCCTCCCCCTTCCCCCAGCTTGCTTTGAAAGAAAATAAAGTCACTATCATTTAAAAATCATTTATTCTTTATTAATTGATTATAAAAAGAGGGAGAGAACCCCGGTGGGGTTTGGGAGGAGGATCGGCAGGAAGGTAAAGGCCACTAAAAAAAAGGTTAAAAAAATGACAGCCTTTTGCTTGGGCTGTCCACTGGGGTGGAATGGGAGGGCGTACGGCGCCTCCCCCCCCCCCCCCCCCGCGTTCTTACACATCTGGGTGAGGAGGCTGTGGAACATGGTGATGGGGTAGGGGAGTTATACAGGGGCTGTAGCGGCACTCTGTTATCCTGCTCCCGTTCCTGAAGCTCCACCAGACGCCGGAGCATGTCTGTTTGCTCACGCAGCAGCCCCAGCGTTGCATCCTGCCTCCTCTGATCTTCCTGCTGCCACCTCTCATCTCGAGCGTCTCTCCTTCTCACGTTGGTCCCTCCTGTCCTCACGTTCACTGGCTTCTTTCCTATACTTTGGAACCGTGTCCTTCCACTCATTCAGATGAGCTCTTTCACTGCGGGTGGATTCCATGATTTCTGCGAACATCTCGTCTCGCGTCTTCTTTTTCCGACGCCTTATCTGAGATAGCCTTCGGGACGGAAGAGGGAGGCTTGAAGAATTTTCAGCTGCTGGAGGGAGGGGAAAAAAGGAGATAATTTTTTAAAAAGATACATTTTGCAGAACAATGCTTATACTCTTTCACGGTGACCAACACTGTTCACATTACATAGCACATGTGATTTCTGTGCAAGGTCGCATTTTCCATCTTAATATTGACTGCCTGTGGCTTTGGTGTTAGAGATCACAGACGCAGGTCCGGGCAACAGAATTCGGCTTGCATGCGGCCATTGTAAGCCACTGTCTTTCGGCTTTTGCGCCCTCCTTTCCCACATACCAAGCAAAGCCCATTGAGTGCTGCGGTTTTCCTGTTAACCTTCAGCAGCAGAAAACAAACTAACCCCCCCCCATCCAATTCTCTGGGATGACCGCTTTATTCCTCCCCCCACCGCATGGCTGGTATCAGGGAAGATCCCTGCAGAAACCAAACTAGCCCCCCCGTCCCTCCCTCCCACCATGAATTATCTGGGATGATCGCTGTACCCCTCCCCCCACCGCATGGGTGGTAACAGGGAAGATCCCTTCTAGCCAAATGTGAAAAGCTCAGGGCCAATTTCCCCCTCCGCCCCCCCCCCCCCCGCGCTTGGCTAAGTGCAGGGAAGGATTTCTTTTCAGCCGCAGGCAAACAGCCCAGTAGGAATGGCCACCTCTGTCCCCTTAATTAAATTCCTGTATTTCAACCAGGTTACCATGAGCGATATCACTCTCCTGAGGATTACACAGCGAGATAAAGAACGGATGTTGCTTGAATGCCAGCAAACACCGGGACCATATGCTGCCAGGCTTTGTCATGCAATGATACCAGATTACTTGCTGCAAGCATAGCGTGGTTAAGTGTCCTACCATGGAGGACGGAATAAGGCTGCACTGCCCAGAAACCTTGTGGCAAGGCTTTTGGAGTACCTCCAGGAGAGCTTCATGGAGATGTCCCTGGAGGATTTCCGCTCCATCCCCAGACATGTTAACAGACTTTTCCAGTAGCTGTACTGGCTGCAAATGCACCCCAAGTCCTCAGGGCAAAGTAATCATTAAAAAACGCTTTTAAAACAAGTTTTATATTTTAAAAGGTAAACTCACCTGAGGTCCCTTCCATGGGGTCATGGTCTTGGATACTGACTTGGGAGGGTTGGGAGGGTACTTCAGTCAGGCTGAGAAAAAGATCCTGGCTGTTGGGGAGAACGGAGTGCTGGGTGCAGAATCCTCAGGTGTAGCTGATGAGATTATTCCCACCTCAGAATCCAAGGTCAGAGATGGGGTAGGGGTGGCAGCCCCCCCTAGAACTGCATGCAGCTCGGCGTAGAAGCGGCATGTCCGCGGCTCTGACCCAGAGCGACCGTTTGCCTCCTTTGTTTTTTGATAGGCTTATCTGAGCTCTTTGACTTTCATGCGGCACTGATCTGCGTCCCTATTGTGGCCTCTCTCCATCATGCCCTTGGAGATTTTTTCAAAAGTTTTGGGATTTCGTCTTTTCGAACGAAGTTCTGCTAGCACTGAATCCTCTCCCCATATAGCGATCATATCCAGTACCTCCTGTACAGTCCATGCTGGTGCTTTTTTTCGATTATCGGCCTGCATGGTTACCTGTGCTGATGAGCTGAGCTATCTGTGGTCACCTGTGCTCTCCACTCTGGGCAAACAGGAAATGAAATTCAAATGTTCGCGGGGCTTTTCCTGTTTACCTGGCCAGTGCATCCGAGTTCAGATTGCTGTCCAGAGCGGTCACACTGGTGCACTGTGGGATAGCTCCCGGAGGCCAATACTATTGAATTGCGGCCACACTAACCCTAATTCGAAATGACAATATTGATTTTGGCGCTATTCCGTTCGTCGGGGTGGAATACAGAAATCGATTTTAAGAGCCCTTTATTTCGAAATAAATGGCTTCGTTGTGTGGACGGGTGCAGGGTTAATTCGATTTAACGCTGCTAAATCCGAATTAAAGTTATAGTGTAGACCAGGCCTAAGTAACAAACAAGATTTGGTTTAAGAAGCAATTGCAACTGAGTGACTAAGTAAGAATAACCATAAGATAATAAAGGATTAGTATAGTGATCATAATTTTAGAAAGTTAAAAAAAACCTAAACCCTGTTTTAAAAATGAAACTGAAGACAAAAGTTAAAAAAGTAAAATCCTTAGCATCAGATTGGAATCTATATATGTAAGCATGCCATGCTAGAATGACAGGGTGCATGTGTACTCCAAAACCAAGAAACAAGCAGAAAAGAAGGTAAACAATGTTGGTTAAAGAGTTTATTCAAATAAAAAAATTATCCATATAAAAGTAAAAATTCAACCCAAGTGATACCAATAGATAGAGACATAAATTGTATCAGGTAAATTATATAATGGAAGCTAGGAAGTCTATGATGGAATTGGAAAAGAAAATATCCAAAGACAAATGCATTCTTTGGTTATATATGCAGTCAGAAACCTGCAAGAGTCAAGGGTTCCACTAGGCTACTTGGAATAAAGGGACAGTGATGCAAAGGAAGAATCTATTTAGCTTCTCTGAAGGCTTCACCATATAAGACAAGGAGGAAAACACCTACTCAAGAGCTACTTGTTGCAGATAACAAAGATAAGGCACTGTCAGCACTTGAAATAGCAAATAAGGTGGTGGTGGAATAAATTGACAATTTAAACTGCAATAAGTAAGTAGGAATGAATAGCTAGACAAGATAGATGAGGTAATATCTTTCATTGGACTAATTTCTGTTGATGAGAAAGACAAGCTTTCAAGCTTACACAGAGCTCTTTTTCAGATCTGTGTAAGCTTGAAAGCTTGTCTCTCTCACCAACAGAAGTTGGTCCAATAAAAGATATTACCTCACCCACCTTGTCTTTCTAACATTCTGGGACAACACGGCTACAACAACACTGTATACTAGGAATTGGTGGCATTTATCCAAGAGTTATGAAGGAATGTACAAATGAAATTGCTGAGCTGCTAACAAAAATGAGCCTGAAGGAGATACATTTCCTATCTTTAGATGGAAGATAAATGGAAGGCATTCAAGAAGGACAAGATAGGAAATACCTCTGTCCTCATGGATGGGGCCCCATACTTTAAAAACACCTAGTAGTTTGAACATTTTAAACATAACTGATCTTTGTAGTGAAAATTAAACCTCTGTGAAATACTCCTATTTATCTTTGTTCTTGTTTTGTACTAAGTTTCCCCTGTTCAGTGTTATGTCTTGTGGCAGGATTCAGTGATCACTTAAAAAAGAACAAAGAAGAAATTAAAGGAAAAGCTGTCAAAAAATCAGTCAAGAAAATGACTATGCCATTTTATACTGGTCATATCTCCCCCCTCCCACACACACACACACTTTTTTTGTGTGTGACTGAATTATGGTAGAGGCCTGAGAAGTGCTTTCTGTTTTATAAAGAACTTCATGCAGATTGCTATAATTCACCCACATAGTGTTAAAAATCAAATTATAAATCATAAAATTCTTCTCTGTTCTTCAAGTCTTAGTTATTGTGTGTGAGAGAAAAGGAAATTGCTTTCTGATACTGCCTGGAATTATGTGATGTTATAAGATGATGTTGCTAAGAAATAAGAGAGCTCTTTTGCTTGGAAAAAAGAGCATGGCCATGAACAGGTCTCCATCTGGCTAAGAAGAGCACCTTGATTTATGACCGTACATACATATTTTTTATTTTAGAGCACAAGCACAGTTGCCTGACATCAAAGACAGCTTTCTTAGGCTGCAATTTATTGTACTTTGCTAGTCCCAGTAGCTGCATGTTGCTGCAAGCAATCCACAGAGGTGGACAGAACTAATTTGACACCATGTAGCCCAGACACTTTAGCCTTCCAGTGAAGAACTACTAAAGTGTTTTTATGTCAAAGTTGTATCTCCTGTAATGGTAGATAACAACTCTGAACTAGCTAGACACGTCAATAGCTTTCTGCTACTCTGAAAGCTGAACAGGAAATCCTAATTCATCTGATGTGGTTTCCTGCTGAAATACATGTTTGCAATGACAAATGGATGAACACTGCAAAAGTAAGTTAGTTCCATGCAACTGAAGACATCTTTTACATTTTTGGCATTCTTTTATATTAGGTAATTGAATATAAAACAAACCAAAGCGACAAGTAACCTGAAAACAAAAATTAATATAAAATACATTCATCTCTTTATATATTTGAAAAATATCATTTTAAATTAAGATTCAGCAGTAGACAGATTAGGTACCAGATCTTTGGTCCCTTCTCTGGTTGCTTTATGGGCAACATATGGGAGGAGGAGTGTGCCAGGGATGGACGGTGCATATGGTGATTCTTGTGATCTGCAGAGGCTTAGCACTATAATAATGGTGGATTCTGTCGCTAAAGCTGACATAGCCAATCGTGGAAGAATAATCACATTGAGGGGGAATCTTCTAGTAGCATAGAGGATCCTATACTAAGTCCTCTTCCCATCTCCAGCTGTTGGCAACAGGAATAATTTAGAGCAGCCTGCTACTCTAAGGGACTAGCATGGTACACAGTCAAGCCAGGAATGAGGGAGCACCAAGGTTGAAAAGTTTTGTTCAACACAAATTGATTTTCTTTGTTGTTTTTTTTTTGTTTCATTGAGAAAAACAAAACAAAAACAAAATTCAGCTTTTCGTTTGAAACTAATCAAATGTTTTGTTCAGATTTTACAGTTTGGCCACTGACTTGAGCTCAGCTTTGCTGGTAACCTAAGTTGCTGGGCTTTTGCTGTATTTAAACAAATCATCTGTTGGAAGAAAGTATCACAAAGAGACGGGACATGGCTCATCAACCAATACTGGACACATTAAAAAAGAACTGAAGGTATCAGTGTGACATTTGAAAGTATTTGAGCATCTTTAGCCTATGTCTACAGTAACAAAATTACCCACTGAGGACAAACGGAATCAGCAGTGGGTGCAGTAAAACCAGGGCTGATCAGAGTTTAGCTGCAAACATAGCCAGTGACAAAGAGCATTCAACATAATTTCAGATGTGGTTTAAAAAGTTTGCCAGCCACAAGTAATTTTGTGATGTAGACAAAGACTTGAGGGACACAGCTATCAAAACCTCCAGCTCGCCACGAACCCCTTGAACATACCTCAGATAACTTCAGTAATGCACTGTCAAAAAAAATTTATGGCACACTGAAGGCAGTATTAATATACATTGAATTCAATAGCAAAATAAATAAGGTAAAGAAAAATGTACTGACTGTAGTATTCATTTTCATATTTAATTCAGTTATTACCTCAATTTCTCATTAAATAATACTTAACTCTTATATAGCACTTTTCATCACTGCTGCAGAATTTCCAATTTTCTGCAGAATTTAGCAAGAGCCTTTCTGCAAAATTTAGCTCCCGATTGTGAAAAAGTACATGACATCATGAATGTTGATTCATGGTGGTTCCATAAACACACACCTTGTAACAAACATCAACTCAGAAAGAAAAAGCAGGGCAACCTTATCTATGCCCCCCACTACCATCTATATTTTTAACTTCCTAGCTAGCACAGCAGCTATGTCTCCTCCAGCTGGGAATACCCCTGCAACTCAAAGTGTAGACACACCCTAAGTAACTTGCCCAAGGTAATACAGAAAGTCTAGAATAGAACAAGTAATTAAACCCAAATCTGATGAGTCCTAGGCTGGCAGCCTAACCACTAGACCATCCTTCCTCCCTAGTTAATGTGCTATTGAGTAGTTTAGTTAAAGCAGGGTTTAAATTACTTTGTTTAGCATGTAAACAAATTATCATCTAGTAAAGATTTTGGATACAGGTCACAAAAGAGAAAAAAGATATAATGATCACTGTTGATGGGCATGATGATGCCTTTTATAACTGAGGACACAAAAGACCCTAAAGCTTTGAAAAGTCATATAGATGACATGGAAGCAAGCTTAAATTAAGGAATTTCATGTTAGTTTGAGACCCTGAGGGCTGGAAGTCAAGGGAGGTGGAGCATTTCTTTTGACTGGCATATGAAGGTACTCTCTGGTAAATTTTGCTTTCCTTTAGAACATAAAAAACCAGTCTAGTAATATTTTCCAAGATCTTTGGAATGTCTGGCTTGTGCGCAAATGAATACAATTTTGAAGCTGATAGGAGTCTGAGTCTAGTTTTCACAGATGTTATGTTCCATGTTATCTGTATCACAGTCTTGCTCTGCTGAATCAGTGTCAAAAGACTTCTTAGCCTTTCAAATCAAGCAGGAAGATGATCATGTTCTCTGGAATTTGTTGAGTTAATTTGTTAGAGATCTGTTTGGTAGACATATGTACAAAATCATTTTCCCTTTCATGGATGTTTTATGGCTAAGGAGGAAAAATGAAATGGGAACTACCCAAGAGATGGAATAAATGTTTTTCAAAGGACACAAACATGCCCTGACATGTAAGGGATCTGAGCTTGAATTCCTCACTGGGTTTCTTTCTTCCCAGGTTGGCAGCTGGGGTTGAGCGCAGCTCAACTAATTAGCAGGTTGCATGTAGAAAGTGTAGTAAGTAAATCTTACATTATTCTGAAGTGCCTTTTGCGGGAAGTTTTAGAAACAGTATTGATAGAATAGTAGACTGCAGACTCGTTAGAGTCCCGCCTCAAGCCCATTTGGAGGCGCACAGACACACACAGCTGGCATCCATTGAGATATGGATTTTCAGAAAAATAATTATTTGTTACTATTTTTCATCTAAGCTTAAAGGACATTCAAATTATTCAAAATGCCCAACCCAGACTTTACTTTGTAGAATATAGCTTGGTATCAAGCAATGTGTTTATGTTTCCATAATTTAACATCATGTTGTTTTTATAATGAGTAAACTGATAGTATTAAATGCGGAAGAAATACCTTGGAATTTCTTATACCTTAGTGCTCAAGAATCTCATTTCTTTTCAGTTCAAACCCAATTATCTTGTACTATAAAAGTACAATAGCAAGTTCCTCTTTTCCAGAAATTCAAAGTGCTAGACTTTAATTGAAATACATTTTAAATGTCAAATTTTAAGAGGGATACGTATTAGGTAGACAGTATTAGAACAACAGGCAATTAAACATATAACATTACTAAGAAGCTGTGTGTAATAAAGAGAAGTTTAGTGCTGTTCAATATAACATACAACTCTATTATTCTTACATTAATCTAGTTTAAAATTGCTCCAGCAAGAACTTTACAGAGTCTGGTTTCAATTGTTTGTATTTTTTTCCCCATTTTTCTTTCCCTTTTAAATATTCCTGGCAATAACAACATGTGGAATTTAAATAATGTAAGACAAATTCTTTCAGACAGAAGTAACCCATGGTTAGTTAATTATGAAGACAATAGGTATGATATATAATGCACTTTTTAGTAGTGAAGTATCGCATAAAACAAAAAGATTTAGAAATCCTTTTCTTGAATTATCTTTAAATCAATCAATTGGAGAGACTATAATGAAGATCATTGACCAGAAATAATATCTTTTAAAACATTTTTCTATGTTGTTTATTTGTTTTTCTCGGTGCCCTAGCATATTTCTCTGACACATCTGACCCCTTTTTAGTTCTTTGGGGTTTCTATTAGTTTATACACTAAAAATTTTACCTCTTCATTGTCACAGCAGCCTGCCATTCACTGTCTTCATGACTAAGGGAACATTCTTCTCCCAATCTCATTACCTATTAAGAGTGCAATTCAAAGCATCATAATACATTTGGGATAAAGTGTAGTACCCATCAGGCTATATCTGTAAGCTGTGGCTGACGTACACTCTACCCACATCAAGCCCATGTATTTGGGCTCTACATGGGAGGAGTACAGAGTGGCTGAGATGGTGAAATCTACCCTCTCACAAGACAGGGCCAGGTGCAGGGCTGTTGCACACACATCCTTCTACGCCCTCCTCTCTCCCCCTCCTCCCCCCCCCCGTGGCTGCTATTCCATATTGGATCGGCGGCTCCCCCCTGCACTAACCCCAGCCCACCTCCCAGTGTAGTAATCTGTGATGGCCTATACAAGGCTGACACACAGACCTTTTCCCCAACACATAGGGGATTCCCTTGCACCCATATGCGACTCCTCAGCCAGCATACCCACTATATGAATGAAACTACCTGAGAAGCAGAGGGCTTTGTGCTGGCCCTTGACATGTGAGTGAATTTCACCCCATTGGCTCAATCCTGCAGCCACTGACATCTATGGAACTTTTTCAACTGACTTCAGTGGAAAAAGGATCAAGCTCAATATTACCTATACTTAGGCTTGATCAGCATTCTTTGCAGCATTACTATAACTGTTTATGAAAGTATCTCAGTTATGATGATTTCAGTTCAAAAACAGAAACATGCCTCAGAAAAGAAAGGCTGTCATAAAAATGGTAGGCTGCCTCTTTAAAAAAATGTTTTATCTCTAAATAAAGAAGGTGTTGTGATCACAAGTGGCAGCCTCCAGAAAATATAAGAATGTCAACAATGGCAAATTAGTTAACTATATATTAGTATGCTCAGGGGATGGGAATAATGATTGTGTTTTGTTATATTTTTTTCCTCTTTTGTTTTTTATTTAGAAAGGCTGTGCTGATTTTTTGGAACTGAGAGTAGAGAGCTTATATACTTTGGATTTAGCAATAGTTGTTTCCCCACACACCCAAAAAATAGAGTGATGAGCTCTGAACCAAGATGTTTTTGTTAGCTTAGTGGAATAGAAAATGAAGAAAAACTAATAAGAGGAAGAGAACAATTACAAGTACAAGACATTGTCTGCAAATGGCACACAAAAAGATGCATAAGGCTAATTTATTAACGTTTACTGAAAACATTGTCTATTAATTTTATGAAGCTAATTTTGACAGAATGTACATTCTAGAAAATATCATAAATACTTTTGTTATTTCTTGTGAAATCATCATGTAATTCATGGAAAGATTGACTCAATCAGAATATAAAATGCAGATACAAATTCCATTAATGCATACAATTTCAAAGTTTGTCCTATTTATTTGCCTATTTACATATTATGACAAACATTAGGGTTTATTCATTATTCTGAAGTAATTGCTGTCGTGGTATTTTTTGGTAGGGGAAGATCCTTCAACTCTGTTCTGAGATCACCAGCAGGGAGTGTATGTCTTCCTCATGGCCCCTCTTGAATTCCACCCTCACTGGATTGGCCTGGATTGGTCATGGGGCAGGAGACATGGTCAGTGGAGGTGGAGCAGGTGGTGGGGTTGAGATGGAATTCAAGAGGTGGAGGAGCCAAGAAGGAGAGGATGAGGCACAAAAGAGATATGGCAAATATGGTGAAAGAAGTCTAAGGATTTTTAGTTGTTTATTTTATTTAACAAATTTTCTTTGCTTTACTTCACCAACAAATAAATTTAACAACTCACTCGCCTCAGTGCTGAACTCCTCCTCAGCCCAAGCTTTTCAATGTTCACCCAGTCAGCACCTCATTCTGTTTCAGGCTGTGTTGTCAACTATTGCCATTTTAACTAATACAAGTCTTGCAGTATTTATTGCTTTTCTTGAAGTCCATGCCCCTGAAGTCATATGATTATGTGAAAATCTCAGCTTCCATTTAAAAAAAAAAAGTTTCTAGCCCTCATTCACTTACAACACTCACATACTTCAAAGAACTACTTAAAAGAGAGTTATTACTTTCAAACAGATTAATTTAGGAGTCCCACATCTATAAATGTAGACTGTAAAACAGGGATAATATGTACCTGGTGTGTGTGTGTGGGTGGGTGGGTGGGTGTACACATATGTACACACACACAGGTATACATTCACCCCTTGCTTAATTCGAAAAAGGAAATCAGTTCTCTGGTATTCTGATCTGGTGTCACCCTAAGATGAAAGACAATTTACCTCAGAACTAGTATGTGGATCAGTTACCAGACTACTGACACCATGGGCCATATTTTAAGACATTGATTCCCTTCCCCGCCCATATTTTCTTGGACAGTACGTTGTGCTTGGGGCTGTATCAGCCCCCAGCCAACCCAGAATCCCAAGAGAACAACAGTGACTGAGAGCCATCCTTGCCCCTCCCCTTGGTGCACTTGTGTATGCTGCAACTTCTGGAGATGCAGTATACAATCCCACCGTTTAATTCTGACCTCCTATGTTCTATATGCAAATAATATTACATGGCCTGATTTTCAAAAATGCTGAGCATCCTTATTTCCTATTGAACAACATAAGAGCTGTGGATTGTCAGTACTTTTGAAAATCGGGCCACTACATGTATGTTTATAAGGAATATAGCTTAATTTAGCAAAGGTCAAAGTTAGGTTCTCCATTTCTATGTGATATTGATGTGATCCAATCCATGTGATTGGATGGGTGCATTGCGGGTGGTTCTAGAAGAGAAGTGAAAGTGATTTTTGAGTGGAATTGAGGAGTCTGTGAGCATGTTTGGATATTATGATGTTTTTATGGCAAGGATGTGAATTGGTTTGGTGTGGCTGTGAATAGTAATTTTCCTAACTATTAGTGATTGCCTTGATAGGAAATATACTTGAGCAACCTTAGCTCTAAATTAGCTAATTGTTTTTGTGTCAAAATTAGGGTTCTGACAGAGTATCCTTGTTGTTTTTCTCAAACATTGAAATGTTTGAGAAATATGGTCTAATTACACTGGTCTACAATTTTTGAGAAGTCGTCTGCTTCAGAGATAAAATGTGCTATTTATTATGTATTTTGATGTGCTGAATTCAAATATGACAATTAAAACAACTGATTGGCTACTGTTTCTAAGATATTTAAGTTTTTACATTTTATGTCTATGTATATTGTGTAGATAGTAGAGTTTTAATCAGAAATTGTAAACCTAGGTCTTTTCATGTGTTTATGGTTGCTTTACATGATAATATTGCACCTGTCCTGTTTATGTAACACTTTAAAAATCAGCAAAAGGGTTATATAAATAAAATTTATTATGCAACAAAAGGCAAAAAACTATTATGTACATAGTTTAGTTCTATTCAGTGTCTACTCGGCGCTTCTTGGCTTGTCTCTTGTATTCATTAAATGGAGCATCTCTTGTCACTGTCCAGCAATAGTCTGCAAGCATTGATGGGCTCCATTTGCCCTGATAGTGTTTCTCCATTGTTGCAATGTCCTGGTGAAATCGCTCGCCATGCTCGTCGCTCACTGCTCCGCAGTTCGGTGGAAAAAAATCTAGATGAGAGTGCAAAAAATGTATCTTTAGTGACATGTTGCAACCAAGGCTTTTGTATCCCTTGAGGAGGTGTTTTCCACCAACAACCTGTAGTTTTCTGCCTTGTTGTTTCCAAGAAAATTTATTGCCACTAACTGGAAGGCTTTCCATGCCGTCTTTTCCTTGCCACGCAGTGCACGGTCAAATGCATCATCTCGAAGAAGTTCACGAATCTGAGGACCAACAAAGACACCTTCCTTTATCTTAGCTTCACTTAACCTTGGAAATTTTTCACAGAGGTACTTGAAAGCTGCTTGTGTTTTGTCAATGGCCTTGACAAAGTTCTTCATCAGACCCAACTTGATGTGTAAGGGTGGTAACAAAATCTTCCTTCATTCAACAAGTGGTGGATGCTGAACACTTTTCCTCCCAGGCTCCAATGACTGTGGGAGTGGCCAATCTTTCTTGATGTAGTGGGAATCTCTTGTATGACTATCCCATTCGCAGAGAAAACAGCAGCACTTTGTGTATCCAGTCTGCAGACCAAGCAAGAGAGCAACAACCTTCAAATCGCCACAAAGCTGCCATTGATGTTGGTCATAGTTTATGCACCTCAAAAGTTGTTTCATGTTGTCATAGGTTTCCTTCATATGGACTGTATGACCAACTGGAATTGATGGCAAAACATTGCCAATATGCAGTAAAACAGCTTTAAGACTCGTCTTCGATGAATCAATGAACAGTCTCCACTCATCTGGATCGTGAATGATGTTGAGGGCTGCCATCACACCATCGATGTTGTTGCAGGCTGCAAGATCACCTTCCATGAAGAAGAATGGGACAAGATCCTTTTGACGGTCACGGAACATGGAAACCCTAACATCACCTGCCAGGACATTCCACTGCTGTAGTCTGGAGCCCAACAGCTCTGCCTTACTCTTGGGTAGTTCCAAATCCCTGACAAGGTCATTCAGTTCACCTTGTGTTATGAGGTGTGGTTCAGAGGAGGAGGATGGGAGAAAATGTGGGTCCTGTGACATTGATGGTTCAGGACCACAAGTTTCATCCTCTTCCTCTTCCTCGTCTGACTCAAGTAAGAATGATTCTGGTGCACCAGGAACCGGCAGTCCTTCTCCATGGGGTACTGGGCGTATAGCTGATGGAATATTTGGATAATGCACAGGCGAAGATTTGTTGCACAAGTGTTGCAGCATATGTCTGGGGCCCACCTCTTGTCCTGATCTCCAATTTTGCAGCCAAAATGAAGGTGATAGGCTTTCTTAACCATAGTGGTTATACTGCGCTTTTGTGATGCAAAAGTCACTTCACCACAAACATAGCAGAAGTTATCTGCACTGTTCACACAAGTACGAGGCATCTCTGCTCACTTTGGCTAAACAGAAATGTGTCCCTTTGCAAAATCAAACACTGACAAATAAGAGAGCATGACACTGTATGATTTCTAGAGCTGATATAGGGCAATTTGTTCAGCAGAGTGATGTAAGCTTCGTTATGATTGCATCATCCATGACTTCTAGGAATAACATGATGCAATTCATATCATGTATGACGCAATACCAGCTTCAGATTGCATCATTCATTGTTTTGCCTAAAAAGCAAGTACTGTCCAAACCCAGTCATAGATTTATTCATAGATCCAGTCAAAGATGTATTTTAGTCATTTCTGGTTTAAATTGAGATCCCTTCCCTTTATAACTCACTTATCCTCTGCCATTCCCAAGTCAAGGGTCGTATATACTGACCCAATAGCATATCTTGAAAACTAGAGCCAATCAACAATTTTAAGCATCATTTTCGTTCTCAGTGACCCAGAATTAGTAAAGTTTGACTACATTTATTTCAGAAGCTTTTTGGCTGTAGAGCAGTGTTATCTGTTGGGCTGTATAGGTCTGGTCTCACTGTCATAAGAAAGGATTGATAATACTGGAATGCTATATTGTAGATATTGAACATCGTGCTCCAGATTGTATAGCAGACAAAAAAGTATTGGTAGCCTTATTGATTCTCACACTCATTTCCTTTTTCTGCAATCTATCTATCATGATCAAGCTCCGAAGACAAATGAAGGAGCCTACTCCTTCCAGTCTTGCATAGAAACTGACAGCTCATTCTCCTTAAAAATCAGCCCTTATAGTTGTAGAGGTCATATCACTGATTAACAGTCCATATCTATTAGATTTACTGTAGTCTGTTACTATATTATTCCAGGCCTTGAGCTGTTCATGTAAATACTGTAAATAGGTCTTCAGCAAAGTTTAAATCTCCACACTTAGTCTTATTTAGGCATTTGATTCCAATATAAATGTAAACATCATCATCCTGTCTAAGAATCCAGTCAACTGATGCCAAAGGCCCCTATATATCCCTGACTCTTCTGTGTGAGGCAGTGGGGAGCAAGACTTGGAAAAAGGACAAGGAGTACTTGTAGCACCTTAGAGACTAACAAATTTATTTAAGCATAAGCTTTTGTGGGCTAAAACCCACTTCATCGGATGCATGCAGTGGAAAACACAGTAGGAAGTTATATATAGAGAGATATAGATATATATACAGAGAACATGAAAAAATGGGTGTTTCCATACCAACTATAACGAGTGTAATCAGTTAAGGTGGACTATTGTCAGCAGGAGGAAAAAAACTTTTGTAGTGATAATCAGGATGGCCCATTTCCAACAAGTAACAAGAAGGTGTGAGTAACAGTAGGGGGAATAGTTCTACTTTGTGTAATGACCCATTCACTGCCAGTCTTTATTCAAGCCTAATTTAATGGTGTCTAGTTTGCAAATTAATTCCAATTCAGCAGTTTCTTGTTGGAGTCTGTTTTTGAAGTTTTTTGTTGAAGAATTGCCACTTTTAGGTCTGTAATTGAGTGACCAGGGAGATTGAAGTGTTTTCTGACTGGTTTTTGAATGTTATAATTCTTGACATCTAATTTGTGTCCATTTATTCTTTTGCGTAGAGACTGTCCTGTTTGGCCAATGTACATGGCAGTGGGGCATTGCTGGCACATGATGGCATATATCACATTGGTAGATGTGCAGGTGAATGAGCTTCTGATAGTGTGGCTGATGTGATTAGGTCCTACGATGGTGTCCCTTGAATAGATATGTGGACAGATTTGGCAACGGGCTTTGTTGCAAGGATAGGTTCCTGGGTTAGTGTTTTTGTTGTGTGGTGTGTGGTTGTTGGTGAGTATTTGCTTCAGGTCGGGGGCTGTCTGTAAGCAAATTAGTGCAAACTAGACACCATTAAATTAGGCTTGAATAAAGACTGGCAGTGGATGGGTCATTACACAAAGTAGAACTATTCCTCCTACTGTTACTCACACCTTCTTGTTGGAAAACCTTTTTTTTTTTGGCCTACATTATCACTGCAAGCCTCTCATTTATTTAGCAAATGTTTTATACAGGGTAATACTCAGAGGATCTCTCTATCTAATAACATATTATATGAGATCTAAAACTACAGCATGTTATACAGCTCACAATTAAATGCACAATTTAGTATACTTAGGGCTCAATCCTGGAATGAAACAAGCACTTTCAACTCACATTAAAGTCAATATAACTTTAATGAAAGTTGAAAGTACTCAGTAGAGAACTGGTCTCTTAGAAAGATGAACTGCAAGCTATAACATGGCGTTCATGTGACCTTTAGCACTTAAATAATATAACTGTAAATATGTGGTCCTTGAAATAAAAATAGTAATGTCTTCTCTCCTCAAACTGCTGTATGGTTAGTGGCATTGTTTGGCAGTATAACAGTAAAAACTCTTATTAATATGCCTGGATATACAGAAAGTTTTAATGTTCTTTGCCATGGGGAAATTTACCTCTGTCTATATTCCTGAGTCACATATATTGAGTACAGTGTTGGAGGTGGTTGAAAACAACGTGCCACAATTTGTAAGTAAAAATTATTTATGTTGTCTTTTTGAAATTAATCTTTGGCATAAAGCAATAATAAGATCTATAGAAATTTCAAAGCAAAGACATGAAAAAATTAATTGTTTTTGTTTTGTTTTTCAAGTAGATATTCTAAATCTTTAATGTATCATTAATTTCATTCAAATCCTATATACATAGACCATGAATCTACCAGTGGACATCAGTAAGAGAAAATACACTGATAAATCAATACTGCACTGAAGTCCTAGTTGCAAATAATGTCGGGGTTGCAAATATTGGGACTCCAGGGAATGTCTAAGGATTTGATTTTTGTTTCAAAAGGAAATAAACCAACTGTATAACCATTGATCTTGATTTTAATTTAAAAAAAAACTGAATACTGTTAAAAAGAAAATGGTAATGCTACTTTAAACTAATTTGATTTCCAACAATGCTATCTTCTGTTATTCACTTCCTGGACACGCAAAGCAGTATTATGAGTGAGAAGTAGCACCGGAAGTACTTTGCATGCTGTGTGTTAATGTTTGCATGCCCTAAAAATATTGACTGGCTAGAAGCTGAGTGACTGCCTGTATCACTGCTCTGAAACAATTTATCCTTAACTCTCACAGGCTAAAGAAACAAGTGATTTCAGTCATAATTAAAATACATCTACAGAAACAGAAGTAGGCATAACAAAGATTCATAGATTTTTAAATGAGAAGTGACCATTCTGATAATCAAATCTGACTTCCTGCATAACACAGGGCACAGAAGTGCTTACCTGAAACACCCCATCTTGTTACAGGTATTGATCCTGCTGGGGAAGGGTTAGGTGGGATTTGCTGCTCATTACCCCACTCAAACATAAGGGACCATGGAATGGCTTTCCAGTGAAAGAGGAACTAGGCTGTGGGCTGAGCAGGCTTGAAATGGGAATTCTAGGAGGAACCAAGCCAGGAAAAAGGCTGAACTTTGTGTCATTGTTAATTTATGAGTTAATAAAACCAAATCCTCAAAAGAGGGTGATTTGGACACTGCACAATGTGTGACCTGGAACTGAAAGCAAATTGGGCTGCTTACACTAGCAAAAAAAAATTAACCATACAGATTTAATAAACAGTCTTAACCCTGATCAGCAAGACGTACTTACAAATCCTTTTAATGTATGCACCCAGGAGTTTCTATGTATAAATTATGGAGGTTTTGGTAGCAACTAGGGTTCCATTCTAAAATTGGCTGAAAATGGGGCATAAATACCTGGTTATCTATGAAAGTATGTGACCAATTGGTATGAAATTTCACATAGGGCAGTTTTTATGCCCTTTGAATTTTCTATGTACTTTTTACTTGGTTTATCTCCATACGTTTTTATGAGCATATCTTTGAAATTGGGCTATTGCTGAAATTTTTCCTTGGCAGCTCTACTTTTAATTGTTGACCAATATTTCTGACAATGTATTGTCTATCCATACAAACAGTGGTATAGAAGATCTGATGCTGGTTTATTTTTTTAATGTTGGATTTATGATAACTTTTAGCTGTTATTCATGTTATAAATGAAAGTTTATACTCTGTGCACACAAAACTTATCGGAGGTGTGACATACTCAGGGTACAATCCAGACTAGTGAGTAGCTGTGTCTCCCAGCCCTCTAACCTGGGGTGCCCTTTACACTGCTTTGCTGCTGTAGCCTCCAGTCCTGGACTGCTCACAGTATTTAGCATGTAAATCAACTTGGTTTGTGTTTGAGCCACACCTAGGCTCTTACCAGCCTGGTTTATATTTCAGGGTGACCCCAACACACTCCCTGTCTTAGATTCCCCCCCCCCAAATGTATATCCTGTACTGCCCATCCCTCTTCTGGACAATACAAACTTATACAAAGTCCATCATTTTATTAATAGAAATGATATGCGCACATCCTGAGTTTCCCAAACATTTCAAGTCAAATACACTGGATTAGATAGCACAATAAAACAAGTGCATTAACTACAAAGAGCTAGATTTTAAGTTAATACAAGAAATGAGGCACGAAAGTCAGAAATGGTTACCAGAAAAAATAAAGACAAATTGCAACTAGTGTCTAATTTAACAAACTAGATTAAATTCAAAGGAAAGTTTTTCTCACCACATGCTCTCAACAGGCTTATTGGTGAAGAGAGAATGGACAGAGAAAATGAGAGAGCAGGATGGGGGTGGATCCATTGAGGGTGTTTGTCCCTTCTTTTTATAGTCCAGTTCCCCCTTTGAGAAACTTTTCCAGCTGGGAGCATGGCGACAGGCAGTCTCTGTGGGTGGGAACTCCGTGCTGTTTCTTTGCTAAGATATAGATTTTTTGCCCCTGCCCCCTTTCCTGCCAAAGAATGGCCACTTAGCAGATAATGGCCCATAGGCCTTGTTTACACCTGGCTGAGGCGTCAGCTTGCTTGTTGTCTCTGAGGAGCTGGTTTGGCCACTCCCCAGACTTGGAACATGTTTTAGTAACACCATGCAGTGGAATGTAACTTTATAACTTTACATACAATGTTGCCACACATATTTTACCAGGACAATAATGACCAGCAAATTATGACATTGCCAGTGATACCTCACAAGGCATACTTTGTACAAAGATTACAATAGTGGACACAGTGTTATATTCTGTCACAGGAGGCCAGGGACACACATGACTGATTTGGGGTGGAGGGGAGGAGGAGGCAGCTACCTACAAACCTTTCTCTATCAGGAACAACACTTTTCTGTCAGATGTTATCCTTCAATGGAGAAAGATTCATGCACAGCTGCTGATGGGTAAAACATTCTGTGAGTAGTTGCACTTCTACCGTCCGTGAAATCCTAAATTTGTCACTTTGTGCATCTATCCTGTGCACTGAATAAGCCAGAGTTACTGTGGAAAAAATGTGTGATCAAGTAATTAAAGACTATATCATAATGCGTATGCAGAAGGGGGCAGAATTAAGGCTCCAAAGACAACCATAAACTTTGCATTTCCTAACTTCTGAATGCTTGACTTGCAACCTAAATCAAGTTCTTTTAATGCAGTTTTTAAAAAGTAATTAATATATATTTATGATGTGTCTTCAGATTGGTAAGTATGTCTTGTGGATCAGTGGTAGGGTTGTTTGTGTAACATGGAAGGTAAATATTTGCTTTTCCATATTGTTGACTGTGGGAGAGATTTTTAAGGCACAAATGGCAATTAGGTGCTTAAAGGGAACGTGTATCGGTGGTAGGGAAATGAGACTGGGAATGTGGGAATGCAGGGACAGTGAGGAAAGACTGAGGGCAAGAGACAGTGATGGAAAAATGGAAGAGACTGAGGAGAGGGAACATAAGGCAGTGGGGGAAGCAGAAGAAGGAAGTAGGATGGAGAAGAAAGTTAAGTATAATGAGCTCCCCTACTGCAGGGAGTAAGAGAGGTCAGTGGATCTCCCTCTAGCAGCTATAGGGAGGCCCATGTTTTTTGTACATATGTCAGGCCATGTTCAAACTGAAATAGTTTCACACAAACTGGTGGTGAGGAAGCTTGTCCCTTAAGGTTCCAATATCACAAGACAAACAGAACATTATTTCTTTAAATGTTGCAATTTTAAGTCTGTCAGTTTTTTGAGGCCTAACTCTTCAGTGTGACAATGTTGTGGAAATATTGTTGACAAAGAGGTAAAAAGAAGGTTGGATTCGTTTTCTGATCTACATGTTGGTCCTGTGGGAAGAAAATCTGGGACTTTTGCACTCTCCATTAACAGGTGGCAACTCCAGAACAGCACATAGAATGACTGATTGATTACTTAATGAAGTGTACATGTATGTAGAGGGGAATATATAGGAAGGGGGTGTCATGTTTTAATTATCTTTGTTAAATACTATGGTTTATTAATACAGACCAAAGCTTCCTCCTTGTCATAACATTTTGTGAATCGGTTTTCACTTCTCTAATTCCATTGGGGGCAGTGCTGAACTTCTGAAATGAGAAGGGATGAAACTCCTGGGTTAATGTAGCAGATGATAGATAATAAGTGCACACAGAGTGACAAAATAGGAGGGTAGAATTAGAAATGCCATATCAGTATGCTGGTGTCTGTGCCAAAATTAAAAAGATGATTGACAAAATGTCTTTACTGTAATGCTGACTTGGTGCCATGTATAACCACAGTAGCAACTTTTAATTGATGACAAAAGGGCTACCTCAATTGCAAATCATTTTAAGAGGGGCTCTAAGAACTAAAAATAGTATACTAAGGGGTTGGAGATTAAAAATATATTTACGGAGAGGAGACTGGAGGACATTAAAAAAAATACAGAAGCAAAGCAGTGCAGTTTTCAGACATTTCATTGCAGAGATTGTCTTCCTGCCTCTTTTGTAGCAAGTGGAAAATTACAAATATAAGTGTTTCCATTAAATTTTTCATATTTTACAATTGCAGGAGAAAATGACATTTTAACATAATTAAAATGAATTTTAAAGCTACAAGAAAAATATTGCCCCCAATGAGTTTTGTAGGCACAAGAAGTCAACACTTGTGTACAGACAGAAGATAAGCTATTGGAAGGGTGTGCTCAAAATGACTGCATTTGCAAAGTTCAGAGGCTGAACACTGAAAATACAACCTGTACTGCATCTTGGAAACATGTATTATTAGGCTGATTTACAGAGGATGTGTGGATATGACTTAAATAAAACCTACATTAAAAAAAAAGGAAAAGGGCTGGATATGATCAGATCAGTAAGCAAAGTTGATGATTTCTGCAGCAACTTTTTGGTCAGGAGGAAGATGGAGGACAAAGGTGGAAGTCCAGAGAAGAGACAGTTTCAGTTGTTAATGTGAGAAGTGATGATTATATCCTAGGCAAATATTTTAGTGGTGGGAATGGAGAGGATCGGATGCATTTCATAGATATTGTAGAAGAGAAGCCAACAGGAATTAGCAAAAGGATTCATATGGAAGGGAGGGAGAGCCAGGGAGACATTAATAAAATTACCTACTTGCTAGTCTGTAGGCTAAGAAGGATAGTGGAATTGCTAAAAGTAATGGAGATGGGGATAAGAAGGAAGACAAACAGAAATGGACAATTATTCAACCTAACTAAAATATGGCAACACTACAAACCAGTGCATAGCATCATAGGACTGGAAGGGACTTCGAGAGGTCACCTAGTCCAGTCCCCGACACTCATTGCAGGAGTAAGTATTATCTAGATCAGTGGTGGGCAACCTATGGCCCGTCAGGGTAATCCACTGGTGGGCCGCGAGACAGTTTGAAAATATTGAATAATATTGGATCCCGTACTGACCCCTATGGGACCTCACTAGATATGCCCTCCCAGTTATGCACCCACTTATAGTAATTTCATCTAGATCACATTTCCCTAGTTTACTTATGAGAATGTCATGTGGGACTGTGTCAAAAGCCTTACTAAAATCTAGATATATCATGTCTACTGCTTCCCCACATCCACTGGGCCAGTAACCCTCTCAGAGAAGGAAATTAGGTTTGTTTGGCATGATTTGTTCTTCACATATCCATGCTGGCTATTCTTTATAACCCTACTATCCTCTAGATGCTTACAAATTGTTTAATAATTTGTTCCAGTATTCTTCCAGGTATTGAAGTATGCTAACTAGTCTATACTTGCTGGGTCCTCTTTGTTCCCCTTTTTAAAGATAGGTACTTTGCCCTTCTCCAGTCCTCTGGAACCACACCTGTCCTCCATAAGTTCTTGAAGATAATCACTAATGGTTCAAGACTGTTTCAGCTAATTCCTTAAGTACCCTATGGTGAATTTTATCAGGTTCTGCCGCCTTGAATATATCTAGCTTATATAAATATTCTTTAACCTGTGTTTGAACTGTGTATGAACTGCTCTGGCTTATGTTTCTTCACCCTTGTTATTAATATGGGCCAGGGCCGAGGAAAACGTCCCACAGTCAAAAGAGAGAAAACAAGATACATATATGAATTTCTGTGAAGTCACTTAATTTTCCTTTTGATTTGACTTGGTCATTTGTTTTGCTGTGGGCAATCTGGATGTTGTATCCAAATGCATTGTCATGTTCACTTGAAATTCCGTCTGTTCATTAAATTCAGTCCCAGCACCCTAGGCAGCTTACAGTGGGGTTTAGTTCTTGCTTTCTGGTGGAGCCAGCTCAGAGACAGAGGGAATAGGTTTAGCGTTGGCCATAGGTAACAGAAAGGGTTAATCCATTGCAGTTGCTCACAGTTGCATACTAAAAAAATGGACCTTAATAAAGCTGAGTCAATAGCCTTGAAAAGAAAGATTATGCTTGTATGCACATATTAAATCAATCCTCTGGTTGAAGAAAGAAAGAAAGAAAGAAAGAAAGAAAGAAAGAAAGAAAGAAAGAAAGAAAGAAAGAAAGAAAGAGTGAGATACTTTGTGCTCTATATTCTGTGTAGATGCTGCCTTTATGGGGAAAAATTATCTTTCCCATCTCTTTGAACTCAGTAAATGCCCTCTGGGTCAGTTATCAAAGAGGGAGCAGACTTCTTTACAGTCATCTTACTAAAGGAATTATAGAGCTCCTTGAGGAGGTGACATGCTTTGGGGTACTGTAACGCCCACATCAATAATATTAAATAGCATTTGCTATTAAAAGGAATCCTGTTAAGGATGAATTTCAGGTCTAAAAATAAGATTCCATCTAATCTTTTAGTTAGTTCCATTCCTCTGAGACAGTCTTGAATGGAAAGTGTTTGATTTGTTCAAGCTGTATAGCATTTCTTTACTGACAACAACTACAAAAGGCTTTTTGCTGAAGGCCTGAGAAAAGGATCTGGAATTTCAGGTATTCTTTTGGAACTTGTTCAAATCTGTTGTTTTCTAGTACAATTTAGTGTTTGCTTTCTCTCTTCATAAAAAAAAAAAACTTTTCTGCAGCTGCTCTTAGAGTCCAGTTTCAAATCTTCATCCCCCCATTAATAATAACTTGTAACTAAACACCTGTCAGGCCCCGTACTGTTTTCTTAGACAAATTATAAACTTATTTGATTAAAAAAACTTATTCTGAAAAAAATTGCAGTCCAGAAATTGAGTGGAAAAATTGCCATACTGCAGGAAAATAAACGTATTCATATGTATAATATATAGAGATATATATAGTGTGTACACAGACATTCTTTATAGCTACATATATTATACATATGAGTAGGCTTATTTTTTTACAGTTTGGTAATTTTTCCATTTACTCAATTTTTGGACTGCAATTTTTTTCAGAATAAGTTTTTCTCATGCAGAGATTATTTCCTGTTTGATACCTTCTGATGGATTTGGTTGACTGCCAGAATTCTTTTTGTTTGAGAATTTGGATTTATAGATGTACAGTTTTTTTTTTAAAAAATCATGAATTATTCTAAAAGCGTTAATAACATCAAAGTGCTACCTGATTAATTAAAGCTACACAAATTTTAAAAGGCTACATTTTTGGATAGATTTTAGTCATTCAGTAGTAAAGGGTGAAGCCAACCTTTTATTTAAAGACCTAACTTTGCCAAGACATCTGCCTGTAATTTCATAAGCCTGATCTTCTGGCAAGATAGAATTTTTCTGAAAGGTTAGAGGCAAGATTAGACAAGGTATTTGGGAAATCTGAAGGGGAAAAAAAGATGATGTCACCTCCCGATCATTTTTTCTGGTGATTTTGTGGCTCTTTATAATTCAAATCAGCTTCTGCTAGAAACTCCAAATTTGTTTTCAGCTTTAGTCTTGGTAAAGGACTGATGACTTTCACTAGGGGGAGTTTTTTAAATTCAGTTTTGTAATTTAATTTAATTTGGCTCTACAGAGTTTGTCCTTGTATTATCACTCACTGAAAAACAGGAGGCAATCCTATTCCCAACACACAACTACTCCTATCTTTAAGACCATACTGAGTAATTAGAAAAAGACAGGCTTTCACATCTCTTCACCAAAATAACCATATTCAGGGTAATTGTTTAGGACAAATGCTCCAAAGTATACAAGTTTTCATATGCAATAGTGAGATTTAGAGCCAGATTATGCCATCGGTATACACAATGAATAGTATCTTACTCTATGAATAGTCCCATTTGAATCAAAATATCTCCACTGAAACTAAAGGGATTTCTTGCAGATTAAGGTGTTATTCACCATGAGTAGGGATAGCAGAATCAGGTCCTTGGTTTATGTTTCACACATATGTTTTGTATAAAATCAAAGTCCCACTCAAGAGTCCATCTTCATAGGCAGCTACGTACCTTAAAAATTTTAAGGCAGAGGTATTCAAACTGCAGTCCGCAGAGGAGAGCTGGCTGCCTACCCTGTGCCAACTTTCCTTGTTTTCACCTTCTAAAATCGCATTAGACATAGCTTAAAATGCATTAAATGCTTTCCTAATATTACCTCCCTATGTAAACAATTGCTGCAGCTGACACAGGGATGTAATGCAGTCATGAATGAGAAGGTGAGGCAGTACATACACAATGACCAATGGGAGGAAGAAGCTTTGTGCATTTGTGAAGGGGAGGAAAAGCAAATTGTGAGACCATCTCTCTGCTAAGATGTAGTCTACAGTATGCAAACATTTGAGAACTCCTATTTTACAATTTCCATAGTGAAAGGCTGTAGAGACTAAAGTTCTTATTGAAACCTCCTTCAGCAAAATATCTTACAGGGAAGGAATGACAAGTGTGCAGGATGGAATGTCAGGGGGCTGAGATAAATACAACATTCTCTTAAGGGATTTTTCCTTTAAGTCATTGATAGGTACTTGAGCCTTATCTTCAGTTTAACTATTCTTTTGCCTGTAAACATTTATTTGAACCATATTCCAGCTGCAAAGAGCAGAGACAGTCCTCTCAGGGCCAATAAATGCACTCTCCATGGTCCTGTAAGGAAATTACTTGCCACACATTACTGAGTCAGGATTCTGGGAAATGCCCATCCTTTCACTATCTGATCCTAACTGCAAGTAAACTAAGGGTACATCTACACTACAGCGGGGAGTCGATTTAAGATACGCAAATTCAGCTACGTGAATAGCGTAGCTGAATTCGACGTATTGCAGCCGACTTACCCCGTTGTGAGGACGGCGGCAAAATCGACTTCTGCCGCTTTTTGTCGGCGGCGCTTACTACCACCTCCGCTGGTGGAGTTAGAGCGCCGATTTGGGGATCGATTGTCGCGTCCCGACGGGACGCGATAAATCGATCCCCGAGAGGTCGATTTCTACCCGCCGATTCAGGCGGGTAGTATAGACCAGACCTAAGACAGAATTAAGAGTAAGTTGTATTTATTTCAGAAAAATGCCTCCAGGCAGATTTTTCTTTTTAAATTAACAGATAGATTTAGCAATTAAAAGCGGTCTGTGACTCAGTTCCTATCAATATTAAACAGGTTTTGCATAAATAGGCCCTTTCCAGAAAAAATGCCTTGTTAAACGCTTACTGGCTTATGTGCAGTGGGTATGTCAAGGAGACCTAGTCAGAGAGACTGTAACAAAAGATAAGAGAAGAGGAAGAGAATCTGCTTTCTACTTTCCAGCTGTTTGAAGTGAAAATTCGAAAGACAATAGAAAAATTGTATTCACCACAAGCAGGCTCTGGCAGGAGACACTGCTGCTCTCTATTCCCACACTCAACACTTTCTGGCCTTCCTTATCTCTACTTGTTTATTCAGTTGAGAGACTGCAAGCCAGCCGGGCCAGTCAAAGCCAGTTCACTACTAGCTCCCCCCGAACTATGCTGTAATAATAGCCCCAAGGTAACTTGCCGTCAGCCCCAACAAGAACAACCTTGCTACACACAGCCACCAGAAGGTGCCTTGTGGTGAGCAGATAACCCTTGTGCTGCCTTACCTCAGACAGCAACCTTGGAATAATCACAGGGAGGTAAGTGGTAGGAAGTGGCCCAGGGAGGGCTGCCTTAAGAATCTCTGGCTATAAGAGCACTGATAGCCCTCAGAGGGCCCTGGGTTGGAGCCTGGTGGAGTGGGAGGGCCTGGCCTCCCCTACCAACAACCCCCCTGCACGTCACTGGCCTAAGCCCTGACCACTAGGCAGCACTCCCCTACCAACCAACCCTGAGTGAGGGCCATCACAATCTCCTGCATTTTCCTCCCTCAACCCCAGCTGCCATCTATCTTTGTTTCATATAAGTCTTTTCCCCTCATGGTAAGGGAACAAAAAGCTCTTGACCAGCATGAGATCCTGTAAACTCCTTCTGGGAGGCATGAGGTGAGACTGGCATTCACAACATTGATTTATTTATCTAGTTCATAAAATGCACTATTACAGTTTTCCAAGTGTATGTACGAAGCACTTTTTATACTAATAATGCAAAACACTGTAAACTGATGCAGCACAGCAAACTGACCCAGTGTCAATCAGAGGACTCATCCAAAACTCACTTTAAAGAATTCAATAAAAAATCTCCTGCCCACTCAAAAGTAAACTACATTCCTCCACTCCCCTCCATCTTTCCACTGCAGGCAAATGCCTGAGCAAATAGGTGCGCTAGATTGGTTAGAAAAACAATGAGGAGTCCAGTGGCACCAGACTCCTCGTTGTTTTTGTGGATACAGATTAACATGGCTACCCCTCTGTTAGCCAGACGAGTACCCAGAAGTCACCTCCTACAAGACAGGCCCAACAAAGAAAATAACAGAACACCACTAGCTGTCACCTTTAGCCCCCAACTAAAACCTTTCCAGCGCATCATCAAAGATCTACAACCTATCCTGAAAGATGATCCCTCATTCTCACAGATCTTGGGAAACAGACCTGTCCTCGCTTATAGACAACCCCCCAACCTAAAGCAAATACTCACCAGCAACGACACTTCACTGACCAAAAACACTGACCCAGGAACCTATCCTTGCAACAAAGCTCGATGCCAACTCTGTCCATATATCTATTCAAGTGACATCATCATAGGACCTAATCACATCAGCCATGCCATCAGGGGCTCGTTCACCTGCACATATACCAATGTGATATATGCCATCATGTGCCAGCAATGCCCCCCTGCCATGTACTTTGGCCAAACCGGACAGTCTCTACGCAAAAGAATTAATGGACACAAATCTGACATCAGGAATCATAATATTAAAAAACCAGTAGGAGAACACTTTAACCTGTCTGGTCACTCAATGACAGACCTGCGGGTGGCAATTTTGCAACAGAAAAGCTTCAAAAACAGACTCCAACGAGAAACTGCTGAGCTTGAATTGATATGCAAACTAGATACAATCAACTTAGGCTTGAATAGAGACTGGGAATGGCTGAGCCATTACAAACATTGAATCTATCTCCCCATGTAAGTATTCTCACACTTACTATCAAACTGTCTGTACTGGGCTATCTTGATTATCACTTCAAAAGATTTTTTTCCTCTTACTTAATTGGCCTCTCAGAGTTGGTAAGACAAGTCCCACCTTTTCATGCTCTCTGTATGTTATATATATCTCCTCAATATATGTTCCATTCTATGCATTCAAAGAAGTGGGCTGTAGCCCATGAAAGCTTATGCTCAAATAAATTTGTTAGTCTCTAAGGTGCCACAAGTACTCTTGTTCTTTTTTTAGTAGTAGGAGTGTGGCTTGAAAACTCAAGAGCTGAAAGGCCTCTCCTTGCACTGGAAAAGCAGAGGGAGGTGTATGTTGTTACAGTAACTCTCTTGAGCTCCTGTACAAGTATGGGGGAAGTGGAGCTGGAATTAACCTGGCAGGGTGCCAGATAGTGTCCTTGCATGCTGTCAGACTATGCCACATCACTTGCTGACCCCATTTATCATTCTGCAGGTGTATTTTGGCAAACTAGACATTGCATGGCACAGATTCACCATCACAACTTCAGACTTCCTGCCTGTTAGGCATTATGGAAAAGCCATTTGTACTTTCCACAATGAAATATGTTTTACAGTTAGAAGAAAATGTGAGAGAATGTTTTTTAAGGCTGACATCCAGAATAAATTATAAGTGCTGACATATGCTGTTTTATGTAACATTTTTCTGCATTCATTTGTCATAAATTGCTCAGTAATTAATGTTTATAAAAAGGATAGTTGCATATAAAAATACAACTACCACCACAATTGGGAAGCTAGAAAGTAAGTTGTTAAATAACTCTACCTTTATGCCATTGTTTTTATAGCATTCACAGCAGTGCTGCTCAATCATGAAATTTCACAACACATGCAGTAAATCATATCTATTGTACAGTATCTCACCGACCAGATAAAAGACAAGAGACATGCTTTCTTTGCAATTACATTTTTACTTTAAAATTATTATCATTAGCAGCTCTGATCAGTTACTGGAAAACTACTCCCAAATACTATAATATACCAGTGAACTTGAATATTCAGTACTCCGCATGGACATACTACTTATATACTTTTTATAAATGTTCTTTCATATCCTGTTCCACTTTTTGATTAGGATGGCTATACCTTTGCTGGCTGAGTCCAGTACCCTGCAGTATCCTTTGCTTGCTCTTCCTAGTAATAAGATCTACAAATCAGACACGCCCCTTGTTTACAATGGCTTCTTCTAGCATGAGTGTGCAGGGCAGCTAGCAGAAATTACTGGGTGAGGGTCCCTTCCACCCTTAAAATCTCTGAATATAGAAAGTCTTCCAGTAGTACAAGGTAACTGCAATTCCTTTTAATGGGAATCTAGTAGGGAACCAATGCAGCCTCAAAAGTGGGCAACTCTGGATGAGATCAGGACATAGCCAGTGTGACCATGGAATGTTCTGATTCAGCATGTTCCTGCCCCGGTCTCTGCCAGTGAAGGCCACATAACAGAAACTAATGCTGCTCTTCCCTGATGTGTCACCTGGCAGAGGCAGGGAAGGGCATTCCCTGGGAGTGAATCTGCCCTGAGTATAGTAATTTGCACCTCCCTGCTCCAACCAGGAGGAATCTATCCTTGTGTGTAAATGTAGGGTAACCAAAAGGGAAAGGGGGGAAGAGAAGAAACATAAGCGTCTGGAGGCGGGGAGAGTTATAGTGTACTTTGCAATACAACCAAATAATGTGAAGTATCAGGTGGTAGCCGTGTTAGTCTGTATCTACAAAAACAACAAGGAGTCTGGTGGCACCTTAAAGATTAACAGATTTATTTGGGCATGCCCAAATAAATCTGTTAGTCTTTAAGGTGCCACCAGACTCCTTGTTGTTTTTTAACCAAATAATGCACATTCCTGATTAATGTAAAGCACTACCTGGTCATAAACAGAGTGAGGATTCTAAATATGGGTAGAAGGCTTCCCTTTTATTTCATGAAGGGAACTACTTGGATCTTTATGCAGAATGAGAACTTTGCATAGGTTTCAGCAATGTAAAACAGTCTTAATCAATTAGTAAGAGCCAGATTGGTTGCTTCACATGTCTCCTTGTTAGGGATGGATATTCTAGCTCAAATAAAAAGAAATGACCTGAGATTTTGTCCAAAATCTCAGTTGATCCCCAAATGAATCATTTAATGTTTGAAAAAAAATAGTTAACTTTTTTCTTTTTGTTTTGTTTCCCAGGCCTTCATTCAGCTGAAAGTGAATGTGAAGGTATGGCTATACCATAAGAAATACTTCTCGGGTATTTCTGGTTGAATGAATAAGTGCTGGAGATCTTGTGGGAGAAAGTCTGTTCTCATGAGATTTCAGACCAATTTCTCAGTCAAAGTGATGTTTAATATTGGGATAAATATCTGAGCAGGTGGATATTTAACAAACTCAAATCTTTTGAAGTTCACCTATATCTACTGATTATGATGATGTCACTTCTGATATCATCTCTGCTGCAAATATATTTCCTTCTTTCCCTCAAATATAGAATATTTTCTGAAAATGACACCGCTCTGAGGTGCAGGATAGACAATATTCAATCCTGAATCAGTGCCAAGTTTAAGGTTTGGAGAACTTTATGAAGAGAAGTGGATTTTCTATAGCACCGAACAGTTTGGAATCCCTCCTTTTCACTGATCTAAGGCATCTGCATTTAGCCGTGTAGATTGCAAAAGCTTAAAATGCAGACATTATTATGATTAGAAAAATATTAGATCATTCTTAGAAGGTTCTACATTGTATTAATGAGACTGTTGCTCACCTTTCAAGGCTTGTGCAGTTGAAGTAGCAAGTAGTGTATTAAATAACAAGACAGCCTGTTTTTGCAGGAGGCATATGAAAATAGTACCATGCACAATTTTTTTGTAATTCTCTGTTTTTAAAATACTAAAATATTGCATCTGTGTGTATACATGCTATAAATATAGATATCTGTATATCACTTCTCATAATGATTACAGCTGGAAAAAAATCACTGCATCCTTATGCCAGGTTAAGGCTATACCTGTCCATTTTTGATGTGAGAAGGTGGCATTGTAATAACTCTGCAGGTCAGAGTACGTAAATAACACTTTTTATTCTATATTTTTTGTCCAAATGATTATGACTTTCAGTGAACAAAAAACAACATTTTGGAAGCAAAAATAATGCAATCATTTGGAGATTGTTTTTGACTAGTTGGCAGAAAAGCAAATATTTCAGTTTAAGCTTAAAAATCAAGCCATTATTTAACTTTTAATATACAGTTCCCATAGTAAATTTATTTTTAATATGATGGCTTACCTGGCTTATGCTTGTTAATTCAGCTATAAGAAATTCAAGATGTTTCCTATAAATCAATCTGAATGGTATGCCATAAGACTGCAATACATTTATGAGTTGCCTTTAAAAAAAAAGAGTTTAGATTAAAAGTTTTTATGAATTGTGCAGATCACCAGGAAAGTTTGTGGCCCAAGAAGTCAAAATATGGGAGGTTTTAAAATAATAAAATATATTACCAATCTAAAATTAAAATGTTGGGATCCTTCCAGATTCTCTGGAGGAGTTTGACCACAGGTCAACTTGCGTGAAGCCTGCTGCAGTTCCATATAGCGCATTTGTATTTATTTCTGTATTGAAGTGTTATACGCTTTCTAATCATACTTCAGGAGGAGTAATTGGCTTCAGCACTGTATTAGTGGATGACTTACACAACTGTTTACTTAAGTGAGCCATTTCATGAGCTATATGTGATGGGAACATGTAACTGTGTTTGTGATTACAGTGTTTACCTATTCACATCATTCACAATTGTGGTGGTGATAATGGGGCCTCAGGATTATTCTACAGTGGTGGACAGGCCCCTCATAGAGGTGGACTTGCATGCATTCCTGTTGCATTTGTTGTTGATTAGGATGGTATATAGGCATGACGTACATGTTAGGCTCTCACCATGATGAGCATGGTGTAAATGCTTTGTCAGATAGACATAGCTTTGTGTTGACATTGCTAGGGTTGAGGAAGGAAGGTTTGAACCTGGCTTGGATTCTTGGTTGCGGGAGGTGAAAACCTGGCAGCCATTATGCCCCTTTTGTATTTTCAAGGAGTAGCCAATGTGTAAACTCCTCTGAGGTTTTTAGGATGCATCTGGAAGTCTCATTTCTCCCACCAAGACATTTAGGGCCCAACTGGCTGTCCTACTCTCCCAATCAGGATTCTTCAGAGGGAGTCGTGCATCATACTTCTTGTACGGTGCATAACATACACCTACTTTTTGGAGTTTTTATTTTTGCTAAATATGGGAAAGAATCTAGTATTTAGAGTAAAGCCATAACCCAGAGGACTCTATAGTCAACCTGTGGAACTCCTTGCCAGAGGATGTTGTGAAGGCCAATACTATAACGGGGTTCCAAAAAAGAACTAGATAAGTTCATGGAGGACAGATCCATCAGTGGCTATTAGCCAGGATGGGCAGGGATGGTGTCCCTACTCTCTGTTTGCCAGAAGCTGGAAAGGGGCGATTGGATGGATCACTTGATGATTACCTGTTCTGCCCATTCCCTCTGGGTACCTGGCATTGGCCACTATCAGAAGACAGGATACTGGGCTAGATGGACTTTTGGTCTGACCCAGCATGGCCATTCTTATGTTCTTATAGTCTATTATTGTTAGTTTTTCTTTAGAATTACCCATCATCAGACTTAAATAATGCAAGAAACTTTGACAGGTATTTCAGTGAAATTACATGGCTAGCTGTTGTACACACTGAAACAATAAACCACAGAGATCTGAAAAAACATGCTTGCTCTGTTTGTATTTGCACCTTAAAAGCTCTACACAAGCTAATTTTGTTCAGTAGTTTTATCTATTTGAAGCTAGCAAGTCCTGTTAAGAAGCTAACAAGTCTTAGAAATCAGTGACATAAAAAGAGAAGAATTTGTTTTGCAAGCAACGCTTGGAAGTTTTCTGTGTTCTGTTCCTAAGAAAGGTCAATCAAAACTCTGTTCTCAGCTGAGTGCATGGTTGGCAGTCCTCTCTGATGGGGATTCTCGTGTACTTGGTAGTGATGGGGAGGAAACCAGCAGAGACCTGGGCTTGTCTTCACTGACCCACAGTTTGGGTTACAGGGGCATGAGTAGCAGTGCGCACCAGACTGCTGCAGTGTAACTCACCTATGTGGATGCTGCAGGCAAGAACTAAGATTCCTAGCTCACATTAATATAATGCTCTTCAAACAGGATTACGGTGTAGACAGGATTACAGTGTAGACATAAAGCCCTCAGTATTTGGCCAGCTGTGTCCCCAATCACACTCCCAGATGAGTTGCAGGCCATCTGCGACACTCTCTGTCATAGCAGAAATTTTGTTTTTGATTATAAAAGTGCTTTTCTACCATTGTTCTTGAGGGGGGAAAAAAGGTTGTGTCTAGCAGTGTAGTTTCACTCTGACAGAGTTCTAATCAGTTTCTTACAGTTGTCAGTCTCTGCAAGGATGCCTTCCTCCACTGCTACCAAATCCCCTTTAGCAGTATTCTACAAAGACAGTCTGTTCCAGCTGCCATATCTTTTTTTCAAGACTAATGTAGCTTTGCCGCCCCATGTCTTCCTGAACCCTCTCAGCTTCTTCATAAGTATGAGTTTGAGCTTTAAGGTACCAGGGTAACCCTCCCAAGCTTCAGACCAGAAAAATTCCTTAATTAAGAAAGAACATGACCACTTTAAGAGAAGACAGCTGAGATTCTTTCTAATCCCTTCAAGTTCTCTGAATGGGATGCCAAAAATGTCTCTACAGATTTCTTGTCCTCTTTCCTTTCCCCTTCCCCAAAAAGAGTAAAAAAGAAGTGTAGATTTAAAAAAAAACATAAAAAAGATGATGTCCTCAATTTCCTTAGATGATTCTTCTTCAGAAGAGCATGGAGACAGAGAAATTGGACCAAGAAATGCCTCGCAAAGAGTTTGCAGCTAAATTCTTTAAGATGGTAAATGTTGCCTCTACCTCAGAATTACAGGAAGAGGAAGTAGAACCCTCCAGTCTCAGGCCTTGGCTACACTTACCAGGTAGTTCGACGGCTGGAAATCGAAGTTCTGGGTTCGACTTATCGCGTCTAGTCTGGACGCGATAAGTCGAACCCGGAAGTGCTCGCCGTCGACTGCGGTACTCCAGCTCGGCGAGAGGAGTACCGCGGAGTCGACGGGGGAGCCTGCCTGCCGCGTGTGGACCAAGGTAAGTTCGAACTAAGGTACTTCGACTTCAGCTACGTTATTCACGTAGCTGAAGTTGCGTACCTTAGTTCGAATTGGGGGGGGTAGTGTAGACCAAGCCTCAAAGCAAAGTACATCTGCCTTCTAACACACACAAAGAACCACCTCTAATCCACCTGACAAACTTGGCAGAAGATGCCATCCTGGGAGCCTGGACAGCTCAATAGGTGCCTGCATACCCTGTTTCCCCGAAAATAAGACATCCTCCGAAAATAAGGCCTACTTACAGTTTTGCCTCTCGTTGTAATATAAGGCATCCCCCCGATAATAAGACCTCCCCGATAATAAGGCATCCACCGATAATAAGGCATTTTTCATTTCTGAAAAATAAGACATCCCCTGAAAATAAGACCTAGCGCATCTTTGGGAGCAAAAATTAATATAAGACACTGTCTTATTTTCGGGGAAACAGGGTATGAGCAGGCAGTAATCAAGGCTCTACAAAAGTCAGGAAACCAAGACACACTGAATCCAAGTACCCAAGGCAGACAAGGCACTGTCATCCTTGGCTAAGCGTGCATAATTCTATCAGAGAGTTTCTTCTGAAGGAACAAGGAGACAGGAGAACAGATGCATTCTGCATCAGAACTGATAAAACTCAGTAGCAACAATGCGAACTTTTGTCTCGTCCACTTTTTTTCCAGAGGAAGTTGATACCCATTGTCACGGGGGGCTCAGCATGTTGAGTGGGGCCACCTCTGTTGGCCCAGTGCAGGGTTGGGACACCCCATCACACGATTGTTGGGATTCCCTATTGGGTCAAACAATTGTGATGAGGGTACTCAGGGGCCCTGACGGTTCTGAATAACTAAGCAGTCTGTAGCCCTTGGAGCAGGGCAGAGCAAACGCTCAGTCTCTAGCTGCCTGGCTGGGACAAACAATAGCAGTTGGGGTTCTGGCCCTCTTGGCAGGGCAGAAGAAACAAACAAAGTCTGTAGTCCCTGGGGCAGGGCAGAGCAAACACTCAGTCTATGGCTTCCCAAGCCTCCTGGCTTGGGCAAATAAAGCTCTTGGGGGCTCTGTCCCTCTGGAAGGAGCAGAGCAAATGGTCAGTCTGTAGCCCAGAGCTCCTGGTTGGGGCAGACAATAGCAGCTGGGGCTCTGACCCCCTGGGCAGGGCAGAGCAAACAGTCTGTAGCGCCTGAGATGTGGCAGAGCAAATGCTCAGTCTCAAGCTAGGCCCGCTGGGAGCCATGCCGAATGGCAGTGCAGAGGGGGGTGGGTAGGGGAACCCAGGGCCACCCTACTCCACCGGGTTCTGACCCAGTGCCCTAGGAAGCCAGAATATTCCCTGTTAAGGGTTCAAGCATCAGCTTCTAATATGTTCTATGGGTCACTTCCTACCATAAGGCCCATTTCGGGCATTTCGGCTGACTGCAGCTCAGCATCCCAGTCAGTCTCTGCAGTCGGCTGGTCGTCCATAGCATAGTTTGGTCCACAGTCCCCAGGAGCCTGGAGAGATGCAGGTTCCTCTGCAGGAACCTGCAACACATGTCCTTCCTCCTCTTCCACCAGCCCTAACTGAGCTGAGCTGCCTCCTTTTATCTATCTCCTCCACCTACAGGACGCACAGCAGGGATGAGGGGACGTGATCTCCTGGGCCCACAGTGATTGCTCAAGCCCCGTTGGCCCAGTGCAGGGTTGGTACATCCCATCACACCCATGCTAAGCAAACTTTAGTCTCTGCAAAATTCTTAGTGGGAGTGGCTTTTGAGAATGTGACTATACTCTACTTTAAAAACTGTGTTATACATTGAGTCCTTTTTGCTGGCCCATTTTCACTCTCTCCCTCTTTTTTCTCCTTCTAGTCAATCTGTGGGCCTGAGTTTCTGCTCCCTTGCAGTCAGTTGCACAAGTGCAAAGTGGTTGTAAAATACTGCCCAGTCAGAATGATTGACACTCACCACGGGCTGGTGTGCATAACTATACAAGATGCAAGGCAGCAGAGAATCAGGCCCTTTGTTGTCACTTTTCCCCAATTTTCCCTTCAGTAGTTGCTTCTTTATTCCATCATCACTTTTCTTCATTGTACACTTTTTTCCCTTCTCTCTCTCTCTTCTGAAAAAGGCACTTCTCTATACCCTCTCTCATTCTAATTCCCTCCTAGATTTCTGATTTTTAATGCATTCAGACACTCCTGCTGGTCACCTATCTATAGCTCCTCTGAAAAGGCACTTCAGAAGCTGAAGGATTTTGCATGCTGGGAAGAGACAGGATTTTCTTAAGTGTTATCTCAGCATAGCAGGGGAGATCTGACCTGGCAGAAGCAGCAGTAATACAGAATTTAAATAGATTAGAAGAAGTGGGAAATTGTGGAGCATAGAAGAAAAAAGTGAACTCCTTAATTGCATTTTATTCACAACAGCACAGTGAACTTGTCTAGCATGCTAACAGAGAATTGCAAAAAGCACAATAGTATATAATATTGTCAGAATTGTAAAAACTTTAAACATTTGGTATGCATTAATGCTGATTGGCATTCACTTGCCTTGGACAAGTGACCCAGAGAACTCAAACCTTTCTACATTTCACAATAATTGTTGTTTTTGTTTTAAGTTCCCTTCACAGGCCATGAAGGAAATCTTCAACCTAATAATGCAGAAACATAGGTACACTGGATATTTCAGGAATGTAGAAAGGCTTGAAAGCCTATTATCTTTTTCTGACTTCTGCACCTTTGAATTTACATTTTTACCCACTATTGCTACCTTGCATAAAATAGGGACCAAAGCTAGGGTTACCATATTTTGTGCCTCCAAATGGAGGACACTCCCCGGGGCCCTGGCCCCGCCCCCAGCCCCGCCCCAACTCCGCCCCTCCCAAAGTCTCCGCCCCCTCCCCTGCTTCCCGCGAACATTTGAGTCGCGGGAAGCCTGTAGCAGGTAAGGGGGAGTGTGGGGGGAGGAGTCGCGGCCCAGGCTGGCCCCCGGCGGCTCCAGCCTGGGTCGGCTCGAGCCCTGGGGTGCCGGCCCCGGCCGACCACCCCCGGCGGCCCCCCCGGCTCGGCGACCCCAGCTCCCGGCTCCCCGACCCCGCGGGCCCGGCCCGGCTCCCCGACCCCACGGGCGAGGCTCCCCGACCCCAGACCGGCTCCCCGACCCCGCGGGCCCGGACCGGCTCCCGGCCCCGCGGGCCCGGCCCCGCGGGCCCAGCTCCCCGACCCCAGCTCCCGGCTCCCCGACCCCGCGGGCCCGGCCCGGCCCCCCGGCGCCCGGCACCGCGCGCCCGGCCCGGCACTGCGACCCTGGCCCCTGGCCCGGCACCGCGCGCCCGGCCCGGCTCCTGGCCCGGCACCATGCCCCCGGCCCCGCACCGGTGACCCCAGACAAAGAGGCCCCGGCCGAGCCCTCCCGATTTTCCCGGACATGCCCGGCTTTTGGGGATTTCCCCCCGGACGGGGATTTGAGCCCCCAAAAGCCGGACATGTCCGGGAAAATCCGGACGTATGGTAACCCTACCAAAGCAAACAACTATTCTGATGCTGACAAATGCAACTCCCATGAAAGTGAATGGAGTCCTCATTTGCACACACCTTTCACGTGACCCTTTAATAAAGTGGCCCACATGTACAAAGCAGAAACACAACAAAACATAAAAGAAAACACCAAAGCATAAAACAAAGTGAGAGCAAAAAACAAAGACAATTTTTCAGAAAACACACAAAACCAAATCCTACAAAACATGATCCACTCTTTCATGCCAAAACCTCCAATTCTATCTAAAGTGACAATGGAAGATTGCCCTAGTTTTAGGATCTGTTACTGTTTCTTTGAGATGGCTCTATGTATTTCAAATATGAAGGTTTAGAATACAAGAATCTGCAAGAATGCTACTGGGACAATGATTGGAATGGTTGTTATTAAACTTCAAATGTAGTAAAAAAATTATACAATTATTTCTAGCTGATTTTCTGTTCCTAACACTAGGCCAGACCCTCACATGTGGCCGAGCTGGGCCCAGTGCAGGACCTTTGAGCTCACTTGTTCATGAACACAACCAGCAGCCAGACTGGCCCCAGTGTAGATTAGAGAATCCTGGGAGCCTGTTCTGCTAGTCACACCCTTTTCTATCCTTCACATGGGGGCAGGAGTGGGTGGGGTAGTGGGACTAAATCACCTCTGCACCACACAGTGATTTCCTCACATACTTGTCAAACAGGACAGAGTGGATGTGATGCGCTGACCTTCATCCTTAGACAACAATGTTTTGATTGTTTGTTTAATCTCTCTCATTAGTTGACCTGGAACCAGCAATTTTATTGAACACAACAAAACAAACATGAAGCAACCAGGGTTGAGAAAACAGATGGAACTCCCACCCGTCTTCCAGCACCCACACTCCAAAAATCTCCTCCAGAGATGTCTCTTCCATATTAAAGATTTTTGTTTTAAATTGTTAATTTAATTTAATTTAATGTAGGACCCCTCTCCCCTGGAAGAGTCATCTGAGTATCCTCAAGACTACATTATAACTGATGAGTGTCAGTATCATATTATATAACATGCAACATCTCATATCAATCTCAAGCATTGGGTGGTGTACAATATATTTTTCCTTTTTTGATGCAGAAACTTTCTACAATTAGAAGTTATATGCTATATGCTTTTAATGGGAGACACTAGCTCAGTAAGAAAATCCAAGTTTCCTATCAAAATCAGGACAATTAATAAAAATACTATGTTAAAATGGACTTAAGATTGAGGGTATGTCTACACCAGTGGTCTCCAAACTTTTTTGACCACACACCCCTATCAGTAAAAAATTTTTGAGCATGCACCCCCAATATATGCATATTTATTTATGTATAAATTATACACATCTACTACTGTAGTAATATATTATGTACATTATAAAACATACACCAAAATAAAATTAAAAAAGGATGAGATAAAGATGAAATAATATTTTTTATTTTTTTAATTTAATTTTATTTAACGGTACAAAAAACCTTTTTGCTTTCACAAAAAAATTAATAATAATATTTTTAGTGAGAGCAATGTGATTGAATATGCTTCATTATTTCTGAAAAACTTGGTTTAACACTTTGTGACAGCGATTCGAAGGTCTGGATTAGGGTTAGGGTGCGGGAGGGTGCTCAGGATGGGGGTACAGGGTCTGGGAGGGAGTTAGGGTGTGGGAGGGTGCTCAGGGTGGGGTGTGGGGTCTGGGAGGGACTTAGGGTGTGGAAGGGTGCTCAGGGTGGGGGTGCAGAGTCTGGGAGGGAGTTAGGGTGCGGGAGGGTGCTCAGGGTGGGGGTACGGGGTCTGGGAGGGAGTTAGGGTGCGGGAGGGTGCTCAGGGTGGGGGTGCAGAGTCTGGGAGGGAGTTAGGGTGCGAGAGGGTGCTCAGGACTGGGGCAGGCAGGAGGTGCAGAGCACTTACCTGGGGCAGCTCCTGTTTGGTGCAGGGGGTGTGCAGGTGGCTCTGCACAGTGCTGTACCACACCCATGGCCACGATTCTGGGAGCCATGATTCTGGGAGCTGCCCCTCCCCCCCCCCGGGCAGGCAGGGCCACCCGGAATGTGGGGGCTTTAGGGGCTGCAGGGCCCTGCGCAAAGGGGGCCCCGGGGCCCTGGCCTGCAGCTCTAAAGCTCCTTTCGGAATGCGGCCCTGCGAGCACGGGCCAGAGGACTCAGAAGAAGCAAGGGCAGCTGTGCAGCCAGCGGCCGGAAAGAAGCGGCGCTTTCCCCTTCTGGGGTGGAGTGGTTGGGTACCCGGACGCCCCCCCACCGTGTTCTTGGGCGCCTGGTGAGGAGGCAATGGAACTTGGGGAGGAGGGCAGTTGGTTACACAGGGCTGTAGCGGCAGTCTGTGCTCAAGCTGCCTTTCCTGAACTTCAACCATACGCCGGAGCATATCAGTTTGTTCCTCCAGTAGCCTCAGCATTGCCTCTGCCTTCTATCACCAAGCTGACGCCACCTAACATCTTCAGTCCACCACTTATTATCTTCAGCCCACCACCTGTCCTCATGTTCATATTCTGCTTTCCTGGACTCTGATATTATCTGCCTCCACACATTCTGCTGGGCTCTTTCAGTGTGGGAGTACTGCATGAGCTCAGAGAACATTTCATCGCGAGTGTGGTTTTTTTTTGCCTTCTAATCTTTACTAGCCTCTGGGAAGGAGAAGATGGTGTGAGCGTTGAAACATTTGCAGCTGGTGGAAGAAAAAAAAGGGAGAGTGGTAGTTAAAAAGACACATTTTAGAGAACAATGGGTAGACTCTTTCACGGTAAACCTTGCTGTTAACATTACATAGCACATGTACTTTTGGTAAAAGGTCACATTTTGCCTCTTATTGAGTGTATGCCGGTTTTGTGTGAGAGATCTTTCACGCAGGGCCGGGCAATAAAATTTGGCTTGCAGGCAGCCATGGTAAGACAGTCTTTTGGCTTCTTTAATGTTCATAACATGTGGGAATGGTTTCAAACAGCAGTGCCCTCATTTCCCATACCAAGCAGCCTTTGGGTTGGCCATTTAAAATGGGTTGGCCATTTAAAATGGGTTGGCCATTTAAAAGGAGGAAGGGCTGCGGTTTTCAGGTTAACGTGCAGCACAAACCCAACTAACCCCCCCCCCCCCCCCATACACCCAATTCTCTGGGATGATCGCTTCACCCCTCCTCCCACCGCGTGGCTAACAGTGGGGAACATTTCTGTTCAGCCACAGGCAAACAGCCCAGCAGGAACGGGCACCTCTGAATGGTAGCAGACTTTTCCCAGTAGCTGTACTGGCCGCGAATGCCAGGGCAAATTACATTAAACACGCTTGCTTTTAAACCATCACACAATATTTACATAATGTATAATATTTACAAAGGTACACTCACCAGAGGTCCCTTCTCCGCCTGGCGGGTCTGGGGCGCCCACCTTGGGTGGGTTCGGGGAGTACTGACTCCAGGTCCAGGGTGAGAAACAGTTCCTGGCTGTTGGGGAAAATGGTTTCTCCACTTCCTTGCTGTGAGCTATCATCTTCCTCGTCCCCAAAACCTGCATCCCTGTTGCGTGCTACTCCATTGACAGAGTCAAAGCACAGGGGCTGGGTAGTGGTGGCTGCACCACCTAGAGTGGCATGCAGCTCATCATAGAAGCAGCATGTCTGGGGCTCTGACCCGGAGCGGCCGTTTGCCTCTCTGGTTTTTTGGTAGGCTTGCCTCAGCTCCTTAAGTTTCACGCGGCACTGCTGCGGGTCCCTGTTATAGCCTCTGTCCTTCATGCCCTTTGAGATTTTTTCAAATGTTTGGTCATTTCATCTTTTTGAATGGAGTTCTCTCCCCATACAGTGGTCAGATCCCATACCTCCCGTTCAGTCCATGCTGGGGCTTTTTGCGATTCTGGGACTCCATCATGGTCACCTCTGCTGATGAAATCTGCACTCACCTACAGATTGCCACGCTGGCCAAACAGGAAATGAAATTCAAAAGTTCGCGGGGCTTTTCCTGTCTACCTGGCCAGTGCATCCGAGTTCAGATTGCTGGCCAGAGCAGTCACAATGGTGCACTGTGGGATAGCTCCCGGAGGCCAATACCATCGAATTGCGTCCACACTACCCCAAATTCGACCCAGCAAGGTCGATTCCAGCGCTAATCCCCTCGTCAGGGGAGGAGTACAGAAACAGCCCTTTAAGTAGAAAATAATGGCTTCGTCGTGTGGACGGGTGCAGGGTTAAATCGATCTAACGCTGCTAAATTCGACCTAAACTTGTAGTGTAGACCAGGGCTGAGAGTACATAGCAGTAACTTAAGGATAAAAGTGATGTTGTATTCATCCCAAAAAACAAGTATTACAAACCCAGGAAATTCAGAGTTAAGTTTAAACGTAAAAGAAATTTAAACATGGTAAGATATGGAAACGTTCAATTGAGGCACTCAAACTACCTTAACTCTGCCCTTTAGTGACACTGGGGGGGGGGGGAGGGAGGAATGTGCCTTTAAAATATGCTGCATCTAATCTGGGACCACAAACACTAAAATGCATTAATCATTATTACATAAACATAAAAAATAGCCATTCTAGTTCAATGGTCCAATTAGCCCAGCTTCCTGTCTCTGACAGGTGCCACTGCCAGAGGCTTTAGAGGGAATGAACAGAGCAGGACAATTTCATATGATCCATCCCCTGTTGTCCAGCTTCTGGCATTTGGACGTTTAGGGATACCCAAAGCATGGGGTTACATCCCTGACTATCTTGACTGATAGTCATTGATGGACCTATCCTCCATGAATTTAGCTCATTCTTTTTTGAACCCAGTTATAATGGTATCACTTGTAGGGCACAGTTAAGGTTGATTGGGCACTTTAACTATATTAACATTTTTGGATTTCATTTAAGTTTCACCTTAACTCTGAATTTCCTAGGTTTATAATGCTTACTTTTGGAATAATTACAAAATATCAGTAATGTCTGTACTCTAAATTACTGATATTTATTCTCAGTCCTAACTCCATGTTAATGTAGTTTTTATCTGGGTGTGTTTGTGTGTGGTTTTATGTATCATTGCCTTTTAAAACCCAAATTATGAAGAAACGGAAGAAAAAAAAAGTTAAGTAACCAAGGGTAAATTTTTTTAAATGGTTATTTTTTTTCTGGCTTCCCTCCCCCCCATGAAGAATTTGAGTGGGCACTCTTGCAAATGGCAGAGAAAATTGTCATCTGAAGACTTCACATATTAAATTATGAGTCCAAAATGCATTTTGTAATTGTAAAATAGTAGGATGACCCTGCTGCAAGTGCCATTCTCAGTGCAAGCTTAATTTTAGAGTTGCCACTGACACTTCTTTGATATATATTTGAATGACCGTGTCCATCACCAAAGTGTGGCTGCCCCTTGATTGATTGCTGCAACAATTTAACAGTGCAAAGCAATATTTTAAGACATGTAGAGCCTGATTTCTTATTTACACTAAGGTCTCTTTACTCCACTCTGGCAGTATGAAGATGCCTTAAAAAGTCAGTGTAAACAGAGTTAGGCTCAAAGTGGATATTACTGTATCTAGCTGAAACAAGAGATGTAACAGAAATATGAAGAATATAATTAAGCAAGCTGGAATTTGGACAGGACATCAAGGCTAATATTCCTCTTCTTGTAAAAAATATTGGATTTTTTTAATTGACCAAAAGTGATTATAATTTAGATTTTATAGCTGTGACAAAACAGCACCTTCTGTAGTACTCCAGTTGTGCTGGATGGCACTGTGACTGTGCTACTGGAGTATTAGTCTAACACCAACGAATGGGGAAAAGCAGCAATTCAGCTACTGAACCAGTCCAATGCTACTTAGTAGGATATCTGACAAGATCACAGTTTGGGGTATTGTGAATGCAGACACTTTTGTTTGTTTTTCTCTATTACAATATACATAGACATGAGATATGCTAATGCACATGGTTGACAGAAGTGTTTTAAATTAAGAACAATAACTGTGTAGAAGATAGATGAAATAATTTTTCAGTGTGTAACTGTCATATATCTGTCAAACGATTTTCTACTATGCCTGTGGACCGAATGCTAATGAATTTTGCAAATGAAAAGTAATCTTAACTACAAAAGATTCAGTTATTTTCCATTAGTTTTAAAGTACAAGTGAATATAAACTTGTTTTGTGTAAAAGTTATGATTGCCAGATATTGTACAAAAAAGAAAAAGAAAAATCTTTCTTGTATAATAATTTGTATTTCTCTCGTGCCATCCAAGGATCTCAAAGCACTTTGCAAACATTAATGGATTAAGCCTGAACAACCCTGTGGGGTGGGTATGCACTATGATCCCCATTTTACAACTTGAGAAATTGAAGCAAAGAACAATTAAGTAATTTGACTAAGATCCAGGAACAGAATAGAAATCTCTTGAATTTGAATAGACACCCCTTGTGTGCTTTATCAACTCACCATGTTTCTTCTCTTGCCCAATGTGGCATTTCTCTGATTTTCAAATAATGGTGGTGAAAAATGTACCATAACAACATTACATAACGTTTGTCTTCTCTCTTACAGAATGTGGGGTGCAGGAATCTTGCCTGTTTCACTCAAGGGTGGCAGTGATCCTAGAAAGGGCAGCGACTGTGTTAAAAAATAAGAAATACAATTTGCCCAAACCAACAAAATACAGCAAACTCTTCTCTACAAAGCTGGTATAACCAGCCCTGGCCATCATGAAACTATCAAATTTGCTCTGTCTGGCTCCGAATGAGCCTACATTATTATGAGGTAATGTAATATCCTCCACTTAGACAACTTTTAAAAAGCAAGCACAAGATGAGAGGGTGAGTGAAGTTAGATTACATGATGCTACAGACAGAGGCAATCAACTGAAAGAATTAGAGAACTACAGATAGAGAAACATTACACCTATATATGGGTATATACTTGTTCTCAATAGGTCAGACACACATTCATATAACCTTATATTCACCAGATAAGGAATGCTCCCACTAAGAGTTAGATTGACACTAACTTCTATCTGATGTGAAGGTGACAAGTTTGAGGAGAAAAAGAATAGCAATAAAGATGACCTACAGACCACAAAACACAAACACCACTGGTGTTAATTGAACCTTTTGTCAGATTTTGTAAAGATAACAAAGTATCAGGAGGCATGGAAGCAAAACTAACTTCTCACCCAGTGAGGTGATGAAGATCATTGTCAAGGCTCATCGAAAGACCAGCATGATGAAACATGTAGTGTTTGCAAAAAGAAGAACAGGAGTACTTGTGGCACCTTAGAGACTAACAAATTTATTAGAGCATAAGCTTTCGTGGACTACAGCCCACTTCTTCGGATGCATATAGAATGGAACATATAAAGAGGAGATATATATACACACATACAGAGAGCATAAACAGGTGGGAGTTGTCTTACCAACTCTGAGAGGCCAATTAATTAAGAGGAAAAAAAAAAAAAAAAAAAAAAAAAACTTTTGAAGTGATAATCAAGCTAGCCGAGTACAGACAGTGTGATAAGAAGTGTGAGAGTACTTACAAGGGGAGATAGTCAACGTTTGTAATGGCTCAGCCATTCCCAGTCCTTATTCAAACCGGAGTTGATTGTGTCTAGTTTGCATATCAATTCTAGCTCTGCAGTCTCTCTTTGGAGTCTGTTTTTGAAGTTTTTCTGTTGTAATATAGCCACCCGCAGGTCTGTCACTGAATGACCAGACAGGTTAAAGTGTTCTCCCACTGGTTTTTGAGTATTTTGATTCCTGATGTCAGATTTGTGTCCATTAATTCTTTTGCGTAGAGACTGTCCATTCTATATGCATCCGAAGAAGTGGGCTGTAGTCCACGAAAGCTTATGCTCTAATAAATTTGTTAGTCTCTAAGGTGCCACAAGTACTCCTGTTCTTCTTTTTGCGGATACAGACTAACACGGCTGTTACTCTGAAACATGTAGTGTTTGTTGCTTTTGCTGTACAATTTCTGTCGAGAGCTGGAGAACCTCTGTTTTCCAAGGATAGCATGTTGGCACTCTTAAATATGAGACTGATGGCTGAGCAGCATATCCCACCCAGACAGAAGAGCCCTATTGATTTCTTTGACCTATTCCCTAGATAGATAGATTATAAGACAAGGTAAAACATTTCCCTGCCTACACAGCCTTTCTGTATTAAAGTTGGGACTTTTCCAAAGGGTAGCGGGAGAGAAAGGAGGTTGGAGTGGAGGTATGTCATTCAGATCTATGACATATCCATTCTGTATCTAGGCACCCTACTAAATTTCTGGACATCATGTACTGTCTAGATCACTGAGATTTCAACCAGACCCCATCAGTAAGCCAAGGAAATCTTTCCAATTTCCCCACTTTGAGAGTGATTAACAATGCCAACATTCTCACTGCGGCACCTGCAGATAATGAAGAGATGTATTCATAACAGAAAGCAATTTCACAGCATGTACACTCAGAGGCATTATTTATTACTAATGCTCTAGCTAAAAATTCTGGGACTGCATAAGATCTCATCACCCATCCATAATCTACATTTTTCATGGATACCAAGCTGGTTGGCTAATTGGGAATTCTTTTGGTTTGGAACTTAAATCATTTTTCTGGGATGAATTCAATATTAATATGATATTGTTTGCTTACACTTATTGGAGCTGATAGCATTTTTTTAACTCCTCACTCCTAGTTTCAAATATTTGCATATCAGCGCAAAGGATTAGTTCATCTAGTTCAGTATACTTCCTCCAGCAGTGACCAATAGCTAGTGCTTTGGGGGAAAGCAACCTGCAATCCTGGTAATGCTGCTAACTAATGACGCAATGTTATACTTATGGGTGGTGGCGCATGGAGTGAAGGGATATTCCTCTCTGATCATTGCAGGTGATCAGTTTTGCAATGAAATAAATAGCAAGGTTCTCTTTTTTTTTTAACCCTTACATTAGCATATGCAACTACAAATGCTATGTGTACCTTTTAAAAATCCCCATAGCCCAGACAGTAGGGAAAGAGACCTGAAGGCTATACCTGAAGATTGATCATTTGACACTATCTTCCACTCTTTCTCCAAGCTACTTTTACTGGATGTCTTCTTCCAGTGATGCTCAGACAGAGCCCTTTTTTTCTTTTTTGTCCATAACTCAATGAAGAGTTGGCTTTTTAATAAGGAGATTAGAGATATAAGACTGAGACAAAGCTGCTGGTTGAAGAAATCCTTGTGAGCATGAAATACAATCCAAAACACAGCTGCAGACTCTCAGCTGATGTTAGGGAGACTGCATCTCCAAGGCTAATACCAAATGGGGAGTTGAACTAATGTCGTCTTCCCTTGAGGCTGACTTGCTGGGTGGAGAGTGTCCATAAGCAGTGACAGAAACATCTAAAATAATCTAGAGCGACAAGGTGGGTGAGATAATATCCTTTACTGGACCAACTTCTGTTGGTGAGAAAGACAAGCTTTTGAGCTTACACAGAGCTCTTCTTCAGGTCTGCGTAAGCTCTATATAAATACGAAAGCTTGTCTCTCTCACCAACAGAAGTTGGTCCAATAAAAAATATTACCTCACCCACCTTGCCTGTCTAGTATCTTGGGACTAACACGGCTGCAACAACACCGCATACTGAAATACTTCATAATGCATAACCAAGAGGATTTTATGATCCTAGAAGTTACAAGCAAATTTAAGAAACAAAAACCACAATTAAAAAAATCTATACAATTTTTGTTATCTCCAGATATTGTATCACAGAATAAGTATATGTAATGCAAATACCAAACACTTATAAAAGTACAATCTGGCAGAATTCCTCAAGATTTGGCACTCTCTTCACAGGCAAAGTCTAGGAGAGAGATAGTAAGGTGACACCTGCTCAGACCTAATATACAGAGAGAGAAATGTTTGTTCACACGACTGTACAATATGTATCCCTCACCTTCCTTTGCATCGCTCACCCAGATATAGAAAAAAAAAATAAAAGTAATCCTATAACTGTAGACTGTAGAACGAAAACTCAAAAGATATCCTCCAGTTACCTGGGAGGCATGAAAATGTTCTCCTAAATAGTTCTATGAAATCGATACATGTGTGGTTGAGTTCTCGAGTGTCGATCTAGCAATAGCTAAAGGCTTTGCAGTCAGAAAGAGGCCTGTTCCATAACTCTTGTTCTTTTGACAAGACCTCTTCTTAGCCATCCAGATCACCCCGGGAGGCTGTGCTCAGGACCCTGTGCACCAGCAGTTGAGTTTCTCGCAGGAAAAATATTCGGTTCGCCTTTTATTTTTTGGTAATATTTTATCGTTTGCAATAAATGAACACAAAACAAAAGGGCCATTGGGACAGGTTCTACATAAAGTTAACTAATCCTGAAAATAGACCGAGACCGAAATCTAAATTGAACAAGGATCTTGATAGCTGTCACCATCTCTCACAATAAGGAAATAAAAATAGCTAGATCTTGAATGCAGATGAACTGACAGATCTTGGAAATTGTGCCCTGTTTTCAGACTGACAATTTATATTGAGCCTGGTGTTGGGAGCAGTATGGAGACTGCAGCACCCAGTCAGAACTTTGTGTGATGTAATCCTGGCTCCATCAAAGTCAGTGGCAAAACTCCTATTAGTGTAAATCATGCCAGGATTTCACCCACTCTCTCTCTCCGGGGGTGCAAGGACAGCACTTGTGACTGATTCCCATGAGTGGGTGCGAGGTACACATGGAAGGCGAGGAAGGTTGTGCCTCTCGCCTTGTGCACTTTCACAAGGGCTGGTCACAAGTTAGCCTTATATTTGAAAGTTTTAGAGCCAGCCTCATTGGGAAAAATCCTGAAAATCATAGATAAAGGTAGTATAAATAAAGATACAGGGCTTAATTTAGCCCCATAATAAATTGGCTTCTGTCTGAATAATCCATTTCACAGGGCTTCCAGAGCAGAAAGACTCTAGAGATAAGGACTGTAGCGATGCATGATACCTGCATCCCTCAGTTTACTGTGTGGCTTGGAGAATACAGTCCAATACACTTCTGAAAGTGGGTGGTGCTAGCAAAGGATTGGATGCACCCAGGAATCACAAGTACATTTCCTGTCAGTCTCCTTCTGAAGGGCTCTTTTGGAGCTCGAATTGGAAGATTGAGCTATGTTAACTTCTGTTTATGTAATGAAAAATCAGGCTGCAGTAAATAAATGGTTGAAAAAATATTATTCCTTGCAGTTCCAGGGTCTGCAGGTAGTGCATTTAACAAATACCAATCAACCAGATGTGTTGGGGTTAGGTATGTAATGTAGGATCTTGCTGTGACCCCTCATCGTATGCCACTTTCTGGCCCAGTGGGATTCAAATCCAGCAGTCATTCCAGGACCTTACTGCACACATCTGCCTCCTCAAGCAAATCTGGCTGATTGATATTTTTAAATGTATCATATGCACTGGTCAGAACAAGATGCAATGTTTGTGAAAGCATCCACAATACAATGATGAAGAGATACCTGTGTAAGAGGAGAAAAGTTAGAGTTGTTTACTCACCTTTTAGTTTTTTTAATCTTAAATCAGCAAAGTTTAATTCTCTTCAATGACAAAACATACTATTTTTATCATTTAAAAAAAGAATATATTGAAAAATGAGAATACTGTTTGTAAATCAACACAGGTCTAAGATACACAGATACCATCTAACACAAGTCACAATAACAAAAACGGAGTGCCCTCTTGTGGCCAGTTTGTATCAGATTTAAAACACAGGGATATCAAAACTACTAACTAGCCTAGGATATTTGTTGTCATGGGGATGTTTTGCAGTTAGAATCATATACAAAGAAAGTGATTTCTGTTTAGAGTTCATTTTCAAAAAAGAATTATATGAATTATTTCTGTAAACACAAAAGACAATTTGATTTTAAACAGCTACTTCAAACACATTTTTCTTTTCGTTCAGGCGCTATAGTATTAGGTGTTATTTTCCATTAGTTTTAGAGTTGTATTTCAGTACTGGTAGTCGTATTAATGCTGTTAATCTTCTCCGGTTGCATACCATTAACATCTTTATAATATTTGCATGTAAAAAATCTTAATAGCCCAGGAATAGTTTTGCCGACAGCTGCTTATGGCAATAGAAAATTGTTAAGTAACTTGTTTCAAAGAAGTGTAAATCAGCATTAATAAATGTTGTTAATTTACAAAAACACTTTAATGTTTCCTTTTACCATTTCTTGTATCTTTTCCTTTTTTTCATAAAAGCATGTATGAGATGTTTAAATTCACAGCTGAAAATGCTGTAATCTATGGACCTGACAAAAGCAAGATTATATGCAAAAACGATATGATGAATGTACATAAAAAGATTATATATTATCACCTTCTCAATTTAATAAAACATCGGTTTCATGAATACATGTTTTAATTATAGCATTAGAAAAAAATCCTATTTGGAGAATAAATATAAAGCAAGTATGGGGAAAGATCCTTATATAACTGAGTTTCTGTTTTTTTTCTTCTTTATATTCCAAGCGACTGAATTAACATTATAAATTTATATCAGAAAATAAATGTTACAAAATTATCACATTGTTTATACTTGCCAGCACCTTAATGATGATTTGGGATGTTTCCAGTATTTATGGTTTTATGATTAATATTGTATTTCTGAAGGCACAGACCTTCAGCACAGAGCTTGTTTCTAAGCAGAATTCTGCAACACTTGCTATACCCAGTCCATAATATAATATTAAGAAATCAAGCTACATGATATCTTTTATTTTTCCATTCTTTTGTCTTTTAAAAAGGACTCTAAAAATAGAAAATGTATCTTTCTCTACCACAAAACAGAACAGAACAATTACTTCTAGAAATAAGTCAACTTTATGCAACTCTATAGATGCAAACTAAGTTATTTATTCAAGTTTCTTAAACAATCAAGGGTTTTTTTTTGTTTGTGTTTTTTTTAATTTATATCCATTCTGGCATTAACATCTCAACAACAATGTAAAGGAAAACATGTATTTTTTCCACAGGAAATGTTTTATGCAGATTAATAATTTTCAGTGTTGGCATCATAAATCAGCTAACACATGAAACAACTTTAAACGGTGAAGATGCTTTTTTTAACTCAGCCTACAAACTAAAGAGACACAAAACAGGAAAAAGGCTGAACAAACTCTGAGATGTACTCACCCTTCCATGAATTACTGCTCAAAAATTGCAATGAAATTTACTGTTTTATCAAGGCTTACTGGAACTTATTTGAAAGAGATACCAGCAAACCAGGCCATCAATTTTTCCATGTCATATAAAGACAACACAGGAGCTAAAAGCTGCACTCAGCTGTTTGGCTTTTTTCTGAGCCTGAGAGGAGTAGTTAATCATCAATATATAAAACAATTTTTGTTACTAGTTGGGTTCTGCAACATTTACCAGTAGAGCTCATATCAATTTTTCTACATATTGTTTAAATATATTATTTCACATTATATTAATTAATCCATAAGACACACACACACACACACACACATATATATGGAAAGAAGCCACCTCACTTAGCATCTCAAGGTATGTACTTACCCAATCAGTATCATGTGCATGGATATATATATATATATATATATATATATATATATATATATATATCAAGGCATTTGTGTTCAGCCTTTTGTTATTTTACACATTCTGTATCCAGATAGCATATATTTATTTTCATTTTTACAAGAGTTGCTTTGTTTTTTGTTACTGATGTTTAGAAAAAATGAAGCTGTTAAGATTTGGTTTCCAAAGGGTTTAATATTCATGAGGGAATATATGCAGCATTTTTGATCAACAGAGGGCACTCTATGGTTTTCAAAGGCGTTTAGCAGCAGCTTTTACGAGTTGAGTGTGTGTTTCACAGAGTAAGGTTTTAGACGAGCATACTCCAACAACAGGCAGAAGCTCTTAGGACTGGTCAATGTATAATTTATTGAAAATGTTACTGATCTCTACAATAGCATACAATACATGAATTAAAGAGAAACCCATCATTTGAGAGAGTCAGATACTAGAGATTGTTAAATCTGTGGAGTACACAGTGTTAGTTGGTAGCTACCCTTTAAACACTGTAAAGTGAAACATACTTTTAATTCAAAGTTCACATATACAGCAAAGAGAAATTGTCTGTTTGTTTGCTGCCTTAACATTCTAACACAAAATGCTTTACAACTGGACAATTCAGTGCAAAAAACCTGCTCAATATAGAATTCAAAAAATGCAAAATATTGCCTAAGCTGTTGTTTCCTTCAGATAATATTTAATATGCTAGTTTACAGAACATTTCAGTTGCATTGTTATCAGTTCTTGTCAAATCAAAATTACAAAATTCAAATCTAAAATTGGAAGAAAAAAGAGCAAATTAGATGTTTCTGGATTATTTGTACGGGATGGACTGAAATGCAATTTATTGTGTGGGATAATCTAACTATGTATTCATAGGATTAGCTTTACTTGTTACAGTGTAAAACTTTACAAATGGTACAGTATACCAGCACAGAGTTATCTGTGAGAAATTCAAACAGATGCCAGATTTCACATACTTGACAGAACTATGTATATCATCATCATCATCCATTATTTTAAATGCATGTGTTCTGTGTAAAGTAGAATGTACCACAAATAACACAGCAAATGAGAATGAGCAAGCAAGGCAGCATAATGGCCCTGATTCAGCAAAGCATTTAAGCATGTGCTTAATTTTAAGCACATACTTAAATCCATCTCTGTTCAGCAAAATATATAAGCATGCAATGAGCTTTAAACAGAGTTTTAAGCGCTTTGCTGAAACACAACCAAAATGGACAACTTCAACTATGAAATTAAACTGAAAGAATTAAGACAGAGAAATGTATAGTAAATCCTCATTTAATAAAATATTCTCTCAATACCACAGGAAATTGTTGTTATAGGTGTTCATATTTACAGACAATATCAAGGATGATGAAACAACTATTCAAAGATTTGGGACCAAAGTCTGATATCGCTTATCTCTTACACTCCCATAAATGCAGAGTAAATAGACTGATTTCAGGAAAGTTGCTTTGAATGTACAGTGCTGTAAATAAGCTCAGAATCTGGCCCTCAGGTATTAAATAAGGAGGAGTAGTTCCTTTATTGCTAACTTGACTAATAGGTGTGGAAAGCTGTTTTCCTTGCTTTTGCACATACATTTGCCAACAGCTGTTTCAACATTTATAAACACTATTCCCAGTGATTGCCAAATAACCATAAATTCATTTATGCATATTTTTGAGTTGGAGGCATAAAAATAATTACATGTCTGATTAAACCCATTTATGCCTTCATGTCTAGAATAGATATGAATTGTTGCTATGTATTCCATCTACACGCATAAATATTACAAGTGCAATACAGGTTATCGTTAGCAGTTGTGAAGCAATAACTTACTCAGACGCAGTTGGGCTATTATATTTCAAATAGTTTCTTTTCAATTATGTACAGAATGTCTCCCACATAATGGTATAACTCGGAGTACCATGCTAAAAGAGCCTTGGGGCTGGCTACTTCTCCATTTTCCTATAAGTGAATTATTGTAAAGCTATAGATTGGAGGTACACAATAAACTGCAACAACAGAAAGACACGAGAGAGCTTTAATATGAGATTCCAGTGCAGGCAAACCTATTTATAAACTGCTTCTTCAACGGGACCCTGGTAATTAAAATGCTGACAGTGTTCTTAAAGGGCTGTAACACAGTACACAGTACATTTATTTAAAGTTAAAACCTGTGAGGCCAGCACACATCTTGCTTGACTCCACTTTTAAATCTGTGCCACAGAGACTGAATTTTGCTTTCTTCCTATTGAGATTCTTAGCTTACAGGGTTTTTAATTACATAATAATTAACCATATGCGTTATATCACAAACCTTGGTAATTCTTCATTTTAAGTGTTCCAGCATTATTAATTCATTTGGCATTCATTGTAATAACATTGATCAGACTGAACTCATTTTGCATTCTTATAAATGTCATAAGTACTTACATTGGAAATCTACTGCAATTCAGCATTAATTAACGCACCACATAATTTTCTTAGCAAACAGGAATGTGTGATCTGTCTCATGAATAAACTCTCTTAACATCTCATAATTGTCCAAATATTGTGTTGGTGGTGTGTGTGTTTGTACGCACACCTACCCCAATATGCAAATTTCATGATGCAAATACAGAATTATGACTAAAATATACCACACACATCTCTCTATATAATATGTCCTTAAGAAGATTATCACAAAGACTGCATTGGACCTAATATTAACAGTTATGTTTCATTCTACTTTTAGAAACATCTGAAGCAATCTTAGATGTATTTCTAATATATAAAAGCAAAGAGATATAGTATGCATCTTGAAAAACCTAATAAGGCAAGAAATTAACTAGATACAGGTGTTTGCTTTAAGATTTTAAAACTATTTCTTTACCTTCATTTTAACATACTATAGCTTAAGTAATCTTTTGTACATTTGTCATTTTTGCACCTATATTCCAGTTTAAGTAACGTGTGATGTGATGTCATTAATGGGTTAGTAAAAAACAAACAAACCCAAACCAATTCTTTGTATAAACAAAAGTGTTTTTTTTTAAAGTGTCTTGTTCTTGAAAATAAGTAAGATCTTAAAGATAAATAGATATTCATTGTATAACAGCTTCATGAAGTGCTGGAACAGCTAAATGGTGTCAGTGTGTCCATCAAACTCATTTCTTCAGGAATTCATAACTTTGTCTGGAAAATTTATTTCTGGCAGAAAATGGACAGACAAGGTCTCAGCCTGCAAGCTAATTTTTGTTCCACAGGTTTTTTTAAAAGCCATTTTTGCTCAGTTTGAAGTGAGATGTGTGATTATTTCTCTAAAGATAAACATACATTTATGGACGTTTGCTTACCCACACCTTACCAGGTCAAAATGTTGTTTGCTCTTTGAATTGTGCTATATAAAAAAAAATCCTAAATTTTAAAATGGAAATTTGGCAACTTAAAGTGGATGCATATGATTTGGTCTGTTACCTAAAAACATGTCTAAATCACATTATATAAACTATCAATCAGAAAGTCCATGAAGGATTTGTGGCATTCAGTTGTGTCTGGTCCCATACATTGTTGTGGGAGAATGTGTCTTGGTCTTTACTTTACTTTTTATTTTAAAAATAAAAGTAAAGTAATGTAATAAATATCCTCAAATAATAGTAGTTTCATTTACAGTCAGAAGTAATTTGATGAAATCCTGTCCCCACTGAAGTCATTGGCAACACTCTTTAGTGGAGCCAGGATTTCACCCAGGAAATGTAAGACTAGCCCTATATTTTTAACCCACTGCATTGTAGGATTGCAGAACATAAAGGGGTCTGCTCTCCTCTTCAAGAGCATTCCTAACTTCCATTAACATTAACAGCAGTTACATACCACGGGAAAGAAGAGTCCAAGTATATAGCAATATTAACTAGCCAGAGACATCTGAGACACTTAGACAGAACAGGAACAGGTTGACTATTATGTTTTCTTTGAACTTCTTGGTCTTTGTTGATTTCAGTATGCAAGGCAGATCTTTCACATTTGTATATGCACAAAAAATAAAAATAATAAAGTGTGATTCTACTCTGAAAAAAAATCTATATAAAATTTGTACCATCTCAGTCAGCAGACTGGTTGCGGCAAGTAGTAAGTCGAGATACCCATTTCTCATTTGGGGAATATGCAGTTTAATTTAGGTTAGTTTACCTACTTCTTTTTTCGCCACTACACCGCTGGTTGCCACAATATATTCACAGATGGATCAGCTTACTTTAGGGACCACGGGCCTGTTCTTAAAGGTATCTAGTTGCCTAAAGATGCAGATAGGCCCTTAGAAGGATTTTTTTCTGAAAGAGCCTTAATGCTTAACTCCCACAATGGGATTTAGGTGTTTAAGCACTTTTGAAAATCCCATTCCAACCTATCTGCATCTCTAGGTACCTAAATATCTTTAAAAATATGGACCAAAGGTAAGGTCCCAAATCCTACAAGCTGATCAGAATGGACAGACCTTTAGTCCTGTGTTCTTCCCTCATGGAGCAACTTGCAGGATTGACACTTATGGCTTCTACTGATGAGCACTTAAGTGTAAGCCCAAGAAGCTTATATTAAATTGGAGCTTAAAATCCCACCCCCTTTTCTTTTTGCTCATTTATTTCCTGTAGTAAATAAGCAACTTGACTTTCATATGTGAAGTTGAGGTTTAGAAGCTGGTTGTTAGGATAACCATCTTTTAGCTTGTCAACTGATTATCATCTCCCTGTAACATCCAGATCCAAACCTCTCAATACCATTTGACAGTGTCACTTTAGACAGTAGAACAGCATTTTAAAGTTATTTCAGGCTAATTTTTGTACATGTAATGAGAAATGGATCCTGAATCATGAATCTCAGATCTCTATGGAAATTGGATCTGGATCTCACAGGTTTGAATCCAATGGCCTATTTTTGGGACCATCTCTAGATACAATATATATATATACACAATGTATACAATAGTTACTTGGGGTGCACTGATCAGGAGGCTTCACTAATGGCAAGAGGTGACCTAAATGTAGGATGCAATTGGATATCATTAGAAAACAATGAGTTAGATTGTCATATAATACACACACACACACACACACACACACATATGCTTTGGTGTGCACTCATCTTTACTGAGCTACTTAAAAATTAGGATTTTTTCATCTCAACACTGAAATACTTTTAGTGAGCTAACCCATCCCCCTTCCCCTTCCAAGTCCCCCTTATTCAGTAAAAAATGTTTTGTCGATAGAGAAGAGATAGTTTTCAAATAGTTTAATTGCGGAAAGATATCCAGATACTGCTTCTCTAAGTGTTTGCATAATGCAGCCATACATCAAGGAGCAATGGGCCATTATAAAACCCTCCTTTTTTTCTTTGAGCTGCCTTTAATGTAATGTAGGAAGTTGTTTCACTTGTTTTACAAAGCTTTATGGTAGACAAGTTTCTTTCTACCTCAATGGACATCAAAGTATGTGGGTCATTTGTAAATGATATGGTGCCAGCAACATCATGAAATATCACGGTCTGGTGTTTTTAGGGAGAAGAGAGCTGAGTTGTAACAAGATTAAGTTAGACAATACATATAAGACATTACATATTGAGGAAAACATAGTAGATGATTGGTGCCATTAGCAGCTATAAGCCATTAAAAGCAGCACTTAGTTGGGACACAAAATTGAATATCCTTATATATAATATGATGGAGAAGTAAATAGAACTGAAGAAAATATCTTCTCCCACTCTAAAATAAATTAATAATTTGAGGCATACAATAGCTGTACAGTTTCAAATCTGAGAGCAGTAGAAATAGTCTCAAACAGGTGTGCATACTACAGTGAGTTAGTCCCATATTAAAAGAATCCTTAATTATAATACTTTTAATCCCAATAGTATAATTATAGAATCTCTCAAATTAAAAATAAATATGAATAATACCATAATATACATTTTGACTGCATTTCAGTTGTGTTTAATTTTGTTTCATTTGGTGCACAAAACTTCTTGTTACAACAAATATAATTATTTTTATTATTTATATCATAGCCAAAGGAATTTGACAAAGTTCTGACCAATGAAAAAGAATGAGGGTTGAATGGAAACTGGAACTTATCCTTAGCTATATCATGAACTATCCACAACCACTGTTGTATAGCATGACTATGAACAAGATGCAGTAAAACAAGGCAACATATAGTAGTAAAACAAAACCAAAACCCCCAAACCAAAAATACAGTACAGTTAAAGGCAAACGGGGCCTGATTCTCTTCTTGCTTACACTGACTTCACAACAGTGTTATTGCATGGACATCAACAACATCCTCCTGGTTTATTACAATATTGTGAGAAGACAGTCAAAGTAGAGGGGTGGACACTATCGCTAGCAGGTAGCCTTTGTAATAAAAAATCATTTTTGCAAGTGACATGGAAGTTGCTTGGGGTGCACTGATCAGGACGCTACACTAATTGCAAGAGGTGACCTAAATGTAGGATGCAATTGGATATCATCAGAAAAGAATGAATTAGATTTTCATATAATAAATGTAGATCCAAACATAAAAAAATTTCATATTATATGCGATCCATATTATATGCAATCCAATCTAATCAAGCATATCACATTGTTTTTAAAGGTGAATTGATTTTTTAAAAAATTAATTAATTACAATACTGAGGAGCCCAAATCAGTAACAGAATTACAAGTATTTCTGTCTATCAGCACTTCCAGGAGACTATTGGTTCTTCTTTCACTTAACTACCCAAGACCTGAGTTCAGGGTACTGTGTTGCTTCTGCATTAGTAGACATATATACTAACATCTGTGCTGCTTTCGCTTTGTTTTAGTATCTGATCTCATCATCTGTTGCAAGTGAAGTAGAACCCTGAACTCAGGCCTGGGCAGGTCTAAAAGATTTTCAAATCACCTTTGGACTTCTAATGTTTAAGTATTAATGCCACTGTGTGTGCATAAGCAAAGTTACTTTTTGCTATGGCTGTGAATTCAGATTCCATAGGAACCCAAATAAATCCAAATACTTTGATATTTGTGTTTGTACTTGTTTCATTAACTTTTCTTGGCCCCAGGGAAATATTTGTGAGCTGAAATAACACACTATCTGTCTTCTCATAATATTTGCACCTTCTAGGAATTGAAATAATGAAAAATGATTAGATCTTGCATTATTTTGCCTCAATAAATGACTTCCTTAAACTTTACAAAGCCCATGGAAAAAAACAGACACATGATACACATGATATACGCATGCATCTGATGAAGTGGGTTTTAGTCCACGAAAGCTTATGCCCAAATAAATTTGTTAGTCTCTAAGGTGCCACAAGTACTCCTGTTCTTTTTGATGATACACAAACTGTATCATATATACATATAAACTGTATAAAACTGTTGCAGTGCAGTCGGGTAAATAAGGCACAGGACTGGGAGTCAGGATATACCTGGTTCTATTATCATCTCTGCTAAATTACTGTGTCTCCTTGGGCAACTCATTTAACCTCTCCATGCCTCACTTTCCCCATCTGTAATGCGGATGTTAACCTCTGCAATGACCTCCAAACTGCCCCACAATCTGGCAAATTCCACTTCTGTGTGTAGCAATGTGGGGGATTCTCCTCCCTCACCCCATAAGATTATAATCAAATAAAATATATTATCTAAAAAGTGGAAATTGATCTGACACAATAATTCAACATCACTCTAAACTCCAGCACCACAAGCCCTATGGTAAGGTGTTTGAGGAAAATACTACAGCTGGCTCTGCTAATCAGAAGCAATGCTGCTTTCATAGTTGTCCCTTACTAGCAGCAGTTAGAGTGCCTAGCAGGGACATGCCATGACTATAGAGTGTTGTCAGTTGCAGTTTTTTGTGAGTCGGGGAGTATGTGGTATATATTTAAAGCTTCCCGGAGTCATGTGATTAAGGGTGTAGAGAAAAGAATGAAAATGTGACCCTATAAAGGTTCACATGGATTTTTAAGCCAATCTCATGATTTTGAATGCTTGGGATTGGCAATACTGTGACAGTCACTTTCTGGTTATACTACCATTGTCATTGTGTGTGGCAGAGTTTGTCCATATGTAGAGCAGAAAACTCTGTTACCCACATAAGAGTATGTGTGACTCACTGAAGCAAAGTTTCAAGAGGTAAAAGAAAAGCACTCATCTTCTTTCCTCTCACAGAGAGGTAAGCGACAGCCATTAAAAAAACAAATGTTGGACATTTTCTGAAGAGAAAATTGCCAAATCCCAGTTCATTTATCATGACTTTATAACAATGATTTATTTACTAGTTTAATACATGGGGGTATTAACCCTGGTTACTAAATCATCACAGTACCTTTATTGCATTGTGAAATGCAGAGTATTTCATTAAAGAGAAACACTCAGAGTAGTGCGTAAAATGGATTCCTGAAGTAGGATATGGCGTCCTGGCTCAGATCTGAGTCAGAATGGGTGAATAAAAAGAATTGCACCATCTGTAGGGAAATGGGTGCTGATAGCCCCAGTCTTTGAATAACCGAGATATAATGCTCTTGATCTTTGGGAGACTTACACTAGCTATTCCACCAACAGAAAGTGAGGGGGTGGCGAACATGAGAGCTTCTCCCCCTCTACAAGGCACTGGCCATTGAAATAATTTTACAGGAAGTGTTATAAATAGCCCCACATAAATGCTGCATTCTGCTTTTGAATCTCTGATCAGGCCAAAGCTGAGAATGGGCTATTACCTCCCTCATTTCATATGTACAATTCCCACTGACATTAATGGAAGCTGTGTGTACAGAGCAATGGGAGACTATTCCATATCACTGCTAATGTACACTTTCAAAATGGGTCTAACACTGTTTAAGAAAGACAATGGGACATGAAGAACTGAAATATTTGGCTAAATCCATGGTCTCTCTTGTGAACTCACCAGATGACATGTGGATAACCACATATTTGGGGGATGGCAGTATGCTGGCATACCATACATTAAGTGCAGAGGTTGCTATTGCCTCTCAATCGCATCACTTATTAAGAATTTTGGAGATATGGGGTGTGGATCTGTGGGCACAATTTGGCCTTTATAGATGTTCATAAGTGTTTCTGAAAGTCAGTTGGCTACAGAGATGTGGTACAAGTGCACCTCTCTTTGGCCAAGAAGTTGGGTAGGGGAGAGATTCCTACACAGTTTGAATCCATTACTGCTCTCACAGTTTTACCTAAAAAGGGCATGTCTACACTAACCGATAGTTTGGAACTGCTGCAATTGATGCAGTGAGTGTCGATTTAGCGGGTCTGGTGAAGACATGCTAAATCGATCGTAGAGAACTCTCCTATTGATTTGTGTACTCCACCTCTCTGAGAAGCGTAAGGGAAGTCGACGGGAGATGCTCTTCCATTGACACAATGCAGTGTAGCCACCACGATAAGTAGATCTAACTACGTTGACTTCAGTTACGTAGTTAGATTGATTTACTGCAGTAGTGTAGACCAGCCCTAGTCAAAGTCTCCATCAGTATTGACCTTGGTCTTGCAAATACGTATGTGTGTGCTTAACTTTACTTGTGAGCACTCCCACTGGCTTGCATGAGTAAAGTTAATCACGTGCATAAGTGTTTGCAGGATCAGGACCATTAGTGTTAACATGGAGAAGAAAGTTTAATGACAATTTCGTGAACACCTAAGTATAACTTGAAAAACTATAGTAATTTCTGTGAATTTGCTATTGTATCTGAAACAACCTTATTGATTAGATGGAACAAGAATGGAATACATTTTCTGTCATAGATTTCAAAATAGGAACTTGCACATGTGGTAATAACTAGTGATAAAGAGCATGGGCATCACGTAGCTGAACTCAGGCCTAGTTTATGCTAGAAATATATCTTCACTGCAAATAATAAAAAGTGTGTTCTTAACATGAGTTAGCTAACAGCTAACTTGGGTTAAAATAGCAGTGAATACATGTCAAGTTGGCTTTTAACTCAGGTTAGTAGCTTGAGTTAAAACTTATAGGGGACCCTTCAGTTGAATTCAAGCTACTAACCTGAGTTAAAAGAAGAGTTGGAAGAGTCTGGGACAAGGATACATGCAGGAACCATTACTAACACTCTTTCCATTTGACTGGTATCTCAGGCAGATGTTAAAAAGCAGCTACTAAAGTTGGACATTTTTAAATCAGCAGGTCCACATAACTTGTATCCAAGAGTTTTAAAAGAGCTGGTTGAGGAGCTCACTAGACTAATAATGTTGCTTTTCAATAAGTCTTGGAACACTGGGGAAGTTCCAGAAGACTGGAAGAATGCTAATGTTGTGCCAATATTTTAAAAAAGTAAACGGGATGACCTGGCTAATTATAGGATTGTCGAACATCAATCCTGGGCAGGATAATGGAGCAACTGATATGGGACTAGATTTATAAAGAATTAAAGGAGAGTATATAATTAATGCCACTAAACCTTGAATCGTGGAAATTAGATCCTGTCAAACTAACTTGACTTTTTTTTATGAGAATACAAGTTTGGCTGATAAGGGACAACTCAAGACTTGCAGATGAATGCTGGACAAGAGAACTCTGATAGTAAGCTACTTGATGAAGAAAGTGGCCCTTGAAAGCATGTAACTATGAGAACAAGACAAAGGAAAAGATCAGCTAGGGAAGGAGAAACAGAGCTGAGGAACAGGTTCACTGGGTTGGAAAACAAAGGGGCGAGGCAGAGAATAACAGAAGATGGGAGAGCAAGGCTAGCCTTACAAGAAGATGGAAAGAGACAATTGAGTTCAGAGCTCCAGAAAAATAGAGGACGACTCACAGAAGACTGCAGGTGAAACAGAAGACTAGAAGATTTACAGCCAGAAAAAAACAGAAAGGGGAATGTCTGAGAGTCTCATCAATACCAGAAAGAGGCAGGTGTATATGACTGGCAATTTCCTGCTAAGAACAGACAGGTCTGTCACCAGACTGATCTGGAGAACAGAAGGGTGTGTTGTCTGGCAGGAGCTAAGATACTGGATGTGGACCCAAGGCTGCAGAGAATCCTAATAGGAGTGGGAAAGAATCCACTGATTGTCCTTCATGTGAGAACAAATTATACTGTAAGATTCTCTCTGGGATGCATCACAGAAGACTATGTGAGGCTGGTGAAGACACTGAAATAAATGGAGGTGGAGGTGATCTTCAGTGGGATTCTACCTCTCGCTAGAGGAGGAGAGCAAAGGCAAGACAAGATTATGCTGATCAACAGATGGCTCAGGCAGTGGTACTCTACGAAGTGCTTTGGGATGTTCAACCACTAAGCGGCATTCATGGACACAGGATGTTCTCATGGGATGGATTCCACCAGAGTAGGGAGGGTAATAAGACTTCTGGGATGGAGACTGACACAAGTGATTAAAAAAGCTTTAAACTAGGAATTCGGGGGAGACTCTAATATTAAGCAGGTGGAAAATAAAGTTAAAGAGTATACAGAAATGGACAAAGGAAAATGGACAACAAGAGGAAAGGTAGTGCCAATACCAATGACAGTAACAGTCAGGTAAGTGATACCAGCAGTAAAATGATTGTATCTAATTTGCTGAAGGAATCTGGGTGGGACCAAGAGGAAACAACTACAATATCGGTACACCAATGCAAGGAGGTTTGATAACAAATGGGAGGAACTAGAACTACTGGCGCAGGAAGTGAAACTAGATATAGGGACAATGGAAACCTGGTGGAATAGTAGTCATGACTGAAATACATGTAGTGAAGAGTATGTGCTGTTCAGGAAAGGCAGAAATAAAGGTAAAGGTGGTGGAGAAGCATTGCTTTTTAATGATGAGGTAGACAATACAGAAATTAGAAGTAATGGAATGGATAATAAAACAGAATCTGTTTGGGTCAAAATCACTTTCAGAAGAAAGGTAACAGAGGCTCCACTGGGATAGTGAATAACTTGGATATGTAGAGACACTATTTAATATTTTTAATGAAATAAATACAACTGGGAATTGTGTGATTATGGGAGACTTTAATTTCCCAGATATAGATTGGAGGACAAATGCTACTAAAAATGGCAGGGACTTTAAATTCCTGGATGTGATAGCCAAGAGATTTCTTCACCATATAGTCCCTGAAACAACAAGAGGTGATGCCATTTTAGATTTAATATTGGTAAGTACCAAGGTCCTTATAGAAGAACTGGCTGAGAGAACAACTTGTTTTGAGTGATCATGAGTTGAAATTAAATGGAAGGATAAGGGATAGCTCAGTGGTTTGAGCATTGGCCTGTTAAACCCAGGATTCTGAGTTCAATCCTTGAGGGGGCCTCTTAGGGATCTGGGGCAAAATCAGTACTTGGTCCTGCTAGTGAAGGCAGGGGGCTGGACTTGCTGACCTTTCAAGGTCCCTTCCAGTTCTAGGAGATAGGATAGGATAAACAAAAATAGGTCTGCGGCTAGGGATTTCAAAAGGGGAATTAGTTAAGGAGGATGACTGGCCTGAAGAACTCAAGGATTTTAATGTGAAGGAGTCTTGAAATTAATTGGTCTGCCAGAGTTGGAGCAGGTTACTCAGAAGACTGCTAAGAATGCCTGATTTTTAGAGGTGAATCCTGCTTAGCCAGCCCATTCACCAGCTGGGGCAGTTTGTTTGCGAGCGAGAGGATGTTTGCTCTTTTAAGGGTGCTCTGCACCCCAAGCTAGCCTATGGCACCAAGTGGCAGATTTCCAAAGGTACTTAGGCATCTAGGATACAGATAGATGTTTAATGGGATTTATAAACAAAACTTACGTGAGTTAGATGCCAACTTACAACTAAAATCAAGGTATGTAACCTGCTTAAGGTGCTTTTGAAAATCCACTAAGTGCTGATCTGCCCCTTTAGGCACCTAAATACCTTTAAAAATCTGGCCCCAAGTGTCTAGCACTGGTCTTGACTATTGCATAGTGTCCCTTTAACATTATCTTGAAAAATGTGGCATTAAAGAGTGAATGGCCTTTTCATTAGTAATCTTTCAGTTCAAAGAATTATATTCTATGAACGTTCAATTCATATATTCCATCATTTCAAAGACTGAGCATAGACTCTGATGTGCTCTTTTATCTTGTTTTTCAAATAGATGAAATGGATAAGTTATATTATATTTCTGTTCAATTGACTATCTCCTTTATAACTGTGAAAGAATGGCTTGCAATACACATCAATAAGAAAACAGTATAAAAAAGATAGTTCAGTACAATGTAGCAGTAACAATGACTAGCATATGCAGTAGTAGAGGATTACATTAAATTGTACAATGCTTCAGAAAAGCAAGCATTTAAATCAGTTACACAGAGTTGGGGAATGGGTTTATGCTTCTAAGGAGGTGGAGAAAGAAAGAAAGAAAAAAAGAAAGAAAGTTGCCTTGAAGGAAGAATGGCTCAGTGTAGTAGATGAGCTGGTAGACTGATTAAAGGAGTATGAAATTCTCCCATCATGGTAAGTACCACAGAAGAAACACATCACAGCAGGACTGCTGTGATTTTCCTCCAAAATCAGGAAGTTTGCTGTGGAGTGAGTGTGCAGGCCACAAAGAAGGACATTTTCTGCATTTAGTTGAGATCATTCCATATGGAACGCCACTGAGGCCGGAGAATAAGCAGGGCCACTGGGTCTGTGATTGTGCAGACCCAGAGACCATAAACCCCTGCCTAGGGGAAACACAGAGGTCACAGTCTACTTTAGCCCAGGAGATTGAGTAGTGGCTATGAAGCCGTCCTACACCCTGCCTGCAGGTTGACAGGTTGTGGATTTTATCCCCCTCCTCCCCAAGCCTCTAGAGCCACTCCCACATGCAGAACCTATTTACTCAGGCTTTGTGCACAGGGCCATGATGGTGAGTTAACGCTGTGGCTGTGGATGTGTGTTTGTGAATCCTCAGGATTGAAAAGAACAGAATTCCCAATACTTGAATTTCTCTGTAGTTTTCTGCCCAACTCCAATTAACACACTTCTAAACAAACTGCACTTTAGCATGCACAGGCTTGAGAGGGGAAAGCAGAATGTCAGGACAATGTTCTCTAAACCTAGTCTCATCTCAAACTCTGGACCACCCACTCCTCCTCCTCCTCCTCCTCAGCCTTCCTTGTAAATTCACCTCCCATACAATTCCCAGTTCTTTTCTGACTGAAGGGGAGATCCAAGGATGAAATTGAAGTTTTCTTCAAATAACTAAATCACTCACCAAAAACTGACTTTCTAAAAATAAGTCCATTCATTTTAGCTTTCCTGATCTAAGCTGCAATGACTGTGCCTTTCAGTGCCAGACTGTGTAAATGTCACACTTGCAGACGAGTAACTCTGAGAGAAGCTGGTCTTTGACAAGCACGATTAGTTTTAGCTCAGCCTCTCTTGTGATGGGCCTAATTTAACCCCTGCTCCGTGCAGGGATTGGTGCAGAGCCACATTGTTCCAGGTGGAGCTTCAGGCGGGATCATGCTTCCAGGAGGCACAATCCTTCCTTTCAGGATCTCCTCAATATGCAAGGGGGGGGCACGTCTGCTGCCCCATGCTTTAGAATGGTACAGTCTGCATTCAGCCAACTCTGACAGCCAGAAGGAAGGGGGATGTCAGGGTCTTGACCTGCCCCTCTCCCCTCTTTCCTTTTGGGGAGGCCTGTGCACCCCTAGCAGGGCCGGCTCCAGGCACCAGCCCACCAAGCATGTGCTTGGGGCGGCGCCTGGATGGGGGGCAGCGGGGCGCTCCGGCCTGAGAGCGGAGCCACAGCGGGCTCGCCGCCCTCCCCCCAGCGCTCCAGCCGGTCGGGGAGAGCAGGGCCCCGGCTGGGCTTGCCCCCCCCCCGGCGCTCTGGCCGCCGGGGGCTCTCCGCCCTCCCCCCGGCACTCTGGCCGCCAGGGAGAGCGGAGAGCCCCGGCTGGGCTCTCCGCCCTGCTCCCAGCACTCTGGCCGCCAGGGATTGTGGGCCCGCGGCCAGGCTCAGCACCCTCCCCTGCCGGGCTGGGGGCGGGAGGAGCGGCGGGTGGCTTTTTTGCCTAGGGCAGCAAAAAAGCCAGAGCCGGCCCTGACCCCTAGCACTAAGAGGTAACACAGTGGTGCAAAGGCTTTTGTGTCCCCCCTCATCCTTGCAAAGCCAGATACAATGCTAATTTACTATGTAATTAAACATTCTACAGAAAGGTTTGGAGATAGTTTAATGAGATATGGCGGCTTAGTGCTTACCTTGAACCAGTGCTCTTTTATTGCAGCTATACCTGTACCCGGTACTTGGGTAAAATAGGCTTTACACAGTGTACTTTGATTTCCTTGAGATGCAGACAGATCCATGCTCAGGACAGTTCTAAAGTGTCTCTTTGCAAGGTCAAATAAAGGAATCTTTGTAGCCATCATTAAATACCTTCACTGTAAGATTTACTGCTGTAATCATGACAAAGCAAATGGGATGCTTTTGGCAGCAAAAACAGTCTTAAAAAGACACTAGGTATTGTTATTGTTTTCCTTGCAAAGTATAAAATACCTCAAAAATTACATGGTGTCACACAGCCTGCCATGGCCTATAAAAAATGATGCACTGACTTTAGTTTTATAAAGAAAATTACACTGTGTTCCTCTTTGTGTTTCTGAGATATGGTACTGTTCCCCTAAACTTTCCTGGCAGGACAATGTTTGGTTAGAAGTTTTATTTGGCAATGAAATGATTATTTTGGGAATCAAAATATAAAAAGAAGACCATACAAAAATCTATGGCCAAAATATTCCAACCTTGGTGCCTAAAGTTAGTCTTGTAAATCCATATTTAGACACTTCATTATGCGTGACTTCAATTTCAAAGATGCTGGGCACCTGCAGCTCCCTTCAACTTCAACAGGATTTGTAGATGTTTTCCACTTCTAAAATTTGCTTGTATTTAGGTGCCTAAATTTGGCTTTTAGAAGCCTAATTTTAAGCACCCAAGTTTGCAAACTTTGGCCTATATTGTTTTTCTTTCCACCATTATGTTTTGTATGTCACATAATAATACTTTTCAGAGTGGTAGTCGTGTTAGTCTGTATCAGCAAAAAGAACGAGTAGTCCTTGTGGCACCTTAGAGACTAACAAATTTATTTGGGCATAAGGTTTTAGCCCACGAAAGCTTATGCCCAAATAAATTTGTTAGGCCTTGGCTACACTTACCAGCTAGTTCGACGGCTGGAAATCGAAGTTCTGGGTTCGACTTATCGCGTCTAGTCTGGACGCGATAAGTCGAACCCGGAAGTGCTTGCCGTCGACTGCGGTACTCCAGCTCGGCGAGAGGAGTACCGCGGAGTCGACGGGGGAGCCTGCCTGCCGCGTGTGGACCAAGGTAAGTTCGAACTAAGGTACTTCGACTTCAGCTACGTTATTCACGTAGCTGAAGTTGCGTACCTTAGTTCGAATTAGGGGGGGTAGTGTAGACCAAGCCTTAGTCTCTAAGGTGCCACAAGGACTCCTCATTCTTTTTGATAATAATACTTAGCTCACATAATAATACTTAGCTCTTAATATTTAACAGAATTCAGGTCTTATGAATCCCAGTCCAGCGCTCTAGCCACTAGGCCACCTGGCATCTGATTGGGCATCTCACAAATAATCTGGGCATCAAATTCTCTTGAGGTATGGTGCCTATGAGCTGTCTGCTGGATCCTGGCTGTAGCTAGCCAGCTGAGAATTGCCCATCAAGTGTAAAGCCAGCAGAGTAGGCTATTGCATCAGCCTCCTAAACCCCCTATCAATGCAGGCTGGGGCTGTGTCAGACTGGAGCTCTGCTGGCTCCCAAGGGACCATATGCAAAGCTTGGGACAGGTGCAGACAAACCCACAGAATCAGGGATCCATAACCAGCTCACTGACTGCTCCCTCCCATCCTCTTGCACTAAACAGAATACAGAAGCAGTATAGAATATGCCCCCGCATGTGATGGGCTATATTACAAACATTGAACGATCAGTTTTATAATATTTTAAATACAGTTTACTTATTGCAAAACATGGCCTTAATTCTGCATGAGCTACGTTTACACAGATCTCTGTGGCCCTTTAAAAGCAATGGGACTCTGTATAGGCAAAGGAGTCCGTTCTAGCGGATCCTAGTGCAAGACTGAGGTGTAAATTTTAAAATATGTTGAATGTGTCTTTAGGACATAGGAAATGATATATTATTTTTCAGAATAGGCTAAGTGTGCCAAACCTATAGCTATACAGGTGAGTGCACTGGTTCTGTCATTCAAATGTACAAAATTGGGTATGGTTACTGCATGACAGTTTTACCTCCTTTGATCAGGGGCTTCCTCTTGAGTGCTTATACATCAATGACATCTAACATGCAAGCCATTAGCACCTTTTCCCATAACAATATGCTACATGCGGATCAGTTAAGACAAAGATTTGGATTTCTCATGTCTACATTTTGAGTGCTATAGTGGCATAGCCACAACGCTGTAGTTATGCTGCTGTAACAAGGTAGTGTAGACACCGCCTAGTGATGGAAGGGATTTTTCCTTCAATGTAGAAACTCCACCTTCCCAAGTGACAGTAGCTAGGTTGATGGAAGCATTCTTCCATCGACCTACCTGCATCTACACCATGGGTGAGATCAACATAGCTAAGGCGTGGGGTGGATTTTTCCTGAGTACCGTAGCTATGTCAACCTACATTTTAAGTATGGGGCAGACCCTAGATTAGTATTTACTTCCACTGTATTTCCTAGAAAGTTTACACTTGGTGTTGTACCATAGCTTTCTATTTAATAAATAACTTCTTAGGACAAAAAAAAATCAAACTAAAGACTATTATACTTGGAAAAAACCCTATTTTAAACATACTTCATATATATATTTTTGGTTTGGGAAGTTTCTTACCTTTAATGTTACCAGTAGCTAGAAATACCTAGGTAATTCTAACGTTAATAAAATAATGTGTTATTGTGACTCCAGTGGTATTTCAAAGATATTATTCTGTTTTGTAAAGACACCCCCCTATGGGAAATTATGGTAATTGAGAATTTTAATTCTGTTCAAACCTTCTGTTTGTTCTACAATACTTGCTTTTCACAGCATATTTTTAATATTAGAAGCCAATATTTATGTTTCTGACACTATTTGTCAGAAATAATATTGACCTTACAGTTAATAATAGCAATTCTAGAGTGATAAATTAATCAGAAATACAAATGGAACAGACACTGATTTTCCACTTAAGTTACAATAAATAATCCTCCAATTTTTATCTCTATTTCCCCCCGTTTTTGTGTTTATGATCTCATCAGTTTTTATTCTCTTTATGTGAAGGTTTTGTTCTCTTCTACAATCCTGTTTGGAGGGATATTTTTATCCCTCACTGTGAGATATATATATAGCTATTGATATATAGATATAAAATGAGGAATATATTTAATTCCAGTCTTAACACTGTTCAAAACTCCTAGTTTAGGGCCTGGCTTGTCATCCAAGGACCCCATTTTCCTAAGGACAGCCTTCCTTTCATGGACATCATTTGTGCACATACTTTTGAACCTGCAGTCAAATCACAGGCCATATGTAAAGGCTTGCATCTCTTATACTTGTGCTAATCAGACAGTCAGAAGTTCAAACACTCAGAATTCTGAAATCCTGTCCCCCGGACCCTCTCAATTCAGGCCACCCTCAGTTCAGTCCCTCATCATCCCCACTGCATCAGTTCAACCCCGCACTCCATCGACCTCCACCGCCCTCAGTTCACCCTCCCAGCACTCACCCCATCTGCTCAGATCCCACAATCAATACAGCCTCCCCACCCCATCAGCCCCCACCCCCTCATTTCAGCCCCCCTGCAGCTCCCAGGCCATAGTTCAACCCTCCTGGCCTCACCTCTGCTCCTCTTAGGGTTCTTCACCAACCATCCTCAGGCTTGGGGACGGGGGCTGCAATGGAATCCCCTCTCCCACTTCCCAGGCTGGCAGGGGAGCAGCCACCCAGGGCTGAGAACGGGAGCCCTAGCCCCAGCTGCAGTTGAAAAAAAAAATCCATGACCTTTGAGATGTCTATTGCAAGATCATGAGCGAGGCTTAATTTTACTTACAAATCACGTCTCTTGCGATAATAATGTCTGCTCACTGTGAGTGTCCAGTGACAGTGACAGGATACTGCAGAGGGACACTCTTCTAGGGGTTTGTGTACTAGAGACATCCAGAATTACCTGCAAAGTAAGGAAAGGACGGGCAGAGTTCTGTGAGTTTGTTGGACTAGCTAACAGACTGGACTGTCAAAGAGTTGACACACACTGTCTCTTGCTGAGGCAGAAAAGTAAAAAGATGGCTTAAAGCTTTGGATATGAGAAAGTATCACAGGACCAGACTCAGGAACCAGGAGCCAGAACCAAAGGTCAGAGCCAGCCAGAGCTAGGAACCGAACATCTCCAAGGGGAGCAGGGCTGGAGTGGACTGGGCAAGACAGGGACAAGGCTCAGAACAAGGCTGGTTCGGAGCTGGAGCAAGGCAGGCAGAGGAGAGATTGCAGCTGCAGGTGTGCGCATTGAGTGTCCAGTGCTTAAGTGTAGGCTTGCTTGCTTCTTCAGCCAATCAGATGGCCCAGCTTTGACTCAGTTATGCACATCAGCTGCCCAGAGGCTGAGCAGGGGCAACTGCAAGTTTTCATTCCTGACAAGAACCAGCCACACCAGCTTTGTGTCACTGTGACAGGGGGAATCCTTAGCTGCGCCTTTAGAGCAACCAGAACAGGGTCCAAGGAATCAGCCGATGGCATAGACCAAGCAAATTTAAAAAGAGATCTTGGCCTATGTCTGAATTACATACTGATTGTGTTTAACAGCAGTGCACTTATAGAAAGTCTGCTTGCAGCCAGATCAATTAAAATAAAAGGGCAGGATGTAAGATTTGCAAAACCATCACAGTAATTACATGCGCAACTTTTCAAAAGAAGAGAGAGCGAGGATAGGTTCTTATTGCTTTAGTCACCTTATGTCTAAGTCTGACTTCTGTTCTCTATCCCATTTCAGACCCACGTGATCTAGGATCATCATATAGCAATCAGTGTCACTTGTTGCACCAAATGCTTCAAAGACAACACTGCGATTGCTCCTCCCCAGTCTCTGTACTTGACAATCCAATACAAAAATGAAAGCGCCACTACAAACTGCTGCATAAAAACAGCATCAACTATGTTACTTGTTTAAATACATTTCCAACTTCAGGAACAATAGCCACCCTCCACCCCCCAAAAAAGCAGGACCAAAAGCGGGAACATTTCTGAAAAGGGATAGCACATACTCAGCAAGAGAAATAGTGGAGATGTTTTAGCTAGGAAATCATCTTCAAACTAAGTAGAATTGCTAGATTAGTAACCCAGATTTAAATTGTGCTTCTTAAAACCCAGCCTTTTAATGAGAGGCAATGTGAGACTGAAGAGAAATGGAGGACTCTTTAACTGGAAAAACTAGGATGCCTTTGAAAAGTGAAGATGCTGGAAAGGAATGCATGTTGCTAGGTGTCATGTACATTCTATGTGTCACTGGAACATTAACATCACTGTTATTTATAGAAAGGATAAAATTCACATGATTGGAATGAATCAGAAGATGACATGGAGTGACAAGGGAGTAGAACCAGACAGCACCACTTCCCCCTCCTTTGTCTGTAGCAGAAACAAAATACCTCAAAGAAAACCCAGTCCTGGGATTTAGGTTCCCAAGAAAACAAATACCTCCCCCCCCAAGAAATCCAGCCCATTGAGGTGTCCATGGGGAGAAGAATTCATGCTGGAGCAATCTTTTTGGAGAAGCAGTGGGGTACAGTCCAGTGCCCTATAGAGAATGGTAAGTCACTTTCACTGTGCTTTGATTTTTTAAAATCTGTTTTTAAAGGAACTGTGTAGACAACCTAGGGACTGAAGACTGCTTGGGAGAACAATTTTAAATCTGCATTTTTTATTATATGTTTTTGTCAAAAGATATATCTTACAAAAGAGATGGTGAGTTTTTGTTAGAAATGGCAGTTTATTTATATTAATCACAAAATGTCAATTAATTCCATCACCTTTTGTGCAACGGATATTACACCCTTGGCATAACAAAGGAGAACATTACGAGTGATCAAATATACTTGTTTGCGTTAGTCATAGGATTCTGTATTGTAAAAAGGTCTATTCATGTTAGCATCGTGCTGAAAGACAACAAGTGAATTACAGCTTGGAAAGTGATGGGATAGACATAAAATCCAAGGGTCCAGAGGCCAACTAACTACAGGGACTCAGCTGAAGGCAGAAAATATATGTTATGTATGTTTTCAATGGATTCTTTCATTTATCCTGTTAAGAAGTACTGACTCCCCAAGTCAAATGTGGGTTAGGCTAGAATTTTAATATTGGAAGTCACTCCATTGCAGCAATTGGGTATTTGAAGAAGCTCCTAACTGATTGTCATGCTGTGTGTTCTACTATGAATAGGGGGTGAATACAGAGAAGTAGTGACAGAAAACAGTAACTGTGGCACCAGATATAGAACTACAGTAATAATACTGAGCTACTATCACTATCCATAGCTTAGATGTAAAATGTATTGAAACTGAAAAACTAAGGAACATGTACCAGGAGTAGTTCTGTGGCTGCTTTGATAAGCTTGAAGGGGCACATTTACATTAAGATCCTTTACACCACTCTGGCAGTGTATAGAGCCCTTCAAGTGGGAGTAAGTTACACTGTCAAAGCGGTGTGTGTAGATGAGAATCTGGACCTTTAACAACAGGGCCATAAAGAGAAAACAATTATATAATCTGATTGTTTTAGAGCAAAGGACAATTTATAGTACTTTTTGTAGCTGTTTTTTGCACAAAACATAACTTATTGAAACAAGGTTTGTAAGATACTATATATATATAAGTAACATATATTTTATACACAAATCCAAGATGTGATTTGTGGATACTTATTAATTGCTTTTAAGATTGATGAAGGGTAAGGTGGACTTCAAAAGGAAAGAGGCGGAGGCCACTTTATCTGTGTAAGCAGCTACATTGAATCTGTATATCTGTAGACTGCCAAGTGGTTTTAATCAAAGATGTACTGAAAATCTTGAGTGGACATGTGTTTAGTTTCTGTACCAGAGGGGAACAATCCTGTTGTAATATTAGATAAAAGGAGGGCAGGATGAATAGTTCATACATGTGCTCGAAGATTAAAAGGAAAAGAAAAGCTCTTGAAAAAGGCATGGGGAGAGACTGATTGCATGCTCACAAGGGCTGAAATTCAGCCCACTGCCAGGACCTGCAGGAAGGCCCTATGTACCACTTCACCCCCACTTAAGATCTTAACCTAAAATTTAAGTGGAGCATAGGGCCCTCTGCAGTGGATTGAAATTCACCCCTGATAATATTGTAAGGAATGGCTTTCTAAACCTAAAGGAACTAAAAAGCCCAAGTTTGCTTGAAGAAATCTTTCTTGCTACAATGTTTTGCAAATCTGTGAAAGCCATGGAAAAAAGCAGATTGTTCAAAACAAAGATGGGTCAGATCTTTTTTGTTGAATTGGGACAGACGTTTTATACAAAAACAAAGCTGTGAAATCTTTCATGTACAGTAGTTTCCCATGGCTACAAAAACAATTTTTTAAAAATTGACCATAGGAAAAAAGTCTAGATTTTTCCATCAAAACAGCCATCTGCCTTAGTCTTCTGTCAACTGCAAGTCAAGTATATTGTTCAGCCACTCTCCTTTGCTGGCACATTAAACTTCCATAGAGGAGAACTTATTTCAGTAAGCTTTTGTCTACCTGAGAAACTATCAAATTTCATCTCTGGGACTGGTATTAGATCCTTTGGGAGATGCAAATAGAATTTTAATTTTCTCAAAGTTTCATGCACCATTTGTTGTTTATTCCTTCATAACAGTATTATTTTCATTATGATAATAGGATTATATTTGTCAGAACATGTGTTGTCTTCCACAGCGTAACCTCACATTTCCCCCCAGGAAAACACAGTTGGCACCGGTAAAGAAAGAATGTGAAAACTTTAGCTAACTGTAGCAGGTTACAGGTGTAATATAGCCCTGTAACCATAAAGTTTTAATGCCTGAAAGTAATGGTAATTATCATTGTAGTGAAATGGAATTTAAAATGTATAAGTAAAGATGGGATTAATACATTGCTACACAATTTATAATTGTAATGTTACCCACACTAAATCTAATAAGTGTCTTGAGTTTCATTTCAACTGCAGTAATTTTTAACTTTTTAAGCTTATATTGGTTATGTAATTGTTCTAGCTGAAGTAGATGTGTAGTCACAAGATATTTTAGCAAAGTTAACTTCTCAATGTGGAGCATTCAATAAATGTTTTAAAAAACAGGAGCTGGATTCTGATATGTCTTACACCAGTGTAACTCTACTAATTTCAGTGGAGTAACTCCTGATTTACGCTGCTATAAGAGGGGAGGAGAATCAAGCCTGACATGTTTACTCATTTCGTGATTTAAATTAAAGGGGCAGTTTTCAAAGGCACTTAACTCTTTTGTACCTTCAAAAATACCCTCCTAAATACGTGTTTGCAAAATATCATGTGATGACATTTATTCTTCTTGTTCACAAAATGGTGTCTTCTCCAATATTTATATTTATTTATTAAGAAAGAAAGAAAGATTAAATTATTTTTATTATTACTACTATTCTGATGGTAATTTTTTTCTGGATTTTATTTAACCTTTTCTTAAATTACAGTTTGATTCACAAGTCTTTGTGATCTTGGTGGGAACATATGGTTCCTATTCGCTGTGGTGAATGAACTACCCAAGAAACAACACATGTATGTTAATATAACATGCAGACAAATATGTGCATCTTTTCAGTTTCTGTTTTGAATGCAGTCAAAACTATTCTGCATATTGGGGTAACTGAATGAATCTTTGAAAAGATTTATAATGCTAATGTTTTTTGGATAGAGAAAAAAACACAAGTGCAAATACCAGCCTCATTTCGACAGTACAGGTGTGTAATAAGCCCATATAATTAAACCAAAGATACATAATGATTTGTTGTTGGTTATGCATTTACAACAGCTGATGATGTTCTTCATATGTGGTTCATGAGTTAAGAAAATTACCTATGATTCCACTGTTAACCAGGAAGATTCCTTGTGGACTTGAATACAAAAACATTCTGCACCTTTTATAAAGTGGAATCTCAGCACTGCCTGTAATTTAACTTCCATGTTACAGCAGCTTTACCTAAAGATGATTAAAAAATGTACATTAATGAAAAGGGTCATTTTTGTCCCTATAAAAATAGAAAGGGAAAGATATCAAAATGCATGGCTTCTAGCAGTCCCCTTAGTGTGATATACCAGTGTGTTTAATCACCAGTTTACACAGAAAGTATGTTTTACTGCTAGGCTCTTTATATCACAAAATTATTGTAAACAGTGAACTAAAATTCTTTAGAGAAGAATAAAACAGGCATAAACCCGGGATACTTAAAAATCATTAATCAGACAGCAGTCTGAATATCATGGGTTTAGTTACTTCAGATTCTACACTACATGCCTGATCCTTCAATCACTGCACCTCACATGGTCATTTACAACTATGCATAGGGGATCTAAAATGCAACCATGGTGTGAGCAGAGAATACTTATTTGGTAACATTTCACACAAATGCACATGTATTTACATCACTGAGCCTGATTCTCCATTATATTGCCCCTTCTTGTCACGTACACCTGTGCAAAGTGGGTGTAGAATGTTATGAAATCAATATTCTTCCATTTGATCACTCAAACATGGTGTTTTATACCCACCTGGCACTGACTGCACATATGTAAATGACCACACAAGATGATGAGCCAGGCTCTTTGAGCTTGATTCTAACCTCACATCGATTTTACACTTGTGTAAATGCATTGATTTCAACAGAGCTACTCCTGATTTACACTAGTGTGATATGAGACTCTGGTTCTTTGACTTCATCAAAACATGCATTTGTGTGTGCTCAAAGTTTAAAAAGCAGTTCTATATAAAATAATCTTGAAGTCTAAGCAGAGTCCACTATGACAATGAATACCTGCAGAACATTTGGTTCATTTCCTGATTTTTACATACCGAAAATATTCTAGAGCATTTTTTTTCCTGATAAACCTCTGAACTGTTTATGGCAAAAGTTGAATTTCTTGGTAATACCGCAAGTTTAGAGGATTTGTTCAAGTAAACAAAATATGGACAAATAGGCTAAAAAAGTAAAGGCTGTAACAGACACTTCATATCAAACCAATACTCCTGGAAGATAGATCAATAACATAGGCTTGTTTTTTCAAACAGCTAATACACTGATTAAAATTATATTGCACTACAGTGAGTACTACAGTAGTAACAGATGTGATATTATCAGGGTTCGATAGCATTTTCACATAAATTATTGCATAAGCGCCGTTAATCATCATGTACAGGTGGTATGCCACCTGTTTAATTCAGTCTCAAGCTGATTTACACAATGTTGAGGCTAAAAAACAACAACAACCACTCAAACTCTTCAAACCTGCACAAAATTAGACTTATACTTATGTATCAGTTGAGTATATACAATTATTATTCCATTCAGTTTCTATCCAAAGATAGGGAATGAAAATAGTCCCTCACTGTCAGGTATTTCTTTAATCAGTAACTTGTAGTGCAATGCAGTGGTACTGTTGATAACAGATCGTGTCCAACCTGTCCAATGTGAATTTTTTCCTGCTGTATAAATAGGGATGATTTAATCATTTGTGTTCTTGAGTTCCAATTCTAAAAGATGCATTTCTCCACCTTGAGCTACAGTGCATGTAAAAAGTTCACCTCCCTTTACATGCTAATAAGCTACTAGTGGAGGTGTTATTTAGACCCATTAGTAATGGTCATAGAAAGCAGTAGATATTGGAAATGGGTGCAAAATATGGGGTGTGGTGGCAGAACATCACCACTTCTTTATGGAGAAATCTGTTTCTCAATACATTTGTTTCTAAATAGGTCCATTGGAAATAGGCAATGTACCGATTGGGACACATAACCGGGGAGAAGGAAATGGGGCAAAGGCATAGACTGTGAAAATATGGAACCCAATTCTCAGGTCTTCTCTGGTGGTGAAAAGCAGCCAGAAACCTGGTCTAAAGGTCCTCCTGAAAGGGAATAATCCCTGGTGGCACAAAGCCACCACAATACACTTCACCACCCACTCAGGCTTCCTGGGCAGGAGCCTCTCAGGGTTATGAGCCACAGTGTGATTACAGTGGCCACCATCTATGGTATTAGCCATAACTTTGCCATGGCTAATCAGACATGAAAAGACACGTGTGGATGTATATGAGTGCAAACAGCATTTGCACACAGAGATCTGGTAGTGTGTACATGCAAAAGCCATTTGCACAAAAATTCTGGATACAATTTTTAAATGTGGGTGCCTAAAGTTCATTTCCTAAATCCATACTTAGGCACTGAGGTTTGAAAATGTTGCAATAAATGGGTGCAAATGATCATGTCCAAAATTATTTTGAAAATGTGGGCCTTATTCACTCCTTTCTTCAGTTTCTAGGACAGCTGTGAAACTAAATTTCATTAGTGTTGGTAAAACTTCTGAGATGCTCAGATAACAGATAAGAACATAAGAACATAAGAAAGGCCGTACCGGGTCAGACCAAAGGTCCATCTAGCCCAGTATCCTGTCTACCGACAGTGGCCTATGCCAGGTGCCCCAGAGGGAGTGAACCTAACAGGCAATGATCAAGTGATCTCTCTCCTGCCACCCAGCTCCATCCTCTGACAGACAGAGGCTAGGGACACCTTCCTTACCCGTCCTGGCTAATAGCCATTAATGGACTTAACCACATGAATTTATCCAGTTCTCTTTTAAACTGTGTTATAGTCCTAGCCTTCACAACCTTCTCAGGTAAGGCGTTCCACAAGTTGACTGTGCGCTGCATGAAGAAGAACTTCCTTTTATTTGTTTTAAACCTGCTGCCTATTAATTTCATTTGATGACCCCTAGTTCTTGTATTATGGGAATAAGTAAATAACTTTTCCTTATCCACTTTCTCCACATCACTCATGATTTTATATACCTCTGTCATATCCCCCCTTAGTCTTCTCTTTTCCAAGCTGAAGAGTCCTAGCCTCTTTAATCTCTCCTCATATGGGACCCATTCCAAACCCTTAATCATTTTAGTTGCCCTTTTCTGAACCTTTTCTAGTGCCAGTATATCTTTTTTGAGATGAGGAGACCCCATCTATACGCAGTATTCAAGATGAGGGCGTACCATCGATTTATATAAGGGCAATAATATATTCTCAGTCTTATTCTCTATCCCCTTTTTAATGATTCCTAAGATCCTGTTTGCTTTTTTGACCGCCTCTGCACACTGCGTGGACATTTTCAGAGAACTATCCACGATGACGCCAAGATCTTTTTCCTGACTTGTTGTAGCTAAATTAGCCCCCATCATATTGTACATATAGTGGGGTTATTTTTTCTAATGTGCATTACTTTACATTTATCCACATTAAATTTCATTTGCCATTTTGTTGCCCAATCACTTAGATACCATGTAAGTACAAATTATTATTATTATTACGGTACAGTATACATTAACAACTTTGAAAAACATTCTCTCCCTTTTTTTTTGTTTATATTCTTTAAGAAAAACACACATCCTTTGGAATTGTTAGAATGGAACATTCCATCCAGAGAAATTATTTTTTTTCCCCACTTCAATTCATCAGCCAATCAGGATTTTTCCATTGCACAACAAGAAACTCCTAGCAAAAGAAGAAAAGAGTGACTCAGAACATAGGGGAATTGAGAACACTGGTTGGCTTGTGAAGATGTGAATTATTTACAATAACGTACAACACTTTGAGTCAAAAAAGGATAACCTTTTAATGGCACGTTTTCTGCTTTTTATTAACTTTTAAAAATACTGCTATAAAAAGATAAAAAAATGAAAGAAGTTAAAGCAATAAATCTCTTTCAACTGATAAGAAGTTTAAAGACATTTTCACACTTGAAAAAAATGGGAACATTTTCTATGAAAAGCAGCTTGCCTGTAATTTCATCTTTTTTCCTTTGAAATGGTTTCAGATATTTGTGTCTGAAGTAAATGCTTTTTCCTCACAACGCAGCTTCTCTGACAGCTGGATCCTGTGGTGAAGACACCTTACCAATCCCAGTGGTTGGTAAACATCACACTTTGTTGCCATGGAGTGAATGTGATGTCATAAATTCAGTGAAATGATTTCATTACAGGATCAAGTACGAAGAGAAAATGGGCCGGGAAGACGAAAACTCAGGTTTAAACACAATTATCTGTGATGATTTGCAAATATGGCATTTTAAAACTCTCATTAAAAGGTAAGAGACATCTGTTTTCCATCTGATATATCTGAAAGTTTCCTCTTCTCGAAATCATCAGGACCCAGGACATACAGATTTAAGGATAAAACTCCAGTACTGCCAACTCTTGTGATTTTATTACGTGTCTCACAATATTTGTTGTTGTTTTTTCAAAGCACCAGCTCCTGAAGTCATTTGATTACAAGACAATCTCAGCTTTCACTGCAAACAAAAAAAAATACAGTTACTTGACCTCTTGGTAGTAGAGAAAATCTTGAAAACTTGAATCCTAAAGGCTCAAAAACTAGAAGACAAAGAACAAGACACCAAAATAGGTTATTTTTTAAAAATCTCATAATTTTTTTGAATGTTTGGGGCTGGCAATACTGCAACTCCTTCCTCTACCTGTTAGCTAGTCCCTAAATATTTCAAGGATTTTCCCGCAGTGGTGTTCATACTTTCCATGCAGTATAAAGTAGCTAGGCAGAGAGGAGACTATTCCCTTATCTCTCCCTCCCCCCAATTACATATCTATATTTTATTAAAGACTGACAGAGGATAAAATAGAATGGAGCACAGCAGAACTCCACTTGACTCCCACCTTACATCACAAGCACATTTCTCCCTGGCTTTTTGCCTCTCATTTACTTTAAAGGCTTCCCAGACTCTGTTATTTCCAGCTCAGAGGGTGGGTGGGGGGGATCCAACCACAAAGCTGCCCCTCCACACTTCACCCACAGTGCCAGCCTGCTCCTCTTCCCCTCAGTCCCCAACTCTAAAAAACATCATTCCCAAGTCCCTGCCTGAGCTCTCTGAAACGTGTCCATAGCAGTGAGAAGAGTGCTGAGTTAGGGTCTCTATTCATTCTGTGCTCCATGTTTGCTTACCGGCAGGGCAGAAGGCCTTATAAGGCAGGGGCCCTGGTCATGGAATGTAACAGAATTCTATAGAAATGACTCTAGAATCCTATTACACACAAACATACTATGTTAAAAGAATGTTATTTAGGTTGGTAAATCAAGCAGTCCAAAGTTAGGAAAAGTCAGCAATCTGCCTTAACTCTGCTCCCCCATGCACCCATCCAGTGTACTGAATGAGGTAGGGGGTCCTCTGGAAAAAAATAGAATATGATCATATAATTCATGATTGTATCATAATGCATCCACTCAAGGGAGCCGAATCAAAGTTGCACAACAACTGTAAATCTGGAATTTCCTAAATTTAGCATGCTGATTTCCCAACCTTAATAACATTCTTTCAACAAAAAAATTGTGTGTGTAATTTCCTAGAGATGGGGGAGGGGGATTGGTTTATTTTATTTTGTTTTTGTTTTTTATGGAAAAGGTAAACAAAATTCTATTATGTATAACCATAACAACCATCCATCACCATCCATGTTTGAACGCTGAACCTTCAGCACTGCAACACAGACTGCTATCACTGGAGCTACAGGACTAACTACATTAGCAGGCAACAGGCTGAGTGGGGAATATGTAGCTGGGGGTGGTTAGGAGAAGTTCAGCCTGGCTTTCTTTCTCCCACTCCAAGAGTTGGTTGGAGTTCCTGCTCCATGTGGTACCCCCAGATGGGCTGCTTGGATATGTGCTGGGTCTATGGAGTCACTAGGCAAGGCCTGGCACATCTCTCCTCCACCCTAGCTTCAGCTTCTCTGCCATCTCCCAGGCATTCCCCCTGTAGAATCTGCTGCTGCTGCTTTATCAGCTGGATGGGTTCAGCCTCAGAATGTTCCTGTTCTGTCATTTTTTTTGGCATGCTGCCAAAATTTTCCTGAGGCATGCACATGACAGAAAGGAAAAGCTGATTTTCTATATTTATCTCAGCAAATCCTGAATTAAATTTAATGGGATAAAGAAAAGGCACTTTTCTAGCCGGAGGGCTTTGCCCCTGCAGAATTTCAAAAACATACTGCAAACAACAGAGGTGTTAGAGCGTCTCAGAAAAGGTCACAATTACCTCTTCTAATGTAAATTGTTAGGCGACTTACACAGGGGGCACTACAAGTGCCCCTGTAACAATCACAACATGGAATAGAAATTTGTATTCTTACTCTAGAATTTCAGAGCCATCCTATATAATTTCCATATAGACTATTTAATAGATATTTACCATAGAAATCAAGAAGTTAGTTTAAAATGTCTGTAGGAAGATCATTCTCTATTAAATTCGTTAGGATTTTCCCATATGGGAAAAGTGTCAGAACAGGCTCTTAGGGAATGTTGCTATTCAGAGTAAGAAAGATTCCTGACCTGTCTCACCACATTGTTCCCCAGACATGTGCTCTTCCTCTGCTGGCAGTTCCTAACCTGACAGTGTGGTTGGGAACCTGCTGTGGGAGGCCGGTAAATTTCATTAGTGGGGAGCGAACTGGCCAGGTAGGTGGCAGTAGGGAGGTGTGTGGAATTATATATCGGAGGAGAGGAAGCGAACTAGCAGGGTGGATGGAGGATGATCAGGGAACCTGCCCCAGCCCCTAGGAGGGATGGGAGGGTGGGGGTGGAGGATGATGATAGAGGCTCTTGATGGGGGGAGAAAGAGTGGACTGAAGCTGAGACAAGTACACTTGTCTTCTGCTTCCTACTGCAATTTAGTGAGTGCTCTCTAAGGTTAAGGCACAGTAGTTTCAGACTTAACTTACTGTTCTTGTCTTTGTGCACCTGAATCAGACACTGGACACTGCATAGATTTTTGTGGTTAGTACTCAGTAAAGTGACACTGGAACAGGATAATTCATTATAATAAGAGTGAACATCTCTGAGCTTTTATTTGTAAAAAAAAGAGCAAACGATATTAAACAGATTTTTCTAGTTAGAATTGTGTGTAAACACAGTAGTGGCACTGTATCAGTAACATAGGTGGCCTATTTTTATTACATGCTGTTAGCCCTGCTGAGTGGGTGCAAGATGTGATTGATTGTACATGACTGTCATGTAGGTGTGTTGTTTACCTTACTCTCCATGACTGCTTCTTGTCCAAATATCAGCAGGTGTATTTACATGATTTTTCATAAAGGACCAGAGAAAGCATTCCTGGGAGTGGTCACTTAGTGTGGGGACTTGTTTAATTGAAAGCCTGAATCTGACTAAGTTCCCACTCTGATGTGATCTGACAAAAATGATCATAGGATAAAATTGCCTCTTGCTGATCCCCACCTATGTTACATCTCAACTTGCTGTAAGATTGAGGCAAACTACACCAATTTACTGCTCCCAACTGCCTGATAATGGACACTTTGCTGTGCACTCTCCCTTCATTACAGCACAGGTCAGGGCTGTTAACAGGGGCTCTTGCCACTTTTGACAGATAGTCACTACCAAGATGAATGGCACTAGCCACATGACCACTTAGTACTATGTTTTTCCTTTCTAGCACCTTCAGAGCACTTATATTTTTTAAAAACTCACTTCATCCTTTAACTCTTTATTAACTAGAAGAATCAATAGAAATCTGTTGAAACTGACCTCATGCAATTCTTTAAATTTAATGCACACATAGCTATGAATAAATATTCCTCATTTGCTGTAAGCCTATTTCAAGGGATTCATTTAAATGCTGGTGTTAAAAACAATAAATTTAAAATTCCCTAAGGACTTTCAGCTGTTTTACCCAGCTTATCTGTATCTCTCAATGCCATTTTCTAGCATGATGAAATATATAGTGTCACAACACTAATCATCATATTTTGCCTTTCCAATGGCCATCCTTAGTTCTTGATTCATGGCCTATTGAAATGTGAAGTATTTTACCCTTTCCAAATTTTCCCCTGCTCACTTTCCCCTTTAAATAATTCCTATTCTACTTACAGAATAAACATATAGTGGAATAAAATAACAACATTCAAACCCCCGACCCATCATTACAAAGCGGCTTAAGTGCAGACAGTTAAACATTACAAAATGGAAAATCAACATTTTTCATTCTGAAAATGTCAAAATGTGATGTTTTGACATTATCAGAACTTTTTTTTAATGTTTTTTTCCAAAACAAAATTTCAGCAAAATCAACATGATTTTGCTAAACATTTTGACTTCAGTGGAACAGCATTGCCTGATGGAAAACGGTTCCATCTAAGTTTTTCTGACCAGCTCTAGTACTCAATCACTGCTCTTATGAGCATTGTTTCTATAGTAGCAGGCAAGACACTGGCCCCCAAAATGACATTGCACTTACCATTGGCATCTTTGGGGAGGTAGTATTCACCTCTTCCATCTCCTGCTTGTGCTTTGCGGCATGGGGAGTCAGAAGGGTCATCTGGAAGCATGCAAGGGGTTTCAATCCCCCATGTCTATTCATCTTTTTTACCTCACCCAGCCTATATCTGTGCCTCTCTCACACTTCATCTCCCCTCCCCATATTTGACCTTCCTGTACTTCCTTGCACAAAAGTAGCAGAGAAGAACTGACCCCAAAGGAAAACACCAAGGACCACATGCTGCAAGGTGGCAGTGGGCACCAGAGAGGGCCATGTTCAGGACTCCTTTCTCATCTTCTCCTCAACCTTGGAGAAAAGCAGATGGAGCCCTGCATCCCTTTTCTCTCTACTCTTACCTCTAGACACAGGAGGCAGATATTGCTGTGGTTTACAGCCCCCAGAGCAGTCATGTAGAGGCAGCTATCAGTGTAGACTCCCCTGCACTGGCAGCAGCTTTGCAGGTAGTGCTGTCCTGAAGAAAGGAGAGAACAAAAGGTAGGGGGTGGAGCAAACTTGGGGTATAAAGGGGAGCAGGCAAGAGTAATCAGAAATGGTGTGGGTCAGTAGTAGGAAACACTCAAGAAGGCACTTCAAATCTGGACCTGTACACTGATATCTTGTTTGGATCTAGAACTGCAGGTTGATGTCCAGATCCTGTTACTTCCAGAGTTCAGGGTGTTTAAATTCAGGGTACTGATTCAGGCTCAACTCTAAAATTAACTAACATGAAGTATAGGAGAAGAGAAGATGAGAGTAGTAGGGTCATATCACAAGCTTGGTGTTCGACTTGCTTTGATTACACTCCACAGAATTTTAACTATAAAAACCATCTGAGAATGTGCTGACTCTGTTATAAGTGGTAGTAGGAAGATACGCACTTTGGGCCTTTCATACCATTTCTTTAGATTATTTTAGTAATTACATCACCAACACTAACACTGAAGCCCTGTAATCCTATTGGTTATTATGGTGTCCTTAAGCTGTAAGGAAAAGATCAGTACTCTAAACAGAGCCCTGTATCCATGGCAACATGTACTTCAATGTATATATTTTTAACATATACAAAGGTAATCCCTTTATTTTTCTTCGTGCGTTATTGTTACTGTGTGGTGTATGATATAAAGGTAGTAAATGCTATGATCTTGTTTTCTGTGCACTGCACCTTAACATTTCTAGTAGCCCTCTGTCTGCAGTTACCATATTGTGAGGCAGTGATGCAGTATGTTACAGAGGAGATGCACATTGCACTCTCTTGTGTGCCTTTACTTTTGTTCTTTCCTGTTTTGTTGCTCCTCTTAATCTGAAATAATTCAGACTGAAAGTAGATGCCTGCTCTTTGTGTATGGAAAAACATAACAATTATCATGATTTAGAATAACATCAACAATGACCTCTGGGTCGGGCATTTCCCGAACGTTAATGACCAACCAGGTTAAGGACCCTCTGCTCTGCTTCGGGTCCTCGACTCCTCCAGCTGGTCATTAACAACCAGGAAATGCCTGATCTGGGGGTCATTATTGTTTAATTAATGCAGACTATAAAACAATTTTCACATAGTTTCATGCACTCTGTAAAGTCTCTAGCAACTGAAAATTACCTCTAAATTGAAAGTGTAGGAAAGTTATTTTATGTTATTTATTAATTTGTCCAATTAATGTGAATACATAATTAAAAAAATAGTAGGACAATTTTAAAAGAACACTGAATAGAAATAATTACACTGAACTCACAGCCTTTTAGGGTTACATGGGACTGTCACTCAGTTTACACACAATTAATGTTTTTCTCTCTGTTTCATTCTTGATCATTTCACTAAGCTTTGCTCTTGACAGTCAAATTATGTGGTCACAACTGTTATTGGATTTACATTGCATTGTCTAATTCGCTTTGCCTCAGGAAATTAGATGAATTATTAAACACATAATCTGTTATTCCCCATTAAAATTAATTGATTTTCATGTCAGTTTAAAACTAATGAATCATCTAGGGATATTTTCATAAACCCTATCGTGTAGCAGGAAGACTATTTTATTTCTCATCATTTCTGGTAATGAACTTGTACAGTATATTGCTTTAGATGCTTTCGCATGGTAGCAAAAAATACAATTATTCTAATATAGCTTTTTTGACTGGTTTACCACAATACTTGCAAATGTCCTGGATGTGCTAAAAAAATTAAATTTGTGAACAGTAGCCACAACATGACAGTTACAGATCAGTGAAGTTACTTTGGATTTACATCAGTGTGAATGAGACCAAAATCTGCCCTCCCGTACTATGAAACATCATGTATCCTCTGAAGATGCTTTGTTAGCAACTTTCAAGAAAGTAAATTAAAAGAATGGAGCAAAATTGGATAATTTTATACTTATATTGTAGGTAGTGTAATGAACAGTGATGCAATTTGCTGCCCAAATTAAAATAATACCTTGTAGATTATCTTTAAAAATTAAAAAAGCCAATAGAATATTGTACGCAAGAGGAGAAGCTATGGACTTGTAAATTATTTTTAGAGACAACTTTATTCTGTTATTCTTCACAATATTAACAATTAAGTATTCAGTAAGATGTCCAGCATCTTACGTTGAAATATGTATTACTTCATTCTCTTTATTCAGATTCCACCTCCCCACTCCCAGTGTTTTACTTGTGTTGGTGGCTTTTATGCTGCTGAATTCAGTTACATCATTTGGCATGTATAATATTGTTATACTACTATAAATGTTTCTAAAATACGGTCCTCGTTCAGTTTCTTTGTTTGTAAGAAGCGCCATTGTTTCATGCAACACAATTCAAAAACTCACTTTTAACATTCCTGATTGCAGTGCTCATCTAAACCAGTGGCACTGGAATCAAACTGTGGTCTCCACAGTGTAGCATTGACACAATAGCTTCCTAGGGTTTTGAGAAAGCTGCTAATTTCACCTTTCAGCTGAGATAAAGAGCTTACAAATCTGAAGCTGCCCAACAGTGTTTCACAACACTAAAGTTCCTGGGATTTCACATGAATAGACTTTTATTTAATTATTTTCCATAGTTTGTTCCCATTTTATACATGATTGCTATTTACCACAAAACAAATCATATTTATACGTTGCATTTTAAAATTGGGAAGAGTAATATATTCTCTGACTTCTTTGTGGCTTTGACTTCTAATGTATTCTTTGACTTTTTTCTTTCTTTCTTTCAACTCACAAGGATATTAATTCAAACTCGCCCAATCATACTGCACCTCAACATGTCCCTGTGTTCCAGCTCAATCAAGAAAATGCATTGGCAGTATGAAAATAAAAAATGTTTGAAAGGAAAAATAGCATTTCACTATTGTTTTCAAAGATTTATAAGGTATAAACCTCTAAAGGTATGCAAATATTTATAGTCTCATTGTAAATGCTTTTACAGTACCTCTCTCACTTTTAGGCTATTCTTAAGTCATGTGAAGTGTTCTGAATTTCTAGGAAAATTCTTTCAGAAGGGAGGAGCCACCACCCTCTCAGAGCTGTCTGGGTGCATTTACAAACAGCAGCACCACTGCAGCCTGCACTGGGCCATGAAAATGTCTGGTATTTAATTTGCATATTCATTTCCAAAGAAAACAGAGGGCTTTTTGCTTGTTTGGTTTTTTTTTTACCGTGTCTTCAGGAAGTCAGCTGCAAGTCTGGGCCAGCCCTGTGATATCTTCAGGGGTCAGCTATCCATTTTCCTTTGGGTTTAATGCCCATCACAGTAGCATCTAAGCACTTTCCAGATGAAGTGGATCTGCATATCAGTATGTCTGGAGGACTTTGGGCTCGTCAAACTTGAAATGCTGCAGTGGCACTACTTATGCCGATGGAAGGGGTTCGCCTGTCAGTGTAGGTAATCCACTTCCCTGAAAGGCGTTAGCTACATCGATGGAAGAATTTTTCCTTTGACCTAGCGCTATCTACATCAGGGGTTAGGTTGGCTTAACTATGGCACTCAGGGACACCCTGAGCAACGCAGCTGGACCGGCCTAACTTTTTAGTATAGATCTGGCCTTCGTGGAGTCTTCGACTCTTTAAGTCTCTCTCCTAGTTACAGGAAGCTCTCCCTAGGATATTCAATTTTTGTTCAGATATTCATGATCACCCCCACTCTGGTTATGGTGAGAAAAGTCTCACAGTTAGAATATCTGAAAGATCATCCTATAGCTGGACCCCCTTACTCTAGAATGCTTTTATCTTCAGTTCGCATATGCTTCATTGTTGGTATTTTGAGCTGCATTGTCCCAAAGAAGCACAGCTGTCTTGGCAGGTCAAGAACAGAAATGCGGTCACTGATGTAGCTTAGTAATGCCTAATGATGGCTTTGAAGATCAGGCTCAAGACATTGAAATGACGGCACACAGGGCTCCTGGTAGCTCATCCAGCTGAGGAAGCAGGCTGCTATATTTTGCATAAACTGAAGACTGCTTTCCCCTTCAACCTGTAGTTAATGGCATTAATCCAGTCTGGAAGTGGCAAATGCTCATAACTGTGTGGCCAAATCCTTGTAAATAGACTTTCCTAGCAAGCTGGAGGTGGAAGAAGGCATTGTTCCCCTCAGGCTTAGTGTTGAATTTGTCTTTTGATATACTGAAAAGGTAACTAAAAATACACTCCCTTCCTAAATTCCTTGCACGCGCAAAACTCCCAACGACTTCAAGCAGGAGTTTTGTGTAAATGGGCCATGCAGGACCAGGGCCTTTGTCGACGAAAGCATACAAGATTAAAATAATTATAATAAATACAATACACCTCTACCACGATATAACGCGACCCGATATAACACGAATTTGGATATAACGCGGTAAAGTAGCGCTCCAGGCGGGGGAGGGGCTGCACACAACGGCAGATCAAAGCAAGTTCAATATAACGCGGTTTCACCTATAACGCAGTAAGATTTTTTGGCTCCCGAAGACAGCGTTATATCGTGGTAGAGGTGTAATTTTAAAAGCAAAGGTTAGGGGTCTTCATATCCAGAGTCCTAGTTCTGGTCCATTTCTATTACATACACAGTATAAAATGTTTTGGATTTGTTTTGGCTGCAAGGCGCATGTGCTGTTATCATGATAGCGTCAATGAATATTGAGTGGATCTGTGCAAGGGCGCCAATTTATTGTATTGTGAGTTTTTTCTATGAAACTCTTAAATTAGAAATTGAATCCGTTCATTGTGACCAAAGGGATTCTCTGCTTTGTTAGTAAGGAGCTAAATATCACTCCACGTATCTGTGTACAGTGTAACCAGTTTATCAGGAAGAAGTGTCATGGCGGCATATAAAATTTTATGTTTGGCAACTTGGACTGAAAATTGTCTAGCAGTGAATATTCAAGTACTAAACAATGAAGAGGCAGGGGAAATGCTGGCTTCCATGCCAATAATAAACAATATATAGAGGAAAACAAATATAAACTTTAAAGCCTCACAGATGTAAAATGTCATACCCAATTGCCAAAAAAATAGCCATACACACCCAAATGCATAAGCTTGGAGGGAGAACAAAGACTGCTATAAATATTCCAAGAAGCCAATAAAAAAACCCTAGGAGTGGTTAGTTTTCCAGTGTAATGGGCTGCTATAAAAGCTTTTATTGTTAAGGGAGTTACCTTACTAAGAGCAGTATGAAGAAAACTGAATGAATGTGAAAAATTGCATGCAATAACCTAAGCTGAAAGATGATTATCAGCCTCGGAGTTCTGTGTTTTTGAGTGGGTGCTGCTGTTAAAAGATTGCTGTTGTAGTTAAAAAAAGCTTGCTTTGTACTACTATCCCTCCCTCCTCCAGGTGAACAGAGTCAGTGCTTGCTTCTCCTGTGCCTTTGTACACTGATATGGATTGTTGCTTTAAAATGGAAGAACCTGCAGTTCTACCTTCAGTGTTCACTTCTCCTTTACCTTGGTACATTTATATTGAAATTTAAGGGCTGCATCCTAGATCTTGGAGGGAGAAGTGATCATGACCTGCTGTGATTGCTCCATTCCATTGGAACAAGGAAACTGTCAGCCTACAGGGAGAGACTTGTGAGCGCACCACTGGACCTAAAGCACGGAACTCACTCCCACAAGAGATACCAATGGCTGCAGAATTCACTGGCAGAATTAAAGGCAAAACTCTTTGCTTTGACTTTGCATTCCCTCAGTGAATTATTTCCACACAAGCCACACTCGCTTACACTGACCAATATAAAAAGCAACCATAAAGTTATCGAGCTATTTCTCTTAATGCTGGGAAGGAAGGAAGAGAATGAGATTGTTGTTATTATTTATACATTCAAATATGTGGGAGGTTCTCACATATGATACTAATTGGGACATTTAAAGTACCTAAACAGATGGGTAGATATCACAAACATTCCCACTGACTTCAATGGAAGTTCCAAATTCTGAATGATTACATTATACATTTTTTTCTCCTCAGCACTTGAGAATGAACACAATGTGATTGGAGAATGGTTGCAAATCAATGAGCACCAGTATTGGCTACTTTTGCTAAGAGATCCTCACAGAAAATGCCAATCAGATATGGTGGCTCTCTGTTTCATCCTTTAATGCAGCGTTTTTCAAAGTTCGAGTCGCGACCCAGCACTGGGTTGCGGCATGTAAGGCACTGGGTCGCTCTGGTCAGCACCGCCGACCGGGATGTTAAAAGTCCCCCCAGTGGTGCTGCCCAGCTAAGGCAAGCTAGTGCCTACCTGTTCCAACACCGTGTTGCACTCCGGAAGTGGCCAGCAGCAGGTCCGGCTTCTAGGCAGGGGGCCACAGGGCTCCACACGCTGCCCCTGCCCCGAGCACCGGCTCCACACTCCCATTGGCTGGTTCCTGGCCAATGGGAGCTGGAGGGGGCGGTGCCTGTGGGTGAGAGCTGCACAGAGCTGCTTGCGTGCCTCCACCTAGGAGCCGGAGCTGATACTGGCCACTTCCAGGGCGCAGTGCGGTCTGTGGTGCCAGGACAGGCCGGAAGCCTGCCTCTGCACCCCAGCTGTGCCACTGACCAGGAGCCACCGGAGGTAAGTCCACACCCCAACCCCGTGCCCCAACCCTGAGCCCCACCCAAACCCAGAACCCCTTCCTGCACCCCAAACCCCTCATCCCAAGCCCCAGCCCAGAACCTGCACCCCAGTCCACAGCCCTGACCCCCTTCCACACCCTGAACCTCTCATTCCCGGCCCTATCCTGCAGCCCTCACCCCCACACCTCAACCTTATGCCCAAGCCCTGAGCCCCTCCCACATTCCAAACCCCTCATCCCCAGCTCCGTTGGGTCATGGGCATCAACAATTTTCTTCAACTGGGTCCCCAGAAAAAAAGTTTGAAAATCACTCACACTTTAATGCACTCTCAAGAGATGTTCCATTGTTCTGCCTTGGCATCTTGTAAGAATAAGTAAAAGAAAGGCACTAGTATCAAACACACCCTTTCCCTTTCTGTTCTATTTTTAATCAGTAAAGGTATTTTTTGAACAATGTTTGGGGGCAGGAAAGAGATTCTGTTCATTTCTGTACAAAGTTTGCACAATGAAAACTGAAAGCACAAGAATTTCACCAGCTTTTGTGCTTTATTACAAATTACAAACAGACCAGATCACCCAAAGATTTTTGGTAAGATTTTTTACCCTTTTTCAGTAAGCCTGAAGGAAGCTGTAGCATGTTCACACCCTGGTAATTTTAAGTGATGTTAATATTTATTATTTCAATGTATAATAATAAAAAGTGATCATATAAAGTTCTGAGAACCTGGCCAGTTTTTTAAAATTACAAAACCAAATGCAAATTTTCATCATCTCACCCTTTTTTCTTTTTTTTTTTAAACACCAAAGAGCTGCTCTTCATACAAATAACATTTCCTCTACATATTGGCCAGTACTCTAATCTCCTCAAGAGCCCGTTGGAACAAATGGGCCCCTGAGAGTACCCTAAATGTAAAAAAAAAAAAAAAAAACCAGGCTACTTCAGATTAAGAGAGGAAGAGTATTCCAGAGCTCTGAGACCCTTACAAAGGATGCCTTGCTAGCAGCCATCTCTCCATAACATTGAGGATGGCTCTAGCATCTGCATTTCACTGACTCCAGCTGTAGAAGTATATCATGGGGAGAGAGGAAGTCTCTCAGGTAGGCTGTTCCCAGATCACTGGATAGGAATATTTCAGATCTCTAGGCCTCACAAGGTTACAGGGCAGGTAAGCAGCTACAAGGTCCATTGAGGTCTAGCTCTTCCCCAAACAACTTCCCTGCCCAACACGTGTCTCCCCTTACTTGTAGCTGTCTTCTTCAGAGGCGGCCCAGTGTACTGCAGTCTCTCTCCCTACACCACTCTGGCATCTTCAGGGGGTAGGGCCATCTTTTTGTTCTGTGTTTGTATATGCCTAGCTCAATGGGATCTTGGTCCATGGCTGTGGATCCTAGGGCATTACGGTAATACAAATAAAATAAAATCAATCAATAAAGAAATAATATTAGCAGTAGACCCATTCCCTCAGTATATTCGAGGAGCATGTCCTACTCCTCTCCTACAGGGGAAGCCCAGCAGGCTTCTCCCCTGTTTGTTTCTTTCCTTTGACCTGGGAAGGTCTGAAATTTCACCTTTCATGTCGAAATGTGCCCTTCAAAATGCACCCTTTTTGCGACTGAGTATGGCAAGCTTCTCTGAACATATCTAGTGAGCCTGTGCAGGATGTATGCATGTGTGCGCTGGGGGAACTGAAGTCTGAGTGAGGCCCTTGTTCTCTCCTGCCCTTTGCCCTCAGTTTCAGTACTTTGCTTCAAGTACACTGAATCAATGCAGGGATCCTGCAACGACATATGAAATTAGAGCTCTGGTAGATGGGGATGAAACCCCTAGGGAGACGGTTTCCTCTATATCCCAGACTCTTTTGTCCACACCATGGAATGCAGACATTATCTGGACATCCACTGTATGGCATGGAGGAAAAGAGAGAAGGGGAGAGGTTATAACAAGAGATCAGGTCTATAGAAGGGTCCCTTTTGACAGGTATGGCAAGGCCATCAAAATGTGTCCATGCCCCAGTTTTCTCTACGAGTCCCATGGAAGGCACATTTGACACATAAGGTGAAAGGCATCAAAATGAGACCTGGGCGGATGCAAACCTGGGGGCGGGCATAGTTTGAGGGGCTTCCATACCCATCAGGACCAGAGTTGAAAACTGTGGGGCGGTTGGGCACATTTTGATGGGCTCGCCATACCCCTCAAAATGTGTTACCCTGGATTACATTGCTAGAAGTTAAAATGGCAGCCAGGCACACTTTGATGAAGAGAATATTTTGACATGACATGTCCATTCTTTATTAGCTCTCAGGACCCCACCAAAGCTGCCTTTTCTGCCTATACAACATCCCCACTAAGAACCTCACCCAGTCCCAGAAGGCACAGAACTTGTTTAAAAAGTTTCTGGCTGAAACTAAGTTCTGTTTCTCTTGCTCTCTTTTTTCCTGGCTGAAATATTTGGGACTGTTTGCAAAAACCTGGGATGATCCCAGGCGAACCAGGGCTATTTGCAACTATGGCAGGAGCAGAAAGGGCTGCAGTTGTGGAGCAATTCTGCAGCATTTTACATAAGAACATAAGAACATAAGAAAGGCCGTACCGGGTCAGACCAAAGGTCCATCTAGCCCAGTATCCTGTCTACCGACAGTGGCCAATGCCAGGTGCCCCAGAGGGAGTGAACCTAACAGGCAATGATCAAGTGATCTCTCTCCTGCCATCCATCTCCACCTTCTGACAGACAGAGGCTAGGGACACCATTCCTTACCCGTCCTGGCTAATAGCCATTAATGGACTTAACCACCATGAATTTATCCAGTTCTCTTTTAAACTCTGTTATAGTCCTAGCCTTCACAACCTCCTCAGGTAAGGAGTTCCACAAGTTGACTGTACGCTGTGTGAAGAAGAACTTCCTTTTATTTGTTTTAAACCTGCTGCCTATTAATTTCATTTGATGACCCCTAGTTCTTGTATTATGGGAATAAGTAAATAACTTTTCCTTATCCACTTTCTCCACATCACTCATGATTTTATATACCTCTGTCATATCCCCCCTTAGTCTTCTCTTTTCCAAGCTGAAGAGTCCTAGCCTCTTTAATCTCTCCTCATATGGGACCCATTCCAAACCCTTAATCATTTTAGTTGCCCTTTTCTGAACCTTTTCTAGTGCCAGTATATCTTTTTTGAGATGAGGAGACCACATCTGTATGCAGTATTCGAGATGAGGGCGTACCATCGATTTATATAAGGGCAATAATATATTCTCAGTCTCATTCTCTATCCCTTTTTTAATGATTCCTAACATCCTGTTTGCTTTTTTGACTGCCTCTGCACACTGTGTGGACATTTTCAGAGAACTCCATGATGACTCCAAGATCTTTTTCCTGACTTGTTGTAGCTAAATTAGCCCCCATCATATTGTATGTATAGTTGGGGTTATTTTTTCCAATGTGCATTTTGGGGAAGGATTCAGTCTTTAGCGTTTCTCTGGCAGTATATTAAGAAAATTAAAAGGCAGATGTAATAAAGACTCTATGAACATTTGGAAATGACATTCTATAAATAGCATCACTACTAAGAGTGTGTTGACAGTTTTATTGTGTTAGCTAGTGTCTCCTTAGGATGCCAGAACTGCTCAAGTTTGCTCCATGGTTTACACAGCCTTAGAGTATATCAATAGAGAGTATGTTGGCTCACCCATTTAAATCATTCCATTCCCAAGCATTACATCTTAGTTATCTATCACTCAAAGTGCTTGCAAGATAACAGTCTTATCTGAGTTGATGCTCAGCTCCTGTTGTTCCACAGGAAAAATAAATCACCACCACTACCACCAAGATGAAAAGTCAAATACAAGAACCAATGAGAGAATAATTAGAGCTAAAGAAATGGAAGTGCCTAAAGGACATTGCCCCAATGAGCCCAGTGCTGAAGTCCTCACTCAGGCAAAACTCCCACTGTAGTTAATGGGAAATTTGCCTTTGAAAGGACTGCAAGGACTTATGGCCCCACAATTGAGGAAGAATGCTTTATCATGTTGGGCTACATAGGATCACTTGTTGAGCAACAGTAGAATATTTTGTTCATAATGAGAGCTTATTGAGTTTGGTTGCCGTAAGTTTTCAGCTTCTAATTATGGTGTTTAGAAGACAATGGAGATGGCTTAAAATAATAAAGAATGCTGCTAAAACTGCTAAAGCTGCTGCGGTATTACAAAGACAAATGTTGGCTCCTTGTGTATAGTATACATTTAACCTGTCACCAAACACAGAGCATTTTACAGGTAAAATGTAAAAGGATGTATTTAGTAGCAATCAAATGAATGAGTTTTTTGTTTTAGCTTTTAAAAGTAACTACCTGTGTTAAAATGAAACTTTATTAAATTATAAATTAAATATATCAAATACATCAAAAATGTCTGCAACTTGGCTTCTGTTACAACAGGAGTCATTATGATGCAAAGTTAAAGGTTTCTAGAACATAATGAAATTCAAACTTGCATTCTTAGCCCTGTTGCCATGGCCAATTCAGCTGAAAATGAGAATTATAGTGAGAGCATTTCCTGGTCTTTGACCCTTCCTGTAGGGTTTTAAAAAGCAGGTTTTATATAGAGCACTAACCTCATTCTGAAGCAATTCAATTATAATAATATGAATAATAAGAGTGGTGTTAAAACACTTTAATAAATTGAAAAGTATTTAAACATCCTTATTCTAAGTTTCAAAAGACTGAGCATTTACCTTCCAGGCTTTCTGTATATATAATGCAAAAGGCTTTGGCAATGAAACTGATAATATTAAAATATATTCTCTAGTCTATATAAATATTTTTCAGACATATGTCTTAGGTAGGTAGGTAGAATAGGTTTGATAAATTAAATTTACATATACATTATTTGCATATATTTTACAGATTATTGCACACAGTACACAAAGAGTTGTTGGTTCTAGACAGTGATATGGGGAACTTCAGTGGTTTGTACAATATTCCGTGAAAATATTCCTAAAAAGTCAGTAAATGTTTTTAAAAACTGTATAGCACATATTGAATATATATTTTAAATCTGTTAAAAGGCTAAATTTTATTTTTATTTTTTGCCTTCAAATGCTAAAGTTAAACACTTTGGCTAAATTCTACTCCTGGATTTTTTGGCGTTACCAGGAGTTTCTTGTATATCTGAAGGTAGAATTTGAACCTTAGTCAATATTGTGAATATTGATATAAAGAACGGGCGTGTTTGACTGCCACAAACTAAAAACGAGTGCTATCATTCAGTTCCAAATTATTAGTTACTTTGCCTCAAAGGTACAAGTGAATCCACTGCAAATGATATATTATTAAACACATAAAGCTAAATGGAGTTGTACACACTTAAACCAGGTCTGATTTGGGCCCATATAACCTTTATTTGCCATTTTACCTGATGATTTATTTTTAAGCTTTGTAAAACTGATCAAGTTTCCTAATGTGGCAGCAATAGGTTGTGTATGTCTCACAACCATCTAGAACTGCCCAATAGACATTTCGCTTAATGCTTGTTTTAATGCGTCTATCATACCATAGGTGGTGTGACAGCATTCCAAATGCAGAACTGGCCTTGGCTATATGATGAATAATCTCCTAAATTGTGGTATTCTGTGACAGTCTTCTTAGCATATGTGCAACGTGCCTGAGGTGGCACGTGACCAGGATTCATCACTGAATTTGGTTCACTGGTTGGATCATTAACTTTCTGGCTTGGGCCGGGTACTGAGGGGGAGTGCAATGTGAACACTGATCCATGCCCTCTTCTGTGACACACCCTAGGCCACAAAACTTCTCCACAGACTCGAGAGGGGAATTGTTAATCTAAATAATTGAGTAGACATGTGTCTCGACCGGCACAGGTTGTTATAGTACTTCAGTTTTCTTTAGGCTGATTTTGAAATCAAAGCGTTTGACTGCATGAGCACAATGATCAGTTCTAAACTCAATGTCTTCAATCAAGTGAGCAACCAGTGCAAAGTGTGGCCATGGACAATCACTGCCCCAGTCCAATGACACAATCTCAGCTGCACAAACTCAGTATGGGGAAAGAAGGAAGTATGATTACAAAGCTGCTGGCAAGGATGGGCAGCTCACAAAAGCATGCCACATGGTTAGGCAAGGGGCAAAGGTGGCCCAGAGAAACAGCTGTCACAGAGGCATCAGTAGAACTTCTACTTCTAACTGTACAAAGTAGATGATTCGTAAAACGCACATACTGAGCACTAGTTGTCACTGGAGGTCTGAAAGTACTTTTTACAAGAAAAGGGGTGTTAGCCCTGATGGCCTGGTCAAATTCTAGCAGAGGAAATTACATGCTACCTATATATTCCCCTGAAAAATTTTACTGAATATTGTATTCTTCACTTCCTATAATAAAATGCTGTGTAGGGCTGCCATGTATTGTTAACTAGCTACCACTTTCCATCCAAGATGTTGCATATCATTGGTGAGTAAAGCATTACCTACACAGTAAAATACTGAGCGCCTTTAGAACAGACATACATAAATATACTATTATGAGCTTCATGATGTCAGAGGATGAGGACATCAGGGGTGACCTGAGTTAGCACAGGACAACAACTATTTAAAAATGTGCATTTTTGAAATGCCTGTATCTTTTAGGAAAAGATATCTTAACTGACACACTCCTCAGCAAGCAATGTCTGCATCCTTTTCAAGTCCTCACACATTGCCGAGGACAAAATGAAGTGCAGCCCAAGATGTAAAATATCAATGCTGCATTATTCAAACAAGAGCTTCGGTATGTGTCTCTTCTGTTTACTCATGCTAAAAGCAGAAATGCTTGTGGCATAAATGATAGATCAATAAGGTTTTTCTGTATTTAGATGAAATTAGATTCACAGTGCCAGAGAAGAAATTAAAATGCCTCTTACCCTGACATTTCCTAAAAACATCAGAGAGACAAGAACAAGGGTTATTAACAGGATGCTTTTTTTTTTATTAACAGTGGTATTATCTGTGGTATGGTTAGCTGTCTATGTATGTATATACACAGACACAAAATATATATTACATACAAAAAACTATGTTAAAGGAATATTAATGTTGCAAAGTCCACCACTCAAAAGCTAGGAAATACCAGAAGTAAGGTTGCCTGCACAACCTTAATTCAGCCCCCTTTTTGCATATACATTATACAGTCATTAATTACATGAGCACATATTTTTTTCACAAGACCCCTGCCTCATTCAGAGCACAAGATGGATGGTGCTCCCTTGAGCAGTTATTCAACATGCTGTTTATCCTCATCATTAAATGTGTGGCAATGTACCTTATTTACTGTACACCATTCAAATCCTGATCTGAGGATTATTTTCTCATTGGTTTTTTTATGGTACTCGTCACTGTAAAACATGAGTACTTCAAAAACATTAATGAATTTATTGTCCCAACACCCTTCTGAAGTGAGGTGGTGTTATTATCCCGATTTTACTGATGGGGAACTGAGGCACAGATACAGTAATGTCAAAAATGTCCATCAATTTTGGGTGCCAGTCTGAGGTACCGATTGACTGATTTCTCAGAGAATTTATCATTGTACATGCTTGCATTTCCTATATATGTATTTTCATATATAATTTCCTAAATTTTGAGTGATTTTGCAACCTTGCCCTTTTATAATAGGTTTTGTTTTTTGTTTTGTTTTTTTGGTAGGCAATTTCCTAGATGCTTAAGAAAACAAACTTGAAAAAAAAAACAGAAATTTCATCATGTGTCATCATATTGCCACCCACATGGTTCGTCAGCAAGGTTTGAACCTTTAGATTCCCTGCATGGACCTGTGCCACTCGAGCTAATGGAATAACTGATATCAATAGTAGGTTGTCATCCTCTGTGTGGACCTGCACTAGAGGGGGATGATACACACTTTGCCAGTGGGTTTCACAGTTATTTGCTGACAGCAGAGGAATGGTGAGACTCAGGAATCTTGGGTTCCATTCCAGGTTCTAGAGAGGAATGTGCTCTAGTGTTTACAGACCCTTTTGTCTATTCCCCCAAGTTTGACCTCTTCTGTCCTTGGCCCTTCCAGCTTGTCCTTATTTCAGTCCCACTCTCCCCCTCCCCCTCCCCATCTCATTGTGCCAGCTCCCTCCCACCTCAGCTCTTCATCCCACATACACCCCTCAGCAAATTGTCCCAGTTTCCAATCCACTACCCTACCCTTTTGGTTCCTTGTCCAGGTCTCTCCTCCATTCCCCATTACTTTGTCCCAGTCTCCCCCAGCCTAGTTCCTTACTCCTCTGCATTCTAGTCATGCTGTTTCTTTCTTGTGCTGTGCGTCAGTAGCAAAAGCATTGAGAGCACAGGAGAGACAGACAATCTTCCTGTTCTGTTCTGATGCCCAGTGACCCTTGACATTTGGGAGGAACAATTTCAGAGAAAGTCCTGCTCAGCCCCTGCTTCCCTGACTGGTTGTTCTTTGGGTTGTCATGTGTGTAGTCTGGTCAGCAGGTAGCACTGTGAGGGAAGAGAGCATGCTCAGCATGTTCAGAATCTCTAGAGAACTTAGCTGCCAAACTCAAACATGCCTGTACTGAGCATTGCAAACTGAGATTTCCAGCAGTTCATAATTTGGCCAAATATGGGCAGATTTTCACAAGGATAGCAAAAAGCACATCTCTGACACCAGCACAACCCCCTGCCAACTTTCAAGCCTCAGCTCCAATCATTGGGAAGCTACAGTTTCTCGACAAAATGGTTGCAGGAATATTTTAATGTTTCACTGTACAAAATTTCCCCTGCTACTGTTCCCCTGCATCCTGCATCCCCTTCCACCTGAGCAGCCATGGCAGTTCAGTGGTGCTGTATGTCTTTAATTTCCAAAATACTTCAGAATGAAAAGTGCTGCAGAAAGGTAAAATATTATAATATATATATTCTACTTCTCTGGTAGATGCTGAATCATGATGAATGCTTTACTGGAATATCCCCCGGGAAAGAGATTTAACCTTAATGATAGCAACTGGAAATGACTGCAGTTTAATCAGGATAACATTAGCATAATGTTAGCAAAGTCCACTTAGAATCATAGAAGATTAGGGTTGGAAGAGACCTCAGGAGGTCATCTAGTCCACCCCCTGCTCAATGCAGGACCAACCCCAATTAAATCATCCCAGCCAAGGCTTTGTCAAGCTGGGCCTTAAAAACTTCCACCACCTCCCTAGATAACCCATTCCAGTGCTTCACCACCCTCCTAGTGAAAGAGTTTTTCCTCACATCCAACTTAGACTTCCCCCACTGAAACTTGAGACCATTGCTCCTTGTTCTTTCATCTGCCACCACTTTGAACAGCCTAGCTCCATCCTCTTTGGAACCCCTCTTCAGGTAGTTGAAGGTTGCTATCAAATCCCCCCTTACTCTTCTCTTCTGCAGACTAAATAACCCCAGTTCCCTCAGCCTCTCCTCCTGAGTCATGTGCCCCAGCCCCCTAATAATTTTCATTGTCCTCCACTGGACTCTCTGCAATTTGTCCACATCCTTTCTGTAGCGGGGGGGCCCAAAACTGGATGTAATACTCCAGATGTGGCCTCACCAGTGCTGAAGAGGGGAATAATCACTTCCCTCGATCTGCTGGCAACACTCCTACTAATGCAGCCCAATATGCTGTTAGCCTTCTTGGCAACAAGGGCTCACTGTTGACTCATATCCAGCTTCTCGTCCACTGTAATCCGCAGGTCCTTTTCTGCAGAACTGCTGCTTAGCCAGTTGGTCCCCAGCCTGTAGCAGTGCACGGGATTCTTCTGTCCTAAGTGCAGGATTCTGCACGTATCCTTGTTTAACTTCATCAGATTTCTTTTGGCCCAATCCTCCTATTTGTCTAGGTCACTCTGGACCCTATCCCTACCCTCCAGCATATCTACCTCTCCCCCCAATTTAGTGTCATCCATGAACATGCTGAGGGTGCAATCCATCCCATCATCCAGATCATTAATGAAGATGTTGAACAAAATCGGCCCCAGGATGGACCCCTAGGACATTCCGCTTGATACTGCTGCCAACTAGACATTGAGCTGTTGATCACTACCTGTTGAGCCCGACAATCTAGCCAGCTTTCTATCCACCTTATAGTCCATTCATCCAGTCCATACTTTTTTAACTTGCTGGCAAGAATACTGTGGGAGACCATATCAAAAGCTTTGCTAAAGTCAAGATATATCTCGTTCACCGCTTTCCCCATATCCACAGAGCAAGTTATTTCATCATAGAAGGCAATCAGGTTGGCCAGGCATGACTTACCCTTGGTGAATCCATGTTGACTGTTCCTGATCACCTTCCTCTCCTCCAAGTGCTTCAAAAAGGATTCCTTGAGGACCTGCTCCACGGTATTTCCAGGGACTGAGGTGAGGCTGACCAGTATGCAGGGCCGGCTCCAGGCACCAGCTTAACAAGCAGGTGCTTGGGGCGGCACCTGCGGCAATTCGGGGGCGGCAGGTGCCTCACTCCCTCTAGGAGAAGGACCTGCTGCCGAACTGCCGCCGCAGATTGCGGCTTTTTTTTTCCAATTGCCGCTGCCGATCACGATCGCGGCTTTTTTTTTTTTTGCTTGGGGCAGCAGAAATGCTGGAGCCGGCCCTGCCAGTATGTAGTTCTCTGGAGTCTCCTTCTTCCCTTTGTTAAAGATGGGCACTATATTTGCTTTTTACAATCATCCAATGGCTCTGCAATCACATCAACCAACTCCCTCAGCACCCTCAGATGCATTAGATCTAGCCCATGGACTTGTGCATATCCAGTTTTTCTAAATAGTCCTAAATAGTTCTTTCACCACTGAGGGCTGTTCACCTCCTCCCCATACTGTGCTGCCCAGTGCAGCAATCTGGGAGCTGACCTTGTCTGTGAAGACCAAGGCAAAAAAAGCATTGAGCACCTCAGCTTTTTCCACATCATCTGTCACTAGGTTGCCTCCCCGATTCAGTAAGGGTCCCACATTTTCCCTGACCTTCTTCTTGTTGCTAACATACCTGTAGAAATCTTTCTTGTTTCCCTTCACATTCCTTGCTAGCTGCAACTCCAATTGTGCTTTGGCCTTTCTGATTACACCCCTGCATGCTCGAGCAATATTTTTATACTCCTCCCTAGTCATCTGTTCAAGTTTCTACTTCTTGTAAGCTTCCTTTTTGTGTTTAAGCTCACCGAAGATTTCTCTGTTAAGCCAATCTGGTCTCCTACCATATTTGCTATTCTTTCTGCACATTGGGATGGTTTGTTCCTATGCCCTCAATAAGGCTTTTTTAAAATATGGCCAACTCTCCTGGACTCCTTTCCCCCTATTAGCCTCCCAGGGTATGCTGCCCAAATGTCCATCAGTTACCTTAAGGAGTCAAAGTCTGCTTTTCTGAAGTCCAGGTCTATATTCTGCTATTCTCCTTTCTGCCTTTTGTCAGGATCCTGAACTCGACCATCTCATGGTCACGGCTGCCCAGGTTGCCACCCACTTCTACTTCCCCTACCAATTCTTCCCTGTATGTGAGCAGCAGGTCCAGAGGACCACGGCTACACTTAATGGTGTAGGCCTACAAGCCTGTCTCCCCCAGCCCAGAAAGAATTAACACCACATCCAAAGTCTCTTCAGGCACTTTTTTCAGGGTACAGTTTTATTCTTTAAACATAGGACTCCCAACATACGTACTACCAAATGCCCATAATACCCTTGACCAAAGCAGGCTGCAGGGGCTCAGAGGCCTTTTTCTGGGCATCTCTTACCCCCCGTCCCACCACCACGCCACGCCTAGCCACAAGAGCCACCTTGCTTCCTGTAGCTCTTCCTCAGCTATGCTCTTTCAGCCCTTTATAGGAATCTAATTCCCTCCATTCCCAACCACCTGTTTGTAAAAGGAACTCTGGTACTGAAGAGAGGTGACTGACCCCTAGCCTTCTGGCCCGTAAAGGGGCAGGCCTCTCTGTTACAAATGGAACACAGTCAGCTAACGCTAAGTACTTAAGTGATGTTTAACCAGGTGTGTTAAATAGGTATGAAATTCTAAGCTCTAGTTCTTTACAATTAAAGTTGATAAATATAAACTGAGGCCATGTCTACATTTAAACCACTACAGTGGCACAGCTTCCGTCTACCTAGCGCTGTTTACACTGGGTATTAGCTCAATTTCACTATGTTGCTCAGGGGTGTGGATTTTTCACACCCTTGAGAGATATAGTTGGGTTGACCTAACTTTTTAGTGTACGCCTGCCCTAAGTATTTTCATGTGCATTAAGGTGGGCTCAATCAAAGGGAGATGGACAGTTCCAGATGATGGAATTTACAGGTTCCAAAGCAAGCAAACAAACAACAAACAACTCCAATATAAAATAAGGTTATTTTCTGAAAAAAAGGCATTAATTGCAATGTTAACATTGAAAAAACAAGTAATTAAAAGTCATAAAATGCATACTTAACTATAGCTCCTTAACTGGACCCCTGTTCTGTTCCTGTGTCTTACTTTAAATAATATCTCTTTATATAATAAATTATTTTTGAAATAATACAGTATATAATACAAACTGGAATTTCTTATACAACCTCACTTACAGTAAGTATAGCGCAATACACACAAGACAAAATTTTAAACCAAAGATAGGCATATAAGTAAAATAGGCCAAGATAGGCATTTAATTGTGTCTATAGGTGCCTAAATATGAATATAGTTTCCTAACTTCAGGCACTCAAGTTTGAAAACATTGGCCTAAACCTTTATATTTGATTTTTTAGCCTCAGAAGAGATTTACAAAACAAACCAAGTTTGACTCAGAGTCAAAATATAAAATTCTATTTGTCCACAGGACGATACAGATGCTACCAGCACCTACCTTTGGTGAAAACACAAATGTTAAAATAACATATTAATAGCATATAAATATACAATATAAAACTGACAACAATTTTACTTAGATGTTTTATCTTTCATATGGGGTTACATAAACATGCTACTAGAGGAAAAAGCATTCTATAACAATCAAAATAAGCAGAAATTGAAAAGATGGAAAAAGAAGCTGTGATACTCAAAAGAAATTTCACCTAGGCAAAAATCAATGGTGATGATACCCCAGAATGGATCACTCTCTGAATAATTTATCCAAGTAGGTCCTATGGCATCTCAAACACCACCACTCATGTAAATATTTGAATCAGTGGCTCACTTTGTCTCACAAATTACTCAGATGTTTATAGATTCTGCCTGAACAAAAATATCCCTAGAAACACTAAAAATATGTGAAAGAGACTAGAAGAGACACAGAGCACAGAAATTGCTAATTCCCCAGCAGATCAGCAACTGGGAAACATGTCTAAGACTCAAACTTAAAACTATTGGACACCCTTCTTGTAATGCTCATATGCTTCAGATAGATTTTGGTGATGGGGGAAAGCTGGGGCAATCTTTTGTGAATACTATGAACTCGGTCATTCCTTGGTAACTTCTACAAACTTACTTTGAAGTGCCCAACCTTTTTTCAATTGGCTCTCCTTCAGTATTTCACTTCATTACTTTGGGGGAGTCTGGGGGAGGTCCAGTAATCTGTGAAAATGAAGTTCAGTGACAATTCTGAGTGCTAAAAAATTACTCATATAATAGAAGGAGGGGTAGAATCGCACCAAATGTCAAGGGGTGGCACATCTGCATGGCTGAGATAGCAGCCTATGAAATGAATACTAGATTCTGTATATAAATTGAATTGTTTTGGATTTTAGAGCTACATGGGTGGAGATTATGTCTTCTGGAAGAGAAGACAGATTCTGGGTCAGTGGGAATAAATCTGACCGAGAGTAGGCAATGAATGAATTCTGGGGAGGGGAACTGGGCGGGTTAGAGTGGGTGAGTAGCTTGACCTTGACCTCATTCTTTTTTATCTCTCTCTTCCTTTCTTCTCTTCTTTCCTTTAGTATGAATGAATGTATTGCTGTGTTGTCAGTGAACTGGGAGGTGTGTGAGTCCTCTTTGTGTTGTGGTTAAGTACTACTTGACACCTACATCCACAGTATATTCAAACATGTAGAAAGTACATGTCAGCCCTGAACCTACCACGGGAGGACAGCCAGCTAGTAAAGGTTGATAAAAATACTCATTGTCCAAAGGATGTATTCCTAATTCTTTAATGCCTGTGTAGTGGGGTGGCTTCCCCCCTCCCTGAATTTGGGCTGCAACAGACCAGTGGGCCTACACAGACAGGGAGCCAATCAGAGAAAGCCTTATAGGGAGCCAATCAGGGCCCAGATTGGAGGGAGCCAATCAGGGCCAGGCTCAGCCCTATAAGAAGGCTGCAGAGGGCAGGAGCAGGTGGTCTGTCCTAGGTCTTTGAGAGGGGAAGGTCTATCTCCAAGCTGGGAGATTAGCACCGTGGACAGCGCAGTGCTGGACAGGCTCCGGGAGCAGAGGGGAGCTCTAGCCTAAGGCCTGCCAGGCTGCAGGCCCTGAGTGGAAGGGCCTAGCGGGTGTAAGGGGCCATAGAGGGAGTGGTCTAGGGAAGCGGACAGATGAGGGGAGAGAAGGAGGACAGCGAGGCTGCTGCCAAAGGGTCCCTGGGCCGGGACCCAGAGTAGAGGATGGGCCTGGGTCCCCCCCACCCTCCTTGCAGTACACCCAGCCATTGGCCGTAGAGAGCGGTCCTTATAGACCACGCCAGATCCCTGATGGGAGGGATTAGACTTTGGGGTGTGTGGTTGATCACGGTGGCTGGAACATAGAGACTGATGATTGACCCCCCCCTCTGGAAAGGGGTATGGAAGGACTGAGGGGCACTGTCGGTGGGCAGTGGTCCTGAAGAGGATGCTGTGAGTTGGTGAGCGACGTGGGCTCAGACATGCCAACTGAGGGCGAGATGACCGTCAGGACACCACCAGGAGGGGGCGCTCCACTGGACTGAGCTAATTCCCGAAACAACCAGTAGGGGCGCCAGGTGGTGAGTCCCAATCCCGTCACAGCCTGGTTCAAGTTCTTGAACTTCCTTTCAGTGATAAGCAGAGTTTCAGCAGAGATTTTAAAGATGGAATTGTATTAATCTGTTATCCAGGGGTCAGCACCACCATATTGCATGACAAACACTTGACAAAATTACCGGACTTAGTGTCAGACATTGGTGGGGGGTTATGTCATTCAGGCCTGGGCTACACTACTGCAGTAAATCAAGCTAACTTTAGCAACTTCAGTTACTTGAATAATGTAACTGAAGTTGACGTTGTTAGATCCACTTACCGTGGTGGCTACACTGTGCTGTGTCGATGGGAGAGCATTCCTCCTCTCTGCCCTGGAGGTTATCACAATTTTTAATATAACTGCCAAATCTCATCCACTTTGTTACACTGCCTTTCAGAATGTAAACGCCAAATGGATGTGCTGCCTTTGCTGTCTGTAACCCGCCAACAACACTGCTCCTAGAGCCAGGAACAAAATCAAGAAATGCTGACTCCCATGATTTCACCACAGTGCCATGATAGGTGAGCTACCTGCCAGCTCAAGAGTGTCATGTCCTTCTCTAGGGGCTGGTGCACAGAGGATAACAACCTACTCCTTTAGCTCAAGCAGAAGAGGTTGGTGCTGTTGATCTGAACGTCTGGGTTTACATCCTGCTCAGGGCTGACAAGAGGAGGGGGGAAGCCAGTACAAATTACCGGGCCTGGCGGTCCAGAACGGGGCCCGGGGCCCGGCTCCCCCCCTCTGCCCCCGTCGGCCCTGTTTTGCCAGTCCGCCTTTGCGGGGGGGGGGGGGGGGGGGGGGGGCGAAATTTTTTTTCACCGGGGCCTGAACCTGATCTCAGCGGCCCTGATCCTGTTGACAGCCCAGGGAGGAAAAAGTAGTGTGTGATCATACAATTAAAGACTGCATCATAATACATCTGCACAAGAAGATCAGAATTAAAGGTGCACAAGTAGCCTTAATGCCAGGGCCGGCTCCAGGCAGCAGCTTCTCAAGCAGGTGCTTGGGGCGGCCGCTCCGGAGAGGGGGGGCAGGTCCAGGTATTCAGTGGCAATTCGGTGGATGGTCCCTCACTCCACCTGGGAGTGAAGGACCTCCCGCTGAATTGCCGCAGCAGATCGTGATCGCGGCTTTTTTTGTTTGTTTGTTTTTTGTTTTTTTGTTTTGGTTTTGGCTGCTTGGGGCGGCCAAAACCCTGGAGCCGGCCCTGCTTAATGCTGGCATTTTCTAATACTCTGCTTGACTTTTCAACCTTAATGTTCTTTTAATGTAGGGATTTTTAAAAGAGGTAATAGATACATCTAGGAACCCCACTTACTGGGGGACTGAATGCCTCAGACCAATGAGTTACAATTCTTTGATCTGCCAGCCACCAGTATGAGTTCAGGCCAGCTCAGGAGGGATTGAAAGTTTTCCATTTCTAATGGATATTTGATGTCCCCTATATGAGATGAGTTTGTGGGCTCTCTGCTCCAGTTTCCACATCACAACCTCACCTGTTGCTTTACACTAACTGGCAGATTCAGCAGGGAGGAAAAGAACCGCATGGATTGTGGAGCCTGAACTACCCCTGTTGTTCCCGGAGGAAATCCCTTCCAGATAGGACTGAGGCATGCCGGCCAGACAGTGTGTGAGAAGCTTGCCATGCTGCCCCCTGTAGATATATAGAAGACTTCATTCATCAGTGCAGACCAGGACTGGCCTGGGACAGAAACATTGCATCCATGCCCCTTTGCTCTGGGTATGCCCCCATTTCTCGGTGATGCCCACAGCAGGGAGCTGGAGTGATGTAGGAGCGTTTACACCATCAGGGGTCAGTTATACTAGCGGAGCAGTGCAAAGTGGCTGTAACGTGCAAGAGAACTTGGCTCATGTTTATCTTATGCATAGAGCTGAATGAAAGTTTCCCATCAAAATATTTTTAATGGAAAATTATCTTTTTTCACCTAAACAAAAGGTTTCATCAAGCAATTGTACTTTCCTTTTTGACAAATGTTTTTAAAAAACCCAGAAAAATATTCAGTTTTTCAGTTTTCAAAATGAACTTTTTTCAGTTTAGTGTTATTTCCCCTTTTTGCTTTCTTTTCTATTTTCCATGTAGTCTCTGGAAAAGGAGAGGAGAGAGAAAGGGGAAAACAAACAAAAAAAATTGCAGGAAATTTTGAAAAAAATGTTTTCAAAATGATTTCTAAAAAAATAAATAAAATAAAATAAAAAAATTGACCAGTTCTAATTATAGGTTATCTTATAAAGAGAACTGAGTCCTAACAGATGTCACTATTGTATATGCTTACTTTCTGATTCTGAGCCAGAAACTGTTTACCTTGCTCCTGGGTTTATTCCCCTTGCTTTGGCTCTAGAAACACTAGTCACATGTGTCAGACAAGCAGGAGTTGGCCCTTTTATCTGTACTATAGATGATTATGTATTTTAATTTTAATGTGGTGTAGCTTGAAAGCTTTTCTCTTTCACCAACAAAACTTGGTCGAATAAAAGATACTACCTCAACCACCCTGTCTCTATTTTAATGGTGATCATGGTAAAATCATTTCTACATCTTTGAATGCACACATACACTTGTGTACAGTAGAAAAAGCTTAGAGTCTGCATGTGATTATATTAGTCTCTCTCATGCACACTCTCTAATCCTTTCTATTTTACATAAAGGTGTGTGCCTATGAAGGCATAGTAAAGAATTATAGAGCATTCACCATTAAAATGTGTACAATTCTGCCGTTCACCTAATTAACATTTCTGTAGTATCTGAGGTCTTCCCTTTGCAAGTGAATGGAATATCTGTGTAAGGTTACATCTGCCATTTGCAAGTACTTAAAAGGCAGTGACTAATGTAATAGTGTATATCTAGAATACAGTATATTCTAAATTCCATTTCCACAAAATGTAGCATGGTTCTCCTGTTTGATTATAAAACCATCTAATAATTCTTATTTTATGGCATTTGCTGAGTGAAAGGGGCCATGTTACACTTTGCCCAAGCACAAACCTCTACCTCAGACTTTTCAATCCACTATTTATCCAAAATGAAATATTTTGCTAACTATGTGCTTTCAACAATAGACTGCTCTAAGCAGCTGCATTATTTGTTTTTAAAGGATTCTATATTCGACCTGTTATAAAAAAAATAATGTCCCTGTTCTTTGAAAAAAGCATGAGGATTAAAAAGGTTTTAAAATATCCTCAAATGTTAATTAAATACAGAATTTCTTCTTGTTTCCTCTGTCAATATGTGCAAAGTCAGCATCAGAGAAGCTTTTGCCTATTTCAATCATGGATCCACACAGAAAAATCTTAGTCCTGTACATACCTTTCTTGGAGTAATTTTAAGTTTTCCCATGTCCATTAGGCCCTTACAACCTAATCTTGCTCTGCCAATTGCTCCCATGGTGAGATCATTAAGTAAATTATTTTAAGATCAAACAGCCTGCAGTGACAATGGAGTTCCATGTAAGGTAAATGCTTCAAAGCCCCCCTTCCCCCACCCTCTCAAATTATAGCTCTACAGGCTATTCATCACCTCTCGATGGGGCTTGCCCCACCATTACTTGGCTTTTTGCTGCAGGCTAAGGTAGCACCACTAATTGGCCTTTGTAACAAAACTGACCTGTGGACAGGATAAAACTTGTTTGGAGCTTTAGAGACAAAAATTATTCAAGGTTAAAAACACATGAATGCCACAGCTACGTCACCATAATAACTAGTGAATGAATTTCTTCCTCTTGGTTCTTAATGTGAAAGAATGCGTTCATGTGCCCACGCCAAACAAAAGCTCCTTCAGGTAGTTGAACTAGTTCACTTTTTTTTTAAGCTCAAGGACAAGTAGGTCTATCATTTCCTTTATTTCTTTGGAGCCCCTCACAGTGAGGACCCTTTGATCTCAGAGAATAATGGTAGATGGAACAATTTAACTGCTTCATACAGGTGCAGAGAGTTTATTTGACAGATTGTGGCTTTTATTTCTAGCACATTAGCTGTGTGCATACAAATGGACTCTTGACAGATTCAAGCAGGTAGATCAGAATTAAAAAAATAAAATAAAGCCTCAACAAAAGCTTGGTCACACCTGCAAGGATAGCACAATTTGAAAATGCTGCATAAATTAAAGACAGGTAAAGCCATTAAGTTCCCCTGCTGTGAATGAATTTTTACAACTGAGGAAGACAGCGTGTGGGTGGGAAAGAAGCTTGAATGAGTAAACAACAAATCATCCAGACAATCTCCTTCTAGTTTAAAGAGCCTATACTCCGTCTGAGTTATTTTAAAATAAATAACTCTGCTAGCCAAGCCTTGTACTGTAGCACCTAAATTATATTGTCTATAACAGAGGACTGAATGGATGGGAGAAGCAAAGTGAAGGAAAGCATTTTCAAATCATGTTTACTCAAACCGGCACTTTTTTCCCCAAAGGATGATTATCTGTGCAAATTATCTTACATTTACAGTTACTCATGATTACGACTGCTGAAGTGAAAATCTGCCCTTTTAACTTTGTAAGCTGTTTTTTTCTTTTTTGGTTTTTCACTTAGCTTAAGTGTAGTTAAAATGGCTTGTATAAGATGCTGTTCAATAGCCTACCATCAACAATAACAAGTCTTCTGAAGATTGCTTCTTTAGACTGATACTGCTTATGAAAGCCACTCATTAATTCTGCATTTATTTCTGCTCTTTTCTGTTTTAAATTTGATGTTGTCTTCTCAATGCATTCCCATGCTTCCAGTAATGTCTTGCCCTTAGAGGCCTTGTCTATACTTGAAACACTGAGGTCTGGTCCACACACAAGTTTTGTACCAGTATAGCTATTTTACTTAGTGGTATATATATATATTTTACCAATATAGTTATACTAGTACAATGTCTAATATGGAATTTAATTGTACCAATATAGTCACAGCAGTACTTGTGTGTGTATAGACAAGTCCAGAGAGTAGTTTGCCACTGATGATAGCAATGGTAAAAACTGTAGAGTAAATCAGTTTCCACCTCTGCCACTACTGGTAGAGAATTACAAGTCCTAGTTTCACTGATGAAATACAGTTCCCAGAAACTGAATAAGAGCAAACTATTGTACTGAAGGCTGAATACTAACAATAGCCGTTAGCCAATATCACAGATATTTGCATACAGGGCCAAATTCAAAGGCGACACAAATGGTGGTTTCTTTACACATTGGTGTAACTTGCATACTAAATGGGCTAAAATAGCAGGATTTCAGAAAAAGGTTTGGTCTACACTTTAAAGTTTTATGAGTATGGCTATGTCAATTAAGGGAGTGATATTTTGCCGACATAGGGATGGTGGTAAAAGCCCTTATGTATGTGCAGTTATATCAGTATAAGAAGTCCTTATACCAATATAGCTTATGCTGGTTCCCAGAATGCCTTTTCTAGTGCTATCCTATCCCCCACGAAGGAGAGTAGGATGCAGATGCAGCTGGGCCTGTCAGTGACACTGCAGTTCTTAAGAGTGCCAGTCTGCCAGGGGAAAAGAAGGAGGCTTTCAGCAATGCAGAGAGGCAGTCCCTCTGTGCAGTGGGAGATGCCTTTCCCTATGGAGTTATAAAATCACCAGAGTTTGAAGGCCATACCCCTAATTCCACCTGAGAGAAGCACTTTGAAAATTCCACCAGGCAAACCCAGGTGGGCTCTCTGGCCCCTGTAGAAGAGGCTGTTGAAGGGTACAATGTGTCATTTAATTTATACAACAATCTCTGAAAAATAACTCTATTCCATATTAAATTCTTTCGTGCCCCTCATTGTATCAGCCACCATAGCTCATGTCATTCCAGAACAGTAGCACCTAAAGGTCAAACAAGCTTTTATTTTTTTTTTTTAGTTAAAAGCAAACACTCCTTTGGAAAAAGCCATAGTGTGTGATTGCTGAAAGGTTGGCTAAGAGACACAGTAATATTTCCTTTATGCAGTCTGCTTCAGTGGTTTCCACAGCTGGAATCCAAATAATAAATGTACCATCACCAGCCACCAAAATAAAAAGGATGTGAAATGTATTAATAATAATATTTCAGCAAGATCTAGTGCAAAAAAATGGTTTTAAGACTTTCCATATTCTACTTGTTTGGTCTTTTCTATTTTAACGTAGGAGAATAAAATATGCTGCTTTAGACCATATTTCTGTTAAAGCTACTACAGGTTTATGAGGGTGCTAAAATGGTGCAGCAAACATAAAAATTAGCATCACAGTTTTGTAGGGTTATTTATTGCTCTTATTTAACTAAATATATGGTAGTTATTGGCATTTCCATGTAAGCAGGTTTGTTTTTCAAAAATTTGAATTCATGTCTGGTATACAGTCAATCAATCTACATTTGCACAACACCTTTTTCAGACAAGCTCCTTAACAAGCATTCTGAAATATCAGATTTACATTAATACCCACTGAATCAGAAGCCATTCAATGCAGGACTGAAAAAAAAATTTTAAAATGTAGTTTGCATAGAGGTGGGTGCTGGGTTAATTTCTACCAGGGTTACAAAGTCTAAAGGCATGGTTTTTCCATATGTTGTTTATCATTTTGGATGAATATTGGTGTAAAGCAGCACAAAATCAGACAGCAAACAGTGTTTCTTTTTTTTTTTTTTTATGAAAGCAATGGATTTTGAAAGAAATAAGAGGCATTGGTGATTCAGTAGGTGGCACTCTTCCCTCTGAGTAGATATTGAACTAATGTCCTGGCTCGGAGTTGTCTATGGGTCATTGTGCTGTTGAGGTGTAGCTGTCTTTCAGATGAGCTACAAAACTATGGTCTTGACCACTTGCGACCTTAAAGAATCCATGATAGTTTTCATGAGAGTATGGGTGTTAATCCCCATGTCCTGCCCAAATTTCAACTCTGGTAATTAGATAATATCTTCAGTGCCTAAATCTTCTACGCAATTTCAACTGGATATGGTATTCACTCTTACTTTAGGTCATGAACTATTGCTGTACATTATTAAACAGTTGTTGAGTTTCACCCAGAGGTGGCTGCATTTTAGTTGAGGGAAAAGTGGTTCTTATATAAATAGGTATGTATAATCATTGAACAGTCATTTGGACAAAGCTACTATATAAAGATCCTGTAGAGATAACAAAAATTAATATCCACTTTCGTACCAAAGCACATTTTTAAAGCCTGGAAACAAAGGGAAAGACATTAAAGATCTAGCTAGTCATGCCATATCGGAAAATAAGTAGACAGTAATAAAAGAACAAAATATTTGTAATAGAAATTATTAGCAGAAATGGGCCCAAGCAACAAAGTGCAGACACTAATCAGAATGTTGGGCAGAGGCTGCAGTTTTTGTTCAGAGCATTACAACCATAAAACTCAGCTGCAAAGCTTGGCAGAATACATGTCGCACCCTTCTGAGAGGTGGAGTTTCCAATGGAGTGGTGTGCCTCCACACCACCTCTGATGCAGGTCTATGCCTACTAAGCACACTCTGCCCTGTAATATTTACATCTCAGACACATCTGACTCTTTACTGTACAAAGCACTAGAACTTGAATTGTTGGGTACTGTCAGTGAACTAGACTAGGTGGCCTATCAGGTCTTTCCATCTCTTACTTTGGTGGGTCTGTCATTTGAATTCCAACTGAGAACTCAAAAATTAGGTAAAAAAACCACATAAAAAGTCCTACATTTTCATTATTTTGGGCTTGTATAATGAGGGTATTTAATCTCCTGCTATGTGTTTCCTATACATCTTGATTTTTAAGCCTTGTCTACAGGGGGAGATTGATCTAAGTTACACAACTTCAGCTATGTGAATAATGTAGCTGAAGTCAATGTACTTAGATCTATTTACCACGGGGTCCACACTATGTGATGTCGACTGGAGATGCTCTCCTGTCAACTCCCCTTGCGCTGCTCATTCAGGTGGAGTACAGGAGTCGACGGGAGAGCAATCTGTGGTTGATTTATCAGGTCTTCACTAGACCCGCTAAATTGACCGCCGAAGCATCAATCGCGGCATGTCAATCCCCCGGTAAGTGTAGACAAGCCTAGTGTAATGTAAATGAGAAAGCTAAGGAACTGTCTGTCATTTAAATTCCATGAACTCTTTTTTTTTAATTCAAATGTATGCATACAAATGTTATTCCTTCAAATGAGCAATGAGTGGTCACTGGCCTGGGTCTGGGTACTACTCTAACTATGATAATTCTGATCAATTTGAGGAAATTTATGAGATGATCTCAGTTGGAGTCTGGATTGTATAGTTCCCCTGAAACAATCAGTTAAGAGAGAACATGGACTGTTTATGGACTTTGGATAGCAAAAACTAGCACAATGGCAATGCAAAAAAAGTTAGTTATTATTAACGCACTTGCAACATGTAGCTCCAATCAATTATATACTCTTTTCAATTTCGATGTCTAAAGATGACATGTTAGTACAGCTGGCATGGCTTATAATTTATGAATTTGACATCAGAATTAATGACATAATTACGTATTGCTGTAAAATGCCTATACATGAAATATTAAGTTAAGCTCTATTACAAATAAGAAATATTTGTCATTTAGCACTATTACTGATAATATGGTTTTCTTGGTTTTGTAACCCTTCAGCACTATACCTAATCTGTTAAAGGAAACATAACATCATCTGGCCACAACAGCCTCCTGCACAGTGCAGATTAAATAACCACAATGATTTCCTGTAGTGAATGGGAGGAAGAAAGAGTGGATGTGTTACCCACAAAAAAGGCATGGCCAGTTTGCCTCAACACAGCACATGATCCACATGGCCAAAACCCAGTGTTGGAGGGCATCAATGGGCTGTTTGCCACTTCATCCCATTACTAGCAGCATAGCTGACTGAATAGTATATGTGTAATGTTCAGTTTGTTATGGCTCACACTCTTATTTATTCCCTATTCACAAGTATTCCAATGACTGCCAGGCATTTGTGAAAAAGTTCATGAACCCCAGAAGTTTCATGCATTTTAACAAGAATAATCATCATTTAGCCCAAAATGCAGAATGAAAGTTCATTATCTGGCATTTATTACTCTCCTGTTCAAAAACTTGATTATCCAATAAAGGAGAAACAATATCATGTGACTCAGGTAACCAATCACAATCCCACAACATAAATACCAAACATTTAAAGCAAATAGATTGTGAGCAACCAAGAGGTCAAATTGATTTTTCAGAACTATGTGGTGAACAACAAATACACTCTCTGAAATAAGGATTTGATTGTGAACAATTTACTAATAAAAAAAGGGTGCATTATTAAACAAATTAATTTCATAATTAATATTATTTATAACTAAAAGTTTGACCAGATGTACACAGCAGTAGCTTGCAATGGGCCAGCTACAAGGATACCCTAGTCCTACAAGACACAATGATACAAAGATGGCAGGGGTTGCAATCATTTTGAAGGACAGGATTAGAATTCAAAATGAATTTGACAAATTGGAGAATTGGTCTAAAATCAACAATATGAAATTCAATAAAGTTATGTGCAAAGTATTGAAGTTAGGAAAGAAAAAACAAATTCACAACTACAAAACATGAAATAACTGGCTATGTGGTAGCACTGCTGAAAAGGGTCTGGGTGTTATAATAGGTCACAAATTGAATATGAGTCAACAAAGCGATGCAATTTCAAAAAAGGCTAATATCGTTCTGGGACGTATTACCAGGAGTGTCGTATGTAAGACCCGGGAGGTAATTGTCCTACTCTACTCAGCTCTCACAAGGCCTCAGCTGGAGTACTTTGTCCATGTCTGGGTGCCACACTTTAGGAAAGATGACGACAAATTGGAGAAAGTCCAAAGGAAAACACAAAAATGATAAAAGGTTTAGAAAACCTGACCTAAAAGGAAAGTTTAAAAACTGGGCATGTTTAGTCTTGATAAAAGAAGACTGAAGAGGGACCTGATAACAGTCTTCAAATACGGTAAGGACTGTTATAAGGAGGACTTTGATCAACTGTTCTCGATGTCCATGACAAGTAGGACAAGAAGTTATGAGCTTAATCTGAAACAAGGGAGATTTAGGTTAGATATTAGGAAAAACTTTCTAACTATAAGGGTAGTTATGCTCTTGAACAGAGTTCCAAGGAAGGCTGTGGGATCTCCATTATTGGAGGTTTTTAAGATTAGGATGGAAAAACACCCATCAGGGATGGTCTAGGTTTACTTGGTCCTGCCTCAGCACAGTGGTCTGGACTCGATGACGTCTCTAGGTCCCTTTCAGGCCTACAGTTCTATGATTCTATGTTGGGTCTCAAGATTCCTACTTTATGTTGCAGCAGATTTCCACATAAGCAAAGCCCTTTCAGGGCCCAATTCAAAGCCCACTAAAGTCAATGGGAATCTTTCCATTAACTTCAATGGGTTTTGGATCAGGCTCTTACCTGGGCTGAGTTGTTCACTTTTTGACGTTAGGACCCACAAATATAACCAGTCAATTTGACATGTGGTATTTTCTCAGAACACTTTCCTCTTCTTTTCTTGCCTTAGACAGCTTGAGAGTGCCTATTTTCCTTACCACTTTTCACTCCTCTTTAGTAACCTTCCGCAAGGGTGATTCCGTATTATTTCAGAAGTATCATGTTCCAGCTCTTCAAACTGGTTCATCCACTTGTAGCAAATTATGTATTGTGCAGTGGGATGTTGATTCTGACTCTACACAAGCATTTCTTTACAGGATCCATAAAGAAGATGTAGGTTTTGGTGACATTGTGAACAAGCTCCTGTGATTCATAGTTAATTCCTGCTCTTTACTACAGATAAATGGGTGTGTCCTGGGGTTCTCGGGGTTCTCTCCAATCTGCTTTGATAGAGTTTTAGCAGAGGATGAGGAAGCCACAGTAAGTCCAACAATATAAAAAAAACCTCCCAAAGTTGTTGAATTTTCAGAATTAGGATGAGAGACATCAAAAGGAATCTTCTGGCACAATCCTAAGAGTGCCTCAGTTCTGATGAATATAGAAAAGAGAGAAAATCCCATTTATAATTTGTGTTTTTAACTAACAAAATGAAATGCCTATTTTACTCAGTGATGAACTGTTTACAAAATACAGTTTACGACAAAGGCTTTGTAATTGTAAGCATCGTATTACATCTTTTGCTGCATAAGATACTCATAACAAACTCCAGGATTTATACGTATGACCTAAAAAGATCAAGTTGGGTTCCCAGGGTGAAACTGTGGCCCCATTGAAATCAATGACAAAATTCCCACTTATTTGAATGGGTCAGGATTTTATACTGTCTCTCTTTTTGGAATCATCGGTTCTCAGACTGTGATCTGCAGAAAGCTCACTGGTCACTAGGTTTTGACTCTTCTCCTGGTTTTCAGCTGCAAAACTTCATTAAATCCAGCTAAAAAGACATTAACTACTTTCCAGCTATTAGTTTGTCCTGTTAGCAGTTGGTGTAATTGCCTGAGGTATGTTATGTGACTGCACATGGGAAGGGAGGTGGTTCTGGAGACAATCTATCTATTAATATAGAGACACATTATGAAAAAGTTTGTGTGCCGTTTTAGAAAGTAACTCTTTAACAACAGATTCAATGTTGTTGTTATCAATCTGACACAATAACCAACAAAACAGATGAAACAGTTAAATTATTGCTGGCTGTTTTTTTTTTTTTTTTTTTTTTTTAAAGATAACATCAGTTCCTCTAACTGAACAACTTATGATTCTAAATTCTTCAATGCAAAGAAAAATCATTTTAGGGTTTGCTGTCAGCAGAAGCATCATGGTTTCAGCAGCTCCATCAGTAAAATATTAGGACAGTTTTTAAAAGGAGCTGTATTCTTAATTTGTTGTTTCTGCACTTATGGGTTTAGCTAGCACTGAACATTTGTGGTGGTGGCTATGTTTATAGGAATAACAAATGAGCCTGCTACCGCTCTGTTTGATTTCTTTAATAAAAAACAAGGTCTGCTATATTATTACATGTACTATAGGATTGTGAATGGCCCATTACAATTAATAGGCGATCCATTTGCCAGAAATTATGGATTTTACTCTTTTTGACCTAATGAATAGTACAGAGTGTTATCACTTATACTCTATATTGAACCATAGTACTGCATAATGTTACTTCAGTCCATTCTGAGATAGTCAAAATTGTCATATTCTTTTTGTTAGAGCAATGATCAAATATTGACATTTCTTCAGTTCATATAAATAGATACAACCTTCTTACATGCAACTTGGTCAATATATTCTGATGTTCACATTAGGGATGTGGAAATCAATGTAGTTTTCCTGTTATTCTTTTATGATTAAATCAATTGAAGTTATTTACTCATAGCAGAAAATACGGGTGATTGCCAACCCTAGGGCTTGGTGAATTGCTTTCTCACTACTGCTGCCCAGTAATGAGAAGGTGCAGGTTCTCTTCAGGGGTTGACTAAACCTGCTCATATATAGCAGCAATCTGAAGTGCATAAATTGTTTATTATTAAGGGCTATCAATGTTTCCTGGCAAAGGGCATCTTTATCATTTGCCGTTGCATTAACATTGACAAAGCAGGGGAATACTGAAACCCAGCATTGTTGATCAGATGGAGCAAAATAACAGACATGAAGCAATTCAGCTAGAAACCCAGTATTCTTGATACAGCTGTGGTTATGTAGAAAGATCAATTAAAGACAATGGAATTATCAGTTAAATTGAATGGGCAAACAAGACTTGTGGAGACACTTTTGCTAAGACTTGGAAACCATTTGGGAAAGAGAGAAGACCTAAATAGATTCATATTAAAACTTCTTGTCCCAGGAGCTTAATTTGACATAATAAATGTGGTGGACCAGCTATGTTATTTAAAGATGGGAATAAATATCACTTTGCATACCATATTGCTCTTGTTTATGCAGGGCTATAGTCATGTGTTGGAATACAAATTTTACATTGGTAGAATGAAATATTTACAAGTTAACTTCCCCACCACCACCCTCACACCTGTTTTTTTTCAGTATGTACACAATTTCTGTAGTGCTTTTTCAGATGAACTCATGCTTCATTCATGAATAGTGTGGTGCTTCAGTCTATTTGAATAACTTGAAGATGTAGAAAGTGGTATGAACATAACACTCAAACTGTGCAGGATCAACCAGTTTGTGAGCCTTAAGTCAGGGAATCCCATGATCTAATTCCATCCAGCTAAAGAACAAATCATGTAGAAATACATCCTTCTCTTACATTACCCTCTACTTCAAGTGAATGACAAGAAAATGATAGAATGGAAGGGGTTAAGCTGCCCAATCTTCCAGAAGACTGTTTTTTAATCACCAGTATATGTGCTATTGGGGGCATGAGGCCCACTATTATTTAAATATATTTTTAAACATATTATTTAAACATCCATGGCCCAGTTGAGGTGGAAGGATTGTACGTGCATGAAAATCCCAATTTGGGCCCTGATTCAGGAAAGCACATGCTTAACTTTAAGCATATGTTAAAGTCCTCTTGATTTCAATGAGAATGTGTTTTAGTGCTTTTTTGAATATAGGTGCTTTCCTGACTGAAAACCCTAGATAGGATACTCTTTCCCCATCTTCATTCTCATACTTTCCCACCTTGCTGTGTTATTATCTCTTCCTCTGGAAGAAAAGAGGAGTATGAGAAAGAGAGAAGTCTTCATAAACCATATGCACAACTAGTCTCCCTCCCATTAAAGCCAATGAGGCAAAGTCAACTAAGATGAGTGCTCATCTGGGGTAATTCTGCTGACTTCCATCAAGTCACTTCATCAACATGAAAGTAGACTTTTGATTAATGGTTGTAAAGCACAGTAGCAAATTAACAGAACTTCTAATGGACCATCTGAACCAGTCCTCCCCATTTTCCAGAGGGGTCCTCTAACTCTGAGACGCCACACAACTAGGGAAGTGTTTCTTAATGACTGGCCCATGGACTGGCGTCAGTCCCTAAGATATGCTTGACACAGTTTTGGAAGGCAGCAAGCCAGCCCCTGGTATCAAAAAGATTGAGAAACACTATGCTAGAGGATTTAGAGCTCTGCCTACTTGATCAAGATGTTTTTATCTGGTTTTGCTTGTACGGGTATTGTACAGTAAACCACCAAGATGTCACACTGAAAATTCATCCCCAAATAATGCTACTTTCATACAGATTTAAACTTTATTATGTTGTGCAAATCTGGATAAATTATTAGTCCACATTATGATCTAAATACTCAGCCATTTGGTTTTCAGAAATTCTTATTCTCTCTTTCTTTATTTATGTTTTTAATTGTATTGCATTTTGACTGTTTATGCAACACCTCAAGTCCTGAGTGCTTTCGGGGGTGGGTGGGAATTGGGCAGATATCACTTTAAAAATGATCAGTTATTATTATGAGTGCTATAAATCACCTCCTGAATTTCAGTTCGTTTAAACACTTAAAGATAATAAAATGAAGAATCCACTCCCCACCCCCTAAAAACACACACACCCATACTCTGGACTGAGATCATATTTGCCAAGTTTTAATCAAAAGAGATTTTATGGCTGAGTTTTAAGCTTCTTAAACTAGAGGTATGTAATAGAAGCATTGACAGACCCTTAATTATATCGATGAGACTGAGTGCTGCTATAATAAAAGTTAGGAGCTAATTCATAAAAACATGCCTAATACTCAACACAGAGTTAGGTGAGAATATAAACAATGACAAACTTTCCAAGGCAGCAATGTATTCAGATTTTGCTTGAGAAATTGGGGTAGTTCATTTCTGTTCTTCAGAAGCAGCAGTTTCAGAAACTGAGCTCATCAACTGAAAAAAACACCCAAACTCTAGAGCCTTTGATTCAACAAAACCACTGCAGCTGAGATTTTACAAAGCAACAATTGGAAGCTCAATTCCCATTATTTTTTATGGGAACTGGGCATCCAAATCTTTTAGGAGGCTTTGACAAAGTCAGCCAGGAACTCCAAGACAAAAAAGTGCAAGTGGGGAATATAAAAATATGCATAGATCAGAAGCCCATATTCAACAGGGTCTCAAAGTTAACAGCAGGATCTGAAAGTCAATACCAGAATGAATTAGACACGAAAGGAATGACTTCAGAATGAGCATATTATGACCTGAACATTTAGAATGGGCAACAATGACTGACTGGCAGTAGTACTTCGAATGAAGTGAATGCTAATAGAGGTTGCCAGGGGACCAATTAGAAACGTATTGAAATAAGTCAGCTTGGAGGTAATAAAGGTACTGTATATGCAAATGTCAAAATATCTGAAGGTAAAGTGGGCTCATTTAAGCAATCTTTTAGCAATGGTAAGAAGATCACTTTGTAACATTAGAGACTTTGAGCCAATTTCTGCTCTCAGTTGCACAAGTCTAAATCTGGCATAACTCCATTGACTTCACCAGCATAAGTGGGGTCAGAATTTGTCCCAGGGTTTCTTAAATGTCAGTGGAGTCATTTACTCAGATTCTGAAATAGGGGATATCTGCAAAATTGGTAAGTTACCATAGGTGATTCCTTAATTAATTTCCCCTCACCTTCTTTGAGATGAACTAGTCTGCTGCTTACATCTGGGCAGAGAAACGGATGAGGTTTCCTTCAAAAATGTTCACAGTCATTCATTAATGACACTCCAAGAAAGGGCAGTTTGCCCCTCTTCCAGTACTGTTGCCCCCTCATCAACGTCCTACTTCTTCACCAGACTGAACCTGGCCACGAATTCCAAGATCATTTTTGAACCTGGCCACTCCTCAAACCATCATCTTGAGACACACGCCCATCAAACTCTAGTGGGCCAGCTCTCTCTGGGTAAACAATCTTTCCAATAAATATATTTATCAGTCATTATAAAAAAATAATGTTTTGCATATAAGAAACACAGTTAAATATCTTGATGACACCTAGTAAATTTTAAATATAATTTTTCATGTTATATGAGTGACAGTCTTCTCGGAAAGAGTTAGGAAACGTTCATGTTATGCGACTGCAAGCTCAATTTGTTAATAAAGACTATACCTTGCCCTGAAGGTTTTTTCCAGCTGCAGCCCCTGAAGCACAAATGTCGAGCATGTATCACACAGAACTGTCAGTTACTACTGGAGCCAGAAAATTGTTGTTTCAAATGTTACAGTACAGGAAAATCGCCTCTCTGCACTTGCTGCCAAAAAAATGACAGCTTAATTTATGCCATGCTGAAGCTACATTACAGAGCCATTCAGCCTGGCAGTCAAGTACACTCCACGCTCACATCTTCCCCCTGTGCAAATGCACTGGGAAGAAATACACAGGGACTGTAATAAGGACAATTGGCTGCAGTGTTTTCCATGTCAGTGGAACTAAATACAGGTGAAACGGTATCAGCAATAAATAACATCATCCGAACTTCATATGCAAACCACAATTCAGCATGTGGATTCTCGAATAATCAGTGAGGATGGCTGACAGAATTGTTATGCATGAAGTGGATTATGGAGAGGTTTGCTTGTGTCAAACCCCTGGGTTTTATGTTGAGGGGAGGTGCTGAGGTATTACCCATGCCTTTGAAAATTATGTCAGTATCCTTGGTTCAGACCTTCAAAACTTGGCAACGTTTACACTTTCTGAAATTAAAAATCTGACAGTATTAAAGCACAGCCCAGTGTCGATATTTGTCATCAAGGTTTTCAGCAAGACATTAAAGATGCACACATTCCTTAAAAATGAACAGCCAACCAATCAAACCCCACAAAATTATCAACCTGAGCTATCCTACATTGCTCTTGTATTTTAAGGCCTAAGCTCAATCCATTTGACACTGAAACAATGATCAGCCACATATTTTGGTGATGTGTTAATAGAATGAATGGAGATTAGGATGTGGGGTTCTTTTGCTTAGTTGATTCATATTAATCCCATCATAATGATTTCAGAAAGATTCCCAGATTTTAAAGAATAATTAAGAACTCCAATTCCCTTTGCAAACTCAACAAGACCAAAAATAGGCTATCTAAATGTCATTTTATTTATTTCAGTTTCTTCTTCCTTTTCCTACTAGCCACAACATTCCTTTTCTACATTCCTTTTGTACCAGCTGCAACATCATGCTCTTCACTTATTTTTAAAATGCTTTGCAAAAAATAAGCTGATTTTCACAACAGCTCTGTGAGACAGAAAACAATAAAACAAAAAAGGCTTCATAACATACATCAAATGAATTTACAATGTTTTTAAAGAGTTATAATTCTTCTGTTTAATCTATTTTAGGTTTTCTTATCCCCAAAGTATGTAGTACTATGCTCTAGACAAATGTAAATGATTTGTAAAATGTATATAGTCCTGAATATTATTTAGAACATGCTTGGAAATTCTGTACATTAATAAATAACTGCAGAATTCATTTAAAAAGGATCCTAAAAGGAGCAGGTAAGAACCCCTTGATAATCCTTCATGTAGGAACAAATGACACGGCTAGGTTCTCGTTAGAGAGAATCAAGGGAGATTATGCCAGGCTGGGGAAGACGCTCAAGGAGATAGAGGCTCAGATTATCTTTAGTGGGATTCTGCCCGTTCCGAGGGAAGGGCAGCAAAGGGCTGATAGGATTGTGAGAATAAATAGTTGGCTAAGGGAGTGGTGCTATAAGGAGGGCTTTGGGATGTATGGCCACTGGGAGGCTTTCAGGGACAGACACCTGTTCTCGCGGGATGGGCTTCACCTGAGTAGGGAAGGAAATAGACTTCTGGGAGGGAGGCTGGCTCATCTTATCAAAAGAGCTTTAAACTAGGAAGTTTGGGGAGATGGTTGGGAGATGCACAGTTAATCTCCACGCCAGATTCCAGTATGGAAAAGGTGAGTAAAATGAGAGGAGACATAGCCAGGGAGATGAGATTGGACATAGGAAGGACAGGGGGGACGGACACAAGGAGGCCCGCAACATATAGTGCTACTAATGGGAGACAGGCTAAACGACATACATTAGGGTGTTTATACACCAATGCCAGAAGCCTAGGTAATAAAATGGAGGAATTGGAGCTCTTGGTCCAAGAGCTGAAACCAGATATCGTAGGAATAACAGAAACGTGGTGGAATGGCAGTCACGACTGGAACACAGGTATGGAGGGGTATGCGCTGTTTAGGAAAGACCGGAACAAAGGTAAAGGTGGGGGGGTGGCATTGTATGTCAATAGTGAAATAAGCTGTAAAGAAATAATAGTTGATGGATTAGATAACACAGAGTCCGTCTGGGCAATACTCACACTGGGTAATAGGACTACTAGAGCCTCTCCGGGGATAGTGCTTGGAGTGTGCTATAGACCGCCGGGATCGACCCAGGATATGGATAAGGAACTATTTAATGTGTTTAGAGAAGTAATTACTAATAGAAACTGTGTAATTATGGGGGACTTTAACTTCCCAGATATAGATTGGGGAACAAATGCTAGTAGCAATAATAGGGCTCAGATGTTCCTAGATGTGCTTGCTGATCAATTCCTCCATCAAGTGGTAGTTGAACCGACGAGGGGGGAGGCCATTTTAGACTTGATTCTGGTAAGTAATGAGGACCTCGTTGAGGAAGTGGTAGTAGGGGACAATTTGGGCTCCACTGATCATGAGCTAATTCGGTTTAAAATACATGGGAGGAGTAACAGAATTAAGTCAAAGACTAGGGTTTATAATTTTAAAAAGGCCAATTTTAACAAATTAAGGGGACTGGTAAGGGAAGTGGATTGGGCAAACGTATTAATGGATCTAAAGGCAGAAGAAGCCTGGGATTACTTCAAGTTAAAGATGTATGAGCTGTCGGAGGCCTGCATTCCAAAAAAGGGAAAAAGATTACTAAGCAGGAGATTTAGACCGAGCTGGATGAGCGACCGACTCAAAGGGGCGATTAGGAAAAAACAGAAAGCGTACAAAGAGTGGAAGAGGGGAGGGATCAGTAAGGAAATGTACCTAAGTGAAGTCAGAGAATGTAGAGATAGAGTGAGAAAGGCCAAAGGCCGTGTAGAGTTGGACCTAGCGAGGGGAATTAAAAGCAATAGTAAGAGGTTTTACAGCCACAAAAATAGGAAGAAAGCAAAGAAAGAAGAAGTGGGACCGCTGAAGACTACTGCCGGAGAGGAGATTAAAGACAATCTAGGCATGGCGCAATATCTCAATGAATATTTTGCATCGGTGTTTAATGAGGCCAATGAAGGTATTAGGGATACTAGCACCACTACAGAGGGGCATTCAGGATGGGGGATTACCGTATCCGAGGTAGAAACAAAACTTGAATGCCTTAATGGGGCTAAGTCGGGAGGACCGGACGATCTTCATCCGAGAATATTGAAGGAATTGGCGCGGGAAATAGCAGGCCCATTAGCGATAATATTTAATGAATCTGTAAACTCGGGGGTGGTCCCGTTAGACTGGAGAATAGCTAATGTGGTTCCTATTTTCAAGAAAGGGAAAAAAAGTGATCCGGGTAACTACAGGCCTGTTAGTTTAACATCTGTAGTGTGCAAGGTGTTAGAGAAAATTCTGAAAGAGAAACTAGTTGAGGACCTGGAGGTTAGTGGCAATTGCGATAAATTACAACATGGTTTTACGAAGGGCAGATCGTGCCAAACAAATCTGATCTCCTTCTTTGAGAAAGTAACGGATTTATTAGATAAGGGAAATGCGGTGGACCTAATATACCTGGATTTCAGTAAAGCGTTTGATACTGTACCCCATGAGGAATTATTGGTTAAACTGAAAAACACGGGGATCGATATGAAAATCCAGAGGTGGATAAGGAATTGGTTAATGGGGAGAATGCAGCGGGTCGTATTAAAGGGTGAACTGTCGGGTTGGAGGGAGGTTACTAGTGGAGTGCCTCAAGGTTCGGTTTTGGGACCCATTTTATTTAATCTATTTATAACTGACCTCTGAACCGATTGCAGGAGTGGGCTGATAAAGTTTGCGGATGATACGAAGGTGGGAGGCGTTGTAAATTCAGAGGAGGATAGGGATATCCTGCAGGGAGACTTGAATGAGCTTGTGAATTGGAGTATCAGAAATAGGATGAAATTTAATAGTAAAAAGTGTAAGGTGATGCATTTGGGGATGACTAATAACAATTTTAGTTACAAGATGGGGACGCATTGGTTAGAAGTAACGGAAGAGGAGAAGGACCTAGGGGTCCTCGTAGACCGCAGGATGACTATGAGTCGACAATGCGACGTGGCGGTGAAAAAAGCCAATGCTGTCTTGGGATGCATTAGGCGAGGTATATCTAGTAGGGATAAGGAGGTCCTGCTTCCATTGTACAAGGCGCTGGTGAGACCTCATTTGGAGTACTGTGTGCAGTTCTGGTCTCCCATGTTTAAAAAAGATGAACTCAAACTGGAACGGGTGCAGAGAAGGGCCACTAGGATGATCAGGGGAATGGAAAACCTGTCGTATGAAAAGAGACTAGAGGAGCTTGGGTTGTTTAGTCTGACCAAGCGAAGGCTGAGGGGGGATATGATTGCTATCTTTAAATATATTAGAGGGATTAATACAGGGGAGGGAGAAGAATTATTCCAGCTTAGTACTAATGTGGATACGAGAACGAATGGATATAAACTGGCCGTGGGGAAGTTCAGGCTTGAAATTAGACGAAGGTTTCTGACCGTCAGAGGGGTGAAATATTGGAACGGCCTTCCGAGGGAAACGGTGGGGGCGACGGACCTGTCTGGTTTTAAGATTAAGTTAGATAAATTTACGGAGGGAATGGTTTAATGGTAAAACATAGTAGTCAAGGAAAACCAAGCAATGGTAGGTAAATAGTATAATGGCTGACAGGGGTCAGGCTGGAGACTCTTGCCTATATGCTCGGGGTCTTACTGATCGCCATATTTGGGGTCGGGAAGGAATTTTCCTCCAGGGCAGATTGGCTGAGCCTCTGGAGGTTTTTCGCCTTCCTCCGCAGCATGGGGCAGGGATCTCTAGCAGGAGGGTCTATGCCGATTGAAGTCACTTAAAACAGGATTGGGGACTTCAACAGCAGAGTACAGGGAAGGGGTAGGGACGGTTTTATGGCCTGCAGCATGCAGGGGGTCAGACCAGATGATCATAATGGTCCCTTCTGACCTTAAAGTCTATGAGTCTATGAGTCATCAATAGGCGATGCTTAAAATGAAGTGTTGCTTAATACTGATTTGAATTCACAGGCTTCACTTCACCAGGTTTGTGCCCACATTTCTTTTGATTGGAATAGTTCACATCCCCCCCCTTTTCAGAGTTTTAGTTGACCCCAAGATCACAAAGGGAAACTCTTGTTTCACGTTACATTGTGAAAAACAACTAGTTTTGCACGATTTTGATGCTGACTCATAAACCTGGCCCAGGTTCACCCAACAGTAGCAAGTCATAGCAAGTCTTTCAGCACAGGTAGGTTAACTGGCCTGTGTGGAGTGGAACACCAAACTGAAACCAAGTCAGACTTGCATTGCTTCCCTTTTAATTGTAAATATTTAGGACGTTAGTATTATCCAAGAATCTTCCATAGGATAACTAAAGGGCAAATTCTGCTCAGACTTGCACCCGGTGCAATCCCATGGAGTTTTCTTTCCATAAGAAATAGGTTCTCAAACTACAAAGAGTAGTGCCAGGTTCCTCTTATTTGGAAAGAAAATGTTGGCATTGAGTTTCTCCAGGATGATTAGCCATCCCAAGTTCAACCATCAGCTTGGCAAAAACTGCTCTTCGTCTATGTACTCATCTCAGCTCATACAAATCTTCTGTAGTTTAACTTTGTCAAGATTTGGAGCCTTTTTATCAAATAGAATAAGGTGGCAATGCGCTAAAGGAAAAATTAGTTTCACAAGGGCAGAAAGTGCTTTTTGCATGTTCTTGTCTCACCTATAGGGAAGGCTCATTGGAGTAATTAGAGCATGGAGCTGGGGTGTCACTTAATCCCTCTTGGCCTTCGTTTACCCATCTGTAAAAGGGAGAAAATTGCCTACTTTACAAGGTTGTTGTAAGGCTTGACTGATGAACATTGGTAAAGCAGTTGGAGATTATAATTATGATTTATTGTATAGCGCCACAGGTGTTCATAGCACTTTACAGGCAAGTAAAAAGTGCCTTCATGACCATATAATCTTTAGCTGAACGATCAAATACTATTTCATAACTGTGTGCCACAAGGTTTCTTGCACTTTCTTCTGAAGTATCTGATTCTGGTCACTGTGGGAGACAGGATCCTGGTCCCACTATGCAAAGTAGTATTTAGCCATGGTAAAATTCTGTGAATAGCTTGATTTTACATTGATCTCTACTAACACCAAACTAGCTCCACACACAGCTCAAAGCCCTACTGTCAGCAAACCAAGACATATCTATGCCTTAGATAGCTACTAAAGGTAAGTAGATAAAGTCACTGTAGCTATAGAAGCAACAAGTTGTTGGGGGTCTCAAGCCTACAAGAGTATAATTCATACCAGCTAGTATGAAAGTTGTGATGTCCTCTGGCTGCCCCGACTAACTCGTTTCCTCCCATTCTTCCTTCTTTACTTCTTTAGAAATGCACATTCCCCTGTCCCTAATTTTTTTTAACAGAGGGAGAATCCTGCTGGGACCCTTCCCTGCTCCTCTGTAATGTTTCAATATTTTAAAATGAAAATAAAAAGGAAGATGCAGACTGAAAAGGTTCAGTAGAATGGCCATAAAATGGGGTTACTCTTGACTGGAGCTGGTTGAATTATTTGGATTATCTGTTAGTCCTCTTGACTAGTTGTGAATTGAACATGAATCAGTTCAGATTTCGGTACCTATATTTGTTACTTGCAAGTATTTGCCAAATAGTTTATATGAACAATTTTCACTCTCTGAGGTGTTTGCGAACTGTTCACTTCCTATTGGCAATGTGTTATTGATCACATATGTATTGTTTCCTCTTCCAAACTGGATGACTGAAGCTTTTTAGAACAGATGAATCATTGAATCATAGAACTGGAAGGGATCTCGAGAGGTCATCTAGTCCAGTCCCCTGCACTGGTGGCGGGACTAAGTATTATCTAAACCATTCCTGACAGGAGTTTGTCAAACCTGCTCTTAAAAATCTCCAATGATGGAGATTCCACAGCCTCTCTAGGCAATTTATTTCAGCGCTTAACCACCCTGACAGTTAGGAAGTTTTTCCTAATGTCCTCCCTTGCTGCAATTTAAGCCCATTGCTTCTTGTCCTATCCTCAGAGGTTAAGAAAAACAATTTTTCTTCCTCCTCCTCGTAACAACCTTTTACATTCTTGAAAGCTGTTATCATGTCCCCTCTCAGTCTTCTCTTTTCCAGACTAAACAGACCCAACTTTTTCAATCTTCCCTCATAGGTCATGTTTTCTAGACCTTTAATCATTTTTGTTGCTCTTCTCTGGACTTTCTCCAATTTGTCCACATCCTTCCTGAAATGTGGTGCCCAGAACTGGACACAATACTCCAATTGAGGCCTAATCAGCGCAGAGTACAGCAGAAGAATTACTTCTCATGTCTTGCTTACAACACTCCTGCTAATACATCCCAGAAGAAGTTCGCTTTTTTTGCAACGGTGTTACTCTGTTGACTCATATTTAACTTGTGATCCACTATGACCCCCAGATCCCTTTCCACAGTACTTCTTGGGCAGTCATTTCCCATTTTGTATGTGTGCAACTGATCCTTCCTAAATGGAGTACTTTGCATTTGCTCTTTTTGAATTTCATCCTATTTACTTCAGACCATTTCTCCACTTTGTCCAGATCATTTTGAATTTTAATCCTATGCTTCAAGGCACTTGCAACCCCTCCCAGCTTAGTATTGTCCACAAACTTTATAAGTGTACTCTGTATGCCATTAGCTAAATCACTGATGAAGATATTGAAGAGAACCCGGACCCAGAAGTGATTCCTGCGGGACCCCACTCGTTATGCCCTTCCAGCATGACTGTGAACCAGTGATAACTACTCTCCAGGACCGGTTTTCCAACCAGTTTTGCACCCACCTTATAGTAGCTCCATCTAGGTTGCATTTCCCTAGTTTGTTTATGAGAAGATCATGTGAGACCGTATCAAAAGCTTTACTAAAGTCAAGATATACCACGTCTACCGCATTCTCCCTATCCATAAGGCTTATTACCCTGTCAAAGAAAGCTATCAGGTTGGTTTCACACAATTTGTTTTTGACAAATCCATGCTGACTGTTACTTGTCACCTTATTATCTTCTAGATGTTTGCAAATTGATTGCTTAATTATTTGCTCCATTATCTTTCTGGGTACAGAAATTAAGCTGACTGGTCTATAATTCCCTGGGTTGTCCTTATTTCCCTTTTTATAGGTGGCACTATATTTGTCCTTTTCCAGTTGTCTGGAATTTCTCCGATCTTCCATGACTTTTCAAAGATAATCGCTAATGGCTCAGATATCTCCTCAGTCAGCTCCTTGAGTATTCTAGGGTGCATTTCATCAGGCCCTGGTGACTTGAAAACATCTAATTTGTCCAAGTAATTTTTAACTTGTTCTTTCCCTATTTTAGCCTCTTCTGATTCTCCCTCATTTTCACTGGCCTTCACTATGTCAGACATCCAATCACCACCAACTTTCTTGGTGAAGACCGAAACAAAGAAGTCATTAAGCACCTCTGCCATTTCCACATTTTCTGTTATTTCCCTCCCCTCATTGAGTATTGGGCCTACCCTATCCTTGGTCTTCCTCTTGCTTCTAATGTATTGGTAGAATGTTTTCTTGTTACCCTTTATGTTTCTAGCTAGTTTGATCTTGTTTTGTACCTTGGCCTTTCTAATTTTGTCCCTAGATACTTGTGTTATTTGTTTATAGTCATCCTTTGTAATTTGACCTAGTTTCCACTTTTTGTAGGACTCTTTTTTGATTTTTGGATCATTGAAGATCTCCTGGTTAAACCAGGGTAGTCTCTTGCCATACTTCCTATCTTTCCTACACAGTTGGACAGTTTGTTCTTGTGCCCTTAATAATGTCTCTTTGAAAAACTGCCAACTGTCTTCTATTGTTTTTCCCCTTAGACTTGCTTCCCATGGGATCTTACTTACCAACTCCCTGAGTTTGTTAAAGTCTGCCTTCTTGAAATCCATTGTCTTTATTTTGCAGTGGTTCCCAGCCAATGGGAGCTGCGAAGCTTCTTTAATTTCAAATCCAATTTATTCATTTGAGGATGGGAACCTGTTTTCAAGTGAATATAAACATTCAAAACAAGCACAAAGGTAGGAACAGTATTTGTGAAAGTAATATTGCCAAAAATGGTAAAATGAACATACCCATGAACATACTTTATTAAAATAGAAACACAACATTTGTGCGCTGTAGCATGGCTTTTTAAGGAAAAATATAACTAGAAATCTACATAGCTGAGCATCTTAAAGATCTTCAACTTTCTCACCAAACAAAATAGTTAAAGCCCCTCCCTGCACATGGAAACTTTAAACTGATATTCAATTTTGCAAGAAATATTAGTAGAAGTCTCCACTACAGAATCAAGTTTTAATACCATTGCATTCCAGCCTTTTTGTCTGTCTATAGAATTCACACCACAGTATTTCAGCACCCAATTTTCACTTCTTATATTGTGGGGAGGAAAGATTAGACCTGATATAACTTAGAGAATTTTTCACTTGACCAGAGCTCAAAGAAGTGTACATGCCTCTGCTTCCAACTGTGCATAAAACTAAGACATTTGTTCAGCTACTGATATACAAACTTCTGTAAACATCAGATGTTAGTTGAATGGATGACTTGCATCTCAGTTTTATTTGACAATGTTCCAATTAGGACTAAACCCTCTTTTCAACACACAGTATTTTGCTCTTGCAAGCAAATTTGGCCATTGGCCATCTCTCCTGTTATTGATGATGAGTCTGAGAACTGCATATACAAATGATTTAATTGCATATATAAATGATTTAATTGCATATTAGATCAATCTAATGTGGATGTACCCAATCATATAATTATTCAAAAGATAATGATTTTGTATCCATTTATCAAAGAAGTTGCATATTTAGTTCACATTTTAGGGAGATCTTTAGTAAGCAAGTTCTCTAGCAACTTACAGGGAAACATACTGCACCTTTTGCTAGTATGCTTTCTTTTCTACTTAACTCTCCTTTACTGAATAAAGTACATGGATGAGTTTTAATGAAGTGGGCATTCTTAAATATCAACATGCAAAAGCTACTTTTTGTCACTCTCTAAAAAGCACGAAACAGTGGGCTATTATTCTCAGCATTCAATTTTGGAGAACCCAAAAAGAACTGGGGCCTTCAAATTGGGGCATTCTTATTGGGGATGCATGAAAGATCCATGCAGCCTAGCTTGGCCAATGGCACCCTCCAATCTCACTGAGCCAATATACCATTGGCTAGGAACATGAAGACCACCACAGATCAGACTAGCTGGCTGGGGTGCCAGCCAAAACAGCTTTAAATCTGTTCAGGGGAGCAGATGGCTAAAAACATTTGTCACATGCTTCTGACATTTTTATTGCAGTTGAATGTTTGCACACTGCTACATCTATGTTCACTGGCTAATTTTTTCTTCCTTTCCTATCACATAGTATCATTAACCTAATATTATTTTCCTTTTCTATCGTGCAATAAAAACTTTTAAGCCATGCTCGCCAGGTAGAGGGTGGACCTAGAGGGTTAATTATTTGGCAGTCGGGGTGCAGCATTTAACCTTGTAGCAGTTGGGTGACAGAGACTATGCTTTCTCTCTTGGAGCAGGAATCACTCGTCCTATATGAGGAATGATGGGGTTGATCTATAGAAGGATTTATTGGTTGTATACAAAACTGCATGAGAGTGAATTAGGCTATAGCCCATCCTGGCATTTAACTTTTTATACCACACCCATTATCATAGTATCAGAGAACCTTACTGGAGGTCTTTCAGCTGGAGAGGGACAAATTTAAGGTATCAGACGTAGGAGTATGGCAGTCCCAGCATCCCTTCCTATGGGATGTTTATAGCTATTCAATAAAGTTAAAGCCTGTTCTGTCCCTTTCAAATGGAATCCACTTATCTCTGACATCAATCGTACATGTCTTTATCAAATGCCATCTGTAAAGTTCTGGCACCATGGATTTTTGCTTGCATTGATATAACCTTTAGCTAGCCACTTTTCACTGAATAAAAACACTTGGTCAGAGAGAGGGCTGCTCAGGCAGACATTACTGATGATTTGATCAGCATCCAAAAATTTTTTTATCACAGCCCGGAATAAATATATCTCCAAGATCTAATTTGTCTAGTATACATTTGGACTTGTATACTTGTCTGTAATAGTGGGCATCTGATGACTCCCTATAATGTTACATTACCTGCCCAAGATAACTGCTAATTTTTTTATAAATACTAGAAACCGGTTTGTATGTCATGTTAGATTAAAAGATTAATTCATGTTATTCTGGAAACAGCTCCTTGAAAAGAGAACTCTCCTCAAGTGTCTAATGTCCACATAACACTCTTATTTTCAGAGGGGTAGCCGTGTTAGTCTGTATCCTGAATTCAGATGTATTGCATCTGAAGAAGTGGGTTTTTTACTTACAAAAGCTTATGCCCAAATAAACCTGTTAGTCTTTTAGGTGCCACCGGACTCCTTGTCACTCTTATTTTCTGATCCAAGGGGTTTTAAAAATGATAATTGCATTTTTCATTGTTTAATAACAAAGGTTTGTGATAAAACATGACCTTTTTGAGAAGATTTCATTGTTCCAATGGGCCCCACCATACAAGAAGGATGTGGAAAAATTGGAAAGAGTCCAGCGGAGGGCAACAAAAATGATTAGGGGGCTGGAGCACATGACTTATGAGGAGAAGCTGAGGGAACTGGGATTGTTGAGTCTGCAGAAGAGAAGAATGAGGGCAGGGCCGGCTCCAGGCACCAGCAAAGGAAGCAGGTGCTTGGGGCGGCCAATAGAAAGGGGCGGCACTCCATCTGGTATTGGGGCGGCACCTCCGGGTCTTCGGTGGGAATTCGGTGGCAGGTCCCTCAGTCCCTCTCTTCCTCTTTGCCTCTCTGCCGCTGAAGTGCCACCAAAGAAGAAGAGAGGGAGTGCAGGACCCGCTGCAGAATTGCCACCGAAGAATGAAGCGGCACGACTGAGCTGTCGTTGATTGGCTTTTTTTTTTTCCCCCGCTTGGGGCGGCAGAAAAGCTGGAGCCAGCCCTGAATGAGGGGGGATTTGATAGCTGCTTTCAACTACCTGAAAGGGGGTTCCAAAGAGGATGGATCTAGACTGTTCTCAGTGGTACCAGATGACAGAACAAGGAGTAATGGTCTCAAGTTGCAGTGGGGGAGGTTTAGGTTGGATATTAGGAAAAACATTTTCACTAGGAGGGTAGTGAAGCACTGGAATGGGTTACCTAGGGAGGTGGTGGAATCTCCTTCCTTAGAGGTTTTTAAGGTCAGGCTTGACAAATTCATGGCTGGGATGATTTAGTTGGGCATTGGTCCAGCTTTGAGCAGGGGGTTGGGCTAGATGACCTCCTGAGGTCCCTTTCAACCCTGACATTCTATGATTCTATGAAATGAGTGTAAACCCCAACAACATGACTATACAATCCTGCAAAATCAACATATGTCAATGTGAGTAGTCCATTGTCTCCAGCAGGACCAACCAGAGGAATGAGAGTTATGTATGTACATTTCTGCAGGATCAGGCACATACAGACCTAAAGTTCTTTGAAACTGACATTTTCTAGATGATGAATGCAGATTATGCACTTGCCTCATATGATTAGTTGCATTTATTGGCTTTATAAATATATATTAAATGTTATATGAATAGCTTCTTAAATATAATACAACAAAACCCCACAATTTTTACCACTGAAAGATCCCAGAGCATACTGTGATCCATTCAACTCAGAGCAGGGTATATGATAAACAGGATCTTTCAGACTAGTAACTCGGGAAATAGGGCAAATCCAAGAGGGAGTCATGGGACTTCTACCATTGTCTTTATTACAGGCTGCCATTTTCCCTTTCTTTTATAACTCTTCTTTCTCCTTTCTGTGATGAGCCCTTGGCACAAAGCCTCTATTCAAGAGATTGACAGACTTACCTCCAAGGGCTCCATTCACTCCTGCTGGTGCAGAGGTGTAACTGGCTTCTAGCATTGGAAGCCCAGGAGTGAATCAAGCTCCAAGAGTGTATTAGCAGTATTTATATTGACCATGGAAGATTCTCTGCACCTTGAAGTCTTTAAACCATGATTTGAGGACTTCAATGGCTCAGACATAGGTTTGATACAGGAGTGGGTGGGCTTATGTTGTGCAGGAGGTCAGACTAGATTATCATAATGGTCCCTCTCACCTTAAAGTCTATGATTCTATGAAGTTGAGTTGCTTGGGAATTTTTCAACAAAATGTTTTTTCACCGAAAAATGCATATTTAACAAAACTGAAATGTTTCATGGTAAAGGGTCAGTTTAGATGCTTTCCTTAACTCAAAAAAAAAAAAAAGTTGAATTTTTTTTTGAAACTGTCAAAACGTGTCATTGCAATACTTTCAAAACAGAAATTTAGATTTTCTGGCCAGGCATGACTTTTTATTTCAAAATGTAAGCTAATTATAATTTAAAAAATTGTTGAAATCAAAACAAAAATGTTTTGAAATTATCAAAATGAAACATTTTGATTGACCCAAACAAATTTTTTTTTTAGTATTTACAGTTTGCAAAAATTCTCAAGATTTTGACGTTTTGTCCCAATGCCAGATGGAAAAATATCCAAAATCTCAAAAGTTGTTGTGGGAAGGGAAAACAGTGGCCTGCCCTGCTTTAGTTGTGATGCTTACTTGAGGGAAGAGAAGGCCTGATCTTGAACAGCGGGTCTAGGTTTGTGGGAAGCTGGATCAAGCTTCACTCTGAACTTGGGATGAGCTCACTAAAAGGTATGCAAGTCTCAGGAAACAATTAGCAATCCTAAACTGAGTTTTGACTAGATAATGAAAAACTGAAATCTAGCAAATTAGACCTGTTTTCTGTACAGAAGGTTCACATAGCTCTCTTGTGGGCTCTGTTCCGAGCTCTGACATTGGTCACATTACTTAAACTCTCCGTGTCTTAGTTTTCCCATCTGTGAAATGGAGACAATAAAAATACTACATAAATAATAAGTAGTAAATAAATAATAAAAACCTCTAATTCAGGGGGGTTGTGAAGATTAAGGAGCAGATTATTGGCTAGTGTAAATGGTCATAGCTCTACTGAAGTTACTGGAGCTATAACAATTTACATCATCTGAGGATCTGCCCCTATGGTTTGTAAAGCACTCCGTGCCCCTCAGATGAATGGTTTGATACAGTAGAATATTATTGTTGTTTATAAGGTGTATATTTGTAGATCATTTTGAAAAGTAACCTATTTTGGTAAGTAGCAAAAGCTATTGCTGCGAGTTTCCTGTTGTTAATCAAACACAGATGCTTGGTCAATTTGATCTAGTGCAAATTCCTAACACTATGGGTTCTTTGTAGGGGAATCCCTGGGTGAAATGGAGCCATCATTGTGGTTCTATCCCATGCCTTTATCACACATCACAGAAGAGGTGTGGCAAAGGAAAGAGCATAGGATTGGAGCATCTCTATATTCTGGCTATTTTAGGCTGGCAGAAGGTCCCTTTGGGGCCATAGGCAAAAAGGAAAAAGTTAGAACAGCCCTAACTTTAGTCAGGAACCAAACTAGCCACAGAATCCACAAGCTACAAAGCTTAGCCACTTTCCCTTGGGTCTAGTACCAAACACAGAATCGGGCCCTATATTTTTCATCTTTCACTCTCTTTGTATTCAGGGTTGGGTTTTTTGGAGGGGGGCGGGGGGAGAATCATGATTTAGTCTTTTCCACACCATATTTTCCTTCTTTTCTTTCAACTGAAACAATGATGTGCACAAGTAAAGGTGCGTATGTTTATTTTATAATATGAAAATATACAGGAGTTTTATGTTAAAATGCCAGTTACAAACACAGAGACTGGTTTCCTATTTTAAAGACTGTTTCCTGCATCAGCAAGTGCAAAAGACAATATATAAGCTCATTCTGCAGGGCTACCTTTGGAATAAAATTGTATCTGGTGAACTAAGACATCATTGTCCTAATATGTTACAGAGTGGCATATATTCACTGTAAAATGGCATATTTGATTGTCTTAATTGCATATCTAATTCTTTAAAATGCTTTGCTTTCATAGTTGTGACAAAACATATTTTAAACTGCCAGGTTATACAAAAATCGAAACTGCTATAATATCTCCAGTGGAAGTATTTTCTGACAATCAAAACTATTTTTTTCTTTATGAAAAGGTTCTATATAGAAAATAATCCTTTAAAATGACAACAAAAAGCTACTGGTATTAAGAGTTTGTATTTGAATCAGATTTGATAATATTTTAACAACTTCTATTTGGAGATAACTTTTTTCTGTTTTGATTTGAGATTCACAAAGGGAGACAGGGCGGGAAAAGCATCTAAATATGAGAAATGTAAATTTTTTCCTTCAAAACTGAAGTGTTTTACAATAAGCAAAGAGCTACATTTCTAGAGTCCCGAATCAAAACAACCACCTTTTCCAGCATTGGCTACTGCTTAACTCATTGTGGTCTCTGACCTCCTACAGTATGATGTTGAGATGGAGCAATGAAAAAATATCTCCATTATGTAAACATTGGTAAAGACAATTAACAACCTTTGTGTACATATTTCTTTGATTTCAAGTTACATTTGGGGTGCTACTGAAGCTTCCTTGTTATTCTTTCTAAGCAAAACAAAATCAGGGATATGTCAAAGTACATACAATCACAGTTAGGATGTTTCCATTTAAGTAATAAGACAATTGTCTCCAACATGTGATCCTTTTAAAAACAAAAGGATGGTTGCAAGCAATATCTTTAAGTAGTGCATGCTCCGTATTGACTAACTCCCACACTGATGATATCTTTGATCCCGCATATAAGAGAATGTGATGCTGCAGGTCAACAATGACAGCTACAGAAGAAACTTTCAAGAGTCAAGAGCTTATTATATCAGTGTGTAGGAAATCAGACTCATAGTCAAATGGCATCATAAACATATTTGATCACTGTTCAGGGGGTTTCCAAAATGGGCCACTGGAGAGACTCCTTTTATTACAGGGCCAACCCCAGATCTAATCAATTCAAATGTGCTTTAAAGCAGTGTTGATTAATCTGGAGGAAATGTCCAAACAAAGGACCTGGAGTACAATACTCCAGACAGTATTTGGTCCTGCCATGCGGGCAGGGGACTGGACTCGATGACCTCTCGAGGTCCCTTCCAGTCCTAGAATCTATGAATCTATCTATGAATCTATGAATATTTACCCATGTTGATATGTCCCTCTCATATGCACAAGGCCAAGGCATAAGTTTCTGCACCTCACTGAAGGCTGACCTATTTGGCTGGAAATTGGACTAAGCTACAAAGAAGGTTGCTTTGGACCTCTCCAGAGGGACCTCGTTCCAGTTCCATTCAGCACCCCTAGCTGCTTCAAATGCACTGACAATTTGCTTTTAGGTCTGACAGGAAAAAAATTATTATAAATATTCCAGTTAAAGAGTTAGTTAGCAATGACATCTTTCCTTAACTATAGATCTATACATTGTAGGTTCTAGTCTTTAGCAGTGAATATATGCCATTCAGTTAAACTTCCTTAGAAGTTTATGACCAAGGAATCTGTTCATCACCAACGATCAGTGCATGTACCATACATATTCTTTATACTAAACTACTGTCATTACTCCTCTGATGGAATGTACCAGCTCCAACTCCAAAGTTGGTTTCACCTTTGGCCTACAGTCAGGACACTATGTAAATGGGCATTTTATACCACTTCAGGAGTTGGAAATCAGCACCTGCTTTCAGACACTTGATAACAGATTTAGACTTCTTTGCAAGCCTCCCCTCACCCCCCAAACTATCTGAAGATGAAAGAGATTTAGACAGGAAGCTCATGGTGTGTCTGGTAGTCACCAGGATAAGTTGTATTAAAGCAAGTACTATACATAATACATGAAGAACAAATAGGGTATAAAACCGTATACAACAGGGAAGAGTTACTCAATAGATAAGAAAAACCAAAATCTGACGTTAAATATTTGTTCGCCTCATATACAAAGTTAAAAAAAAAATAAAGCATTCTTAAGCCTAGTACAATTTGCCTAGGACTGTGAAGCCTTGAGGCTGTGGTAACCTGTTGAGAAGATAGTTTCTCCCTATCACTCTGATGAACGCTAGGTTGGAATCCTGCCCAGTTACTGTTTGTGGGGAGGAAGTTCCATAAACCCTATTTCCCTACTAGCATATTCATGCAGAACTGCATAGGAGTCAGCTCAGAACAAATAATTAATCTGAGGGAATATTGTCTTTGTTTTGTATTGTCAGAGGCCTAATTGATTTTATTAGGTTTGGTGCAAAATACAAGTTACTACATATGTTTATATACCTCAGACATGGAGATGGAAGGTTCACAGAAACCTTTAAAAGAGTCCTGGTTTTGATAAAAACAACAAGGAGTCTGGTGGCACCTTAAAGACTAACAGATTTATTTGGGCATAAGTTTTCGTGGGTAAAAACCTCACTTCATCTGAAGAAGTGAGGTTTTTACCCACGAAAGCTTATGCCCAAATAAATCTGTTAGTCATTAAGGTGCCACCAGACTCCTTGTTGTTTTTGTAGATACGGACTAACACGGCTACCCCCTGATACTTGGTTTTGATAGGTGGCCTTGTTTTGTTTTGTGGGTTTTGCTTTTTATTTTTAACTACAGGCTTTGACTTTAACATGACATAGCTCTTCAGACACATGACCCATTCAATGGTGTCGTTCAGTGTTAGTCTAATCAAAACATGTTAGCCATATGAATATTTGTGAAATGTACAGATGACAGCTTCACTATATGCATCCAGGATGAACTATCTCTTCAAATGAATGACATCAATGTAATCTCTCAGAATTCAGCAAACTATAAGTCATGTCAGCTATGTTCTACCAACTTTACAAGACTGTAGGACCCTAATCAATCTCACAGTCATGTTTTTAATCCAAAATCTTTAACCTTGCCCATTTACAATGTCATGCCTCGAAACACACATAGCAAACCAGACTCATTTTCTTTCTTAGAAATTGTCCTTAATAATTTCTGTACTTGCTGACTCATAAACAATGTGATTATCAGGGAACTCTAACTACTTCCTCCAAATGATTTTCTTATACAGAGTATTATTTAGGATGCTATTTTAAATTGGCTGAAATCTAAAAATAAAATGAATCATTAATATAAAGAGATGCTATTTTATTTCTATTTCTAATGAATATATATATATTTGCATTCATAATTTAGGAGGACAATCTAATCTTCTAGCTACAAACCACAAAAATTATATATTAGAGCCTGATTGTATGCTAAAACCATAGTGCTGCCAAAAAACAATTAACATACTGCATGCTGGCTTGATAAACTAATTAATTTTATAATTAACTAATTAATTTTAAATTGTTTAATTTTAAAAGATGCTAAAAAAGAGGTCTGATAAAATACAAACAATTCCAAATACCAAATTGTGAAATATGAGACTTGATTAAACCTGTTAAATCAATAAACCTGATAAATATATTTGTACATTAATTTCAGGGGCTACATCAATACTATTAAGAGATTACAGTACATGCTCTCATTTCCAAGGCTAAAGAATGCTCCACTGTACGTAGGTGCTGAGGAGAAGAAGGCTAATGAGAAAAAGAGTGATTGTGACAAGCAATTATGTCACCTATGTGAATAGCTTAATTTTCTAAATTAGCCACTTTGATAATTATGACATCTCATTTGTCTTTTAATTCCAGGAGCTGTGAAGTTTACCTTTGATAATTTTTTTTTGCAATCAGATAAGAGGCTTTGATAAGCCAAGGGTCTATTATATGCCTGAAAAACTCACATTTCAGTCTGATTGTGTCTGCTCATCTGCTTGAGCTAGAGCAAACAGCACTCTTCACAAGAGCTCTCCAAACAAGGCTTCCACTCCTTCTGTTTGCACTATTAAAAAAATGTTTGTTAAGCAAATTAATAATGTAAATAAGACTGCAAGTGGGAATGCTTAGCCTGCTTAAGAGTGAAAGCAAACAAACTGTTTTCAAGCACTTTTCAAACCACTTCAACAACAGCCGTTTGCATACAAGCAATTAGCATGCTAATTACAAATAGTTCTTATCTACTCATTATAACATTTCTAAGATTCACTGACAAATGTAAAGGTTTTTTGGTACTTATTTTGACTTGTAGGGGATACAAAAAGTTTGTATTTAATTAAATTAATCCCAGAAAATAATATTTTAATTTTTTTTCCTGTGCTGAGCTATAATTCAGGATGATGCTAATATTCAGTAAATAATACTGTGTGCATGCGGAGGTCATGTATGTATTTGTACCACTATGTACTATATACTTTATATACAGAACATTAAAATGAATATTTTAAGTGATTTTTATAAATACCTGTGACTGTCATTATCTTTATTCAACTAATAGGCTGATTAGCTCTTTGGGAGCTGTAGTAATAACCATCAGCTGGGGCCAAGTTTGGCCACAGGACTGAGTGATCAGCGTTCTCATTGGAAAGCACTGGCAATATATTTCAAAGTTGCTGAAATATAACTTCTATTCCTTTTTAAAATGTTAATTCATTTGATACTTATTGAAAAACGTAAGTTAACCAAAAATGAATATTTTTACCCTAAACCAACACTAACATTTTCCTATTTCCAATTATTTCTAAAGCTGAACATGATTTTTGTTCATCCATACTTTGAATCACCAAGGTGCCAAGATTATCAATACCATATTAATATGGTACCACCTAGAGTCTGGGCCATAGACCCTATTGTGTAAGGCACTGTACAAACACAGAACAAAAAGATAGTCCCTACCCCAAAGAGTTTATAATCTAATATGTCTGCTTCCTTCTTCTTAATAATAGAATCATACTAATGTAGGACTAGAACGGACCCTGAGCACTCATCTAGTCCAGCTCCTGTGCTGAGGCAAGATCAAGTATATTGGACCATCAGAGACAGGTCTTTGTCCAACCTTTTCTTAAAAACTTCCATTGACGGGAATTCCACAACCTCCCTTGGAATCCTATTCCAGTGCTTAACTATCCTTATAGTTCGAAAGTTTTTCCTAATATCTAACCTAAATCTCCCTTGTCGCAGATTAAACCTGTTACTTCTTGTCCTATCTTCAGTGGACGTGGAGAACAATTGATCACCATCCTCTTTATAATAATAGCCTTTAACATATTGGACGACTGTTATCTGGTCCCCACTCAGTCTTCTTTTCTCAAGATTAATCATGCCCAGTTTTTTCACCCTTTCCTTACATGTCAGGTCTTCTAAACCTTTTATCTTTTTTGTTGCTCTCCTCTGGACTCTTTTCAATATGTCCACGTCTTTCTTAAAGTGTGACACCCAGAACTGTACTGCAGCTGAGGCCTCACCAGTGCTGAGTACAGCAGGACAACTACTTCCTGTGTCTTACATGTGATACTCGTGTTAATACACCCCCAGCATGATATTAGCCTTTGTCACAATTGAATCAGTTGTGCGGATTGGGCAAATTGACTCATATTCAATTTGTGATGCTTTATAACCCCAGATCCTTTTCAGCAGGACAGTTATTTCCCATTTTGTAGTTGTGCATTTGATTTTTCCTTCCTAAGTGAAGTACTTTCCCCCTGTCTTTATTGAATTTTATATTGTTGATTTCTGATCAATTTGTCAAGGGTTAGTGTCATCCAGCTTAGTGTCATCCACAAATTTTATAAGCATGCTTTCCACTCCATTATCGACTCGATACATCCTCCCAGTTTGAGATGGAACCGTCGATAACCAATATTTGAGAATAGTCTTTCAACCAGTTGTGCACCCATCTTATAATAATAATATATATAATATAATAATTTCATCTAGACTGCATTTCCCTAGTTTGCTTATGAGAATGTTATGTAGGACGGTGCCAAAAACCTTACTAAAATCAATCTAGATCACATCTACAGCTTCCCCTGTATCCACTAGGCCAGTAACCCTGTCAAAGAAGTAAATTAGGTTGATTTCACATAATTTGTTCTTGACAAATCCATGTTGGCTATTACTTATAACCCTAGTATCCTGCAGGTGCTTGCAAATTGATTGTTTAATAATTTGTTCTAGTATATTAGTAGGTATCAAAGTTAGGTTGACTGGTCTATAATTCCTGGGTCCAATTTATTCCTTATTATAAAGATAGTTACTACGTTTGCAGTTCTCCAGTCTTCTGGGATCTCACCTGTTCTCCATGAGATAATCGCTAATGGTTCCAAGATTGCTTCAGATAGTTCCGTATGCAGTCTAGGGTGAATTTCATCAGACCCTACTGACTTGAACACATCTAACTTATATAAATATTCTTTAACCTGTTTGTTCCCTATTTTGGCTTGTGTTCCTTTCCCCTGTAGTTAAGCATCCGGTCATAATTTACCTTTTTATTCTTTTCGTTGCATGTTGTTTTTGTTATTCTTTTTGTTATATTTCACATACATTTATGTGATTTTCTCGTCTTTGTAATTAGATGTGCCTAGAATCTTTTATAATAAACTTGAGATTTTCTGTTAAAGAACAATAGCCAGATTTTAAGAGGTGATGGGAATCCATAAGTTTCACTAAAATCATGGGGAGTTCAGAGTATGCAACTTCTCTGTAAAAGCAAGTTATGAGTAGAACTGGGCAAAACTTTTTGACAAATGTGGACATCTTGAATTTTTCATACCATCAAAAATAATCATAAGCCAGTTAATGTCTGGATGAGATTTTCTGCTGACTAACTAAAGCTTCCAGCTGCTGTTCTAATTCTTCTGTTTTATTTTCTCATGTCTTTCTACTCTGAAGGAGAGAAGTCAACAGCTGGAGTCACACAAAGGGCTTGATTGATGGCTGCAGGACCCAGATGGCAAACTCTAGAAAATGTTGATGGCAGATACCTTTACTGCTGGAATGGTTTGTTTTTTCACTGTTCACTTAGCTGAGGCTTTTACTAAACGTTGAGCAGTCACTTCTTGGCTAACTCCATTCAAGCTGCATTTGGATCTTGCTGGGTTGGCTTTGGCCTCATAAAGTTCATTGTTTATATTCACTCTTGAACATGAAGAATTTGCCACCTGATATGCTCTCATATTCCTATATAAATAAATAAAATAGCTGCCATCCATGGGATGTTTTGACTTTACTTTTATTGCAGAGAAAATTCTTCCATAAAAACCATGTCATGCTGTTTAAACATACTGTACATGTTATGTGGGTTATTTATAGAATGGTGAGAGTTTTGAAAGGCTAGTGCTCGCTCTTTATTTAACAGATCTCTCGAGTCAGTAGCACGCAGTAGGGTACTAGAAAAAAATCTCTGAGAAATATTGTCATTTGCAAAGTCTTCCACCTCAACTACTCTCCTTCTCAGCTAAAACTAAAATTCTTGTATATATATAGAAAGATTGGAATTTTTCAGGCTCCCTATTCTCATCCCAGGCTTTGTGGGTGAACACAAGAAGCACAAGGTGTTTTGTAGGAACTTGTTTGCCAGAATTTGAAAATCTCTCAGACGGGTCACTTCAACACAAGTTACATTGTGTAAAACAGCTGCAGTTTTAAAGATAAGCAGAAGCTTCATCTACTGGTGATTCAGGCGGTTGTCTTCCCTTTCAGGCAATATTGTACCACTGCCTCAGCATAGTGCTAGAATTCCACCAATCCTGCATCTTTAGTTTTTTCTAAACATTAGGAAGTGAATGTTCTGTAATGCATGTTTTATTGTAAAATTATTGTATAGACACATAAGTTAACTCTGAGCAAGTGGTCCAAGTTTTACAGACCAATAAAAGGATCATCCTTTGGTTATTTGCTACTTGTTAAATTTCCCCCTGTAAATTAAAGTTGAAGGGCCAGACTCAGACTTGATGTAATGGGTGCAAAACCTCCTTTGACTTGTAGGCCAGAACCTGGCTTGAAGACTATTGACACATCTTTCAGTCCCTTTATATTAGAAAAGGTCTGAATCAACAGTATCATTTTCCTTCACTCTTTCAGTGGCTTAGGATATATGACACACATTCTGGAAAGGGCACCCAGGCATCCCTAGATCTCAAATATTGAATAATATAGTATAGTATATAAAAATAAAGAAAAAAAGTTTTTTTTTTTTTTAAAAAAAGAGAGAAGTCACTGGGCAACCATGAGAGATGAAGCATGAGAGTGCTAACTACTAGTAAAACAAAATAATTTTGGAGTATTAGCATCAAAGTGCCTGATCGAAAGCCCGCTAAAGTCATTAAGGCTCAGATCCTCAAAATTATTTAGGTACCTAACTCCCATTGAAAACAAGGTCATGATGCATACGTACTAGGTCATGCTGTGCGGAGGACAACATTTTGTATAGCAAAATGGCGTCCCTCTTGTGGTGTGACCTTGCATGTATGGTGCATGCGAGGTCACAGTGAGTGGAGGATGCCATTTTGCTCTTCAAAATGGCCCATGCTGTCTTAGGTCTTGGGAGGAAATAATTTATTAAAATGGGGTTGTGCTGGCAAAAAGTTTGGGAACCGCTGTGTTACGTCTGATGTCCTGAAAACTATGCAGCAATAGTCTAGAAAATATGCCACAGTGTACAGTCAATACCCCAAGATGCCTGGGATTCTGTAATAACCCCCAAATTGCTACAGTAACTCATTGACATAGATGTTCATGAGAATACCGGGAACCAAGGGGATAGCCAATGAGAAACGGGGCGCGCCCAAATGAGTGAGGTGCAGAAGTATGAATAAGGAAAAAAGGATTGGAATCCTTCTGCATATGTATGAGCCTTAGCAGGCACAATGATAACTCGGAATAAAAGTGGTTGCCTGACCATGTTATGGGGGAACCTATGGGAAGACGGTAGGATGGCAACCACTGGTGATGATGGTAATAATGATGAAGATGAGGAGAAGGAAGATAATGACTGACACTCCAAGGTCCCCTAGCAGGAGATGTGAGTGATGCTAGTCATAGGGCTAAACACTTTGCTCTCTCTCTCTCTGCTGTTGTATTTCATTGTTTGTCTGTTTAGTAAGATTCTTAATAAAAGGATAGTTGAGAACTTCTAAGTACATCAGTTGTGGTCATCGTTCTTTGTGTGCTCCATTATAATGATAATCCTTATGGTGATTCTCACTCTGCTAATCCTGGTACTGTAGTTGTTCAACAGGCCGAACCCTTAACCAAGGTCACTGTAATCTAATATAAAACAATCAACAATCAATACGTTATTCCAGAAATTAATAGTCTACAGAACATAACAAAGATATCATGATGTAGGCCTCACTATATATAATTTAATTTTTAGTTATGTTGTAGCATCACAGAGGCACTCTCATTGTCAATACAAACACACAGATTAGGTTCCTTGTTTTCTGTGTTGGTTCAATTGTTAAAGAATGTTGATTTTTGTGAAGAATTCTGGTCAAGAATCCATTAATCTGAAATCCAGTACTATTACAAATTTTCTGGACTAAAAATTAAGGTTTTAATAAGTTTAGTTTGCCTTTCTTTTTTTCTTGTATAGAAGAATAACATCTTTCTTCCACCTATTGAAATTTTCTTTTTTATAAAGCATCTTGCTTCCATATTATTAATATCAGTTTTTGTTCTAATAATGGACTCTTCAATTCTGGTCAGTTTCCCTGGTGGATTAAGAGATTAACGGAATTGGATCTTAAAAACAACACTAATCCACGACTGGATCTTGGAAGCAGGATAAACTGAAGGGGAAATTCCACATTTGGAGGAGTACATGGGAAGAAAAAGGGGAGATATTTTTGTAGCAGATTTGAACAAATATGACAGCTGTTGGAAACAGTTTAGATGTTCTGTATTGCCAGAAGTCCCATTGCAAAGGATTAGTGAGGGTAGTGCAGACGAGGCAGGCAAAGGTGCAAACTCCTGTAAATACAGTTTATCACATGGTTGTAGAAATTTATCATGGAGATTTCAAAAAAAAAAAAATATATATATATATATATATATATATAGAGAGAGAGAGAGAGAGAGAGAGAGAGAGAGAGAGAGTATAAGTATCTATAAATGTATATCTATAGACGAATATTAATCTCTATATATGTACACTGAAATATTCTGACAATGTCCTTGAGGAAGAACATCTGGTGTCACCACATTACCTAGCACTTGTTTCCTTTTAGATTATTCAGGATCCGTTTAGACTGAATAATAAAAAGATTCCCTGTGATCTTTTATCTAACACTTTTACCTGTATTAATGCATTCATCATTCTCTTTTTATGCTGCCATCCCTGTTTTATTGTCACTCTCCCCAGCACATTGTTTGCATCCATCCTAAAGTATTCTTATGCAGTGCCCTGTCACAGCTTGAAAAATATATGGTTTGTTATTCATTCTTTGTTGAACTTGTTGGGCTTTTTCCATATTGACTTCTTAGGTTCTTACATTCCAGTCTCTTATTCTTATTACTAATAATAAATTCTAGCACTACAGTCAATTTTATTTCAAGTAGAAAAACCTGTCATTGCTTTGTCGCTTTTTGCAAATCTCACTAACATAGCAAACCTGAAGTAAATATCAATATTTGGAAAGTTAGAGTTTATAGTTTTATTCCTACAATTTTTAATCTTTCTTAGTCAGGGGAAAACAACTAACCATTCTGATCAAGAACAAAATGATTTTTACTATATATACACCTTATTACACTTGCCTTTCTTTTATATTGGATGATGTTTATAGTGATAAGATGTGCTGTGGTCAAATGTTTATAACTATACCTGGAATTCCCATGTCGTCATTCTGGGTTACAATCCAGACCCATGAGGGACTTTGTCACCCCTGCCCTGCAAACTTGGGTGCCTCACAATGCTTTGCTGCTGTAGCTCCTATCTGGGCCTGCCAGCATGCAAATAACACGTGAGTATCTGCATAGTTGCAGCCTGCCAGCCACACATTAGTCACACTCTGGCTTCTACCACCCTTGGCTACTACTTGCAGAGTGACCTCAACACACTCCCAGTCCTGTATTTTTCCCCAAAACAGGTGTTCTGCACTGTCCAGCCCTATCCTGAACAGTCCAGATATATTAGGTCCATTGCCCCTCTCGGGATCAATATGTAATATTGCTACCCTAAATGGAGTTACCCTCACAGTTCACAACACTGGATTAGTTTTGATTAAAGAATAAAACAAGTTTATTTAACTACAAGGAGATAGGTTTTAAGTCAGTACAAGTATAAGGAATTAAAGTCAGAAATGATTACAAGAGAAATAAATACAAAATGCTTCCTATACTAAAACTTAACAAACTAGACTCAAGGTGAAGTCCCTTACCATATGTTTCCAGTAACATTGCTGACCAAATTCTCAGGGCAAGATCTGCTCCCAAAGTCCAAAGTCTGTTCCTTTTGTCTTCTGAGGTGAAGGAGAGAAAGACTAGAGACAGATACAGAAGAGAACTTGGGGTGGTTTTGCCCTTCACTTTTACAGTTCAGTCACTCTTTGAAATGCATTTTTCTGAAGGTTATCCCTAGATAAAGTTCATTCCCACTGTGAGGATGGAGACAAGGAGTCTAGTGGTGAAAGAGGTTCCATGCTGTTGTATGCTAAAATGCAGATCTGTTTGTTCCTGCTTCCCTTCCTTGCCAAAGAGTGGTCACTTGATAGCTGATTGTCCATCAGCTTTGATGAGAACTGGCTAGAGGTGTCAGCTTGTCCTTTGTCTTTGAGAATCAGATTTACCCACTCCCCAGACTTGTCCAGTAAATGCACTTCAGTCATGATTTCAGCTTATGTTCATAACTTTACATATAATGTTGCTACACACATTTCACCATGATATTGACCAGCAAGGTATTAGTTTTCAAACGATACCTCAGAAGGCATATTTTGTACAAAAATTATTACGATGGTGTGTAGGGTGTGAATACAAGGTTGCATTCGATCACACATGGATAAACCCTGATAAATTCACTTTTGAAATCTTGGCCGAGGCGTTCTTGGTCATCAGTCCTGAAAATGTGTTCTCCATTCTTCAATTACAGAGCAGTTATTTTTATATTACCAATAAATCCTCAAATTCTGTCTCCCCTGGTGACTGTAAAATCTTCTCCCCAAGAGGAGCATATCATGGTAACTCCAGATAAAGTTTGTTAACCACACCTTCATCTTGACTGGCTTATCAGCATGCAAGTGTGTCTGTGTGTTTTCTTTTGGCTCAAATTTACTGGCTTTATCAAGCTGTTATTTGTGCTTGGACTGAAATCTTAAGCTCCATTCAATTTTATCTATGAAATTTGAAATGTTTCTTTTTTATCAAGACTCTTAGATCCATCCTACCAAGCTAATTCCTGAAACCTGAAAGTGTTGCCTCATTTGCAGAGATGGTCAAAAACGTAAACAAAACCAAAATATTATATTAGAACCATTCAAAAAGGGGGTTGTGTTTGGTTTTTGGGTGAACTGGTTCACCAAAATCTAATACTCCAACCGTCCAATATACCTGATTCTTGAAAGTCAGTGATGACAGTGTAGTGGTTCACAAGATAATTGTCCTGATAAATAAAATGTGATTTATTTAGAGGCCATTTTTATTTCTCTAAGAATTTCTCCCCTAATCCTGAGATTTATTTAATTAGTCTTATTTTTTGCACCTAAAAATAAACACTAAAAAACGATGGACTTCTATTATGTGATATTCTCATGAAACTCACTTGTGTGAGTGATAGAGAGAGAAAAAATAAGCCAGGTAATGCCAATATATTAACAATGCCGATGTGGCTGTCATGTACATTCTACAAAGCATACGCCAAAGAAAAATGCTGGCATCCTTTGTGTTGAAATATCAGCTTAGTTAAAGGATTCACAATGAACCATTTGTCTTTTAGCCTAACCCCACCAGTTCTGCCAGCAATTCTCGGTGTCTGCCAAAATGAAAAAGAGAGAACTGCCAAGGAGGAGGATTTCAAAGTGTGATTTTTGTTTTGTTTTGTTTCAGTTTCTCTTGGTCTTAGAGATATTTTATTGCCTAGAAAATCAAGCAAGTTGGATGTTAAGATAAGTTAATCAGGAAAGCAGTCAGTGGTGAAGGCCCCACTTAGGCTAACCTTTCTTTTGAGTCTTTACATCAAAATGGAGGGAAGACTGACAAACATACATTGGCAGCAGAAACTATGTCAGTGGGAGAAGGTTTCCCAATGACATTCTGCTGTCCACACCGACGCTTCTGTCGGTGTAACTTCTGTCGCTCAGGGGAGTGGTTTATTCACACCTCTGAGCGACAAAAGTTCTGCCGACATAAGCAGTAGTGTAGACATAACCTATGTTATCAGGAATGACTCAAACCACTAGATAAAAATAGGGGGGTTTGTTGATATTCATTTTTTGTAAAACACAAGTGTAAAAATGTGCAGAACTATGTAATTGCTAGGACTGTGTACACAAAGTCCTACAATTTGTGTTATATTTCTCCATACACAAACTGTAAATGGATAATCAGATTGAATCACTTTTATTTTAGATTAAAAAGAACAACTCCTCAAGGGCGAGCAAAAATGTTCTATAACAGATCAAATATCTCCTCCATATCAGTCTGTACTGCAATGAATGCAGAATGGCTGCCACTTCGTGCAGACAGCAGTCCTTGGTTGAAGGGGCAGTACACAGAAACACTGGATAGGGAAGCTGTGTTTCAACCATGGTAGTTCAAACTATGTTATGGACCATCTTTAGAGCAGACCTACCAACATAGAACTGAATTGACCCCACCTCTGGAAATAACTATGGGAAGGATCTGGAAGGATCAACATGTAGCTGTATCTACATGGCCTCCACTGGCTACATATGTCCCCGGGGACTCAGCATGGTCTAGGGATTACTTTTTCCTGGACATTTCCCTGGGGTCAAGTTGTATGTGTGGATGTGGGGACAATGCAGGTTCCTCCCTACTGAACACAGGCCTAACCTACTCCTTGATCTTGGCCCCTTTCCATCCGTTTTCCACCTACTCCCCTCACTTGGTTCCTATATCCATGGAAGACTCTCTGTGGGAGCCCCAGCCAGGAAAGGGGTGGGAAAACAATGCCACAGCAGTACCTGATCACTACTTTCACGTGAGATCTATCTGCTGCAGATGGAACCCCTTCTCTGTGAATGAGTGGGGAGTGAGGAAGATCTTGGCTACGGCCTTTTTTTCTAATGTAGACAGACCCTCTTAAGTCTGAAAATTCTGAACAAGGAAAATCTCAGGCTCTAATCTTGGGTTGCATGAGACAATAAATCATAAAGCTATTTGGCAGAGGATAAAATTAATCTTTACTTCCTTCCCCCTTTGCATTTTTTTCTAACGTAGGTTTGCAGTAAAATCACACATGCTGTTAATTATTAGATATTCCAATTGACAAGTATCAGAGCCATAAGTGATCCTCACCCCATGCAAGCAAAGCCTTTAGACAGATGTCACATGTAAGTGCAAGCTGATGTGTAAAACATTGATATCAACTATTTTTTTAAATGCTTAATTTAGCATTTATGTCACATTCTACTTAAGGGTGAAATATAAAATTAATATTGCAAATAAAGTAAAAGATTAGCTGATTTCGCTGTCTTCACTGCAGCTGTGTCAGTGTTCACCATTATTATCCTAAAAGTTTGTACTACTGCTCACAGAAGGGTCTAGATGAGTAACTCTGCTATGCAAACAATGCAATGACTATGAACTACTCACATCACAAGCCCCTTTGTCCACTCCACAGCAAACAAAATGGATGATCTAGAGTTTTCAGCTGTTCAACATTTAACGGCAGGGTTTTTTTTATAGTTCACCTATCATACTCATGTGCAATCGAATGTGTCTTCCATATGCTGTTCTTGCCAACTCTGTCTCCAGCAATTATCCTTTTCTAGTACTTCATTGCAAAACACCTGCCAACAATGTGAAATTTGCAGGTGGTAGTTACAAAGCACTGCTTTTCTCTTATGTTTGCAGGCACCCTGTAGTGACAACTGAGGGTATGTCTACACTACAATAAAACACCCATGGCTGTCCCATGTCAGCTGACGTTGGGTCATGGGGCTCGGGCTGCAGACCTACAAAACTGTGGTGTAGATGTTCAGGCTTGGGCTGGAGCCCAGGCTCTAGGACCCTCCTCCTTTGATCAGAGCCCAGCCTCCACCCCTAGCCCAAAAATCTACACTGCAATTTTATAGCCCAACAGCCAGAACCCCACAAGCCTGAGTCAGCTGACTCAGGCCAGCCAGGGGTGTTTTATTGCAGTGTAGATATATCCTGAATGTGATGGTTCTGACCACTTGCAATGGAGGCCATGACACAAAGCAGGTCAACTGAACTGCCATCTCCATTTACCTCTGATCCAGATGACTGTTGAGTATTCTTACCCACTTTTTCACGTGGAGGGGGTAGTAAAGCTTCTACATTCAAATGCAGAATAATTTCAAGCTAGGTGTTGGTGGAATTAGGTGGCCTTCTTCTTACTTTAAATAATTTTCTTCCTCTGCCCCTTACCTAAAAATTAGATTTTTTTTTGTAGTTTAAATGTAGTGAGACAATTGTGAACAGAAATTTTTAGCTAAGACTGGCTAATTGTTGACCCAGGGAATGAAAGCATAACCTCCAATTACTAGTAAAATAGAACGCTTCTCCTAAAATATGCCATTGCTGGTGACTTGTCAAACTGACAGTAATGTGCCTGTATAGATGAAAATTCTCTCTCTCTCTCTCTCTCACACACACACACACACAAAATCATCATAGAAATGTAGGTGTTATAAGGGCTCGAGAGGTCATCTAGTCCATCCCCCTCAACTGAGGCAGAACCACGTATACCTAGACCATCCCTGACAGGTGTTTGTCTTACCTGTTCTTAACAGCCTCCAATAATCAGGATTCCACAACCTGTCTTGGTAACCTATTCCAGTTCTTAATTACCCTTACAGTTAGAAAGTTTTCCTAATATGTAGTGATATTTGCCTTTCACAACTGCTTCATATTGTTGGCTCATATTTAATTTGTGATGCATGATAATCCCCGGGTCCTTTTCTGCAGTACTACTTCTTAGCCGTTTTTTTCCCTATTTTGCATTTGTGCATTTGTTTTTTCCTTCTCAAGTGTAGTAATTTGCACTTGTCTTTATTGAACGTCACCTTGTTGATTTCAGACCACATGTGCTGGAAATATCCATGTGAAAAACTGCAGAATCATGTGATAATCTGCATTTACAGTTCACCTTTGTCAGCCTCAAATACATTTTGGTTACTAATACACCTCTGTTGGGACTACTAGCATCTAAACCTATGAGCACTTTCAAGCATCTGTCTTTAAAACAACCCAGAAACCTCACAGAGAACTTTTTCTCCCCGTGTCCCATAAATATGAAACTTCTCCCTTTGCCTCTCCATATTACACTGATCTGAAATTTAGGATGGTTGATATGTGCATCATCCATAGCTTTGAAGAACAAGTTTCAGTTCCATTATTTCTCATTCTCAAGATTAGAATGATTTTAGAGAGCTAGGACTGGGATTTAGGAGCATTTGGTTAGATTACAAGATATCAGACCTTTAAAGATCACATTTTTAAATCTGAAAAAGCTATTTTAGGTAATTTTATTAGTAACTTTTATCTGTCTTTCAAAGTCTATCCAGATGGACTCATGGTACTCGAGTACCTGGTATTATGGGCAGAAAGATACAAAAATAGAACCAGTACAGAATTTTAAAAATTTCTCAAACACTTCTGAAGTACTTTGTCTGTAAAATACATGACGCATACAGAATACATGATGGTGGGGTATGGTATAAACATTTTATTAGTACCAATTTTGGATGACATGTATGACTTTGCCACTCATGAGTAATGCAGCCAACCCAAATTCTTGTCGATAAAACCTTCATACCACACTATCATGTATTTTGTATGTGTGTTTACATTTTGTAGACATGATTATACATATTCCCATACTATTTATTACTCTATACAGACTGATAACAGTTTAATCCAGTACCAGAGGGGTGCAATTTGGGCAATTATTGTGAATGAATACTAAGCACATGGGCCTGTATTATTCCTTGTAGACAAAACTTAGCTATAATTAATGTAAAAAGGGTTAATTTTAGGGGCTGCTTGACAGTGACTAGTTTCTGTAGTTCTCCCTGACTTTCTGGTTCCCAGGTTACTAAACACAGCCTAGGCCTTCACCACACAGAGTTTCCTAGGCCTCTTGCTGCTGGCCTGGATTACACAGTCATGAAAGAGACTGCTGGCTAGAGCTGTGGAAATAACTGATTTTTCAGTTTGCTGGCAGTTTTGAAAAAAGAATGAAAATGTTTGTCACACCGAAAAAAAAAAATTATTCAGATTTTTTTTTTTTTTAAGCAGGGGCAGAGAGAACAATTCCATGTAATTAACAAGAATTCACAAAATGTTTTGGTTGATCCAATTCTGCTGTATTACTGACTTACACCACACGTTTCTCCCATTTAAACTAATGTGAACACTAAAGCAGCAAAATATTAACTGGGCATATATAGAATAAAATGTTTCCCTCATTCAACTGGGGTTAACAGCAAGGTAAACCATAGTGTCCAGACCACTGTCTGTGGGGTGATGGATCACATCCCACTGATCAGTCATGGGGGAGGTTTGTTAACTTGCAGGATGTACTTCAGAAGAGTTGTGAGTGTAAACTTGACTGCTTGTGGAGTGGTGTCATCCCTATCATCTTCCTCCTCTTGCTTGGCCAGAGGCCACCTCTGACCTCTACAGGCTTTGAAATATGATGCATTTTCCATTACAAAATATCCATTCCTCTGAGCAGTGATTAAAGAGTCTTTGAAGTCACCACAAAGGCTTCTTAAGTCTTTTCCTGGACCAGGCAGTCATGGAAGGTTCTGCTGACTTGAACAAGCCCCACTCCTTCCACAGGCTCATAGGACCCAAAAGGCAGCAGAACCAACACAATCCCACTCAGCTGGCCTGGGACAGGGAGGCCACATTGCAAGCTTGGTCCTCCTTCCCTGTGGCCACAGAGCTGTGGCTACCAAGAGCCACGTCTGGTAGCTTGAGAGGGAGGAGGTTGTAGAGCAGGTGTCAGACTGGTAAACGGTGCTGACATTGCCAGGGAAACTACAATGAGGCACAGCCAACTTTGAAAACCCGAGGTTACAAAGTGGCACAATGGCTGTGGAAGCTACTGCAACCCATGGCTGCACTAATGGCTGCACAGTAGCTTACTAGTGCTCTGCTGCCTGGAATATAATTCATTCTTCCTCTACCCCACAGCCTATTCCTGTGCAAACTCCATTTACATTCTACAAACAAAAACCTGGCTTTAAAGGAATTGAAGCTGGTTAAGTATGACATTCCCACCAATGCAAACCCCAAAAAACAAGGAAGTACCCTCTCAACCATACCCTCGTGCCCACACATTGCCTCAGACAGTGACAGACTCCACAACTTCACAAGGAACTTCCTCCTGCTTCTGATGAATAAGGAAGACCAGGGCACACCACACATGATTCTCCCTCACAGTGTGATGCAAAATCTTGATTACAACCTAAGCAACATTAGCAGATACTCAAGGTTGACACATGCACAGGTTAAGCAGGGAATGTATTTGTGAGGGAAATATGAGATTATAATTATTTTTTTGTTATGATACGAGGTACCAATAGAGTAAAAAGCAGTAAAATACTTTGTACCATGAAAGCAAGCGCATATGAATCTGAACACAAGGGGAACAGATCTATCAAGTAAGAAGGTGCTATTTTTACATCAATCAAATACACGTTAGTTTTGTTTTGAATTTTAGGAGTGTGTCTTTTATTTAACATTTTTATTGTATTGCTATTTTTCTTAAAAGAACATTATGGGGCACCCTACGCAAATCAGCAGAGGAGTTGGGAAACTAGAGGCATTCCAAATGCGCTGTCAGTGCAAAATCCTGAACATAAAGTGGTTTGACTTTGTGACATTTCATACAATCTCACAGAGATCTGGCCTTCCTTCAATCACTCATTATATTCAAAAGGCAGCATCGCATGTTCGGCCATGTCATCAGAATGGACAAAACCACACCAGCACACAGTGTTTCAAACTCTCCATTGAAGCACTAAAGGGGTGCATGCCCTGACCCGACATGGCACCGCCTTCAGGGGTACCCTAGAGATTTGTGGATTCGCAGGATGCCTGATGCAATGCCATCAACAGTGGTCACTCTGGCTGGCACAATGGTCCTTAGGAGACTGAGTGTTTGATGAAGATGATAGAGTTGGGAGGGGCTTTAGAATGGAAATTATTATGCAGTACACCAGAATTACTTGATTGTAGTATAGCTAATCTGGTCTATCATGTGAATACATATTAAAACTTTTTTTTTAAATGAATAGTAAATATCCTTAAAAAAGTATGGTGAAAATCCTTAAAAAGTTGTTAATACATACCAAAAATAACCATGTTACAAAGATCAATATCACAACTGTTTCAAGCTTTTTCAAAATGCCAAAACTGTGTATCATGGTATGACCTGAGAGGCTAATTTTTCTTTTTAACCTGAAATTGTTTTTTGGTTTTATCAGCAAAAAAGCATTCAAAACAAATCAACTACAGTTTGTTCTTTTCACACTAGCATCATCTGAAAATGCCTAAAAGCCATCTTTTTACACTTTGTTATAAAATGTGCTCTTAGCCCAAGAACTTGTATATTGAATATGACCGTAAATAGAATGTGATAGAATCCTTGTAAGAATGGCACAAATGCTGCTCCCTTGTAAGAAGGGAGCAAGATGCTGGGCGCCTCTACTGGGGCTGGACACTTTAGCATGCTGGAGAGACCAGTTTCATGTTCATCACTTACATAGCAGTAGCTTGGGACCTGGGAGAAGTGAGGACAGGACCAGTGGAACTGTGGTGATGTGAATCCACTGGTTTTGTTTCCTCTCTGCAAAATTGGGGATGGTAGACACAAGCAATGTGGGAGCTACTGGGGTCCTGAGGCTGCACTGGTGGCTATACTGCTGCTCCAGTGCTTGGGAATGAAAACCATAATCCCCTTAGCTCTGCATGAATGCCTATACTCGGGCTTGGAGGTAGGGAACAGATAGTAATTGCCTGGTAATGCAGGATCTTTTTGTAATGAAAAATGTCATCCGTACCACTTATGTTTCATGGAGATGAATGTTTGAGATATTGTCTGTAAATGAGTTAAGAGTTTTACTAAATGAGATTTGTCCCAATTAATTTCTGCTAGGATGTCCATATATCTAGCTATCTTTGGGTTTTGTATTTGCTCCAATCAGTGTTTTAGCTGAGTGTCTATAATAGCCAAAGCAAGAACAAATAGACGATTATTTATTTATCAATCTTTCTATCAGGATGAAGTATGTGAACATCTTGAGAAAAGTGAATTATTCTGCTAGAAAACTCCCAGATGTGGAATAATATCACAAAACCCAGCAAATCGTAATCGATTGGTTGCCAATTCCAGGCCAAGGTGGGGGCATTATCCCTTTGTGCCCACTGATGCTGACAAGCCTATGCTAAGACTGTTGAAGTAGCAGAAAAAGCCTGTTACTAACAAACAAACACAACCTCAAAAATGGATATTGCTGCATGTCTACATACTTCCAGGGGCCACATGGTGTCAGTGGGACAGGAAAACAAAAATGGAATGAGAGAAAGAAGAGAGTAAGATAGAAAAGAGATCCAGAAAGAGGGGAAGGGCTGAGAAACAAAAGGAAAAGCTACAGAGAGAAATAAAAGATTTTTACAAGTTCGACATCAGGTAGCACTACTGCTGTTGCTCTGTTGGGGTCACTTCAGGCAATGCCCGCCTATCACCACCAGAGTGGCTGTGGTTTAATGCTGTCTTCATGAAGGGAGCAGTTCCCCTATCAAACGCAAGGCAAAGGGCAATGTATTACAGCCACAGAGCCATGCCAGTGGTCAGAAGACAGACCATCATTACCAAGAAAGACAGTAACAGTCAGCAAAGCAGCAACAATGATTGGGCTTTACCGTGTGTGTTTTTATAATTAAAAAATAAATCCCTGACAAAACACATTGACACTCTGAAGAAGCAATGTGCTGTGAGGTGGCCTATGAACACTGCTGTCTAGAAAATGGTTTAAAAGTTGGAAGCCTCCTCCACCCTGTTTAGCTCTCTTTTAATTGAAACCTGACTGGTTGGAGATAAACTGGTGAATATGTTTTCGTGTTAGTTTTTTTCATCAATTTGCTTTACTGTATTTTTCATCCTGGAAATGTAGACTCTTGCAAAAACATTTCTTAAAGAAAAAACACTTTTCATAGTGAGGTACACAAAAACCTAAGAAGTCACTTACTCATGAAAACTTGCATTGGGGGATTTTCTGCCAGGAAGAAGTGGTTTTTTGGGGGGGAAGAGGGGAAGGGTTAGGAAGCTTACAAAAATATAGTGAGGGACAAGGGAATCTCCCCCAAAACTACATGTTTTAGTGGGTTAAGAACAGAACTCTGATTTCTACTCCCAGCCTCCTACTCACCTGAATACTACCTTGCTCTTACAAGTATAATTTAGCTAAGCCGCACAGAGTCCTTAGGAAATAGGAAAATAGCATTTTACAGAAGGAGGAAATGAAGCTCAGAAAGGAGAAGTGATGTTCTCAAAGCCACACAGCTAGTTGGTGTCAATTTTAATCCTGGTTCTTCTCAGGTCTTCTCTCAGTAGGTGGTAGCTAATCCAATGGATCACAGTGCCTCCTAGACAAGTCATTTAACCTCTCTGAGCCTCAGTTTTCTAACCTGGAGAATAGACCCTCCTACTACTTCAGTACATCCCTCCTTCCTACATTTGCAATAGACACCTGTCAGTCTGTACATTTTAAAAATATTGCTTATGGTAAAAATCAGTGTACCTATTTTACAGAGAGGGAAACTAAGACCAAGGTTCTTCACAGTTTTGGTTCTGACATTTACTTTCTGAGTGCCCCTCAGGATAGCACTTATCTTCTCTGAGCCTTATTTTCCCATCTGAAAATTGAGGGTAATGATATTTGCTTACTTCTTAGGGGCAAAGTAGCAAAAGTGGGAATAAAATTCTGGACCACCCATTTTCCAGTCAGGTGCTTAGCCCCCAACTCATCTCTTACTCAGGCAAATGCTCCTCGACTACGATCAGAGTGAAAATTGAGTAAGACAGTCAGAATTTGGCTCAGCATCTCCTCAGGCCCAGTGTGTCACTCTATTGCCATGGACTTCCCTGAAGAAAGGATTGCTCCCATTCATTATCATGGTACTAGCAGTAATTTTGCAGAGAGTCAATTTGAAAGCAGAAGACCTCATCATGCAGTAAATATTCACTAAAAGAGCAAGAGTGAACGTTTACAATGTTGCAAATCCCTGAAAGTTTGCAGCAGAAGGACAATCATTATTTACAATACAGTAGCACAGCCTAAAGCTATTGAGATCTTTAGTAAAAGACAGTGCCCTCCTCAAAGTGCTTACAATCCTCGTTTAAAACAAGATGTAACAGGTGGGTAAACCAAACAAATGGTAGAGAAGAGAAAACGGGGTAACAGTAGCAGACTAGCTCTAGCTGCGTGTCCAATACATAGGCACAGGGATGGAGTGTTAGTATAATTTTCAGAAAGGGTAGTAAAGAAATAACTTACATTACAAACCCCTTTACAGAAGACTATTCAATGAACTACAAGATTTGGCTTGTGTCAAGCAATGCCTTCCAGGGGTGAATATGGAATATTCTTGACGCCAATTACTATAGTTTCTATGTGTGTTTATAGAGACAAATGGCATTGGATGCCACAAAGAGCTGTTTCAATTGCCAAAGGCTCTTTCTTCATTCTTTATACATGGAAAAGCCTTATTAAAGGAAACACCTTTATTACAGTGGTGCCTGCTAGCACTGTAATAGTCAGGATGGAGTCAGTCATCAGTATGGCCATTGTGAACCTCCTTTCTCAGAGGGATTTTTTTTATTTTTTTTTTATTTGGCTGTAAAAAGTTGGCTCCTGGGCTGAACACAGTCATACAAAACTCTGGGAACAATTTTCTGTTAACAGTTAAAAAAAATGTTTTTTGGGGGAAGGGCACTTTTTAAGTTATAAGAATGAGGAAAATGTTAAGTTTTTTCCTTTTGACATTCTTCTCAATTCCAACTGAAAATATCCCAGGCAGAAGCACAGAAAGGAATGGCTGGGTTTAGGCCAGTTTTCGCTTGGACTACTCCTGGCCACACATTCCTGTTGATGATCTGGCTGTCAATACACAAACTCTGCTTCACCTACTTTCTATGAAAATTCTTCAAGCAAATTTTAAATGGCAACAAAGAAATGAAAGAAGATATCCAAACAAAAATTGAGGATTCAGAAGCCAAACTGACTTCCCTGCAAAAAGAAATGGAAAACGTGGTAAACAAAGTAATCAAGCCAAAGATGCAAGTGGGGAAATAGAGAACAAAATCACTGGAATCCATAAAAATGAAAATTCATTATCCCCCTGCACATGCATCACTGATTATCTCATCATTTACAAAAAGACGTGTAAATATGGACTTAGTTACCTGACTTAATTAAACTAAATTTGAAAATTTTGGCTATAGGCAGACAACTAGATTGCTGTTGTATGGCTCCCCGCCCCCCACCCTTTTTTTTATCTTTGGAGTTGGGTCTGAACTTAAATGAAATACCCAAACATCCCTGGATTCGGATGAACTCAATATTTGAACTCAGATCTAGATGCAAAATTTGTAAATGACCTTTATAATACGCCAAACCAGAATCTGGATCCAAATACTCCTGAACTTTGGGGTATTTGAACTCTGGATCCAAATTTTGCAGCTTTAGTCCATGTCGGATATTTATTGTTAGGAAAAGAATATTGAAGCAGGGCTTAGTGAATAGATCTGAGAAGGAAAAATGATTCTATTTTGACCCTACCAAACTTAGAATAGTTAAGGAATTGGCACAAGATTTTTTCTGAATTTATGAATAATTATTCATATAGGAAATTAAATGTTTGGCTGCATTGCATTTTTAATATAACATGTCAAAGTTTAGATAACTTTCCTAAAATACATCATCAGTAATGATACTGAAAATTCCCCATTACCTATGTGATTATATCTATATGTGTATTTATTCCATGGTCACTAGAATTTTTTCCTTGACTTCTTATAAGCAAAAAAAAAGAAACAACAGGTTGCGAGTGCTCATCACCTACAGTAGTGACAGCTAAAACGAGCACAATTTTCACAAAGGGATTCTAAGTTCACATATTCCTGCACTGTGATCTCACACTGAGAAAGGGGAAAATGTACTCATTTTAGCTGTCACTACTTTTCAGTCTCTTCATGTTGCCTTTTTAATTTATCATTTACAGCCGTACCAGACTAATAACAGAATCACTTTCATTTTTGGCAATTTTATGGTACTTTTACAGAATTCTTACTCGCTATTATTCTTCAGAAGGGGACTTTTATTTCTGATAAAGCAAGAAGGCATATCCCAGGCTTGGTTCAATAGAAAATCAGATAAAGGGGAAGTTATTTCATGCCAGATAACATGTGGAAAGGTGAAGAAAATGCATCACTGTATTGAAGATAGAAATAATCTGTTTGACTTCAATGAGAATTTAGCCTCAGTAAGGACTACAGGATTTGCCCCATAGTGATTTGGCTATATGATCATACTTGTTCTTCCAAACAATAATGCACAAAAGATATATTTGTATCTTGCTGTGATTCCTTTACAGCACTGCAATAGTATTGGTGTTAAACTTTTAAAAAATCATTATTTTTAACCAAAGGCCATACACTGCTCTGAATCCTTTTTTTTTTTTAAATGGGTTTTCCTAAGTAACCTTCAGAAATGAACTTGGAAGGAAGTTCTCTCTGCTTAAGATGCTGTCCCAATGTAAAAATCAATATTTCTAATGGACACATCTGTTGTTTCAAAGCATTTTCCTAGTGAGCTGTTCGTACATTATCCTCATCACTACATCCCCACCATGAAGTATAGCTCAATGAATAACTAACAGATGATTACATTTATGAGTAAAGACTACTCATGGCAGACAGCTACTTCCTACAGGTGACAAGCAATCTTCTGCTAGGGCTTCACCTGACTAGTCATTTTGGGACATGATCACAAGGGTTGGAGACTGATGAAATTATCCTGTCCAACATCAAACACAAAGTGGGTGTAAATCAGCTGAGGCTGCAGCAGAAGGAAAACAACTCATTCTTTATGCTTTGCTGGCAGCTCCTACATTACAAATCCTAACAATATCATTAAGTGACCCTATTAAGAACTTCATTAATTTTTTGCTATCAGTGTGAGCTTGAATTTAACATTCAAACCAGGTTGGAAAAATCCCATGAAACACAAAGTTTTGCCATTGAAAAAGAGTAAAATAGTTTATTAGAGAGGATTAGAGCTTCGTGGGACAGCACTCTCAACATGTATACATAAAATATGTCTATTGTGACTCTCCTTTTGACCTTGAACTGCCACGTAGGTACTTATGTGCTGTACCATTATAATATCCCTATGGCTTACTCCATAAAAAGAAAATGATAAAAAGCTGGCACCTGCTGTTTAACCTTTTCTTCCTCCAGAATAAAGAATTGTTTTTCAAAAATTAGAAAAGAAAATAAGGACCGCATCTGCTAATCATCTGCAATGCACATACTGTAAAGGAACTGTAGCACTGAAAATCCATTTTAAAGTTACCTTTTGGAAGGACACAAATGTTAGTAAAATTCTGTCATTTTCATTGTAAAGGGGAAAGGATTTCTAAGGATTCTATTTACTACACATGCCAGGAATTTATATGCTAATGCATCATTCCCATTAGTGCAATTGGTGAGATGACGTAAATCCTGTGCATACCAGCAACAGAATACTAAAGTGTTCTCAGTACTTAACAGCATACTACAAAAAAAAAAAAAAAAAGCTTTAAAACATAACACTGCAAATCAAATCTTTGTAAATGAAGCAAAATATCTATATTAGAAAACTAAACAAGGATTGACAGGGTCATATTGCAATCCATTAAAAACCAAGTATTTTGCTCTTAAAAAATACTCTTGCCACACCTGCTACACAAGAACATTTCAGCCGATCTGCATGAAAGGAATGTGCACAGTTCAAGAGGCAGCCTGAATAGAAACTAAGAATGAAAATAACCTCTGTAGGTTCACCTACACTTTGATTCTAACTCATAATTCCCCATATCTATATATCGATATCTGTTGAGCAATCATGAACCAATCCCGATATTAGCAAATGTATATCATATTCATAAATATCTGACCAATGTCACAAGAGGCTGATGAGCACCCAAATAGCAGCCTATTGATTAGTCACAGAGTATCTGATTTTGGTATTTGAGGTTCAACACAGATCACCCAGTGGGATGAATACATATTCAACCTAGTCATACAGATGTGTTTTGAAGCTTGGTGAATGTATGACGACTTAAAGGCTTGCATACTCTTGAATTGAACAAAAGGCCTAGTATTTGCAGTATATTAATATTTTTCCAGTATTTGACCAGTCTCAATATCTACTTATATACACTATCTGTTTTCCATATTATTGTTCAAAACAATTACACAGGAAACTGCTCTTTATAACATGCTTCCTATAGCTCTCTTTGTCTTTAATCCTTTATTACATTCAGAGAATTTAAGATAAAAAACTCCTCCAAAGCATAAGAACAGAGAAGAAAAATCCCCTTCCATGAAAGGTGTATGGGGAACAAATGAATGCAACAACAAACCTCTGATATTCCTAAGAAATATATTTTCTAGCACTCCATTGATGGCTATTTTTGTGTTCTCTCCACAGTGCTCCTTCAGTGCTTACATTTTAATTATCCTGCACTTTGTTCACGGAAGGTATGTATTGGCTCACTGCCAATGTTGGCTAGATTCTTCTTGTCACTACAGTGTCTAACAGCATGTACAGAACAATATCCCAATTAGATCTTTAAGTGATAGAAACATGATACACCATGTTTTCTCTGGGCCTGATTGGTATGAAGTTTCAAAATATATACTGAAGGTGACTAGTCATGCCAGCCCTTTACACAACAACAGTAAAAGCCTTGACAAGATTATTTCAAATACTAGAAATCCCGGCCATGACCCTGCTTTGGTATGACTATTGTGAATAACGTTGGAGGTACTTCAGCAGGGAAGGTTAAGGGTTTCTTGTTGTTAGCACTCCCCAATTCAGGATAATGTCCTATGTCATTATCAAAGTTATCACTTTATTTCTTCAAAGGTTCATGGGTTAAAATGACCATCCCCAACAACGTTTTTTCAAAAGAATCCCTTCAATTTTTGTAACAAAGGGATCTATGCGGTCCCTACAGAGTATTTTATTGTGTATGAGGGGATATTTTAGAAATTTAAGGGAGAGATGTTTAAAATATCTCTCCCTTAAATTACTCTTTGAGCTAATTCTCCAATCCATGATAAATATAAACACGGGGATTCTTCTGGGTGTGATGTGGGGAAATGGAGATGATTGAAATCGGTTGAGGAACTTTGCAAGAAGAATTCTCCACTGCTATCGAGAAAGTAGCTGTGAAGAATGGCCAGTGTGCTCTAACTTAAGCTTGCCATGGTCATGTTTAACTTATGCTCCAGCTGTGGGCTATAATATAGCCCTGTCTTCTTTGATTTCCACCAGTCAGATACTTCCTATGACCTTCAAGGACAAAACACTTAAAAACCGGAAATAATTTAAATCCCTCAAATTTTTCACATTTAAAATTAAATTTCCAACCCCCCTAAGGCCCTTAAACGAATTTCTTGTACTTTAGATTATTGATAATCACCTTTGGGGGGTGATTACACACTTTATTCACAAAATCCCAGAAGGCTGGTTATCCTATGTCCTTAGTGGCTTGAAGGCAAGTTGACTTCTTTAGAGAAAGCAAGTGGGGATTCCCTTGTGTGACTTTGCTGAGAGAGAGGAAGGGGGAGAACAAACTCAGTGGTTGGTTTGGTGGTGCTCAGGTTTGTTTGATTTTTTTTAAAGACAAAGTGAGGCAAAGAACATAAGAACGGCCATACTGGGTCAGATCAAAGGTCCATCTAGCCCAGTATCCTGTCTTCCATCAGCGGCCAATGCCAGGTGCCCCAGAGGGAATGAACAGAACAGGTAATCATCAAGTGATCCATTCCCTGTCACCCATTCCCAGCTTCTGGCAAACATACCTGCCCATCCTGGCTAATAGCCATTGATGGACCTATCCTCCATGAACTTATCTAGTTCTTTTCTGAACCCTGTTATAGTCTTGGCCTTCACAACATCCTCTGGCAAGGAGTTCCACAGGTTGACTGTGCACTGTGTGAAAAAATAGTTCCTTTTGTTTGTTTTAAACTTGCTGCCTATTAATTTCATTAGGTGACCACTAGTTCTTGTGTTATGAGAAGGAGTAAATAACATTTCCTTATTTACTTTCTCCACACCAGTCATGATTTTATAGACTTCAATCATATCCCCTCTTAGTCATCTCTTTTCCAAGCTGAAAAGTCCCAGTCTTATTAATCACTCCTCCTATGGAAACCGTTCCATACCCCTAATCATTTTTGTTGCCCTTTTCTGAACCTTTTACAATTCCAATATATCTTTTTTGAGATAGGGTGACCACATATGCATGCAGTATTCAAGATGTGGATGTACCATGGATTTATATAGAGGCAATATGATATTTTCTGTCTTATTATCTATCCCTTTCTTAATGAGTCCCAACATTCTGTTTGCTTTTTTGACTGCCGCTGCACATTGAGTGGGTGTTTTCAGAGAACTGTCCACAATGACTCAGAGGAGGGGGTCTCTGTATGTATGTGGCAGATCTGGGTTTCTTGTTTCTTATTTTGCAAACTCTTCTAGGCTTGTATGGCCCCTTTATTGAGCTGCACGGCCTATTGGGTCCATGGCTGAGGTCAACCAAAGGCAGACATTCATATCTTCCTATCAGAGAGGCTAATGCCTGACATAAATAGTTCTCCCTTGGTGTCTTCAGAAATGGATGTTAGTAAATTATCAAATTGTGTGTGGTCTCTAAAATTTTTTTATCTGAATACAGTGCTGCATGAAAGGTGCTGGACTGATAAATTCTGGAATCTGCAATCTTATGTATCCGCAAACAGGCTGTGGCAATGCAAGTTTCCCTACCCTTCATAGCCAACGTGCTTTAACCCATACCTGGCAGGAACGCCTGTAATATGAGAGTACAGCTCACTCTCCAGGCCAATTTTGTCCTGGGTTTCTCTCCATAGACACTGAGAATAAGGGTGACAGATGTCTGATGGCTTTTATTAAATAGATGCCTATCCACAGAACTGTAGACAGATTTTTTAGATCCTAACACATTTTTAAACAGCTGACATGATTTAACCAAACACACTTTTTAAAAAAACAAAACAAAACACCTTTTCCCTAGTTTAGACAGGGCCCTGGAATTGGGTGGCCATAGTTACCTGCATGTGTGGAACTTTCATGGTCTCAGAATATGTTTGACCCAAAGGTTGAGGGGAGTATAAGGCTCCATATATGGAAGCTGAGCACTGTAACTGGCCCCTCTTTTGGTAAAGCAGGTTGAGAAGAACTGAGATTCCAGTCCTAAGAGGGAGCACTAGGCAGATGGTATTTCCCTTTAAGAATCATGATTTTCCTGTGCAGCTATGGAGTAAATGAGGCAATGGAATGTCTTTGACTGCAGCCACGGAAGATAATATATTTGCATTAAATGCCGAAAACAGAAAATACTTAGCTACTGAAGCTTCCCTGGACCTCAGCATCGCTTACAAATCTAAAGCAGAGATACTCTTAGAGATTTAACACCAAACATCAGACTAGTAAGTAATCAGTAAGGCCTAAATCCTCACCTTCATGGCCAGGTAACCAGACTTGCCGCAGGTGTTATCTTCAGAAACCTCTCCTCCATCACCTCACAGGCCAATAGAGCAGCAGTGGAGCCACCTGAGAGCTATGAAACAGCCCCCACTCCTCCTGTGCACCAGTTCCTTAGGAACAACGGTTGGTGCAACTCAGAACCAAACCCCCCCTTTCACTGACTCCTGCTCCTCCCTGCCCTCAAATCCATCATTGCTGGGGCACCTGGTGAGCTCCTGCTATACTGTGTCCCTCAGATACTGAGGATCCATAACTATACTGTGGACTGCCCTTCCTACACAACTGAACAATAACCATTCTGCCGTACCTGGGCCCGTCCAACCTCCAGATTGGATTTGCCTCAAGTAAATACTTTATTGCAATTGGAATGTAGTTTAGATTTTCATAATATGTAAAAGTGCAAGGTCTCAGAAATTTCACCCACATTAATCTGTGTTTGAGCTCTAGAGACTATCTGGGTATCTACAACTAGGTGGGCCCCTAATCTTGAAGAAGGAGATTCAATCAGTTATAATTAAAGGTTTCAACCAACAAATACTAACAAGAAAGATACAATCCACCTTTCCCCAAGAGAGACTGGACTGCAGCAGCATAAACTGCCTCTTGCTTTCATTTCACAGTGAAGAGGGAAAACGTAGATTTAAGATCAGAAGTTCACTTGAGAACTTTTGCAGTTTATTCTCATGTCTGAATTTTACTGGTTTCCAGGAAAGATTTTCTCCTAATTTAATTTGTCAGATACTACTGTTTTATAGAAATGGTTTTATTATATATATGGTACGGATGGATATTTATAATATCCCTCTTTGTGTACCAGTTATAGTTGCTTAGTTGAGTTCACTGTAAAGTAAAAAATTGGGAATCTGAAAGTGAAATATTTATTGATTCAGCAGCCAACAGTCAATTTAGTTTGTGGTTCCTCTAATCCAAAGTATTAAAATCTTTCAGACTAATTTAAAAGTAAGCCACCAATAAAGTAATTTTACTAGTAATTTTAGGTCTGAAAATTTTTTTTTTGTAAGTTTGTTAAGGTGGAGCAGAATTTGGAAGATATATTTGTGAAGTCACATAAAATGCAAATTTAATTCAATTCACAAAACTCATGAATATAACAAGTCTGTCAATTTGCAAGTTGTAGAAACCATGTATGATATGGTAATTGTAAAAGTATTTTATAATAGTAAATTTCCAAGAAGAGTTGCAGACAGTTTGTACTCATGTTTGAACCTTACTGGTTTACAGCTTGACACTGGTTGCACACCCTGGACCATGGGTACTGCAAAGCAGAAAAACCAAAGACTTCTATACACCTTTTGAGCGTTCTCAATCAGTTTTAAGGTATTAAGAGGTAATGAGATTAGCAAATATATCGTCATTTTAGAATATATCTGAAAATGTTTTGTATGTTAAAGGCACACACACAGTTCAAAATCGAGTCAATTAAGAAAAAAGCTAAAAGTAGATTCTTGTTCAATTGTAGTGCCTGCCAGTTCATGTTCTTACAATCACATTTTCCTATTTGTAATGCATCTCTCTCCCTGTAGCAGAGCGTAAGACCCACACAAACAACCAGGAAAATGGACTTAGACCACAGTCCTGCAACTGGATCCACATAGGTGAAACTCTGCTGATGTGCCAGATCCCGTTGAAATCAGTCTGGCTCAGCAGGGGCACAGGACTCTTCCTGAGTGGATCAGGATGTAACTGATTATACAAAAGAAACAGTGACACTTACTATTGCTTTATAAAAGTACTGCAAACGTTCAGTATAGACAAACATAAAAGACGGAGACCTGTTTTGCTCTGTCAGTAATCTCTTTTAGTTCTAGTAATAACATCTGTTACTGCAGCAAGAAGTGAAATATTTTCAGACAGAAATGTGGGGTGAAATCCTGGCCCCACTGAAGTCAATGACAGAGGCCCAGATTCTCAAACATATCTAGGTGTCACTGAATGGGAATTAGGAACCTCTAAATACCTTTGCAAATCTGCACCAAAATTACAATTGGGGGAAAGGATTTCACCTGTGATTTTTTTTAGCTGATGGTGGCCCTTTAAAGTGTTCACTTTCAAAGAATTCATCTTTTAATTCTGTGTATGTTTAGCACTGATACATTTAAAAAGATTGTATATATATTGTGCATGAAAATAATTAAAAGGTGTTTTTTTATCTTGTGCTCTGTGGGTTACTGAAAGATGAGTATGTCATTTAGCCTTAAAATCTCCAAAGGAATGCTGGAAGAATACTAATCATTTGACAAATTATTGAAATGATCCTTTTAATAAAAATGTAAATAAAATAAAAAACAAAACAAAAAATAAAAAGGAAGAAGGAAAAGCTTCATTAGTGCCATGCAGGTTATTTATTTATATAGGGCAGTATTAGAAAGAGAGTCTCAAAGGATGCATCTGGCAAGAATCCTGTTGTGTACAAGGACTGTATCTCATTCACATTAGGGCAGAATTGACAGTTGCACATTAGAAAGGAAAGATCCTATTTTGGTGGTTTGCTTACAGCTAGTTCTTCCCAGTGGTGACATAATCTTACATAACAGTTCTTATCAGCCTTAGACAATCCTTCTATTGATACCAGCAGCAGAAAAAACACTAGCCAGCCCAGATGAATAGCCATTAGTGAATGTATTTCATGTATTTCATGTAGTGCCAGTGTAAACCCAGCACATATCAGTTTTTGCATTTATTCTTTATCTAATCTATGAAAAGGAAAATACTTGTGGTCCAGGTCTAAAATGTAAGCCTATTAGAGGAATGAGAACCAGCATACACTCTCCCCCATCTTCAGCTCTTTATTCAGTCAAGGATTTTGTGAAAGGGCCAAATTTTCCAAAGGACCTAACCTGCCCTCCCTTTGTGTGTGCACAATTTGTGCATACAATTTCAGTGTATTGTCACTTACTTGTGCAAATAACAGAATTTAAGCATGCAAATACCCATGGCGGTCAATTTGCACAAGAGATTTTGCATACAGATATAGCCTATATTTAAAAAACTTGGTCCAAACTGCAGAGCTCTCTCCACACATTTTTTTTCCTGGTCTCTCTCCCCCACCCCCAGCAGCATGGCAGCTATAAGAACAATGCTGATATTGGGCAAGTGACCCATACCTGCACAAAATCCCCCTCAGAGGTTCAGAGCTGGCTCAATCAGTAGTAATTTAGGCACAGATATCCATCTGTCCACATGCTGCCTAAGGAGGTGGGAAAGCAGCTCTATGGGACTAGAGTGAAGGAGAGGGCATATCATGGAATTGGCACCCCATCTTTCTGTTGGTATCCTGTCCTCCCAGATAAATTAAGTTGTGTTCTGTTACCCTAAGTTCATATAAGGGTTTAGGGTTCCCCCAACTAAAACCTTCCAAACAATTGGTAGATATGTAGAAGAGGAAAAAAAAGTAATGTCTCTTTGTACCTCATAGTCTTTAAGTTATCTCTGTTTTCATGGTTTCTGAAAGCTTACATTTTGCCAAGTTTTCATTTTATTTTAGATAACACTCCTTAGACTGGAAAACCCAGTGAGTAGGTAAAAAAAAATAATCTGTGAACCATAATAAATGGATTTCTGCCAATGACAGGTCATGATACAGAAAAAAAAATCTGTGATGACCCTCTTTCCTCTACTCTCATTTATCTCCTACCAGTGTCCACTGATAGATTTCTGCTGTATGATTTATTGCAGAAAAACACCACCTAGAAATGGGCTTTTGATAAAATTGTTCAAGGATTCCTGGACAATAAATCCTAATCTTTACATGCATGCTGCAAGATGTTTCACCTTTCTTATGCTATAAATAATATATGCCAAATGTGATAATAAATCCATACATTTAAGCAATGTTTGTGTAGTTTAGGAAGTAAAATTACAGTATGTAAGCCTGATGTTAATAGCAGCTACATAATTCAGAGAATATTGATGGCAATATTTTTTTATTTGAGATCCAAATTTCCAGACTGTGTTGTACTTTGTGTTCCATAAGGAAATGTGTGAAAAGCACAACAGACACTCTGGGGCTTGAAGCAACAGAGATGCTTCTTTAGTTCAGTGGCTGAGCACCTGCTGAGGAAGTCAACTGAAATTTCCAGTTCTAGTCCATGCAAAGGCCTCTCTCTCTCTCTTCATAATAAATCACCTACATCAGAAGTGTGTGATAGCATCAGTCACCTTCCTACGACCCTGCTACTGTTACATTGGTGTTAAATGTATAGGAACCCAGCATTTAAAGCTCTGTATATACTATAAAGTCAAGGTCTGGTTATGGCTTAATGGTACAGAGAAATGAGAGTTAAGTATAACTTGGCTGCCTTGCGTATATTTGCTATGGCAATGAATCTAGGCCTAAGGATTGACTTTTATTACTGATCCCTCTACTGAAAATACTGGAAAGCATCTGTCTCTTCAAGTTGCCAGACAAAGAGTGCAGATCTTAATCTAGAACGTAAAAGTGAGCTAATGAAATATATGCCATTCCAGGAGACAGCATGGCCACAATACTCTCTGCCGTGTAGAAAATAAAAAAATTAAAGGATAAGAATGATTTCAGGGGAAAGGTAAGAACATGAAAAGTGGATATGAAAGAGAAAATTCAATTAGAGTTAAAAATAATAATGGTAATAATTAGTGCGTTCCTGGGGACAAAGACATCCAACTTTCAAATAATGAAGTCACCGTGCGTCATTTTTGACTGACACTTCTGTTGTGTTTTTTACCTGTATTCCTAATTCTGTAATATCTATCTGATGCTTGTTTTTCTAACAAAAAATAAAATAAAATAAAAATATCTACCATGTTGCCTTTGCAAGAAGATAACATTGCCACAGTATTTCGCCCATACGATAATTTGTCAGGGTATCTCTGAAGATTTAATGGTAATGTACAGGTACATTTGGAAAGGGACTCTAAAAGCAAAGCAAAGCAAGAAAAAGGAAAAGAGAAACTGAAGAAAGAAAGGTTTCAGAGTAGCAGCCGCGTTAGTCTGTATCCTCAAAAAGAACAGGAGTACTTGTGGCACCTTAGAGACTAACAAATTTATTAGAGCATAAGCTTTCATGGGCTACAGCCCACTTCTTCGGATGCATATCATATGCCCACCATACAATTTCAGTGAACAGGACATTTATGCATATCATATGCAGCCGAAGAAATGGGCTGTAGCCCACGAAAGCTTATGCTCTAATAAATTTGTTAGTCTCTAAGGTGCCACAAGTACTCCTTGTTCTTTTTGAAGAAAGAAAAATCTTTCATTTAATTGGAAGGGGAGAAACTCAAGTAAATAACATGTTTGGTTTCAGCGGTGTCCTCTGATCTAAACTGAAGGTCACAGACAGAGATGCCACAGAAGTTATGATTATGTGAAATGAAGTGAGAAACAATAATTTAGCGTAATAAACACTTTTAGTAACTACAGAATGTCCTGTTCACTGAAATTGTCTGCCAGGTGTGTCTGCCTGTCTCTAGTACACTTGGCTAATCTTATGCTGAAATGACAGCAATACATGTTATTCTTAGAAATACATGACAAATGTTGGGTTGCATGAAGGGAAGCTCACCTCACTTCTCCAGCACACAGCAGAAACATCTCCCTCTGGTTTGCTTAGCTGAAACATAAAGACTTCCACTTTCAATTCGTCAATTCAAATTTCAGTCAACCATGAAAACTCATGCAATTTTCTTTGTATAATCCTTCATCCCCACAGACACAAAACAGACTCAACTATATTGTAACTATATTCTTAGGGTGCTTTTTTCCCTCTGGGCAACAAGTCTGACAATAGAGAGGAGAATCTCCTGACAAAGCAGTGCAGGCCATCAAATCTCTCCTTGCACATTACTGCACTTGGCAGTTCACAAAACTCTTGCTTTCAATTTGTTGTTCTTATAAATGGAAACAGGACTCGGTCTTTCTTCCTAGACCAACCACCTTTCTCAGATCACATACTGTGCCTCCAGCCATTTTGGATTCTTAAAATAGTCTGCTTCCCTGTCCTCTTGGAAAAGCTACTAAGGGCTTGTCTCCACTTACTGGGGGATCGACGCATGGCAATCGATCCACTGGGGGTCGATTTAGTGGGTCTAGTGAAGACCCGCTAAATCGACCGCTGATCCCTCTCCTGTCAACTCCAGTATGCCACCAGAATGAGAAGTGTAAGGTAAGTCAACGGGAGAGTTTCTCCCGTCAACCCAGCGCAGTATAGACTCTGGAATAAGTTGACCTAAGGTACGTTGTAGCTTAGGTTGATTTAGCCCGTAGTGTCGACCTGCCCTTAGTGAAACAGAAACTATTACTTCACTAGTCTATTATTTCTCCTCTTAGCCATTCTTGAGATCATGGTTCATCATATCATGTTACTCCAAATTTCTCCTACTGTATGTCAAATAACCTTGCATTTATTTTTGGAGAAAATATTTAACTATTAGTTTAAAAAAATGGGTAGAAGTGGTTGAGCACAAGTTCAGAGAACACATTTTAATGAAAAGGATGGCTCATTTATCACATGATTATGGCTTGTAATATCATAGTCTATACCCTCCAAAAGGATTTCAGGATAGCTCACCGAAAACCAACAAAATATGATGTTGATCTGCTTTACATATCAAATCCCTCAATCACATAAGAGGAATGTCTTCAGTTGGACCCAAACACCTTTTTTCAAGTTTAAAGAAGTGTGGTAACCTTTAATTTTGTTTTATTTATTAGTTATTTTCCCACTTTGTGTCTGGGTCTGAAAACAGGAACTACCAGAAGTCTCAGGAGAGAGCATATTTTTACAGTGTTGCTAGCCCGATATTGGAAACCAAATTGGTTCAGATGAGCTGCAGAAAATCATCTTATCTATTTAGAGCTTATCTGAACTTTTGAGGTTTACCTAGCACCAACAACAAGCAGAGCTGGTTGAGTATCAGAAACACTTATTTAGAAAAATTATTTGTTGAAAAAGGCAATATTTGAAGAATAATGCATTCAACAAACTATTAATAAGGGACAAGTGTAGGGCATATGCAACTGCTGAGAAGGTTAAATGCTTGGCCCACCATACAAATATGGAAAGCTCTAAATGCAGCAGAACTGCCATAATTTTGCCTTGTATCTGAGGGCAGCCAACAGACAGACTGTGCAGGACTCTGCACCTCAAGTCTCATGAAGCTCTGTGATGCCTGTCTTTGACGCCGCAGAGAGGGGTACAGAGAAGCTCAGGGAGTAGGGGCAAAAGTGTGGTCAGTGAATCCTTTTACTACCAATACAGAGGTACCTTTTCTGTTACTGACATCCCTGCACATGTCTTTGTCCAACTGGAGTGCTCTGCAACACCTGTTCAACCAGCTAATATAGAGGCCCAGACTCGAAGCCTTTTCTCCTAATAAGCTGAATGTAGTTTTCTGGATCACTCTCTTACACTTCTCTGTGCCACTGGCACAGATATGCAATACACCACCATAAGATCCTCCCCATACTCAACAAAGTCTGTTTGGATGTTTTGTGAGATCCACCATGTTTGCAGTTGGTAGGGAAGTCACCAAATGGTTCCCACAGACATAACAGAGCCAGTTATCAATATTTCTAATGACCAAATCCCCTAGTACCTCACCCTGTCTGTCTAACAATGGTATTCTCATCTCCTGCTGAGATCTCCATATGTGTGAGGAATGATCTTCTTCTTCGGTATCTCTATTACTGGAGTGTTTGCAGTCACGGTAGCCCATTCTGTATGGTCCTCTGTTAGTCTCTTTGTGGCTGAATAGGCCTTTTGATCCAACCAGGATACCTCATTGTCCATCCAAGATCTTCTTTCTCTGCATTGCGTTCTTCTGCCATCCAGGGCCTGTAAATGTGCATCACCCACTGAACCACTTACACTGTGCCCTGCAAATTGAATCTTTCTTTTCATAAGATCTGAGTTCCAATTATCTCTAATACTCTTTTGTTGATTAAGTGGTCTAGCCATGGTATTTTCAGAATTCTTCTAAAACACCATAATTCAAAGGATAGTAGTTTATTTATTATTGATTGTTTGGTTCCCATGTTTCACAACCATAATTTGATACAAACCAAATTTAAGCTTGTAAGTGTTGGAATTTAGTCTTCAGATTTGTTTCCTCTCTCATCAGATGGTTATTCGTTCAGAATCTTTTCTTCACTTCTGCTATTCTGGTGCTGATGTCAATATCCAATCTTTCGTCTTCTGTAATGATCTGTCCTAAACAGCAATAATTTCTCATTTGCTATACAGCTGTGTTGTTCACTGGGTTTGTATGTTTTCCCGGGGTCCTTGCGTACCACCTTAGTTTTTGTCTTGTCCACATTCAACTCTAGATCATTTTTTTTGCCATATTCATATATAATCTCCAGTAACTTCATCAGATCTTCTGAATCAGCCAACAGCACTGTGGCATCTGCACAGTGAATGTTATTCACCTATTTTCCATTCACCTTAATACCTTCTGTTGTTTCTTCAATTAATGATCAGTCTCCTCTATTTCTCTTTTGTAAATGGGTCATAAAACTGGCATTCTTAACTGGAGGATCAAGACAACCAGTATTGAGGTGTCCCTATACGCTCCTAAAATGCCCCTATACGCTGAAAAATTCCATCTATCCCTTCTCTCTCAATTCAGCAACTCTAGCCTCAAGATTCTGTGCATGGGCTCTGAGGACCATGAGCAGCTTGCACCAGGTGTGCGTGTATGCCACTCTTTCACTGGGAAGGCAAGTAATCATATATTCAGGACTCTCTTCAGTGAGCTGAGCAGCCCTCATGCTGAATAGTCTGTTGCTGGTTTTCCACCTCCATTGGTGATACTGGGATTTTATTCATACTAAACACAGTGGATATGTCTACACTGCAATAAAAAACCTGTGACACCGTCTCTGCACCCAGGTCAATTGACTTGGGCTTGCAGGGCTCTGGCTGTGGGGCTAAAAATTGCAGAGTAGACATTCAAGCGTGGGTCTTTTGTTGCAGTGTGAACATACCCTATATGTTTTATCGTTTAAGTTAGAAGCCCAACCATTTTATTAATGTATTTTATTTAATAAATTTTCTTTACTAGCAACTAATTCCTAAACAACCTACTCCACTCAGTGCCAAATTCACCTGTGTTCACTTTGGAGCTTCTTTCCACTCAAGAATGAGTCTCCCACCTAGGGTGACCAGAAAACAAATGTGAAAAATCAGGATAGGGGTTATAGGAGCCTATATAAGAAAAAGATACAAAATTCGGGACTGTCCCTATAAAATTGGGACATCTGGTCAGCCTACTCCCACCAGCTAGTTTTGCATTTATACCTTCCCAGTACAAAACACAAGGACTCGGCTCCTTCCACACACTTAATCACTATCAGTCACCATACAAAGACCATCAGTTGATCTTACCTGTAACTAATGCACTTCAAACACTCACTATGACTCACTGACATCAAAGACACTCATTTTATTACCTTCGGAAAAGCCTAGTTCAAAGAGATTAGTTTCAACTGCTCTAATAAACAGTAAGGGCCTAACAATTAACTAATGCCTTCTAAAATAACTGTTTTTTAATAGTTTATGCTTTAAAGCCCAAACTTAATTTTCCAAATTTTTAAACAATCCAAATTCAGTTTTAAGGGTTCATATTAGAAGAAAACAAACAATTGAAAATAGTGGAGTCCAACTTCCTTGTAGTCTGGCCCCTGTTCAGCAAAGCACTTAAGCACATGCTCAAGTCTCAATGAAGTAAAAGTTGCTCAGCAACATGGTGTCCCCCACACTGCCTCTCCTTCAGTGTTTTGGGCCTCTCTCTACTTGAGAAATTCCAGGGGAATAAACTCCCCTGATGGGGGTAAGTTTGCTTTAGAAGTGGAGAGAACTTTTTTAAAACTGTGGTTGTACTGAACATGTATATTAATAAAATCATAAAATCGAACGCATTGTTCTCCATTCTACAAGCTGGAGTAATGCTAAATGCGGCAAGTGAGAAAATAAAGGAAAGAAATCTTTCCTGTCATCTTCTGATTCAAACTCTGACAGAGTAAGGCTGAGATAATTTATGGGAGAGTAATGATCTGCATCTGGAATCTCTAGTTCAACCTGCCGCATGACTGAGCTAGTTTTTATAAAGAACCTTAGCAAGCTGGCGCCACAGCAAATGAAGAAAATGAGTTTAATCGCTTTACAAGCTTGCTGACTTGTGGGTCTTGATGGCTAGATCCGAATGAGACATGGGGGAAATAGTGGCAAAAAATATGTTGGATGCGTATGCAGTTGATGGTTGATTTTTTTTTCCTTTTGGTATGTCAGACATGCAAAAACAAGTAGATTTTAAATGCCATACACGAAAGTCTAGTGATCACACTGAGAGAGATGTGCAAGCCCTGAAATACCTGTTAACCACATCTATCCACTGAGTCAGCAAGGCAACTCAAGGCACAGAGAGATAAGTGGGTATGTAAGTAGTGGGGCAGGTAGCAAAAAGCAGCCTCTCTGAGGGGTACCCACACGAGCAGAAGTATCAAGATCTATATGGCTGCACTTGCAATATCTCTGAATAATATTCTTCCAATACTAGCAATTGATCTACAAAAGAACAATGGTTTAAGTCACAACAAGCAGGACATTTTTACAAGCTACAAATTAGGGGTGATACTCTACACTCTGGAATAACTTTGCTGATTGTGTAAATGATTCAACTCAGCCAATGATTCAACTCAGGGACAAGTAAGCGAGGTAGGAAATCTGTGTCGAAAGGGGAAATCTGACAGGTTGGAAGAATGTGGGTCAGAAATGGAGCAGTTTAGTATCAGCTATTGATTTGGAATTGTGCTGTAGTTCTGGTTTTGAGAAATCATGTAGAGTTTAAGGAGCCATAATAAAAACAGAGACAAAGTGAACATTTACCCTATGTCTATCTTTAATATAGAATTTTTTGTACTGTATCTGTTAGGGTAATCACTTCAAGTTAAACATTGAAGTCAATGGAGCCAGGGTTTCACCCTGAGTTTTTATCTTCAGTATCAGTTTCAGATTCTGAAGAAGAAAAAAAGTTAACAATCAATATGTCATTGTCTCCAGGGCCCTGATACTGCACCAGAACAGGTCCACCTGCAAGACAGTGCACGATAAAGGTCCTGGAGAATAGTGTGAATCTCTATGTGAATATATGAGAGTGTGAGCATACGGATTAAGAACAGCCAGGAATACTTCATGGTCATCCATGATTCTTTTTAATAAAGTGGATTTTTTTTAAGGATGGACATAGCTACCAAAGCCTGGGTATCAAAGGCTTCCAACTTAGCTAATGAACGCAGAACAACCACTGATGTGCCTGAAAATAAACCAGTGCAAATATTTAAAAGCGTCACAAACAAGTTTGTATGTCTCTTGTCTACAGACACAAGCTGTACCGCTTTATCTATACTAGTGTAGTTAAAGCAATAACAACCTCCCTTTGCATGGACACAGCTCTATCAGTATAAAGATACCTTATATCCGGGACACTAACCCACACAGGGGCTGGCAGCAGGGGACAAACTTGGGACCTCTTGAGCTTAATGCATTAGCCTCTACTACCTGAGCTAAACAGACATGTCTCTCTTAACCATTGTTGTGGTAGTGTCATCAATCTCTAGGTGGCCTAGCCAACACTAGAGGGGGACAGAGTGCCACTCTGAGAAAGCAGGGATTACATATTCTGCCTGGGCAGGGAAGCCCAGCCCAAGCTCCAGAGACTTCCTAGCTGAACTGCCTGAATTCACCATATGGGCCACCGATTGTAATGCCAATGCAAACAGAGGCATCGGCAGCAGGGATCAAACCTGGGATCTCTTGAACTAAACGCATGAGCTTCTACTGCATGAGCCAAAAAAACATGTGTTTCCTAGCCAAGGCTGTAGTAGGCTCATCAATCTCTAGCTGGCCTACCTACCACTAGAGGGGGACTGAGCGCCACTCCAAGCAAGCAGGGCTTATACAGCTATTCCCATTTGGGAAGGGGTGTAAACTATACTAGTATAACTATATCAGCATAACTTCACTAAGAGAACCACACCGATTTAACTATTTCACTAGAAAGATCACACCCCTAACAGTACAAACATTTTTTATAGACCACACCTAAATATTTGTTTCAAATGAGGAAAACCAGCATGAATTAATGAGCTCAAGAAAGCCATGTCTATTGTAATATCAGTTTAAGTATCAGTTTACAATAAACTAGAGTCTGTTCTGCCAGGAATGACAGAAAAAGTGTTTCACCCACAGACATACTGCACTGATCTATTTTTCCAGATTCAGTAGGAAATGACCAGACTATTTTAATGGTTTGTTGGCTTCTAGAAAATGATGGAAAAATCATAGTTTTCCATGAAAATAAATACAAAAAACCCCCAAAATCTGTGACGTCATAATTCCCTTATTGTCATGATGTTCAGACACATATGCACATCTTTTGTATTTGTCAGTATACAAAAAAGAAAGAGTAGATACCTGACTGGATGCATTGCTTCTTCATTACAAGCAACAGCTAATTACACCTAAATTCTACATAGAAAAGAGAGAGAGAGAGAGAACTGAATTACTGAAGCTAACAGGTTTTGATCCCTTTTGTGGTGAAAATAGCTCTCTTTATAATGGTGTATTTATTAGTAACCAGCCCTGCAGCCCTACTCATGTGAATTGAATTCAAGGTGGCAAATTCAAGCAAGGTGTAACTCCACTGAAGTACCCGAGGGATGAATTTGGTTGAATCGGACTCCTCATATGAGTAAGGGCTATTGGATCAAGCTTTCAATAGCCAAATTAACTAGTAACATTAGGACTGTATAATATAGTAAACTATGAGTGAACTCCTGATCCCACTGACACCAGTGGAGTTTTGTGCTGCAAGCATAAATACACTGTGTCCGTGGCTCAACATAGCCTTGAAGGCCTAGCCCTGGGTTGAGACAGTGACATAATGGTCCAGCTTGAGAGGCACTGTGCTTCTGCTACATGTAATACCTCCCAGAGTTCCCAGGGAGCTCAGCCATTGGCCTAATATTTGAAGGGTGCATCATGTACTCACCATGGAGCCTGGCCAACTCTGGTGCAGAAGAAAGGGAGTGGACCACCGCCTTCCTCCTCCTCCTTGGCCTCTTTGGTGTGGCTAGCAGGAGAAGTCTTGGTCCTCAGGGGATTTCAAAGACTGCAGTTATATGACCCATCTCTGGCATTTGGCTGAAGGGAGCTCTCTGCACCCTCACCACAGGGTCAAATCTCAATTTGGCTCACAATGTATATAAAGACAGGTTTCAGAGTAGCAGCCGTGTTAGTCTGTATCCACAAAAAGAAGAACAGGAGTACTTGTGGCACCTTAGAGACTAACAAATTTATTAGAGCATAAGCTTTCGTGGACTACAGCCCACGATGTGGATGCATCCGAAGAAGTGGGCTGTAGTCCACGAAAGCTTATGCTCTAATAAATTTGTTAGTCTCTAAGGTGCCACAAGTACTCCTGTTCTTCTTTTAATGTATATAAAGCATTTGGTCATTTCCAAATAAAGTGAATGATTGGGCAAACTCCCACCATCACCACCTTGCTCTCGTTAGGTTCCAAAACAACTCGCAGCTTTTTCTGAAGTGCCCATTGGAAAGCAGTAAGATAAATGCACATCAGTTGTACAGTGCAAGGAGTGGGCTGTACAGTCTGAGCCATAAAAAAGACAATGAGAAGAATGATTGGCCAAAAAATGGGGCAGATGGAAATCTTGTGATTATACTTTGATGCCTAGGAAGCACCACTGGAAATAAAAATAGGAACACTGTTGAAAACCTAAAATATTTAAAACTTTATCCACTGAGCCTTACTCTGCTCTCACATCAATATTTCACCACTGTAAAACTCTACTGACTTCAACAGAGCTACTCCTTATTTACACCACTGTGACATGCATATCAGGCCTGCTATGTTTAAAAGTTCACATATATATTGAGATCTATTTAAATTATGAAGCCTTTTGGATGAATTTACAGAATGAATAAACTTGAGCTCATTATTTAAATTAATCTGTCATTGATAAAGATATGTGAATTAAATTAGTTAAATAAATTGGAAGCTTTAATAATAATTATTACATTTGAAAGTAATTTATGGAATATAATTACTCACATCTGACCAAGCTTGAAAGCATGGTTCAGACTTCTACACTTTAATAGTGAAAATGCAAAATGAGTCATGAATGAGTATCACATTACATTCGTTGCATAGTTGGGCAAGACTTAAGGTACTTTAGTTTTAGTATTCTCCATTATGTAAACCAAAGAGGGGTCTGTAACTGAATCAAAGGAAAAAATCTGCTAAAAGAAAGGAATACTCATTTGAAAAGATTGCAGCTGAGGCAGTTTTTCTTCAAAGTAGTAACCAGAGCTGTAGGTTATTTTGTGGTTTCAAGAAATTTTTTCCATGGGGAATGATGTCACTCGGTCAAAGTTCACTCTTATGTAAGGAGTCTAAGGTAGCGTATATCGATCTCCTTACAACCATAAAGAGGCTGAAGTGGTAAAAAAAATAAAAAAGGTAATATTTCTTCCTCCAGCTCCGTGTTTACCACCCTGCCCAGAGTTGATTGCACAGTTTGCTTGATACCACTTACCCTATAGAGCCCTGCTTCCTAATTTCATCACTGCTTTCTTCTCTCCCACCTTTTTCAACCCCCATCCCACACAATCACACTCCATGTGTGCAAATGATGACATGTTCTGTCTTTAAACCACACTTGAGAGATTTTGTCAGCTTCACTTCACTGCTTGCAAGGTGGAGCAGTGAAGCAGAAGACAGAGGGAAAAGGTAGAAGAAAGTGCTGTGAGACTGCAAGAACATGTATTGGCCTATTGCAGGGGTTCTCAAAGTTCATTGCACTGCGACTCCCTTCTGACAACAACTACTACTATATGACCCTAGGAGATTGGACTGAAGTCTGAGCCCGCCTGAGCTTCACCCTGCCTGGCTGGGGGCCAGAGACCATGCCCCACCTCTTGGGTGGGGGCCAAAGCCAATAGCTTGAGCCCCGTCATCCAGGGCTAAAGCCCTTGAGCTTTGGCTTTGGCCCTGGGTGGTGGGGCTCAGGCTTTGGTTTCAACACAATGGGGGCTCAACCCATAGTTTGAGAACCACTGGCCTATTGTGAGGCCTGGTTAAAAAAAATCCTCAGAAAGTTGAGATCTTGTTATCATCTGATTTAAGAATGGGTAAAGATTTTCATTTACCCCAGGTTGGCACAGAGGATAGTGTTCTGCCTGACAGTGACAATTTAGCGGACTCTGGATCCACTCTCAACTTAAAGAGTTTTATATAATTACACACATATGTAACAAATATACATATATGAACAAATTCATATTTTTATGGCTACAGAAACAATAATAGTTTCTGAGATAGGGTGTTTATATTTTCAATATATTTTGATTTATTTATTTACTGTTTTGCAATTGCATGTATTTTTTGGCCAGGTTTTTAGATACCAGTTGTCTTTTCCACTTCTATGCTATAGAGCAGCTCAGTAATTCAATGTAAATATACGAGAAAAGATAACTAAAAATACTACAAGACTTGATTAATAATCGATTTGCAGACTTCTTCTGGGAGCTGTCATGACTTGTCAGTCTTGGAAAAGCAGGTAAAAATTATTTTTCTACCACTAAACAGAGTCACAAATAGCAATGGTTTCCTTGGAGATTTAGCAGCAATTCTTAAAGTACCATACTTAGAGCAAAGAGGAAGTTTCTCAAGAATGATTCTCTGTCCAAACCTGAATTAATCCTCTCTCTCTCACACACACATAATCCAAAAATTAATCTTCTCTCTATTATACACACACACACACACACACACACACACACACACACATATATATATCTTAGACCTTCCACACAACTAATATTTTGGAATTTATATATATATATATATATATATATACACACACACACACATACACACATATAACACACACACAGAGTATAATCAAAAATCTTAATTCTCTGAAAGGGGTGGGATTTTTACACTATTTTAAAAAATATTTTGGCCAGTTGACTAAAGTGAGTAAATAAGCCTCAGATTCATTATTCAACCATAGCAGCAGCAGCTGTAAGGTTCCTGACTTACACTGCAATAAAGCTGCAAAACAACATGACATCTCACAAGTCAGGTGACATGAAAATAATGGCCCACATTCCCTTCTGCAAAGTGCAGAGGTGGGGGTGTCAGGAAGCAAGCAGTAGCTCTCTGATTTCTCATGATTTATTTTTGCTAGCCGCACCTCTCTAGCATAAGTTAAGGTAAAGTAGAGTCTGCTCTAACTTATACCAGCTGGTTAAGATCCCTATGAATACCCCCTCCAACCTGCCCCAATACATTCCTTCCTGTCCCCTACACTGTCCTCTGGGGGTGGGTGGGGGTCAATTTTTTCATATGAGCCAGCTATATCATTTTATGCTAGCAGATCGCTCCTCCATGCCAGGGAATTCTCAGCCAGCCTATTATCTACTGTATGTCTCCAGAGACATCATAGAAAAGTTGTATGAAAAGTGGGTTCTGTCCTTTAAAAGGATATATATCCTTTTTGATGGAAAGACCCAATGCTAATCACTATATCTAATTATAACTGAACAGCCAATCATTACAACTGTCTCAAGTAAGATATAAATAAGGTGCAATCAAATAGGAAGCTGCTATCTTGACAATATCATAGCACACAGTAGGACTTACAAAATTCAGCTCCCATTTAAATTCATAGAAAATTTGGGACTTTCTAAACTAATAGAAGGGAGGTTAATTAATGAGTTAATTAAACAGAGTTTACACAGAAGAAAAGATCTGCCATACCCAAATGAGAAGAATACCCAGCAAAAAACATCAAAATAAAGAAGAAAAAGTACATGCCATTACTGGGAATTTACATGCTCATTGTACTATTAAAATAACATTGTATAATGCCTGAATATCTGAATCGTTATGGACTACAGCCATCTGGGTTGGGGGCTCTACTTTTTTTTATTGTGTAGAAATGCATATCTTTAATTTTTATATATATAAAAATAATCAGTGACAGTTCTGCTGTGTAATATATGGAGATACACCTATCTCATAGAACTGGAAGGGAAGGGTCACTGAGTCCAGCCCCCTGCCTTCACTAGCAGGACTAAGTATCGATTTTGCCCCAGATCCCTAAGTGGCCCTCTCAAGGATTGAACTCACAACCCTGGGTTTAGCAGGCCAATGCTCAAACCACTGAGAGAGACACTCTCTCTCTCTCTCTCTCTCTCACTCACTCACACATTGAAAAACTCTCAGTCACTACAAGGGTGCCAGAATTTCACCCATACAAGTATCTATTTAGATCGGTGAGGTTTTACATACATGTGAATTGCATGTCTGTATATGTTCAGTTACTTCTTACATTTATTTTGTTCTTTGATTTTACCATGCTCAACATAAACTAAAAATGGACCCAGGCAGGAATCTGTACTCCACACTGCTGCCAATTTATGGAGTGTTGAGATTCAGATAACTGCATCTGAACCTGACTCTCCAGTTTTATTTACAGGAAAGATCCCAAGACAGAAGGAACTGTTTTCCTGTAACGGTCTGAGTCAGGGCCGGCTCCAGGTACCAGCCCACCAAGCATGTGCTTGGGGAGGTGCATGGAGGGGGGCGGCGCGGCGGGGCGCTCCGGCCCGAGAGTTGGGCCGCTACTGGGCTCGCCGCCCTCCCCCCGGCGCTCCGGCCGGTCCGGGAGAGTGGGCCCCGGCCAGGCTCGCCGCCCTCCCCACAGCGCTCCGGCCGGTCGGGGAGAGCGGGGCCCCGGCTGGGCGCGCCAGCCAGTGGGGAGAGCGGAGAGCCGCCGTGGGCTCGCCGCCCTCCCCCCAGCGCTCTGGCTGCCGGGGAGAGCGGAGAGCCCCGGCTGGGCTCTCCACCCTGCTCCCGGCGCTCTGGCCGCCGAGGAGAGCAGAGAGCCCCAGCCGGGCTCTCCGCCCTCCCCCCGGCGCTCTGGCCGCCGAGGAGAGCAGAGAGCCCCAGCCGGGCTCTCCGCCCTCCCCCCGGCGCTCTGGCCGCCGGGGGCTCTCCGCCCTCCCCCCGGCGCTCTGGCCACCGGGGAGAGCAGAGAGCCCCAGGTGGGCTCTCCGCCTTGCTCCCGGCGCTCTGGCCGCCGGGAAGAGCAGAGAGCCCCGGCCGGGCTCTCCGCCCTCCGCCCGGCGCTCTGGCCGCTGGAGGCTCTCTGCCCTCCCCCCGGCGCTCTGGCCGCCGGGGAGAGCAGAGAGCCCCGGCTGGGCTCTCCGCCCTGCTCCCGGCACTCTGGCCGCCGGGGAGAGCAGAGAGCCCCAGCCGGGCTCTCTGCCCTCATCCCAGCGCTCTGGCCGCCGGGGGCTCTCCGCCCTCCCCTCGGCGCTCTGGCCGCCGGGGAGAGCGGAGAGCTCTGGCCGCTGGGGAGAGCGGAGAGCCCCAGCCGGGCTCTCCGCCTTCCCCTGCCACGTTGGGGGGGGCGGCGCGTGGCTTTTCTGTCTAGGGCGGCAAAAAAGCCAGAGCCGGCCCTGGTCTGAGTGGAGCCATACTTCACCAGCTCAGCTCAAGAATGGGCCTAAGATGATAGAAATCTCATAAGGTTTTTTCATTATTATTGTCTGAAATCTCACAACTTCGTGCAAGCTTTTAGACCTGCTTAGCCAGACTCCAAATGTACCTTGTTCAGTCTCAAACCTGAACCTCAAATCCTAGCCTAAAGTCTGTTCTGGAACTAGATCCAAACACCTCCTCCTCAACTCACCCTCATTATAAACTAAGGGCCTCATTCTCTTTTATTAGAAGGCCCCTTTACAGCACCCTTGCAATGTAAGGCAGCCTTCACATGGTCTCAAATTACATATATGGCCAATTTAAGTCACCTTTACACTACCAGAGTAGTGTAAGGTGACCTTTGTGTGAATGAGAATCAGCCCCTGATTGTCCATTTTTGCATGTGTATTATATTGTAGCATACTGTATTCATATTTTGTCAGGTTTAATTTATTCAACTGCCATTTGCTTTTTGCCAGAGGTTAAATTCTTTCATCTACATTTCATTTTTCCACTTGTATACTAATTTCTCTGTTTGTTCACTTTAATTTATGTTGTTAAGTGTTGTCTATGTCCATTATATATGTTATCTACTCTATTGTACACCTCTACCTCAATATAATGTGACCCGATATAACACGAATTCGGATATAACGTGGTAAAGCAGTACTCCGGGGGGGGCGGGGCTGCGCACTCCGGTGGATCAAAGCAAGTTCAATATAACGCTGTCTCACTTATAACACAGTAAGATTTTTTGGCTCCCGAGGACAGCATTATGTCGAGGTAGAGGTGTACTTATAGTACTTGCCAAATTTTGTCATCCATGTCTATGTATATATCAGAAGACTTGTGATTGTGCAGGGCAGAGAGTGTAGGGTGTGAGTTTCCTGTCCTAATTCTGGCTCTCCCAAAAACCCATGGAGAAACCACCCCACAAGCTGCCTAAAACAGAAATCAGAAAGGTGCATTCCAGGATGAGGCCTCCAGGTGCGTGTCTGTCCTCTAGCAATGGTATATATTAACCCAAGAATCATCTGCAAAAATGGGAAGGGGGTTGAATAGAGATGTGCTATTTGCTGAACAGAATACAGTTGCACAAGAGTATTGCTTTAGCTATAGTATTGACATGTTGATTTTGGTGGGAGTTGGATTGGACCCTTAACATGCAACTGTTCTGGAGCCGTCTCTCCAATATGACAGAATTTGTCCCTATATCTTTGTGCTACTAGTTTAAGTTATTTACTCAAATGTGATGCCAACTCTACTAATTAAAAGATATATATAATACTAAGAGGTTCATTTTGCTGTACTGTATGTGTGTAGCTACTATAAAGGGAATTACACAGGCATTTCAATAGCTGAATATATCCTAATGTGTTTTATCCATTCAAGTATTCATTTCAATTCAATTTCACCCTTCCACCTTGATAGTCTGTAATTATTATAATCTTTAGCAGAAATAAATGAGTTGTTTTAAAATACTTTGTATTTGGCAACCTAATGTTTTAGTATTTTATTTTAAGCTTAGACCTTCTGCTTATGAGAACCCTGGATGGTGTGGGACTTTGCTTTGTAAAAATTTCAGGCAAAATTTCAGGCCGTTTAGACTATAATTTACACTTGTCACTGACAAAAACTGGCTTTCTGAATTTTTATATTGTAAATCAAATGCATTAGGTGGCTCAGGGTGTAGAGGAAACGTATACATTATATATGGTACCTTTTCTCCATGCTCCCATTAATTTATTGCATGACCTTGGGAAAGTCACTTGGGTAATTATGCTCCCTTTAAATTCAATATTTAAACTCCCATTGAGTCAATGGGTGAGGGATTGGACACTTAATCCCAGGTACTTTCATGTAATCGCTCTTGAAATGAATATAATACTTACCCTACTGCATAGGAGTGTTGTGAGGCTTCAGAAATGCTTGTAAAGGAATTCTGGAATTAAAAGTGCTTAGAAGAATAATTTATTATTACAGCATCTGTTTGTTATTCACAGTAGAACTTCCATGCTACAATGTGAAAAGTCTAACAAGGGGAACTCTCCTTGTCTTTTGACCTAACCCATGTCCCTTTAATTTAAGGGAGGGAAAGAAAATTTGTTATTTTAACAAAGGAAATGTTCTCTCCCTTCTCCCTCAAATGGAGTCCTAAAAAACATTTTAAGACATAAGGCCATATTCAGCCTAGATGCTAGGACAGTTTCCACAGATATAAACCCTGGTCAAAGTTTCCAGTCACCCGAGACAGGCTGTGGTAGCAGAAAATGGTTACAAGCTCTATCCCCCCTGGAAGTGACCAGTACAACCCTCAAATTGGGCAATGCTGGCCAATATCCTTTTTTAAAGGATACTGAATAATTGGAGAGGGTGCAGAGAAGAGCAATAAAAATGATTAGAGGGCTGAAAAAAAAAATAAAACAAACCTTACAATGAAAATACCAGGTAGCAAAGGGCCCTTTAACTTAGGAGGGAAAGGCCAACAACAAGAAAGTCAGACAAATTCAAATTAGACATAAGGCACAATTTTTTAACAGTGAGGGTGACTAGCTTTTCAAATAAACAATGAAGGGAAGTGATGGATTCTCCATCTCATGATGTCTTCAAATCAGGACTGGATGCCTTTCTGGAAGAAGATGTGCTTTAGTCAAATGCAAGTTATTGGGCTCAATGCAGGGTGAAATTCTATGGCCTGTGATATAAAGGAGGTCAGACTAGGTGAGCTAAGGGTCCTTTCTGGCCTTAAAATCCATAAGATGGCGGCCATGGACAATGCATCCAGGTGATGAGCGCATTCAGTATGTTGCCCAATCAGTCACCTTGGTCAGAACTCCTATGGAGCCCCATGGGATATTAAAGCTATCCTTCCCAGATGGAGTGATCTGAGGGGGGAAGCAATAGCAGCACTGCTTGCATTAACTCAGGGTGAATAATACCTGCTGGGAGCAGGGGTCTAGGCTAGTCTTTAACCATCTATGTGCTCAGTGAAAATTTTGCTAATAGAAAACCATTCACATTGGTATTTTGGACTGTTACACTAAGAAAACCATTGGTATTTTGGACTGTTACACTAAGAATTTGATATGTGATATCAGAGAGGCATTCCAACAGGAGAGATGGTCTGGTGGTTAGGGCACTAGCCTGAGACTCTGTAGACCCAAGTTCAAGTCCTATTTTTCTTCCACACTTCCTGAGTGATTTTGGACAAGGCATGTGGTCTCTCTGTGCCTCAGTTCCCCTTCTGTAAAATGGGGAGAATAGTACTTCCCTATTTCACAGGGCTGTTGTAAGGATAAATACAATCAAGCCTGTGAGATCCTCAGCTATGAGAGGAATGGGGCATGTAAGTACCTCAGATAGAATATAAACAAAATATTCATTTATTTTTGTAACGGTTTAAAGGAAAACAATGTTTTTGAAAAAATTCAGATTTAATTAAAACATTACCAAAAATAGGGTTTTTTTAAAGCACTGTGTAGAAGTTAACAACAAAGCTGAATCTTCCTTTCTCCACGGGGAATGATATTTTCCTGCTAACAGGCAAAAAATAAAAAAATTAGGGCCCTGATCCAGCAAAACACTTAAGGACATGCTTAATTTTAAAGCATACAGGTCCCTCCTGAAGCCACTCATTGTGAAATTCATGAAATCAGCAGGGAGGTCACTGGCTCCCGAATGTTGATTTTCGGCAGGTTTCAATATATATTATCATTTTCTTTTTAATCAGGCAAATTAACTCAAACAGTACCCGGGAATTTCTGATGAAGCAAAATAACCTATAGCACCACTGCTCTCTGCTGCCACTGACCCCTACGCTCTCCCATCAGCAAAGCACCCTTAGACCATTCCACTCAGCCAGATCACACTTCTTTCCATCTTGGCGCCTGATTCCAACAGCAGGTTCTACTGACCCTCTACGCTCCACTGCGTTTTGCACTACAAAATACTAGACTTCAAACTCTCTCAGGGCGGGGTCTGCTCAAAATGTCAGCTATGTGAATTCACAAGAAGTAAGAAATTTTGTAGGAAGCCGTTATGTTTATTTTTTGTTTTTGCAGCAAGCCAACAATTTATGGTTGACCTGAAGGGACCATATCTACATCATCATCAGCTCCTACAGACCACAGTCTTATGTACTTGGTATATATATATTACATTTCACACTTTTATGACATTCAAGGTATCATTGCTGTTAGGTACCACTCAGCTTGTTGTTACTGCCTGAAGACATGGGCTAGGATTTTCAAAGGAGCCCATGGGAGTTAGGTGCCCAACTGCTATTGGAGTTCAATGGACATTGAGTGCCTAATTCCCTTAGATTATCTCAGCCTAGGCCTCTTGCACTTTATTGAAAGTCGGTCATAACATAATGTGCTGACTGAACTGACCACACTGTGAGTGAACAGCAAAAAAGATAAAGATTCCCAGAGACCAGCTATCAACACCTACTCAGCCCCTTGTTTGGAAAGCTTAACATATTGCTTACTTATCCCTTCTTGTTTTAAGTTAACAAGAAGTTCCTGAGGCATGAAACCCTGGGGTTTTTTCAATGTCCTTCTCTCTCCTTTCTGCTGACTGTTGCTAGAAGCAACAGAGGCAGCCAGAGCAACGACAGAATCGGGAATGGGGCAGGCCCATCTGGGATCCCATTGCCTTCCTCTATGGCTCACCACCCTGGATACCTGATCAGAGAAGCCCTCCTTCAGAGGCAACAGGCCCCAGGCTGCCTCCTCACCCAGACACGTCACCTCAGGGAAGGGCAAAACAGCAGCTCCCAGTGTGGAGCAAGACAGAGCATAGTCAGTCACCCTCAGCAGCTGAAGCATCCCTCTAAACAATGGTGATATCATCAGGGTCTGACAGTATCTGTCCGGACAATATTTGCTGATTGGCTGTTTATTATAGTGTCCTCCTGCCTCCTCATCCACATTCCTTTGGCTGCCAGCCATAGTCCATTCTGGCTTGCATGGTAGTCTCCATCCTACTCTCCTCTTTCAGTATCCTTTTTCTTCCTCTTTTTTATTCCTCTTAATTCATCCCCTCCTCTGGCCCGTCCTCCTCACCCAACTTCATCTCCCATAACACGGTTATTTTAAAAAACTTGACTCTCCAGAGAAAATGTGCATTACAAACAAATAAAAATTATGGATCTTACATGACACCCAGGACATCTGTTGTACCCCTTCCTCCTGTGCTTTTGTAAGTCTTGTCTAGATAGTAGGCTCTTTGCAGCTGGAACTGTCTTGTTATGTGCATGGACAGTGCCCACCAAAATGGAGTCTCAGTCTCAATGGAGATCATTTAATGCTACTGAGATGCAAATAAATAATGAAATAGATCTGTCTCTCTGTGCTTCTATCTTCTAAGGTATGCTGCATAATCAAACATATTTACAATCCTTTTACCAAACCCTTTGCCCCCAGTGACAAGGATTCACATGCACCGCTTAGCTGGTAGGGCCACTTTTTGCAATACAATCAAATATACAGCTTGCGTCTTGAGCACTGATTCACTCCCTTATAGTTATCCACTCACTAGCTGCATTGTTAGTAAGGACACTACCTTCACACACAGGAAGGGAACACATTACTTTCTGTTTTAACCCAAGTAGCCTCCACTGATCTACTTGAAATTCATCCCCTCTTTTCCTCCATTGCTTCCTCAGCAAGTAAGTGATCATCAGTGACAAAAAGCCTTCCCTTTCTTCCTTCAAATCACTCCTCCAAAGATACTTCTTCCCTGAAGCCTTAAAAAAAAAAAAAAAAAAGACTCATAGTCCATTCACACTCACATTGACCCTCCATGCACTATTTGCACCTGAACTGGATTTCATGCTTCTTGGGCAAGGCTCACGTCTTATTAGTTAAGAACAAAAGAATGGCCACACTGGGTAGACCTGTGGCCTATCTACCCCAGCATCCTGTCTTGAGACAGTAGCCGGTGCCAAATGCTTCAGAGGGAGTGAGCAGAATAGGTCAGTTTATCATTTAGTTGGGGTTGATCTTGCTTTGAGCAAAGGGTTGTATTAGAAGACCTCCTGAGGTTCTTCCAACCCTAATCTTCTATGATTCTATGATCTCCTGTCCTCCAGTCCCAGCCTCTATCAGTCAGAGCTTTAGACATACAGAGAATAGGGTTGTGTTCCTGACCATTTTGGCTAACAGCCATTGCTGGACCTATCCTCCATAAGTTTATCTCAATCTTTTTTGAATCCAGTCTTTTTTGAAGCCTTCCCAACTTCCCCTGGCAAGGAGTTCCACAAGTTGATTGTGTGTTGTGTGAAGAAGTGCTTCCTTATGTTTGTTTTAAAGCTGCTGCATATTAATTTCATTGGGTAACCCCTGGTTCTTGTGTTATATAAATAACACTTCCCTATTCACTTTCTCTACACCATTAATGATTTTATAGACCTCTATCATATTCCCGCCCCCCTTCAGTCATCTCTTTTCCAAACCCAACAGTCCGTCTTTTTAATCTCTCTTCATCTGGAAGCAGTTTCATACCCCGATCATTTTTGTTGCCTCTCTCTGTACTTTTTTCCAATTCTAATGTATCTTTTTTGAGATGGAATGACCAGAACTGCACACAGTATCCAAGGTGTGGGCGTACCATGGATGTATATAGTAGCAATATGATATTTTCTGCCTTATCCATCCCTTTCCTAGTGGTTCCCAACATTGTTAGCTTTTTTGACTGCTACTGCACATTGAGCAGATGGCTTTAGAGAAGTGCCTTAATCACCAAGCACAATGTGGGTATCTACTTAATAACAGTAACAACAGGTTACTCATGCATTACAAACACACAGAGCTTCAGACCAATAACAGAGGTGGCACCTCCCAGAGAAAAAATGGCTGGTGCAGTGTTTTAGATGCTGCCTATCCAAACCCACTGTAGTCCCTTTGTGCCCCAGTGAAACAGCTAGACCAATGCACACAATGGCATCTTAACAGATAGAATTGAGTGCAAGCAGCCATCCGTCCATCCAGAATTTATGTTTATGCTTAAAGAGATGTGCCATTGTTAATCCACATCTGGTATGGATTAATTTGCAGAGGACAATAGATCTAAATAGAAGTTATTTTGGGGGTCTGAACAGTGCAGATTATCCATAGGTGGAGGCATTCCAAGCAAGTGGTCATTACATGTTGATTTTCTACATTTTGGTTGTTGAACCAAGCAAATGTAATCTTTCAATCTTTAACTAATGTATGGCAACACAGCTACGTGAAGAGCAATATTTTTTCAGCGCATACTTGACTGCATTTCCCTGAGCCTTGTCGTAGCGTTCTGGCTCTCCCTACCTTTCCTGTGTCTGCCAGTTTCACCGCTTCATCTTCCCAGAGTATGATTGTAGCCTTTCCCAGCAGCCCTTTCTGCTACTACTTTCCTGCCTTTACAGTCCCAGTCCAGCTCCTTCCTCCTCAGCTGGGCTTCCTCATTCAACCAGGGAATTGGTTAGCCACCTGATTTCCCTCAGCTGTGGCTTGTTGGGTTAATTAGTCCCCTTCTCAGTGTGGGGTAAACACCTCATCATAGGCCCCCTGCCCAGCATCTCTCTCTGTCTTAACATTTTATATATTGTCTAATGGTACGTGTGGGCCAAAGGCATAGGATCTTCCTTCCCTATATAAGGGGAAGAGGCTGCATAAGGGCCTCCGGAGGCTACTTGCAGTGGTAGAGGAGGATTACCCTCCCCCCCCCTACTCCTTCATTCCCATGTGCATCTGTCCGGTTTGCCTACACAGTCTGAATGCTAGGCTCCATATTTGAGATTTTCTGTCTTTTTTTTTTTTTAAATATCCAAACCTCTGACTGAGTTAACTTCACTGTTCACATCTTATTTACACAGGAAACAGACAGGGTGAAGGCTCTCTCTCTTTTTTGAGCCATGATAGGACCACATACATGGTCCCCCATGCATAATAGGTTTGAAATTTTTCTCCGAAGTAAGAGAATGGATTGTAAGAATAGTAATGGCCTCCCTTTCAGCATCCACCACAAACATCCAGCAAAGCAGTACATGGACAGCATAGGCAGGGGCCGTGACAGCACACCGTTTTCTATATGAATGTCTGAGATGTTATTGGAATTTTGATCCACAGCAGGGAAGGATTAGAACTAGGGAAGTGAGTAACTTTATGGCCCAGACCCCCCAAGCTGTCAGAGCTGTGCTCTGTGCAAGTCTAGGGGGAAGATGGCTTTTAGAGACTTGGATAGCTCAGCAATCAGAGGGGCTGGCAGGTGCTGGGCCCAGTCCCTGGCAAAAAATATAGCAGCCTCAAGGCTGCTTTACCTTTCCCTGGCTGCATACAGCTTCTATGGCCTGTTCTGATGGCGGGAGATTAGCCGAATGCAGCAACTCCTCAGCCACGTCCTCTAGACTAGAGGCTAGTGTAGAAGATGCCACAAAGACTCTGCATCGACTCGGAATTGCCTCATGCTGAAGAAATCCTCAGGCAGCTGGATCCACAGGCTTGATGATTGCTTTGCACTGGCAGAACTGTGCAAGACAGAAGCCAAGATCTGGCCCCACACTTGTGCTTTGTGAAAATGTAGTTAAGATATAATATTTTTGCAACATTTTGTAGACCCACCTCCATTCCCCACACTAAAGTTATGAATGGCCTGGACACAAAGTATTCACAAACAAATATTCTGTTGGGAGCCTTGTAGGCTCAAATTTGAAGTCAGTGGGAGTTAGGTACCTAACCTGCTTGGGCACTTTTGAAAAACGCATTAAGTGGCTATCTGCATCTTAAGGTACCTAAATACCTTTGAAAATCAGTCTTGCATTCCCTAGGGTTCCATTATACAAGTTACAGATGGAAAACACCTATTAAGTCATCTAATCTACACCCTTACCATAAAGTATATTTCCTAGTGCTTTAACCAAACTAATTTTAATGTCTGAAGGAATGGAGCTTCTGGCATTTTTCTCAGAAGACTCTTCCAGAGTTTTATTTGGCCAACTTATTTACTCTGACTCCTACCTTAAGGTTGAAATGGAGCCTGGAGAGCTAGTTGTGTCCTGGTCCATTTGGCCATCCAGCCAATGCACTGGCCACAGTCCTCTAGCTGAGTGTAGTAGTGTAAAGCACTGTGATTTTCATCAAGGAAGCTGAGCTCCAGACTCATTAAAAAGACACCTTGAGACACTTCAATAAAATTAATATAAATTGTTAATATATATATAGCTCACAAATAAATACAAGTGATTTATATTACAGTTTATTCATAGCATGACTTGGCTAATTAAAGTACACCTTTTCTTATTATGTTTTATGGACTCCATTACTATAATGCAGGCAGCCTCAAGCAGAATGATACAGAATATGATCCCAGGGGGAAAAAAGGGACATTTGTGTCCTTTATTTAAGTCTTGCTGAATGTTGGATAATGGAAGATGACACATTACAAAATAGGACTAACAGGAACTGAGCTACTGCAGTATTAATATTTACATTTTGTTCTATAAATCTAACAAAAGACATCTTTGAATTGCAAGTATGTCTATAAATGTGAACATTTGCATTGGAGGTCTTTATGCAAGCATACCCCCAACCTCTTTTGTACTAATAAGTAATAATACAGTAAAAACAAAAACATTTAATAATTATCATTTTCAAAGCAGTTTTCAAACATTAACTAAACAACATTATCCATCAATACTTTTGCATTTTTAAATTAAGCTATCATAAATTACCAATACAAATATGCCGAAGAAAGGGCATGCAGATTTTTGCTAACAACATATAAAATCCAGGAATCAGGAATAACAAAATGGAATGGATTTTTAGGTCATTCCCTAATGTTAAGATTTTTAAAAAATATTTCTAATAAATGTAGCATTGTCTTTAAAATTTATTATTGTTGCATATTTTTATTTAGTTTTTCATGTACTGGTGCATCTTTACTGAATATTATGTGACATATTCAGAAGAAATATGTCTTCAACAGCTTTCAAGAATTTCATTTTACAAATGTTATAGGGGAGCTATTCAAATTGCATACTAATTTAATCAATTGTAGGAAATTTGTAATACCTTGTCAAGTCTTGGGTTAATACATATTATAGAGGTTCTTTCCCAGGGGCCAGAGTAAAATCTGTGTTTGTTTCATTCATTACAGGTCTCTTCAACAGTGCATAAACAGCTAACTCTGTTGCTTCCATGAGGAAACCTCATCCAAAATAAGGATCAAAGTTAATCGAAATAGAGGTGTGTTCAACTTAGAAGACAAAAATGCCCACTAAAACATTCAAAAACCACGGTGCATTGGTTAAATCTTCCAGAGGCCACTCTAACCTGTGTTTTGATCATATAAGGGGATTTAAATCGCTACAGTATTATATTCCTATTCATCCAAAAGATATTTTTCATAACTCCCACATTACATAAAGTACTTATGCAATGCCTGAAATACAATGACCATATGTAGTTTTCCAATAATCACAACAGTCAAATACTGAATCACAATTGACATTTTGTCTCATGTTATTGTTAGGGTTTTTTAAACAAGCTGTTTGTGAAAAGAAAAAGGATGAAAGCTAAGGGTTATAAATGAGAGGAGGAGAGACTGATCAGGGGAAAGCCACAGCTTATTTAATAAAAGAACTCTCTTTAGTGCCAACATTTAAAAAAAAATAATGCAGCAAAAAAAATCTAATATGCCATGGTACTTATTAACAAGAGGCACCATTTGAATTACACCTCTGAACATGGTATCAGTCTCACACCTTTTTTTGTATGCTCACGCCATACTGTTACCTACATAAGTACAAATTCCGAACAAATTCTTCTTTGCCATTCACATCTAATGCAGCCTGAAAATGGTGAGAGTCATTTTTGTTTATAGTTTTTAAAAGAGCTTGTGAGGTCCTGTATTGGGATCAGTAGGTGCCACCCACAACTATCTCTGGTTTCAATAGTTTAGAACCTTTCAGAAATACCTACTTAATTTTTATGGCTGAGATTTTCAAAAAGTCACCTTAGGGCTTTGGATGCACAATTCCCATTAAAATTAATGGGAACTGGGTGTCCAAATCCCCAAGGCAGCTTGAACATCAAAATATAAGTATATAGTATGAATGAACATTAAAAATGTCTTTAATACTCTTTACTTTATCCAAAAATGGTGGCCTACCTCAATCAAGTTCAGGTGTATTGGTTGAATAGTGCCAACCAGTGCTAGTTGTGTTATAGAGGCCTTAAACTGTCCAGTAAAGTCAGCTTCAAATCATCTGTCATTAATATTCGCTTCATTTAGAAAGTTACATAATTTAAATGAAACATTTGATTTTTTACATACTAATGTCTTTTAATCATATTTATTTGTTAAAGTAGAGCTTTCCAATCAGTTTTACTATTAAAACCTAAGGTATTAATAGTAAAATAAAAAGAATGTAAGTTTTCACAGTATGTCAAAAAGGTTGCAATTTTTAGATCATGAAAATGTACAGTCCTGTTTTTCCATGGCTGTCTTTTCTTGTTTTGTACATTGTGTCAAAATCTCAGCCATCTGATCACCAATAAAAAACCCCATGTATCTCATCCAAGGACATAACAAAAAAATACCACCCCACTCACTGCCACCCAATCAAAGCCACAATTTAATCCCTGAAATTGTGATCTTGCATTCAACCCATTACCTATTTTGTATACCATAAAAATAAGGATTATGAAATCTTATTCCAAATAGCTGCGTGCCAGAGGAAGCAAAAAATAAGCCACGTTAATTTAATCTTCTTTCCTAAATGTTAACAGCAGTGTAAAAATGGATGCTCTCATCCTTGTAATCAGTTGCATGGTGCACAAGGGCAGCAGTCTCTGGTGCCTCATCTGTGAACTAATCTTTCATTTCATAGCAGATCTTTCCATATCAAACAACACAAATGACTTAATTTGCATGACAGGATTTGTAACGGGGCAAATCTAGTGTCAAAGTCGATTAAAGATTACACCGGAGAACTATCATAATCAGTACTCTAATGAGCCTAAATAGTACATGTAAAGTCTCCCCTTTTTGCCATTCCAGTCATGTATAAAAGGGAATGTGTTTCTTTTCATCGGTGAGCCAGTCCTTTGGTTTGCACATTACGCCCTACGTTGAGCTAAAGTCATGTCAGTCTGGTTTCAGAGGGAGAGAAAGGGAAATAATAAAGCAAACATCACTTCACAAATGACATTGCTTGGTATAAGCCAACGTTTGAAGCCCTTAATTCTTCTAATCTGCAAAATAGTCAATGCTAATGGGTTTTTGCCTTTGTGAAAGCTGATGCATAGAAAGAAAAACTTTAATGAGCTGCCTGGGTTGTATGCTTACAGATACCTGTCAAATGTCTGTCATCTTAGCTATCGTTGAAGCATTATAAAGAAAGTAAGAAGGAAGGAACGACAGTATTTGTACAAGCATTTTCATGCTAAAATGGCACAATTTTCTTCCTGTCATAATTTCATTGTATCCGAAAGTCTGAAAAGCTTAACCCTTTCACTAGCACACCCTGTACAGCATATCACATGTAATGTTTGAGCTAGCAGCTTTAAAAACAGCATTGTGATTTGGTAACAGCATCTTCTGTGAAATTTGTTTCATAAACCCGAATTACCTATATTTAAAAAATGTGACAACAAACTATTGGAATCAATTGCTGCACCCCAGGGAGATCAGGAGTTTATTAAATGTAACAAATCCATAATGTAGGAATCTGTCATCGCAATAATTTCTTTTTGAGTTCTTAATTCCACACTCCTTTGTATCTTCAGGCTGCTAATAAGAACAGTGGTACAATGAGGTCAACAAACTCCCCTATTCGCACCTTCTCTTTCATTAACAGAAACAGGAAATATGAATCCATCTTATTACAGTGGCAGCCGCTAACTCTGCTATTCTGTGCTGCAGTTAGGCTGAGTCAGCCTTGTTTTCAGACCTTTATAATTACTCCACTATAAAAATTTGCTCTGAGCTGAAACTAAGTTTCATTTCAAGTGTGATTTTTGTTCCCCTCTTTCCAGACGTAGAGCCTATCCCTATCTTTCTCAAATAATTCAGGCATTAGAGAGTATGAACATTTTAATCTAGATTGCCAAATGTGTGTGTATTTTGAGGGAAAAGATCAGAGCAACATTCTCTGGTTTAAAGATTTATTTGCTCTGTAATTTTAAATATAGCTTTAGACTCTGATCCTAACTACAGGTAGGAACATTCTTAACTCTACTCACAGGCATAAGTGTTTGTGGAATCACAGCCTTAATCTGTACAGTTACATTAATATATCTCTAATGTGAACTTGTGATGTTTGAAAACAGTCAAGTTACTTCACCTACAAAAGCATCAACTAGATTGGGCACAACATGAGGAGCTGGAGATAGGGATTCTAATGCCAGCTGCCCCTGGCTTGCTGTGTGTGGCTCTGGGCAAGTCATCTAAACGTTCCATCTCCATTTCTCCATCGAGGATAACCCCTGCTTACTCACCTGCCTCACATGAGAGCTGGGAGGGCTAACTGGTTAATTCTGTAAATCACTTGTGTCATGCAAAGCACTGTATAACTATTATAATTTTCACAAGGACTTTTTGTACACAGATTTACCATATTTGTAAAAATCCTCTGACCTCAGAATAAGGGCCTGAGCCTGTTCCCATTTATGTCAATGGGAATTTGGCATGGACTTGGAATGCAGTAATAGACTGAGTGTTATTGACAATATTTTGGTCTACCATATCAATCCATGGATAAGGTGTTTGTGGAACGGTTTGTTTTTTTTAACTGTACCTATCAATTCTCCATTCTGCGGGGCTTCAACAACGTGTCAAGGTATTGGCATGACACACTTCAATGCATCTTAAGTATTCTTAAAACACCTCAGGCATTGGCTCATACGTTTTCATTGAGCCATTACAATCTAAACACGAGAACTTTAATGAGTGCATTGCAACTGCATTGCTTCCAAAGGACTCACTGTAAGCTCACACTGACAATATCTTACATGCTTCTGCAGCACATGAAAATCTCAGTGGAACATTTCTCTCTCTCTTTTTTTAAATGCAAACACACACAGCAGAGGAACATATGGCAAACAACTCAAGCAGCTTTAAAGTTTGAGATTAAACAAACAAAAACAAGGAATTTTAATTATAGCTGAACCATATAACTTAAGCTATATTGCCTAGATTTGACTGAGCTGAGGTTCCCCCAGCACTGAGTGATTGTAAATAAATACACGTGCTATAATACCTAGGCATCAGGGAGTTAAGAACAGAGTAGTAGCATTAACTACGAACTGGCTTTTCTCTGATTAGGCTACAAATTAAAGGTTCTGAAATGTGCAAGTTACCCACCAATTAAAAAAAAAAACAGGAAAAAATAAAGAGCTTAATATATGGGAGGGTGGAGAATGGGGGAGGTTTTATGTGAGAAAACTGACAGGTATCAGAATAAAATAAAACAATAACAATTTTAAAAAATCTTTGAAAAGGGAAGTCTTCTGGCATTGTTTAAATGTGGTAGAGATGGACTGTCTCTAGGGAAAGCATGTTCTCTTTACAGACACCTCTGAACCCATGATCACCTGCCAAACTAGTGTGACAGCAGAATCCTAAAAAGGGAGAAGGTATTAGAATGTGAGCAGCCATCGGTATATGGTTCTAGGTGGTCTATGTACCCCCATAAGATCCTCACTCTCTAACTTTCACACAGTTGTGTGTGTGTGTGTGAGAGAGAGAGGAGAGGGAGAGAGAGAGAGAGATGGATGCAGAAAATGAGGTAAAGGAACCCCTCCATTCGGAAAGGGATCTGATCTATCATTACATCACCTGTCATTCCCCTAAGGAAGGTTCCTTCTGTTTGATGAGGATGGTGTGGCAAACACACCTACTTTTTTGGAAACATATACTTATTAATCACTCTCTATTTAAATTTAAGCATGCTGTTTATTAAATGATCACTCACGCTTCCTGACTGGTGTGTTTGGTACAGTAGCCACAGCATTCACACTATAATATAGAGAGCTGAACTCAAAGGGATTAGTGTACAAACGTAAATAACATACATTAGCTGTACGTGTGTAGCTTTGACTGGGATTTCATCCACTTTCGGATATGAATAATTTATTCAACATCTTTGTCCAATTGTTCTTTTAACAACTGCAATATGAATTAAAAGGTTATAAGCCACGTTACTAAATAATCTTTTACGGTTTCCCAGTGGCAATTTGTGTACAATTTTTACAGATTCAAGCCTCTGCCATTTCTGTTCCAGAGTTCATTTTTATTGCAATCCTAGGCTAGCCTTTTCCCCTGAACACTACCTCTCTGACCTAACTGCCATACCTCTGATCCTCTGCACCCCAGAAGCTGTCACAAGTCTCCCTCCTTCCCAGGAGTTGAACACACAATAGAGAATAGGCCCTGGCTGTGAGGTTCAGCAGCCATTAACCCCTACCAGCTGTTCCTGCAGGGAGCCTTCTGTGGCTGAATGTCCTTTCTCTGCGGAGGCCCTCATTGCCACTAATCTAACTATTGTTGGTTAGGAATGCTGACAGGAGAAAAGAAATTTTTCTTGTGTCCATGCAAGTGTGTGTATCCATGTGTAAGTGAAGGAAGAGTGAAGGCTAATTTCTATAGTAGGCATGAATGGAAGGATTGGGAAAAAAAACTAGTTAAAATGTGTTTACTTGCTTAAAAGGCTCAGTCAATTTAAATAATTTCAGTAGTATGCTCTGTTTTGGGGAGGGGGGGAGGGAAAACTAGTTACTATTATAGTTTTATGTTAAATCCCCTCAAGAGATTTTGATATGGTCCGTGACTTTATTAAACCATTTCTTACAAAATAACAAAGATCATAGGACAAACTGATTAATAAAAATGCTGGAATAAAGTTAAACACGCACAAAAAATCACATCCTTTTGCCAGATTTTTTTGTTAATTCAGAACTGGGCTTTTATGGAGTTAAGTTTACTTCATATTGATTGTCCACTTCCGGTGCACTGATGGCTCACAACCTCCTCTATAGATGAAATACATAAAGTGAGCACGATATTTCAATGAACACATTTAGGATCATGTACTAATATTGTACAAAGAAATAAATCTAAATCAATTGTGAGGAAAAGCATTTCTGACTTAAATCATGGACATTTTCAATAGCCAATCTAAACTCCATGCATCTCTCATGATAACATAATTTTATAATTATACCTCATTTCATTTTAAAAGATTTTCATGCACCATTAATAGAGATAAATCATGAAAGAGTCTTCAGATTGCTTTTCCTTTTGTAGCCATGAAAGTGATGAGAATAACTACAATTTAATTAGGATGCAGAGTAAATATTTTATTTGTTGGAAAACTGTATATAATTTTGAACGTCATTGATTTCATTCCCCCTGGCCAACAAAAGATTTATAACAGAAACTGTTTTTAAATTTAGTGCTCTATTTTATCACTTGATAAAGTTCAGTAAAATACAACAGTTGGTCTAGTTCAAATCAAATTAGAAATAATTCATGTAGAAGTATATTTTCTGGGCAATTAGACTGTATGGTAGTAGGACAAATGTCTGATATAATAAAGCTCTACTTTGCATCTGTTCCTGTGTCTAGACTGCTGCAATTACTGGTCCTTACAACAGCAGCAGCAAGATAAAGCACTGCTTATAGGTTATAGCTATTCAAATTCTACATTTTCTTTCTTTGCCCCCTTTATTACCTAAATCATTTGATTGTTAAAAAATAAATTTAATTTAATGAAGTTGCATTTTTTTAAATACAAACAAACAGTGCAGAATCTAGCACATTGTTTCCCCAAAGCATTAGCTGCCATGCACGGATACTGATTTCATTGAAGTTAAATGTGTGCAAATAATGCTTGCTCAAAATGAAACAGCAGAAATGGCTCTGTGGCTAAAGAGAGGACTTCAATCCCCATGGCTGTCAATCTGGCATCTTTCACATGCACTAAATTCACACAAAATATTAACAAGAGCACACTGTTAACTACTGTATTTTGGGGGGATGAAAGACCCCGCTCTAAGGAAGTATATGGGTATGTTGATAGGTAGCGAGGTGTAAATCCTTATTAAAAAGAAAATAATCTCTAGCCTAAATACAAATTTAAGGCATATACAGCCCTAGATCCACATGTGGAACTCTGCCCCACAACATCTCATTGGCGTCAAACAGAGTACTGCCTCCAGACTGAGGTGATGAATAGCATTAGTAGTATGCTAAGCGTTATGTGGTGTTCCTTATCCATTCAAACTTAGCTAATGTGGAGTCAAGAGAAATTCCTTCATAAACAATGGGCTCAGCCCTGGTAAGGGCTTTGAACCGCTGCCCAGTCTCAACTCTCACTGAAGTCAATGGGAACTGAGGACTGCTCAGCACCTTGAAGGTCATGCTGTGCTTCAGAAGTGTTCCAGAAACTGCAGCATCATGTAATTCATGGGCTTGGACATTACTTATTGGTGTCAGTGAGACTGGGGTGTGCTATATAAGTGGGGGCAGGAGGGGTGGGGAGAATTGGGGTCTGCTAGTGAATCTGAACAAATATTAAATATGTTTTAGTTTGGATAATCTACATAATTCAAAACATATTAAATCATAGCCTTACATCCCAGCAAAGAATAAAGCAAATACTAGTAAATTACATTTGTAAAATAATGGATGAAAGGAAAAACAAATGGTGACTTTAATGAACAAGAAAAATCTTGCATCCACAGCTGGATCCACTGGAAATAGCAAAATCCAGCACACCATACACGTTAGGGAGACCTAGTGGTAAGTTATTGGATCACTGGACAAAACTTTAACCCCAACATTAAGATGTAAGCAGACAATCCACATAGATTATTTTATGTACAATCTGCAGTTGTACCATTTCAGACTGTGCTCTCATCAGATCTCACACATTAAGATGAGTTACCCCAAATCAGTGTTTAGACAGGGGACCGCAAAGGAAAGCTTGGCTGCTGATGCATTAGGTATTAACTCCAGTGTCCTGGTGAAATTCAAACTTGGGTATCACTTTGTTCCTAATCAACAGTCTCCCAGCAATTCCAGTTGGCTAAGGTATTGCACAGATCTTCCGTTCCTGTACTCAGTTGTTGGGTAGTGCTGTTGGACACTGTTAAACAAGCTGCCATGTTTAAACCCCAGCTGGCAGCATTTCAGTGGTAAGTGATGTTTGTAATTTGGTCCAGCATTTCAGCGGGGCCAGAACAGTCTGGGCAATGTAGGTAGAAGGCCAAAGGGAACCATGGTTGTTTTGTTCCCTTATCCTGTTGCCCCGCAGTCCCACATGAGGGAAAAGGCTGGGTTGCACCAACAACACTGATAGCGTTCTGCCTGATAGGTGGCTGCCAGGACAGTAGCTCCAAAGTCAGCTTCCTAACAGTCAGTATGACAGAAAGTGGCCATAAAAGCTACTGCAGAGATCCAACCAACCTGCTTCTCAGGTCCCACAATGGATACTGTTCCCAAAAGAGGCTTGATGAAAGGAAAGAGGCAAACTTGGGCCAAGATCCAGCTTCCTTATACGTTAGTGATTTTACCTGAGCTATGTTGGAGTGAAACTTTGGGACCATCTGAAAAATGGCAGAGATTGAGGAAAGAGATGTCCCTTTCCTCAATTCACCCTGCAAGGGCTCCACCGTCCTCGGTCTCTACCTTCCTAAGAGCAAAAATCAGTAATTTAATTTCTATTTAGAAAGTTGAGGGTTATTTCACCATCTTTTCACAAACTGGTCCAGGTGTCCCCTTCCTCTACCATTTCCGACTCTCTGTAATTATATAATCAAAGAGAATTCTGGTTGTAAAATGAGAGTAGTAGATGGCCCTCAGGTTTTCACTTCTATGAAGCAATCATATCATATCCTTAAAGTAAGATGATGTGCTTTACTTTGGAAATATTCAATGAGGTAATGGGGCTACCTGTCAGTGCCTAAATGCTGAACTTCCCCTTTCTGCATCAAACCCACAAACATCAGTTTTGATAGGACAATCTATACAGAAATACCTTATAATGTTGATCACAATTATGTAAACAAGGAGCATAGCACAAATAAATATATGCAAAGAGATTGTAGGTATAATTTTTAGAAGATAAGGGCAATACGATAACTTTTAGAAATATCTCTCTCATGCAAATGTCACCATGTTGTTTCTAACCTCTAAGTGTCATAGCTCATGAAAGCCAAACAGAAAGTGGTTGTTGAGTAGTATGAGTTCATAAGGAGTTCCATCACCAGTGGGTAACCCAATGTATTATGCTATATATATATATCCAGGGACCTGAGTATTCTGTGATTCCATGACTGCAGAATCTGGAGCACAATTCTGTGACAAAATCTCAGATTCGTTTTTTTTTTTAAATTAAGTTTCCAGCTGTATGCTTCCAAAGATAACCCCAAAAATGTGAGCAGAGTGTAACTGATGCCTGTCTGAGGACTTGTCTACCTGGCGATTTAGCATACAGCAAGCTGCAGAGCCAGGCCATCTGGAGAATTCAGTAAAAAAATCCATAATCAAAAATAATCTTTGCTAGAAATAATCATAGATGACTTGTACATCAATGAGTAGTTTCAACCGTGAGCCATAGTTGTGCATGTGTGTGTGCACGTGCTTGAACGTGGGAGGGATGGGGATGAAAAGTATCTAAATGGAGATACAATAAATTCACTTTGCCATGGACTTCAGATTTTGCCACAGAATGTAGTCCCTTTGTGCCATAGAGGGTGAGGGGCCCTGTATGTATCAGGCAGTAATATGGCATGTATCTTCACACTTAAGGAGCTGTATTCTCAAGGCCGCCAACTTCATTTGCACTAACACAAAGTGTCACTGAAAACCAAGACCAAATTAGAATAAGCGTTACAATTCTCAACACTGCAGAGAAGGTAGGAAAAATTATATTATTATTATTTAAGAACATAAGAACAGCCGTACTGGGTCAGACCAATGGTTGATCTAACCCAGTATCCTGTTTTCCTACAGTGGTCAAATCCAGGTGCTTCAGAGGGAATGAACAGAACAGGTAATCATCAAGTGATCCAGCCCATGTCGTCCAGGCCCAGCTTCTGGCAAACAAAGTCTACAGACACTCGGAGCATGGGTTTTCAACCTTGTCCACCCTGGCTAATAGCCATTGATGGACCTATCCTCCATGAACTTATCTAGTTCTTTTTTGAATCCTGTTATAGTTTTGGCATTCACAACACCCTCTGGCAAAAAGTTCCACAGGTTGACTGTGCCTTGTGTGTACTTCCTTTTGTTTGTTTTAAAACTGCTGCCTATTAATTTCATTGGGTGACCCCTAGGTCTTGTGTTATGTGAAGAAGTAAACAACATTTTCTTGTTCACTTTCTCCACACCAGTCATGATTTTATAGACCTCTAGCATATTCTCCCTTAGTCGTCTCTTTTTCAAGCTGAAAAGTCCCAGTCTTATTAATCTCTCCTCATACGGAAGCTGTTCCATACCCCTAATAATTTCTGTTGCCCTTGCGTGTACCTTTTCCAATTCTAAGATATCTTTTTTGAGATGAGGAGACCACATCCTCACGCAGTATTCCAGGTGTGGGTGTACCATGGGTTTATATAGAGGCATTATGATATTTGGGTTACTTTAATACAGTGGTGGCCTAACCATGGCTTGTGAGCCACATGTGGCACTTTTACAGTTAAAGTGTGGCTCACGGAGCCCCCTCCACCCCGCCATTCTCTGGGAGGGTGCTCAGGGATTCAGCCCTGCGGCAGGGTGGTGGGGTTAGGGGCTTCTGCCAGAGATAACTGGTGCCTGCTGAGATTGGGGGCACAATTGAAAGATTCGGTCCCCCCAACAGCTTGAGTCATGCTCCCCAGGCACATCCTCCCTCGTGCCCTCAGCAGCCTCTCCCTGAAGCTCCCAGCTATTTGCCACTGCCTCTCCCCACAGCCATAGCTCCCAGCTTGCCAGCTCCAGCAGCTGCCTTGCAGGGAGGGGATCCAGCGGCACCATGTGACCGAGCGGGACCAGCAGCCCCCATGTGCCCCCGTGTGTGTCACCTCTGGCTTCTGCTCAGCAGAGAGGGAGTCTCAGGGCTTCAGCCCTGCAGGGTATGCCTGCCAGGGCTTGGGGCTTCAGCAGAAGTGGGGCTGGAGGCCTGGCAGATGCGCCCCCCCGGGGCTGAAGCCCCAGTAGGCGCACCCTGGCTCCCGAACATCTGAATATTGTCGTATGTGGCTCGGAAGGTCAGTAAGCTTGGCCATCCCTGCTCTAGTACACAGAAGCACTAGTCATGGACCAGGACCCCATTGTGCTAGTGCTGTACACAGAATAAAAAGGCAGCCCCAAAGAGTTCACAATCCAAGTGTATCATACCCTGGTATCATCAGAGTGAGACAACTTGGAAGTTGGGCAGGGGAGATTTTTTTTCTTATGTTGTGCCCGTTAAATTCTGCACCCCTTCTGATTTGGGTGTTGGGGAAGTACAGTGGAGTGAGAAATCACCTCTTCCCCTGACTCAGGTTACACTGGTGACAAGTAAAAGGAAACTGGAGAGCAAACCGTCCATCACTGAAACACACGAGACACATCATAGATACCCAATTTTTTGCTGGGTTATACCTTGAACAAGAGAGTTGCTGGCCAGTTACTGGGAAGACTGATTAATTAGTTACTTATCCCATTGCCTCTCTCACTCTCTGTGTTTCTCTGACTACACTAATTGGTATTTTGAAAATAAGATTTCATCAAATACAATAATTTGGAAGAAGTGTTTCAGCACAGGAGATGTTGACATGTCACATTTTCTGCCTTCCAGAGGTAATCTTTCTGTGCTGCTGTTTGGTAGAGAAAGTGATTTCAAACAATTAAGAACATATGGGCGGCATTTTAATATCCACACATTGCTGAAGAAAATGCACATAATGGTCAAATAATTCTATTTAAACCTAAATTCCTGCCGAGTCGTTTTCCATATTGGTGTGTCTATTATTTCATTTGTCTTTTGTATGTACCAACACGGGGAGTGCAAGACCAGATTGCTGGTTTTTAGAGAACACTGACCCAACAGCTATTGGGTCAGATATTGGTATTGCTATTGGTAAATGACTCTGTTTTCAACAACAGCAGCAAGACTGAGAACACAGTGAACCATCTTCAGAGCAATACCCACCTCTGTAACCCCTCCCCCTGGAGTGCGGCTCTGTGATATACAAAGAGCTAAATGTACTATCAATAAAGCACACAACATAGCAGGGGGTGAAATGGCCAAGTCATTTTCCATTCACTAGGGCTAACAATGCATAAATGATTCTTGATACAGCTACTCATGACTTACACTGTCATCCTTAACATGTGGGGAAAAAAACTTGTTTATTCTATCTTTTTATTCTGTGGGTGTACAGAATACATACTGTGCGTGTATCTATATATTTGTGGATGTGCGCATGTGTATGGGTGTACAAATGCAGACATATACTTTTACAATATTTTGCTGCAACTGAAATTTCATTTTAAAATTTGTTCTAAAATACTACATATTCATATAAATATAGACTCATATTTAAACACACACAATACAACACCTGGGGTGATAATACCCATGTGATAAATTGTATTTTTCATGGATTTTTGACTGTCTCATCTGCACTCTGCCCATTCATCCATTTCTCCTGGAACTTATTCTTACATCCCAAACTTCAGAACACCTTCAACCAATTACCATTCATAAAAAGCCACCTGTTTCCTTCTTTCACCCCAAATGTGTCTAGCAAAATGATCCTGGTCTGAATCCCAAGTCAAACAGGCACCAGTCCTGAACTTTTGACAGATTTAAAGTCTATCTCAAGATTTTGGAGAGCTAGAAAAAGGGGCAATAAAACCAATTAGAATCGGAGGGTCTCCCTTTTCCCCTGAAACATGCTGAACTTGCTTCCAATCCTGGAAGGACTGGAGATACAACAACAGATTTTAGAATTGACATGTTATGTACAGAAAAACTATTTTAAATTATTTATAGAAGTGTTTAAAATGTAATTGTTTTAATTTCCCCCTTCCTCTTAGCCCTATACAGTTGGACTCACAATAACGAGAACACCTGGCTTCACAGATGAATAAATGCGTTAAATACTCTCCATCG